>NC_135899.1:76333914-77000696 GCF_964194155.1 Cetorhinus maximus | reverse complement strand
TAGCTAAATCCCAGGACACTGCCCTTCACACCCGCTCGGTTTAACACCCTCACCCACCGCCCTGCCACTGCTGGACCATACTGGACTGAAGAGTCAAGTGGCTCCCCCCTCACCCCAAACCCACTGCCTCAGGCAAGAGATCTCCCCACTGAGCGAGCTGATGTCTCAGGGACTGAGGCAACAGACAGGGGTGAACTGCCGCCCCTCAAGGGGAGAAACCTCCTTGGAAACACTGGAAAGAGTGGGTGGGTGGGGGTGTTTACAATGGCCTATTGGAATGAGGTGGTGCATTGGGGTTAGAGTCATTGCATTCGGACAGGCTTGGGGGCTGTGTGCACTGAGGGGGTGTGTGATCGATCGCAGGGAGGTGGATACATAAATGAGTGGAATTACCATCAAAACAGTGGCTAGGGGTGGGTGTCAGTGAACAAGGCCAAGGTGCAGCGGAGTGGAAAGAGGTTTAGGTTATTCCTGCCTTACTAGTGGAAGTTAGAACGGTTACACACCCATTGTGTCGCTGGATCTGTGATGTCTTATGCACATCGTGTTATTAGATCTGTCGCTGACACCTGTAATATTCCCCCCTCCTCCCCATCAATTCACAGAGTTGACAAAAGGAGAAGATAGAATTCCTTTCCAATTTTGACCAGGGTAGATTGCTGGGTACAGCGAATATTTTAATGTTAACACAATATGCTATGTGAAGGGGAATTAACTATAATGAGCAGCTCATTATAATGCAATTAATGCTTGTCTTCTGAGGACTGTTATAATGAGATCAGAGCTCATCACCAAAGATAATGGACAGGCGCAGAATGAAATTGCATGGTGGGGGTTGGGATTTCAAGCCTGTGTTGTTCCCATGTAGATGTACATATCTCGACCTAAAGCTCCAGTCAACATTATTTATGATAATACTCTCCCACGATAGTGTTGGTTGGTTCCGGCTGCATCAACAGATGATTTTAGAATGCTGATGCTGCCTCAGATCAGACAGTTTAACACCAATCAGAAAGTTGGAGTAATGGCTCCCTCTGGTGACAGAAAGAAAGCACTTCAAGTTACACCGTGAATTCCTTTGTTCCTTTATGTCAGGGATTGTTGAACTCAGCATGAAGCGACCGTCCAAAACAACCAAAGCCAATGCTTTATATTGGCATTAATTTCAAACCAATTGGTATTTATTTCAACAGGGTCACACCATAGCATGTTTCCTGTGAAAGAGTTAATTAGTCCCAAATCCCCTGACCTTTCCCCCCCTAACCCTGCAATGCTTTCCTTTTCAAAAATATATCTTAATTTCCTTCTGAAAACTATTATTGATTCTGTGTCCACCGCCCGTTCAGGTGGTGCATTCCAGGTCATAGCAGCTCGCTGTAAAAACTCATCTCCCCCTGGATTTTTTGTTTTGCCAATTATATTAAATCTGTGTCCTCTAGTCACCGTCACTGGGAATAGTTTCTCCTTATTCACTAGTTTGTCCTAGTTAAAGTTCATGGACATTTATAAAAGGCTGTTTGCACAATGTCGATACATCCTAAATCAGAATCCCAAGCTCCTTTTTATATCAGCAGTTTGAGATAAATGGAAAATTAATGAGAAAGGGGATTTAACTTTCTTGTGTGGTCCCCAAGACTCCACACTATACATTTAAACATGCCACAAAGGCAAAAATCTGGATAAGTTCCATGCTGTGAGACAGTTCCTGTACGCTGATACTATCAGCTAATTTGGTAGCAGGCCTTACCTCTGAATCAGAAGGTTGAGGTTTCAAGTTTATCACTTGCTCAACTATGGTGCTGCACATTCTTCTAGTGGTGCTAGACATGAGACATATCAAGCTATACTTAACATTCAAGATTAAAGATGAAAAAGCTTAAGATTGGACCTTGGATGATGAAGGATATATCTATTCAGTTGAAGAACCTGTGGAAGGCATTCACTGTTGCCTCAGTTACAACACATTTTTATAGTTGTTTGTGTTCCTTCATTTTTTTATGTAAATACATTATCCAATGTTCAGTTCTTTTTTGCTATTCAGGGGGCTGGGAACATCGTGACAAGTTATTTGTGTTTACCAATACCAGCTGCCCTGGGCTTTCAATGCCAATTTCATAATGTCACAATCTCTATCACCATTACCTCTGGCTGCAGCCAATTAACCAACTTTCCCCAGTTTCTTCTTGTACTTCTCTACCAGTCAACAGAAAATATAAAAACTCTTGATGTCATTCATTATTTCACTAGGTTTCAGCCACAATGAAAAACACTGATGTGAAGCTTAAAATGGTCGTCAACCTCAAAGATTATTTTACATAAATAATGTATGTTGTTCCATATAAGTGCTGTTTGTCTCCCTTTAAAATTCTTTTGTCGATGTTTTGCTAGGCAGGTTTACTGCTTAAAGTTCAAGGCAATCCAATGATTGTCTTTAGTAATGCTACATTTTACAGTAATCAATTCCTAAATTCTGGAATTCCTTCCTTAAACTTCTCTCTCCTTTAAGATAGCCCTTAAAGATACATTCTTGACAACGTTTTTGGTTACTGGTCCTGGTATCGCCTTGTGTGGTGGATTGGTATCAACTTTTGTTTTGAAAGAACTCCTGTAAACCAGCTTGGGTGTTTTACTGCATTAAAGGTGCTATATAAATGCAGGTTGTTGTTCCATAGGTATATCAGTGACCTCAAATAAAATGTCCACCTGACTGATTCCTCTCTGTTGTTGCACCCCCTCCACCGCTGTACGGGGCAACACTGAATGACTGATGTGCGATGGAGCAGTGTGCCGCTTGTGCCAATACCATGATTTTTCATTTGCCAATCACAACCATGATCAGTGAGACAATTAAAATGTTTCCCCTCAGCTCATTACCATCGGTCCAATGGAAACCCAAGATTCAGGCTCCCCATTTCCCCAAATATTGAGTGGCAGCCATGGCTCAGTGAGTGGCGCTCTGGCCTCTGATTTCACGTCCCATTCCAGGCCTTGAGCACATAATCTAGGCAGACATTCCAGTGCAGTACTGAAGCTCTGCTGTGCTGCTGGAGGTCAGACATTATACATAGGCCCTGTCTGCTCTCTTAGATAGATGTAAAAGACCCCAAGCTACTTTACTGAAGAAAAGCAGGGAAGTTATTCTTGGCCAATATTTATCCCTCTCCCTGCATCACATGAACCAGATTATCTAGTCATTAGCACATTGGTGGTTTTGGGAACTTGCCACATGCAAATTGACTGCTGTTGCCTACATGGCAGTGACTGTACTTCAGTACTTTATTGGCTGTGAAACATTTTGGAAATCTTGAGGTCATGAGCAGTGCTATGTAAACACAAGTCTTTTTGATTTTTACGTGACTTAGTGGGTAAATGCAATGCCATACAAGCTGGGTTTCAGTCCATGTTGTGAGGGTGTCCATAGATTTTAGGGGGAGAAGGGGTGGGTCACAGGGGAGGAGGGCCAGGGTAGCGAGTGAAAGGATAAGACAGAAAATCAACCTCAACATTATCTAGTAACTTCATCACAGTCCCAAGAGTTTTGTATATGCAAGATTGGCGCTTAGCAATGCAGACATCATACATCAGCACTAATTCACCCAGATTCTGTAAGAGTTAGGAGGAAGAAAAAAATCAATAAAGACACATTGCAGAGTGTAAAACCAAACTTTTCACATTCTTAAGTAGTAATTCCACCTTTGAGGTAAACCAACCATTCTACAACTGTTCCCCATAACAAAATGTAGAACCAAGGGCAGGTCCACAAGCCTTCAACATTTAGTATTTCTCTTATTCACTCTCAATTTTGCCTCCAGAAATTTACAAATCATGAATTTACTTTTGTGTGATTGCATTTGATATCCTTAGTATATATTTTTTTAAATTCCTGTAATAATTTTAAAGAGTTCATTAATTTGTGTGAAATCCCAACCCCAGCGAAGAATGCATCGTTCTGCCAGTCTGATATCAGAACTGAGAGGTTGCAACCATCAAGCAGGGGCTTCTTTCTCTAGAAAAGAGGAAGATTGAGGGGTCACCTGATCGAGGCCATAAACATTAGATCATTACTAATAAATCCAATAAAGAACTTAGGGGAAAATACATAGAACAAGGAGAATTTTCTAAATGGTGAGAAGTTAGAAGCATTGGAGGTTGAAAGAGATTTGGGAACTCAGGTACAAAGATCATTGAATTGTCATGAACAGGTATAGGAAATAATCAAAAAGGCTAATGGAATGCTAGTCTTTATATCTAGAAAGCAGAATACAAGGGGGTGGAAGTCATTCTTCAGCTATACAAAGCCCTGTTTAGATCATACCTGGAATACTGAGAGGAGTTTTAGGCACCATTATTGGCCTTGGATGGAGTGCAGCATTGGTTTACCAGAATGATACCTGGCCTCCAAGGGTCAAAGTACAAGGAGAGATTACACAAACTGACGTTTTATTCCCTGGAATTTAGACGGTTAAGGAGTGATTTGATCAATGCTTTCAAGACGTTAAGGGGAACAGGTCGAATAGATAGGGAAAACTATTTATGGCATCAAGTTTTGATCTCCCCCATAAGCGGAAACATTTTCTCTGCATCAACCTGATCAAACCCTTTCATAATTTTAACAACTTCTATTTCTCTGGTTGGTGAGTCCAGCACCAAAAATTTAAGTCAGACCTTTCAGGGGTGCAATTATGAAAAACATCTACACTCAAATGACAGAAGGATGGAACTCGCTTCTGCAAATGGCACTTGATGCTAGATCAATTGTAAAATTAAAATCTGTGATTGACCGATTTTTGCTATCCTAAGACTTTTTTTTTAAGGTAAAGGCAGATATATGTAGTCGGGTTGCAATGGACTCAAGGGGTTAAATGACCAACTCCTGTTCCTATGTCCTTCACCCATAGAGTGGTTAGAATGTGGAACGCACTACCACAGTAGTTAAGCACAGAGGCCTTTAAGGGCAAGCTAAGTAAACACGAGGAATAGGATATGCTGATAGGGTTAGATGAGTTCGGATTAGATGGAGCATAAATACTGGCATATGTCTGTTTGGCAAAATTAACTGTTGGTGTCCTGTAAACTATGTAATTATAACCAAGAGCTTGATGGCTTATTCTGAAATCAAAGGTAACACCTTACAAACAACTGACCAAGACTTTCACACAGCGATTTTTAAAAAGTAAATAATACCCAACCTTATGGCTGCAACAATTACAATGGTGTGACAGTAACAAATTATGTGGTGCAAGTAGCTGTTATCTGTCTGTTAGTAAGTGAGCAATTATTAAGCCAAAAAAAAACTGGCCAGAAGTCTTGCTAGAATAGCACACAGCAGGTAAATACAGTACCACAAGCTTTCAACAGTACATAGAGCAGCTGGAAGTAAACCATGGGCAGGCTCAGATTTAAAAAAAATGACAACTGCATTTTGTAGGATCTATTTAAGTAGCTATAAGTAGTCCATGTCCCATGACATTGCAATCAGGGACTCAAGGCCAAATGTATGCTTCAGGTGAATTGGAGTTAATGGGCAGAAGATAATTAGATCAGCGCACACAGAATTCAAATCATATTTTCTGTATGTTCCTATTGTGATTTGATTTTGCATCATCTCTATAGTTAAGCAGCAAAACTTACAGCAATTTGTAAGAGTTGGTTTGATGACAATCCAGTTTGATTTTGTAAATGCTGAGAAACTTTGCATATAGGCTCCAAATTGAGCTGACGGATCAATACAATACACACTCTGTTTCAGCACGGGTACCACATGAGTATGAAAAGTTTGAATAACCTCCATAGTGGAGCTTTACCACAATTGTTTAGGAACGAAGCCACCTACTCATCTCACAGCTGAGTGGCCTGGGTCTGATCGCGAATTCCTTGCACAATGAGTTTCAGTTCTCAGTTATCTCCACTGTGGAAAAGATACTGACCCGAGGCTGGGTGTCCCCCATAGAAAGGAAAGGGCAAAACATCAGTGACAATTCTCAGCTGGGTCAGTCTCCAAAACATCAGCCCATTACATTATAAAGCGGCAAGAGGCGGCAATGGAACAAATACTCCACCTCCCAGCCATGTATGGCAGAGAGCAGGGTCAAATACCTGAACAGTAGAACTATGTACTGCAAGTGGAAGACAATAATCATGGGCACACAACATGCTTTCCTCCTCAGCAAAAATATTGGTACCATAAATACTCACATAAGATGGCCCCCTCAAATTCCAAGGAAAAAATGAAAATGTGTGCCACCCAAATTGCAAAGCTTTTATCCATCAAAATTCTCAGTGTAGTGGCTGGTGTTCAGACATGTTGGGGGTAATTTTAAACCCCAAAAAATGTTGGGTGGGAGTTGGCTGAAATATAGAACTTTTAAGACATCAAACCCAATCCTAACCTGCCCACCTCTGGATTTAACAGAGGAAGGGCTGAAGGCAGGGAGCAAACCGGCTCTTAGGAGGCAGGTTGGAAATTGAGATATTATGAGGCGCTTTACAGGCATAAACCTACCAGCTGAGTTTCTCAGGCCTTAGGAGACAAAGCAACTCAAGGGAGGCGAGGACAGCTTCAGGGAGTAGGGAAGGGTCTTTTAGAGCACTACTTGTGGGCCAGCAGAAACAGGAATGCTTCCTCCTGGCCCCCTTCCACACTTGTCCTTTTGTTATCATTGGAGCCCCAACTCCACATCCAGGGATTGGACACTCCTCACCATGATCCCACTAACACAACAGCAGGTTCCTTTTTTGCCCCTGTGGCCTCCTCTGGAGTGTTCCCGGCCCCAGCAGATAGCCAAGCCTATCAATTATTTCAGGAATCTAGGCATGTGGGTTACCTGACCAAACTGCTTCTCCCCTCCCCCACCCCCTACACTTTGCAAAACTTGCCTGCCAATGTTTTCTCTCTATCTTGCTTCAGCTGATATATTCCTGTCCACTGTTGTCTTTCTCCATCACTGTAATAACAAGATGACAACTCTCCTCCTCAGCATTCCTGCCCTCACTTCGCTGCAGTGCTAATTTTAAATCCCCTCTCCCTTTATCTACCCTTCTGGCCCATCTATTCACCCAATGTTTCCCTTGCTTGGTTGTCTCTGATTTTAAATCAGAAATGAAGCATGGAGTTGGGACAAATAATTGCTTTTTTAGTATAATTGTGCCAGAGGGAAGAGGACAGCAGACAGGAACACAATCACATGGTGTCAGTGGTTCTATCACCTTCACAAGAGAGATTGTTCCGCAAGGAGGGAGGATGGTTAAAGCAGCCTCCCTTACCTTTAACCCCAAAAAGGCCAGCAGATTTCACAACTTAACATATATTGCAGTACTTGGCTCTTTGCAGGTGTTGCACTGGGATTTTATTGTAGATGCTGTGCATCTCCAGATGTACCATTCCAAAAAAGGAATGTAATCCCAATGCTAAAGAAAACAAAAATTCAGATTACGATCACTTTTTTTGTTCACTTACTGCCTGCACCAAACAAGAGTCAGAGGCAGAGCAGAGCTCCCTCTAATCTTTCCCAACAGCAGATCACCATCCTGTTATTGCAACATTTTCCATCTCCCACACCAACAACCGTACTGGCCTCTCTAAGCAAGGCTGGCACTGTTGAATTAGGTCATCTTTTGCTCTGGAACCAGACCCACTAGGAACTGGGTTGGGACCACCATTTCGTATGGGACCAGTACAACCATCCAGGGAGAGAGAGCAAACGTTCACCCTATTGGTTTAGGACAGCACACAGATTGCAAGGCATTGAACATCCAATTCATTGAAATACCCAGAGATCTAATCATTGGGTACATATAAAATTTGACATAATTGACAGAAAACACATTTGCACTTACATAGTGTATACGGCCTCAATGCATTCCAAAGTGCTTTAGCTAATTAAATAATTTTGAAGCGCTATAATGGAGAAAATGCAGCAGCCACTTTGTGCACAATAAGGTTTCACAAACAGCTGGAGGGATAAATTTTGGCAAGGAACTCTCCTGCTCCTCTTCAAATAGCACTTGGGGTCTTTTACATTTACCTGACGCGGCAAACATGCCTCGGTTTAACATCTCAGCTAAAAGTTGGCACATCCAACAGTGCAACACTCCCTCAGGACTGATCCAAAGTGGCAACCTGGCTTACGTGCCTCAATTTCTGGAGATTACACCCTTCCCAACCCCCGCCTCACTCAATGTTTTGCATTCAAGGTGAGGGATTTCAGTCCATTTCGGGCACCTAGTATTAGCAGCAAACATTACCAAGCAAGAGCCAGATGCAGAGTGGAGTTTCCCCTAATCTTCCCCAACAGCCTGTTACTACACCAGCATGAAAACAAACACAGCGAAGGGAGGAAAGACCAAAAAAAAGGCAAACATACACAATCATTTTGCTGAACAGGATATCACATTTATTACTGAGAAGTGATTAATAATGAAGAAAGGGCAAATTCCCAGCTTTTCACTGTTGATGAGGAGTGAAAAAAGATTAAGCAGTTTTTGTTTTTCAAAGTTCAGTGTCCAAAAAATTCCTTACAGTATTCCTTTAGTCCAGTCTTCTTTTTTAATTAGGTGGATTTAGACTTAATTGGCGGCAATTTTAAAAAAAAAACTTGCTCACTTTAACTTTTGTGAACAGTAACCATTTTAATTTTTTTGCAACGAAAAGGGGGGAGGGGACAACAGAGAAGTAACAGCTCTTTCCCGGAGCATTTTTGAAACAAAATGAGCAGCATTTTCGGGAAAACATAGGGTGGGGTGGGGGTGCAGTTCTCAAGAGGACCTGGCCGTTTCAATTTGGGCTCCATAAATTAAACTCGAGTTGGAGAAGGAATCTGTCCACGTGCTGACCCAGCTGTGCGACGTCTTTTCAGATTGCTGAGAGACAGCTGGTTTCTTTCCCAAGGAAATGCATTTAAGTGTAGCCCACGAGCCATAAAAAAAATCAAAAATTGATTTTAATTTTTTTTTTTTAAACAGAAGGAAAACAAGTTGTACCACTTTGTAAAGTCACAACCGATTGTTGAGAAAGGATTTTTAAACATTTTTTCCCCACCTAGTTCTTGCTATCGTTACCAAAGTTCTATAGAAGAGGATTAAAGTTTGACAACTACAAGTCTGAAAGTCGTAGAATTCACTGAAAATGAAAGAGGGTGGGTGGGAAGAAAGGGACGGGACGGGGAGAGGGATGGGGGGGGGTCTTCATTATCACTCAATTTCTTGAAGAAAATTCAGGACACGACATTTAGGCCGACGTCACATTTCCAGAGAATACATCGTTACTTGACACGACCTTGACGTTCCTGTAAAGGAAAGGAAAAGGTTTAATGTACAGCTCCCAAAGCTGCTGCATTTGCAGTGACAGCTAAACACAAATTGCACAACTAGAAAAAAAGAGAAATTTTAAAAGGAAAAACCCTTTTCACTGAAGGTGCTTACAACATAGAATACTCAGTTGTTGAATCAAAGGTCTGTAGATTATTTTAAAGGAGCCGGTAGATATTCTTTAATATTTCTCTTTTTCAAAAAGCTATTGGGAGGGAGCAGTTGGACATTGAACTACACGACTCATGTTTAGAACCAACGTTGGTATAGGCAACATGGGCTGAGTCTGCTTTGGAACAATCTCTTTTCCTGTCTGCTATTTTCCATATGTAAGTCCTTAAAGTGAATGATCATTTAGGATGAGGCAGGAGGAACCCAAGAAACCTTACACCCAAGCCCCCCCCACCCAAACAAACTTAAGACTGGTGGCAAATTCAGGATAATTCTCATCTCCCCGACTAACCAGTCCAACATGTATTTAGTTCATGCTAGAATGAATAGGCTGTAATAAATAAGCTCACAGTAATAATGATGCTATCCTTATTTGAAAGAACTTACTATCTTAACCTCAATTCTAAACATTTTTATTTAAAATAACATTTCAACTCACCGTGACTGTTTTTTAATCCTGCTGTTCCTTTAATTCCCCAATCTGCCATTCAAATTTCAATTACACCCTAATATACTAACTTTGGTTTTGAATCAGAAAAGTCTTTAAAAAGTGTGACATGTGCTTCTGTCCCTCCTTTCCACTATCTATTTGAGAGAGAGAGAGGGGTGGGGGGAGAGAGGAGGAAGGAAGGGGAGAGAGGGGGAGGGGGGAGAGAAAAAAAAAAAGAGAAATGGTGGAAACAACTCGGGAACTATTTTTCATCATCGAACCTTTTTCAAAGGCCAGAAAACAGAACTGTAAATATAACAAGACAAGTCACAGACAGGATCCTGCTAATTGTTATTCAACAGGGATTGTTGGCAAGGTGAGTAACCTCGGAGCTGTGGATGGTAAGTTCATTCTTTGCTGCATAAAATTATTTACTTGCTTCGTTGTATTGGGATTCATTTCACATTTACACTACAAGGGTCTCAGGATACAAGAGAACAATTAGCCAGTACTCCGACACAGGGCAGTGTGTATATGCATGATATTCAAACCCGACTGCTTAGAAACAATGAATTGTGGTTACATGCGAAACTAAAGATTTATTTTTTTTGTGATTGGCACTTATGGTGTCTTTGGATTATTAGCTTTGAATGAGTTTACAATGCACTCCCTGCACACTTACTACAATTTTTATAATCGGTAAATATATATGCAATCACACCATTTTGTGCTTTTATGCATTCTGTTGCGATGTTACATAACCTTATGTATGTTATCCTTTGGCGGGGGTGGAAGGAGATTGTGTTTGGTGGGAATGCTCGCAAACTACACCCAAGATGGGAGTCGGAGTCAGTTCCTTCCCTTCCCAAAGGTGTTGAGTCAATGAGAAAGCTGAATTTTTATGTAAACATGGATCATAGAACAGGCACAGGAAGAGGCTGTTTGATTCATCGTGCCTGAGACAGCTCTCCGAAAGATGAAGTTCCCACTCTTCTCCATAGATGTGCATTTGTTCCCTTTTCAAGTGTTTTAACCTTTTGAAAATAACTGAATCCGTTTGCACTATCCTTTCAGACTGCGCATTCCCGATTATTATATCTCACTGAGCAAAAAAAAAAATCATCTCCGCCACCAGCCACCCTGTTTTTTTTGCTTTGGTCAAAGGTTAATTATACACATTTTTCAAAAAAAACCTATTCTCAATGTACAAAACACCAATTTTTTTTCCAAAGTTCGATCAGATTTGAGAGCTAATTACTGCAAGTTACATTGGCAAAATGCAGTTGTGATTAAACCTATAATCACGTCTTTCCTGTTATCCCAACATATGCCCTTTTCCTGGGACACATCCATCAGGAGCTGTTTTCTCATTATCTTAGCTCACTCGCACATTTTAATTTTTTTCTCACCGATACCATTTTTGTGCATCTGTTTGCATTGCAGCTGATTTAACACAGCTCCAGAAATCTGGAAGTTGCAAAATAGCACTTTCCCAGGATATGAAACTGAAGATGCAATAGTGATCATCACCAACACATGCAGGATGCTCAGCTGGGGCACATTTACACTTAAATTCCACCGCGTTCTGCAGAGCTCATTATTTGGACAAAATGCAAATTGCAGTACAACCATTCCAAGCTGGCAGAGAATGGAGCATCACAATGACTTTATTGGAATTCTACCACAGTACAACAGCAAACTAGTCTGAGAGTCCAGACTGCATGCTGCAAAATGCACCTCCTGTGATGGTGTATGTGTCACAGTGATTGTCATTTGTGATTTATTAAAATAGTTTTTTTTTGCAAGATCAATTCTGCAGGCAATTCCAAAATATTCTCCTGGTGCAGCCAGGAGAGAAATTGGAAAGAAAAGTGATATTGAATTCTGAAGTCAATACTTTATTAGAACATGAGTTGGATTTATAGCCTAGTGTCACAAAACCATATTTCCTCTCTTGCACAGACAAATCCTTAAAGCAAGGAGAAATTAATCGTTGGAAACCATAGAAAAGACTTCTCTCCATCTACAAACCATCCTATTCAGTCTTACTGGTATTGTGCAGTATATAATTCACACCATAAGTGTCTAATGGTTTAACAGCCTTTGGTAAATTAACAGTTTCAATTATGTGTGCCCCACGACACTGAATTGGATAAAGCGGTTCTGGAAAAGTGAGTGAGTAAATTATGTATGCATTGTACAAAGAATGGCACTCAGTTTTTAGAATGAACAGTTTTCTTAAGCATACAGGAGCTGCCTCTACAGAAATGAACGCAAGTGGTATCTATTGCATAATTTATTTTAGTTTATCCTTCATTGTCCATATATAGGATAAGAGGTCTGTGGAATTCCAAAAGATTAGGTTTCTTAAACCCTAGGGTAAACCAATAAATATCATACTTATCAAATTACAAAAGAAATTCAAATAGATCTCAAGACTGTCGGAATTTTTAGGATCAACTCAAAGGTGAGATGTCCTCATTTGACTCCATGAAGACGCTGAATGAAATATGTTCTCCAATTTCTGAAACAAGTTTAGAAACTAATCCTCTCATTTGATAAAGGTGAAATTCAGAGATGAAAATATTTTGGCTTAAGGGCTAATGTACCATGGAAAATTTGATATAAAAATCTTCAAATATATCTATTTTGTATAATCCTTGCAAGTTTGGAAGAGTACATTGCAATGAGTGATTTTTGCTATTTATTTGCCAGTGACTAATTAGTATTTACAGCTTAAAGCTCTTAGGGAAAGTTAAAAAAAAAATCAAGTTAAACCATACACATTACTGCCACCCACACCACTGATATTCATGGTTTCCCTTCTTTTGTAATGAGTGCGCTCACAGAAATACAGGAGAAATATTTTTTAAAATCCCTCGTTTCAGGATTTGATCCAATTTTTAAGTTTTCTCCTTTTCAGCCAGTTCAATCTCAACATGTTTTACTGTAGCACCTACTCATGAATGGGAACCAAACATTTTAAGTATTTGGCCTTTAAAGCAAGGGGGATGGATATAAAAGTAGGGAAGTCTTGTTACAACTGTACAGGGCATTGGAGAGACCATGCCTCGAGTACTGCATACAATTTTGACCTCATTTAAGGAGGGATATACTTGCACTGGAGTCAGTTCAGAGAAAGTTCACTAGAATGAAGGGGTTTTCTTACGAAGAAAGATGGGCAGGTTGGGCCTATACTCATTGGAGTTTAGAAGAATGAGAGCTGGTCTTATTGAAGCATCAGATTCTGAGGGGGCTTGCTAGGGTACATGCTGAGAGGATGTTGCCCTCGTTGGGAAATCTAGAACCAGGGGTCAGTTTCAAAATAAGGGGTCCTCCATTTAAGATGGAGACAAGGAGGGATTTCTTCTCTCCGAGGGTTGTTAATCTTTGAAAGTCACTAACCCAGAGAGCAGTGGAGGCTGGAGCACTGAATATATTCAAAACCGACTTCAGACAGATTTTGATCTACAAGGGAATGAAAGGATATTTGACTTTGTGGGGGGGGGGGCAGAAAAATAGAGTTAAGGCCACAATCAGAGCTGCCATGATCTTACTGAATGGCAGAATAGGCTCAAGTAGCCAAATGGCCTACTCCTGATCCTATTTCTTATGTTCTTAATTTTGTCTGTATCCATAACCAGTGCCTGAAATCAGAATTCTTGCACTTTCAAATATCTTTGGTTGGTTAACTCCAGTTCTCTTATCTAAAAGTCCACACACCACTAAAAATTGAAACAAAAGAATGGTATCACAGCTAAACCAAAAACTGGAACTCTTTCATTTACTTTAGTACCTCATTAAGAGGTAATGGATGGGAAGGGAAGAAAGCCAGGGCTCCTAAGTCAGATCACCATATTGCTTGGCAAACAGATTCACTGTATGCATGTGTTGGTAGCAGCGAACATGACCAGCTTAAATCATGATGTGCTTCCAGTAATATAATGAACTGATCATTTGTGCATGGTACAAAATGACATTGGTTCCCATGGAACAGCATTCCAGCCACAGTCTTAACTTTCAGAAGAAAAGATAGCAAAAAAAAGTATCAAGGAAAATAAAGAATAAATTTCAATATCCTATGAGAATTTTCTTGTGATTTTGAATATTTGTTTAATCTGAGCATTGACAATAGCCGATGACTGGAGGAGCAAGTCATCAGCACACTGCAGTTCAACATGGTGGCAGGCGGTCCAATTGCACAGGCAATTGTGGAGTCACCAATTCATATTTTTCACACTATGGCTACCCAACTTTTAGTCCCTACTACATGCAGCCTCCAAACTTTGGTAACTAGCCTTTAACTCTACGATTTGTGCTTCATTTCTTATTAGCTGGTTTATCCTGTTTGAATGATGTGGGCATGAAGGATTGGAAAGAGCTAATTTAGGTTTTGTTGCTTCATTGGTGGATAAATTCCAAATTACCAACGCTCTGAGATAAAAGCAGATTCATGAGAATACGGATTTACACTTATGTTCCTCCAAGGTATAAGGAATTGCACCAGGAAATCCACAAAGGAAAACACCCCCTTGCGTTCTTGAAGCCATCAGGTTTCTTTTAAAGCAGATGAGGTTAGGTGCAATTTGTTTCAGAGGTTGATATCTTTACATTAAAATGTTATGTATTGGCAGTTAAAGGTAATATTTAAGTTTTGAAAATCAGCCAGACTTCCTGCTCTTGATCACTATCCATTGACCAGATGGATTTCAAGTGAGGGCAGGGTCATGCACAGCTCTGATGGCCCCAACATATCAGTAGAACAGTACGCTAGGAATTACACATGAGAAATGGCCACTTGGTTAGGGTATCAGCATCCAATCATTGATTCTTGCAATGGTATGAATTAATGCCTTCTGAAAAGTAGGAGTCAAAAAGAAAAAGTGGCAAGAAAAGTTTTTTAAAAACTAAAACTGGCGCAAGTTGTATGAAACGCCTTTGGCTTTGTAGACTTCAATGTTTGGAACCAGGTCAAACCTGTGGCAGGCTCAGAAATCAATATCCAAGCGAGACAGGTCAGCAAACACTTCAGAATACCACTGACAATTGATGAGCCTGCCTGACCAATTGACGAAAGAAAGCTGGAGGGGGTAGATCAATCACAGAGCTGGAATTATTCCCTTTCAGCTCCTGATAATCCTACAAACCAGTGTGTTACTAGCTGAACAAGCAGCCTGCTGATGCTGTGTGCACCTTTAGCTGCTTCAGTAATACTGTTGTGCACTTGATCCCCCTCAGGCCTTGGTTCCGCGAGCTTCGCCTTAACTCTGGACTATGCAGATGGGTGTGCCTCGTTGGGGAAACACAGCATGCTTTTTATCTATTAGGAAAATCGGGTGTGGGATTTTCAGTAGTTTGGTTTGGAGACTCAAGCAGTAATGAGTTTCTATGCATATCAGACATCTGGCTGACAACAGGTTGTCTTAATCTCCATGGGGAGATGATGGCATACTGGTAATGTCACAGAACTAGTCATTCAGAGGCCTTTGCTAATACTCTGGGGATTCCACAGTTGGTGGAATTTGAATTCACTTAATAAATCTCCAATTATAAAGCTGGTCTTAGTAATGGTCATGAAAATCGATTGTTGTAAAATCCTATCTGGATTTTGATTTTGACTGGTTGACTCCAAAATCCCATCTGGAATTTACAACAATCCCAGGGAAGGGAAATCACCCGTCCTTACCTGGTCTAGCCTACATGTGACTCTAGACCCACAGTAATGTGGTTGACTCTTAACTGCAATTAAGGGCAATTAGAGATGGGCAACAAATGCTGGCCTTGCAATATCCCATGAAAGAATAAAGGAAAAAAAGTTATGCACCCCATTAGAATACAGAAAGTTTCTAGGCTGTTTCCATTGGAAAGCTGAAGAAAATTCCATATTACTGTGAATACATACTGTATAATACAGCTATCAGCATTGGCTGCTTTAGCAATGATATTAGCAAGTAAACTTGTTTTTGAAAACTCAGTTCATTTCTGCAATTTACAAGAATACTCATGGCACACTCAGAATTACAGAGTCTACAGCTAGTCTTATCACTTGGACGCTTCTTCCTAACCTGGCTCTATAAGACTATGATATCCCAAGACTTACCAGCCTCATGCTCAAGTTGGTTTACTATTACCCAAGAGGGAAAATTCAAAGCTTTATGTCTGAATCAGGTATCTGTAAAAACAAAATTGATTGTGTGCATATTATATATATATGAGGGAGGCGGTGGCGTAGTGGTCTTGTCGCTGGACTAGTAATCCAGAGACCCAGGGTAATGCTCTGGGGACCTGGGATAGAATCCCACCATGGCTAATGGTAAAATTTGAATTCACTAAAAGTCTGGAATTAAAAGTCTAATGATGACCTTTGAAGCCATTGTCATAAAAACCCAGGGAAGGAAGCATGCCATCCTTACCTGGCCTACATGCGACTCCAGCCCCACAGCAATGTGGTTGACTCCAAGCAAGCCACACTCATTTGTACTGCTAAAATGTTTCAAAGGAATGAAATTGGATGGACCACGCAGGATCGTCTTAGGCACCAGAAACAACAATGGCAAACTCATCCCCGTTGACCCTGCAAAGCCCTCCATACTAACATCTGTCTCATAGTCAAGAGTAGTCAAGCACCACCATCACTATGCCTGAGTATATCCTGTCCCACCGGCAGGACAGATCCAGCAGAGGTGGTGGCACACTCGGGAGGGAATTGCCCTAGGAGTCCTCAACATCTGCTCCAGACCCCATGACGTCTCGTGGCATCAGGTCAAATATGAGCAAGGAAACTTCCTGCCGATTACAACGCACCCCCCACAAGCTGATGATTCAGTACTCCTCCATGTTGAACACCACTTGAAGGGAGCATTAAGGGTAGCACGGGTGCAGAGTGTACTCTGGGCGGGGGACTTCAATATCCATCACCAAGAGTGGCTCGGTAGCACCACTATTGACCGAGCTGGCCAAGTCCTAAAGGACATAGCTGCTAGACTGGGTCTGCGGCAGGTGGTGAGGGAACCAACAAGAGGGAAAAACATTCCTGACCTTATCCTCAACAACCTACCTGCCGCCAGTATTGGTAGGAGTGACCACTGCCATCACATTGATGATACCCGCCATCATGGGATAGATTTCAAACTGATTTAGCAATTCAAGACTGGGCATGAGGCCCTGTGGACCATCAGCAGCAGCAGAATTGTACTTGAACACAATCTGTAACCTCATGGCCTGGCTTATCCCCCACTCTACCATTACCATCAAGCCAGGGAATCAACCCTGGTTCAATGACGAGTACAGGAGGAGCACCTGACATACCTAAAAATGAGGTGTCAACCTGGTGAAGCTACAACACAGGACTACTTGTGTGCCAAACAGCATGAGCAGCAAGTGATAGACAGTGCTAAGCGATTCCACAACCAACGGATCAGATCTAATCTCTGCAGTCCTGCCACATTCAGCCATGAATGGTGGTGGACATTTAACAAACTCAAATACAATCAGAAATACAGAGTGGATGATGCATCTCGGCCTCATCCAGGGGTCCCAGCATCACAGATGTCAGTCTTCAGCCAATTCGATTCACTCCACGTGATATCAAGAAACAGCTGAAGGAGCTGGATACTGCAAAGGTTATGGGGCGTGACAATATTCCAGCACCCCTAGCCAAGCAGCCAAAACAGTGGCATCTATCCAGTAATGTTGAAAATTGCCCAGTTATGTCTTGTACACAAAAAGCAGGACAAATCCAGCCTGGCCAATTATGCCCCATCAGTCCTCTCTCATCGGTAAAGTGATGGAGGGGGTCATCAACAGTGCTATTAAGCAGCACTTGCTTAGCAATAACTTGCTCACTGATGCAGTTTGGGTTCCACCAGAATCACCCAGTTCCTGACCTCGTTACAGCCTTAGTTCACATGGGACAAAAAAAGTTGAACTCCTGAGGTGAGGTGAGAGTGACTGCCCTTGACATCAAAGCAGCATTTGACAGAGTGTAGCATCAAGGAGGCTGAGCAAAATTGGAATCCATGGGAATAATGGAAAACTCTCCACTAGTTGGGGTCATACTTAGCACAAAAGGAAGATGGTTGTGGTTGTTGGAGGTCAGTCATTTCGGCTCCAGGACATCCCTGCAGGAGATCCTCAGGGTAGTGTCCTCAGCCCAACCATCTTCAGCTGCTTCATCAATGACCTTCCTTCCATCATAAAGTCAGTAGGGATGTTCGCTGATGATTGTACCATTCACAAATCCTCGAATACTGAAGTAGTCCATGTCCAAATGCAGCAAGCCTGGACTCCAGGCTTGGGCTGACAAGTGGCAAGTAACATTCTCACTACAAGTGCCAGACAATGACCATCTCCAATAAGAGAAAATCTAACTATCACTGAATTCCCCCACTATCAACATTCTAGGGGCTACCATTGACCAGGAACTGTACTGGACTAGTCATATAAATACTGTGGCTACAAGAGTGAGTCAGAGGCTAGGAATCCTGCAACGAATAACACACCTCTTGACGCCCCAAAGCCCGTCTGCCATCTACAAGGCAGAAGTCAGGGGTGTGATGGGAATACTTTCCAATTGCCTGGATGAGTGCAGCTCCAACAGCACTCAAGAAGTTTCACACCATCCAGGACATAGCCCGCTTGATTTGTACCCCATCCACAAACATTCACTTCCTCCACCACCGACGCACAGTAGCAGCAGTGTGTACCATCTACTAGATGCACTGCAGCAACTCACCAAGCTTCCTTAGACAGCACCTTCCAAACCCACGACCACTACCATCTAGAAGGACAAGGGCAGCAGAAACATGGGAACACCACCACCTGGAAGTTCCCCTCCAAGCCATTTGCCATCCTGACTTGGAAATATATCACAGTTCCTTCACTGTCACTGGGTGAAAATCCTGCAAATCCCTCCCAAACAGGACAGTGGGTGTATCGACACCACATGGACTGCAGCAAGGGAAATTAGGGATGGGCAATAAATGCTGGCCTAGCCAGCGAAGCCCACAACCTTGAACGAATTAAAAAAACAAACCTACAGATGGAGGGATTGATGGAACTGTAGAAAATTGGGGGAAGGAAGAAAATAAAGTTAACAGAAGGTTAACTCTAACCCAGCGGCAGTGAAGGAATGGCGATATATTTGCAAGTCGGGATGGTGAGTGGTTTGGAGGGGAACTTGTTTCATGTGTCTGCTGCCCTTTGCCTTCTAGATGGTAGCGGTTCTGTGTTTGGAAGGTGCTGTCTAAGGAGCCTTGGTGAGTACCTGCTGTGCATCTTGTAGATGGTACACACAGTTGCCACTGTGTATCTGTGGCAGAGGAAGCGAATGTTTGTGGATGGTATGCCAATCAAAAAGGCTGCTTTGTCTTGGATGGTGTCAAGCTTGAGTGCCATCCAGGCAAGTGGTCAGTATTCCATTACACTCCTGGCTTGTGCCTTGTAGGTGGTGGACAGGCTTTGGGAAGTCAAGTGAGTTATTCACCACAGGATTCCTAGCCTCTGACCTGTTCCTGTAGCCACAGAATTTGTATGGCTAGTCTGGTTCAGTTTCTGGTCAATGGTAATCCCCAGGATGATGATAGTGGAGGATTCAGAGATGGTAATGCCATTGAACATCAAGGGGCTATGGTTGGATTCTCTCTTGTTGGAGATGGTCATTGCCTGGCACAAATGTTACTTGACACTTGTGAGCCCAAGCCTGGAGATTGTCCAAGTCTTGCTGCATTTGGACATGGTCTACTTCAGTATCTGAGGAGTCGCAAATGATGCTGAACATCCCCACTTCTGACCCTATGATGGAAGGAAGGTCATTGATGAAGCAGCTGAAGATGGTTGGGTTGAGGACACTACCCTGAAGAACTCCTGCAGTGATGCCTTGGGACTGAGATTATTGACTTCCAACAACCACAACCATCTTCCTTTGTGCTAGGTATGATTCCAACCAGCAACGAGTTCCCCCAATTCCCATTGACTCCAGTTTTGCTAGGGCTCCGTGATGACACAGTCAAAAGCTGCCTTGATATCAAGGGCAGTCACTCACTTCACCTCTGGAGTTCAGCTCTTTTATCCATGTGTGAACCAAGGCTGTAGCAAGGTCAGGAGCTGGGTGACTCTGGTGGAACCCAAACTGCGCATCAGTGAGCAAGTTATTGCTAAGCAAGTGCTGCTTGATAACACTGTTGATAACCCGTTCCATCACTTTATTGATGATCGAGAGTGGACGGATGGGGCGTAATTGGCCGGGCTGAAGTTGTCCTGCTTTTTGTGGACAGGATATACCTGGACAATTTTCCACATTGCCGGGTAGATGCCAGTGTTGCTGCTGTCCTGGAACAGCTTGGCTAAGGGTGCAGCAAGTTCTGGAGCATAAGTCTTCAGTTCTATTGTCAGAATATTGTCAGGGCTCCTAGCCTTTGCAGTATCTCGTGTCTTCAACAGTTTCTTGATATCACATGAACTGAACTGAATTGGCCGAAGGCTGGTATCTGTGATGCTGGGGACCTCAGGAGAAGACAAGATGGATCAGCCACTCTGCCCTTCTGGCTAAAGATTGTTGCAAATACTTTAGCCTTATCTTTTGCACTGATGTGCTGGGCTCATAAGAACATACAAACAAGGAGGAGTAGGCCATTTGGCCCCTCGAGCCTGCTCTGCATTTAATATCATGGCTGATCTAATAGTAACCTCAACTCTGTTTCCCACCTACCCCCGATAACCCATCCCCTCTTTGCTTACCAAGAATCTATCCACCTCTGCCCTAAAAATATTCAAAGACACTGCTTCCACCGCCTTTTGAGGAAGAGAGTTCCAAAGACTCTCAACACTCAGAAAAAATTTTGTCTCATCTCCGTTTTAAATCAGTGGCCCTTTAATTTTAAACAGTGACCTCTAGTTCTAGATTCTCCTACAAGAGGAAACATCCTCTCCACATCCATCCTGTCAAGACCCCTCAGGGTCTTATATGTTTCAATCAAGTCACCTCTTACTCTTCTAAGCTCCAGTGGATACGAGCCTAGCCTGTCCAACCTTTCCTCATAAGATAACGCACCCATTCCAGGTATTAACTCTGGTAAACCTTCTCTGGACTGCTTCCAACGCTTTTACATCCTTCCTTAAATAAGGTGGCCAATACTATACACAGTACTCCAGATGTGGTGTCACTAGTGTTCTGCATAAGTGAAGAATGAGCTCCCCACTTATGTATTCAATTCCCCTTGCAATAAATATTAACATTCTATTAGCTTTCCTAATTGCTTGCTGTACCAGCATACTAGCCTTTTGCGATTCATGCACTGAGACACCCAGATGCCTCTGCATTTCAGAGGTCTGCAATCTCTCACCATTTAGATAATATGCTTCTCTTTTATTCTTCCTGCCACTTGCCAGATCTTTGCCCACATACGTAACCTATATCGTTTGTAGCCTCCTTTTGTCGTCTTCACAACTTCCTTTCCCACTTTTGTGTCATCAGCAAATTTGGCAACCATCCCTTTATCCAAATCATTTATATAAATTGTAAACAACAGACGTCCCAGCACTGATCCCTGTGGCACACCACTCGTCACATCTTGGCAACCTGAAAAGGACCCATTTATGCCTACTCACTGCTTTGTTAGCCAGCCAACCTTCAATCCTTGCCAACGTTACCCAATGTACCATGACCTTATATTTTCTGCAATGGCTCCCCCAACATTGAAGATGGGGATATTTGTGGAGCCTCCCACTCTGGTCAGTTTAATTGTCCGCCACCATTCACAACTGGATGTGGCAGGACTGCAGAGCTTAGATCTCATCCGTTGATTGTGGAATCACATAGCTCTGTCTATGACTTGTTGCTTATGTTGTTTGGCAGTCAAGTAGTCCTGTGTTGTAGATTTACCAAGTTGACACCTCATTCTTAGGTATGCCTTGTGCCATCCCTATGTCCTCCTACAGTCTTCATTGGACCAGAGTTGATCCCTGACTTGGTGGTAATGGTAGAGTGGGGGATATGTCAACCCATGAGGTTACAGAATGTGGTTGAGTACAATTCTGCTACTGCTGATGGCCCACAGCACCTCATGGTTGCCCAGTCTTGAGCTGCTAGATCTGTTCAAAATCTATCCCATTTAGCATGGTGGTAGCGCCACATAACACAATGGAGGATATGGAAGTTGGTGGGGATGAGGTTAAATATGTTTTTCCCTCTTGTTGGCTCCCTCACCACCTGCCACAGACCCAGTCTAGCAGCTATGTCCTTTAGGACTCAACCAGCTCGGTCACTAGTGATGCTACCAAGCCACTCTTGGTGATGGGTATTGAAGTCCCCCATCCAAAGTACATTCTGCATCCATGACACCCTCAGTGCTTCCTCTAAGTGGTGTTCAACATGGAGGAGTACTGATTCCTAAGCTGAGGAGGGGGGTGGTGCGCAGTACTTGCTAATCAGGAGGTTTCCTTGCCCATGTTCGACCTGATGCCATGAGAATTCATGGGATCTGGAGTCAATGTTGAGGACTCCCAGGGCAACTTCCACCCAACTGTATATCATTATGCCGCCACCTCTTCTGGGTCTGTCCTGCTGGTGGGACAGGACATACCAGGGATGCTGATGGCTGGGACATTATCAATAAGGTATGATTCCATGAGTATGACTATGTTGCTTGAATAGTCTGTGAGAAGCTGTCCCAATTTTGGCACATGCCCACAGCTTGTTAGTAAGGAGGACTTTGCAGGTTCACCAGAGTTTGCCATTGTCGTTTCAGTTGCCTCAGTCGATGCCGGTGGTCTGTCCAGTTTCACTCTTTTTTTGACTTTCTAGCGGTTTTGATACAACTGAGTGGCTTGCTAGGCCATTTCAGAGTCCACCACATTGCTGTGGGGCTGGAGTCACATGTAGGCCAGATCAAGTAAGGACAGAAGATCTGTTTCCCTAAAAGACATTAGTGAACCAGATGGGTTTTTACAGCTACTGACAATTGTTTCATGGGCATCATTAGACTTTAAATTCCAGATTTTTATTGAATTCAAATTCCAAGATCTGCCGTGGCGGGATTTGAACCTGGGTCCCAGATCATTACTCTGGGTCTCTGGAATACTAGTCCCTTGGCAATACCACTGCACCACTGAATCTCTCCCCTCCCACCCACCCCGCACCCACCCAAAAGTTCAAAGACTTTTTTTTTTAAAACCTATGTATCATCTCCACCCACAAGTAAAAGCCAGAACTTTACTGGACCCCTTGAGTGTAATCACCAAGCTATTGGAACCAAGAGCTGACAGATCAAATACAGGTAACAACAGGGATGAAACAATAGGCTTCAGCATAGTGGCTTAGAGAAGACCACCCAATATTTGCTTTTTGGGGCTCGACTGTATATTTAGGCTCTCCCAACATGGGCATTTAGGAAAGGCTTCTTTCCAGAAGATATTATGCTGTCTACCTCCTCCCATGATGTCACTCTCACAGATACCTAAATTTGCAAGCTTAATTCATGCACATTTAAATATTTCTTAGGGTTTACTGTGGATTAAAGGTTTACAAATTTTATCAAAAATAACATTTATAACCGTGCCAAGTTATGCAAGTTTTCAAAAATACAAATGGGAGCATTCTGGATTGTACTTCTAAATGAGTTATGGCCAAGAAATGCTGGAAACACTGTTTAATAGGGCTCTGTAGGCTAATTCCGATTTAACTGGCAATGCTTAATCCAGGGGACACTTAAGACTTTACATTTACTCTGGGTCTTGTGTCAACTGGTGAGCTTCCATCTGTATTAGCCTTTAGATGAGGTGTTAAACTGAGGTCCGCACCTACATTCTCAGATGGATATTAAAGATTCCATAATACAATTTTTTTTTTAAAAAAGCAGCAGGGGAGTTCTCAGTATCCTGTCCAGCAGCAGGGGAGTTCTCAGTATCCTGTCCAACACGTATCCTCAACCATTACCACTAAAACAGATTATCTGGTCATGTATCTAATTGCTATTCATAGAAGCTTGTTGCGTGCAAATTGGCTGCCCAGTTTTCTACATTACAACAACATCTCATTGGCTATGAAGCACTTTGGGCCAGTAGCAAAAGCTATGAAATTGCTACTTCATCCCAACCTACCAGCATAGCTTTTAATTCCTTTTTCCCCTCATACTTAATTTAGGTTTTCCTTAAATGGATTTATGCTATGATCACAACTATGCCCTACAGCCACCCTATCAAAACATCTTATAATTTTAAAGACATCTCTCAGATCACCCCCTAAGCTTCCTCCTTTCTACAGGAAAGAGCACAAGTATAAACTCTTGGGTCTGGATTACAAGATAGATTAAACAAACATATTAAATTGACCAAATGATAGACAATAAAATTTGTGCAAATTCCTGGAGCTCATTCCTTGCAATGCTGGATTGGTGCTGTGCATCAGTATGCTGAGTATCGTTCTATTTTGTATCAGGGTTCAAGCACTGCAACACAATGAAGAATGTGTTTAACAGGTCACAGGAAGAAACTGAGGCAGATCACTAGTTCCACAAAAAGCAGTTGTTTCTGTCCTCTGCCAGCTGTATGGACGAGGTTATTTTTATGCCCCACTCAAGAGGCACATGTGCAATCAGCAGCCTTCCAGTCAAAGTGCCTGAATCGTACATGCCCTGAGGGTAATTAAGGGAGATTAGGGAGGTGCATGTGGCATTCACCGAACTGTAATATAAGCAATGCAGTGCCAATGTTTCCAGCCACATGTAGATCCACATCAGTGATTTGTCCCATGCCACAGGGTGACACCGGATATTATACAGTGCAATTAAATTATGAGGCAAGGCTGTACAGTCTAGGTTTCAATCCCAGAGTACAGAGATTAAGGGGTGATTTAATTGAGGTGTTTTAAGATGATTAAGGAGTTGACAGGGTAATGGGAGAGAAAACTATTTCTCTCATGAGCTAACCCAGAAATAAGGATGCACTACCTAAAAATTACAGCAAAGTCATTCAGGGGCCTGGTCAGGAAGCAAACCCATGACTTCTACCACCTGAAAGGATAAGGGCAGCAAGCACATGGAAACACCATCATGTCCAAGTTCCCTTCCTAGTCACACCATCCTGAATTGTAAATGTATCACTATTCCTTTATTGGCACTGCGTCAAAATCCTGGAACTCCTTTCCCATCAGCTTTATAAGTATACCTACACAAGATGGGCCACGGCTATTCAATAATGTGACACTCCACCACCTTCTCAAAGACAGTTAGGGATGCTTTCCTTGCCAATGACTCTCTCATCAATGAATAAATAAAAACAATTCCAGCACTTTGGTTAGAGATTACCAGGACACCCATATGTTTTCATCTCAAGTCTTCACACTACACCCATTTCCTAACATTTAACTGAAACTATTTTTTTGCACTGCCTCACATACAAGATACTTTTATTTCTTTGTGAACAAGTTCTTAGTTTAATTTACAGCAATGAATATTGATGCCTCTTAAGAGTTACTGCCTTTGACATTTTGCCATTTACTATTCTATGTGCCAACTATCTATGGTCCAAAACGCACAGAACTTTTTCTCTTGGGAATATTTCATTCACTCAGTGATAAAATTATTTTCCCATGAATCACTTCAGTTTAAATGTGTGTTCCTGTCCAGGTTGACTCCAGTCTGCAGGCCAACCTAAAATCAAATAAAAAATTCCCACTCTCAATACTTTTTGTTCCAAGACACTTATTGAGCCTAGTTCCATGGATGCCAAGAGATCCAAGTGACAAATCTTCACACAAGACTCTTGGCATCAAGTGCTGACTTAGCTGATCTCATGTACTACCTTGGGCTCCCCAGTTATTTAGTTTTAATAAAGGTCCAGAACCTGGCCACTACCTTTCTGAAATTACAAATAAACTACATCTTGCAGAGTGCCATTATCTACTTAATTTACATTATGCTCAAAGCATAAATCAGAAGTTCATCCACAGGAACTCCTCTTCCTAAGTCCATATAGTTTCTTCCCAATCTTGCTTTAAAAGTACTCCTCCAGCCCAGCTCTTTGTAAACTTTCACCAGCTGTTGATGCTACTGAGACTTAACTTGTCTTTTTCTGTGAGATTTGCCCCCACCTCTTTTTTTAAATGCAGGTGCTGTGTTTTCATTTACAGAAACTCAGCTTATCTGTTTTTCTCAGGAGTACAGTCAGTTTAAGGAAATACTTCCAAGTCTACTTTAGCACCTTAGGATATGACCCAGGGTTTTCAGTCCCTTCAAATCCAACAACCACCAGCTCGACACCAATCCCATTCCAAGATTCAATATACTACAGTAATTTGTTCGCAAGTCAGCATTTTCTTTTCCCAAGACAGAAAATAATCACTTATTATTCCTTCTTTCAAGGAATTCTTCCTTCAATGGCTAAATTGGGCTCAGGAGCGCAGGATGCACAGCACATTTTTTAAAATGTCAGGCCATTAATCAACTTACTTAGGAAAACAAGAGGGCACACTCAGCTGTGGAAGACATATTCCCCCTGTACTGTTTATCTGGTTGCATTTTCAGTTATTGAGACAGTGGATGCATTAGATCTGAAGTTTCATTGGGGGGGAAGTCTCAACACAGCAGCTGAATTTTCACATCCTACTGCAGGCACGATGCCTAACTTTGTTGTCAGCACTCAATTTTATTTTATATATAAATGTATGCTAGCATCATGTCACAAGCACACAGATGTACAAAAATGGTTTGGTGCATTTAGCACAACAGCAGGCACTTCAAATGAATACCAGATGGCAAGACACATGAATATCTGCGTTGCCTTTGGAATTCTCAAGGTCTCAATTGATATTTGGGAGCAGTGGAGAACACTCTTAATATAAAGTCTTGTTAGAACACAATTAACAACTGACAAAGAAGCTCCATTCACAATTACAATATGAGTGTTTTATATTGGCAGCATTTCAGTTTGAGTTTCAGGCAGCTGTAATCTAGTGAACCTTCCATATCCCAAGGACGAACTTTCAGACCCCTCGGGAAACTGGACCAACAAGTCTGTTGGCAGAACCAGAGTTGGTAGCTTAAACACTGGGAGTCAGCTCACTGCTGCCAATCTCCCAGAATCTGAACAGAGATAGCACTGTATAAAGGCAGCCCTGTCACAAAGCAGCACCTATTGTAATTTGCTTCATCAGTGCTGAACAAACTTTCTCTCGTGCTTCATCAATATATATCAAGCTGAGTTTACTGAATTTTAACTTCCGATTCAGATTCAATGCATACCAAAATGTTTTCAGAATGTTTTCTGACCCTGGACAATGTTCTCACCAGGACACACTGGGAGCACAATTACATCAGTGTAACAGAACTCCTATAAATGCCACCAAGATCACAGGGATGCAGCAAAAATGTGGAAACCTGGTAAAACACAGCTTTGCTCTGGGATTATGGCACAAGGAGCAGCTTACAAAACGTCAGCTTAATTATGTTGAAATTTCAATACAAGCTAGTCAGCCACATTATTTAGATGTTTTCTCAATATGTATTTCCCGTGGCCAATTAGGAATTGCTCAATCTTTATCCTTCCTTAATGTGAAGTCTCAGGCATGTGCCTACAGAACAGTGACATTTCAAAAATAATTAATTTGAAATGCAGTGTTTTGGGACGTCCCAAGGACATGAGAACATAGAGCAATGTACAAATGCAGTTCCTTTGATTTTTCATTTCTTCAGTCCTCTATGCAACACGACGCGCAAGTGACTCCCAAGGCATGCTCAAGCAGCCCGTGTGGTAGAGCAAGAGAAAAGTCAGGAACAAACTCTCACCCCAGCCCCCACCATGTTCAGGCTCTCCCCTGCCTCTCCTAATTACAGCCAAGATTGTGCATTTACTTTTAAGAAATCAGAGTGAAGATCTGAGCTATTTTGTTAAGTCTTACAGATTTTCATGCAGCCAAATAAGTGGTAGAATACTTCACAATGTTATCCACCACTGCGAACTACCCCACTTCCCCCACCAGTATCCTTGGGATCAATGCCTATTAGATAGCAGTCTTCTCATACCAAGCAATAATTTGACCCTGTGGCCAAATAAAATTTCCAGTACTCCAGGTTATTGGCAGGTCACTTGCATATCCTCTTGGATAGAGGACTGAAGAAATGAAAAATCAAAGGAACTGCATTTGTACAATGCTCTCCTTTGTAGCAAATATTACATATGTCAGTACCTAGCCTACCTTTTGGATCAATAGCAATTTCTACTGCTCGTAGTGTTATTTTAAGTTCTCTTACAAATAAGATAGTTGCATTCATAATAATTTTCATGTAGAAGGCTCCCAATGGTGTTTCATAAAGGAGAAGCAACTGCAAGCATTAGAAGAGTTAGAAAAGATCAAAATAATGGCTAAGGATTTGAGACAGCTTTTTTTAAAGGCAGGGAGAAGCAGCAAGGCAGTTTGCTTTAGGTAGAGCATGCCAAAGATCAGAGCTGGAAACTACACCAAAGGTGGGAGTAGAGGGTGCACATGCCACAAATCAGGAAGACCAAAAAAACAAAGTCCGAAAAAACAAACCTGCATTATTATAGCACTTTCCACAACCCCAGAATATCCCCAAATGCTTTACAACCAGCAAAATATTCTTGAAGCGTAGTCACTGTTATAACGTTGGATACATGGCAGCCAATTTGCATATAGTAAGGTGATACTGACTAGATAACAATATGTGATGTTAGCTGGGGGATAAATACTGACCAGGATATCAAAGAAAACTTCCCTGCTCTTCAAAATAGTGCCGTGGGATTTTTATGCCCAAAGAAGTTTCTGTTTATAAAACATCAATTACACAGCACTCGTACTGCAGTGAAGCATAGGCTGAGATAGAGAGCTAGAGCAATTGTGCAAAATTTGTACATTAGGTTTTACATTCCAAGCATGCCTGAACATTTAAACTCATCTGCCTAAACAGAGTTTTAGGCTAAAGATGCAAATTGGTTATCAGAACTTAGGCAAACTTCAGACATTGGCTCCCACCTTTCCAAATCATATGACCTCAGGGCCCACAAAGTGCTCGATAGCCACTGAAGTACTTTTGAAGTATAGTCATTGTTACAGTGTAGGAAAAGCAGCAGCCAATCTGCACACAGCAAGCTCCCACAAATAGCAATGTGATGACCAGATAATTGTTTTTGTGAACAAATATTAGCCAAGACATTGGGGATAACAGTCCCACTCCTCCAAAATAATGCTAGGGATCTTTTATGCCCACCTGACGTCTCACCCAAAAGTCTAATCTGAGGGCTTGAATCAGACTGATGGAATAAAGTCTCCCCTCTTTGGGGGTGACAGTCAAGTGAGATTAATTTTAACCCAGTTACAATTTTGTGCACAAACGATAGCATTATCACATAAAAATTGGTGGGCTGTATGGCAACCCCAAAACTGCATAGGGGCATGAGGCTAGGCTTCAGGTACAATGCCAGCATATGAAATATCAGCTTTTGTCTGCATGTAACTCATGTCACAATTTATTTGCAAGTTTCAAGTAGGAAGCTGATTCTTTAATGAACCTTGAGCGTGGAGGGGGTCATTAAAGTTTTTAGTTAAGTTTCCAGTGTCCAGCTGATAATGAATACACAAACAAGTGATAAAATTCAGTAACTGGAAAAAGTGCAGGACAGAATGTGATTATAAGACACAAGTGAAACAAGGACACATTTTGGATTACTTGCTCGGTAAGTGCCTGAAACAGCGTCAACCTCTGCCTTAAAAAGCACAAATCAGGTTCTTTTTAAAAAAGATACACAGGGTTGAGTAGAGCTTTTATCAGCCATTTCAGGGTGAGCCAACAAAATGCTTTCTAAATTTGACTTCACTCAATTATCATACCACTTACACAGATTGATGAATTCTGCCGGATAATTCTTGGAGGAAGTGTGCACATTAACGTAAGGTGATAAAAACATGCATACTACAGCACCCTAGCACATCAGAGCACGGAACAAAATTTTTTGTGCCAATTGTTGCTTGGAGTTACACAGAATTAACCGCAAACAGGCCATTTGGCCTAACTGGCCTGTGTTTGCGTTTATACGCTGCATGAGCTTTCTTCCGACCCTTCCAGCATATCCTTCTATTCCTTTCAGGGTGCCCCAATTCATTAATTACACAGCAAGGTCCCACAAACCACAGTGGAGATAAATTTCCAACATTTTAGAAAGTGCCATGGGATCTTCCTCATCTAGCCCAAAAAGCACACAGGACCTTAGTCTGACCTCTTACCCAAAGAGGACATCTCTGGCAATGCAGCACTCTCATTCACAACACAAATATTAGTTGAGATGACACGCACAAAGTCTTGGGTGTGAGGACTGAACCTGCAACCTCTGATCTCAGGGTAATGTTAGCATAATGGAAAGGACAATTTCAACATCAGGAGCTTTTCAAATTCTACATAGCAAGGGTTAGGTAAAAGTAAGACCCTTCTCCCCAGCTTGCAGTGCATCAGTTTGATATCTTTCATGACAATCCTGAAACTACAACCTATTTGACTCAAATTGTAGGGAGTTTTCTTTCTGTGCTGTGTGAACTTGGATCTATCCAAAATTGCCTAAGCTCATTCCAACAAATACAGCAGCCAGAGGAAAGGTGCTTTCATGTAAGATTTTAACCCAGGTTAAATATAAATACAGCATCCAAACCCACTGCTCCACCTAGAATATTAATGAATATTCTATCTGGCACAGATAAAACAAAGAATCCAGCCTCAACATTTAATTTCCATGATCAGAATACTTAGATCTCATGTATTTTCCAAAATAATTACCCTTTTGTGGTTATTTTGAGTTGGACTATAGCAATCTAAAAAATTCATTCTCTGGCAAGGTCAGTATTTGTTGCCCATTCCTAATGCCCATCAGGTGGGTGGTGGTGGGCTTCCTTCTTAAACATTTACAGTACATGTAGTGAAGGTGCTCCTGTAACGCAGTTAGGGAGTTCAAGGATTTTTACTCAGCAATATATGTTCATGTCCAGATGATCAGTGACATTAAGATGATGGTATTCCCATCATCCTGATGTGCTTGTCCTTTTAAATGGAGGTTGCGTGTTTAGGAGATGCTGCGAAAGAAGTCTTGTTGAGCTGTTGCAGTACATCCTGTAGATAGTATATACTGCAGCCACAATACACAAAAAGTGGATGTTTAAGCACATGAATGGGGTACACCAATCAAGACGACAACTTTGCCCTGTACAGTATATGGAATTTGCTATGCAGTATTTTAGATATCATTACTGTCATAATCAACTATTTACAACATCTGTATTTGGCCATGTGAACAGCACCAGACCAGCATGTCACCATAAATCAACCATAGATATTCATCCATCTGTTGGTGCTCCTGAAGCACGTTAATGCTGAGGGATGGACATACTGCAAGTCACTTAACGTCAGCATCTCACACACAATAATCAAGTACAGCATGCTTGGATGTGGAGTAGCGCTCCCTTTATTATGCCCCAACTTTAGAGAAGTGCCCCACCATACAAATAATGCTTTTCCATTTACTACACCAGTCGCTGTGATTTTCTCATATTGTCAACACAATCCCAAATTAGGGGTAATTGTGGACCATCAGGATGGAGATGAATTGCCACAAAATCATTTTACAGTTAACAGAATGTTCAGTTAAAAGAAAGTCTGGCTGGACTTAACGCAAGTTCAGATGGTGAAATGAAAGCAATATTGCGGATGCTGGAATAAAAACAAGTGCTGGAAATACTCGGCGAGTCTGGCAGCATCTGTGGAGAGAGAAACAGAGTTAAAATTGAGTCAAAAATGACTCTCTCCACAGATGCTGCCAGACCTGAGTATTTCCAGCAGTTTATTTATCCTAGTGGGGAACTCAAAGACTAATCCATTGCACCAACTCACCCCCAGAGGTTTCAGGTGGCCATTATAGTCAATTGAAATGGTTGGTGTTTATTACATTTTTCTACTTTCTACAAACAGAAGCAAAATAGAATGCACACTAGCGTTTCTGCGGAAATATGTGCCAAACTTGGTCATGAGCTGCATCCTAATGCTTCAAATAAATTTACCCACAGCATTAAACTGTGCGAGTGGCCAGTGCTGTCACTTGTCTTATTTTGCAAATATTATTAGTGAAAAGAAAAATCATATTTGAGTCAATATTCTTTTATCATTTATACTCGTACGATACCCCAAATTCATCGCCCTAAGTTTTTCTCACCATTTCATCCTACCCTCAACTCAATGCCCTACTCTGCCCAAGTTTGGATGGACAACATCTATGTTAATGCAGGGAGAAGAGCTACAGTTCAAGGGGACATTGAACATTTTACACCCTTCCCATAATATTTATTATGAAATTCTAGTGGCACTACTTGGATAAATCTAATTCTATAAGCTATCAATTCAGACAGAATGAGGTGTAAGTAAACAAGATTTTTGTATGTTAAAAATGAAACTTAACACTGAACTTAAAAGCTTGCAGGGACTTCCCAGGTTGACAATTTTCAGCACATTACAATCTTCCAATTAACATTTTTTAGTATGACCAACCTTTTTAACACATTCCTCCTCCTCTTGACGTTTTTCGTAATGAGAAAAGTCATCAAAGATGGAGGTCGTATGCTTGTAACTGGCAATAATTTTCAGAACCTGCTTGGCTTTTTCCAAGGGCACCTCCTGAGTGTCTCGGGAGTTGGTGACAGGTTTATTCTCATTGTTTTCCAGGCGAATGTGCCGCAGTTGACTATTGGGCACGTCCTTCACAAATATCCACCTCACGTCAAACCGTCCCTTCCACTTGTCCTGAGACCACACCCCAGCACAAGTGTTGTAGTCCACAGTTGACTTCATCTCGGCGACACCACAGAAGTGGCCACTCCCGTTGACGCTAAACAACAGGTAAACAGGGCCCTTGCCATTCATGGTACGGTAGGCTCCATCCAGTCTCTTATTGCCATGCTCGGTACTACACCAAATGGAATATTTAATAGAGCGATGGATGTCATCCTCAGAGTAGCTCTTAATGATGAAAACTCGTCCGTGTTTGGGATTCCAGTCAAAATCCTTGGGGTTGTAATTGTTGACAGATCTCAATTTCTCCAAGACTGGATGCGCTTCCACAGAAGCAGAATTTGAATTCCCATGCGCCAGCCCAATGCCTCCAGCATCCACTCCATTTTGGCCAAAGCCAGCTGCCCGGTTGCGGGGTGCAACCCAGCGGTTTGGCTGTGGCTGCTGTTGCACCGGCTGTGGTGGCACCTGCTGCTGCTGGCCCGAGGACACCTGCTGCGGCTGCATGTTCACCACCTGTTGGCTCACCGGCAGCTGAGGTGGCTGGCTTTGCTGCTGGCCACTGGCTTGAGTTGATGGTTGAGGAGCACTTTTGGCCACAGTCCCCTTGTTATCCCAGGTACCAATATCCATATTATGTTTAATTGGAGGCGGTGGAAGGGATGGTCCACTAGACCCACCTTTTGCCTTCTTGGGTTGGGGTTTCGCTGGCTTGCTTGCTATGTCTGCCCATGAAGTTGGTTTCGGGGGAGCGATATTAGTTGGTGGCATGGGATTAGAAGGTATCGCATTATTTGAAATAGTCGATATAGGATTACTCCCAACAGCAGAACCTACCATTTTAGATACGTTATTAGCGACCTCACCACCACTTAACTTCAGTCCTGCCATTCCTTGGTCAATGCTGTTCATACCTGGTGCTTTATTCAGCGTCTCGTTAGTAAAAGCTGACTGTCCATCCATCATAGCTCCACCCAGAGAGCTAGGAGGGTAGGCATAGCTGCTGGGGCTATAGCCTGAGCTTTGAGTGGACTGTCCCTGAGAACTGCTGGTCCCCCAAGCTGAGAAGTCCACACCACTAGGGAAGAAATTAAACCCATGCTGGCTCAGGAAAGGAGTGTTCCCCAAAGTTCCTGGCTGTCCAAACATTGCATCAGGTAGGAAGTGATGCTCTCCATTACTCAGCTGTCCATACGACGTCAGATAGGGCATAGGTGGGTCCCCTCCTGTAGACCAGGCAGCTTCACTTAATGAATACTGGAACCCTATAGATGGACTATAGTAACTTGGTAGGTAGGAGTCAGACATGGCAGTGTAGGTATTGTTCTGTTAAAAAAATTAGAAATATTCAGTAAGAAAAGTTGCATGAAGTACAGTAACCAATATCTTAAGAGTCTAAGTTAACTCTCAAAATCTAGCCAACAGCTGTAAGAAAACAAGAGTAGTGTTCAGCAATGTCATATGGATTTTCATAACACATTAAGGTGGGTGTATGAAGTTTCCACCCGTGTCCACTTAAATCGTCAGCACTGCTAGGGAATGTAAAAAACCCCAGAAACTTAGGGGCTATACAGTAGATACAGCTAGGCCCCTCCACCATGATTATAAAACTTCCTCAATCCTCTCAAAGTTACCACTGAGAAATACAATATGGACTTTCCTGACTTGAAACATTGAATTTTGAAGCTCAAATGTAAAATAAAGCATGAGAATTGTATATCTTGCATAAGTTGGAAAGATTATGCATTGAAGAGATTCTTAGGATTACCCCTTCTTAAATGTCCTCAGTCTCCACAATAACACCCAAGCCTCTCTTAATAGGAGTTTCTAACTAAAATATCAATAAGTCAATGCTATTCCTTCCCAATGATCATCCATATTACTTGTCTGGTGTTGCGTGGGGCATAACTTGAGGTTGGGAACTTGGCATGCAAGGAAATCATTTGTACACCTGAATCTTATTAAACTCTACAGAGCTCTAAATTACCATCCTAAATTCATCTCTCTCATGATCATTAGTAGTGTCAGTCTAAATTTAAGCCCTAAGCTCTGGAATACAAGCTTTTGGTCACCTATTCTAATATCTCCTTACGTGGCTCACTGTCATATTTTCATTTTACAATGCTCCTGTGAAAGCACCTTGGGATGTTTTATTACGTTAAAGGTGCCATTGATAAATTTAAAGTTGTTGGGAGAATGACTTCCCTTAATTGCACTAATATCAATTAATATCACCTAGACAAGTACAAACACTATTTAAAAATGTGAAATTCTTTCTTCACTCCCCCTGTTCAGAACACAAAGTTTATTAACTGCAAAGAGAAATAGATAAACAGAAAAAAGGCATTATAAATATTACAGCACATACAAAAGGTTAAAATAAATCACATCACAATGAATGGGTCAGCATAAAACAACAGAACAAGGACTCATAAAAAAAGATTTTTTAAAAAATAAATAGCTTTAAACGATTTTGCTTGATCAAATGGTTTTATAATTCTGCAAAGTAACTTGGCCATAAACATCTCCATGGAAGTACACAAGTGCAGCCTTTGTTCTGATTGCTGAAGCCCAAACTATATGTACAATTATACTACATTCTAATTACAAGACTAATGGAGAAATGGCACAACCCTCCTATTCAATCCTGCTGCAGCTACTCCCATTAGGCATTCAGTTGGAAAGTTGAGAACTCAAAAGGTGGCCAACGGTTGCACCATTTACTAGCAAAACAGAATAAAGAACTGTTACTTCATTTGGAGGGGAGAAATGCTTGGGTCTTCCAATTGTGTCTCACTAATAACTGAATAGTACAGTCAACTTCCCAACAAATGAAACTGTCAGGCAGAAAGAAATGACTCCTGTAAACTTATATTTCATCTAGTGCTGCTGTACAATCAAACCCTATTCAATCCAAGGTAATGACTGGGAAGGCGCACTGGGTATTTCCCCGTTCCTCGCACAGGCATCCAAAAAAAATGACAGGAGCATTAGAAAATAACCAGTCATCCTGTGCTTGCAGGCAATTTGACCATAGGCAGCATCAACAATCTGCATTGAACTATACAAAGAATGCCCCAGGGTACTCCACAAATAGGAGCTAACAAAATAGTGGACATTAAGACACTGTCACATATCTGGGTTTTTAATCCTTTTCCTTCTTGGAATGGATTTTTGGATTGAGCTACTTTTAAGCATCATTTTTTATTCAAAAAAAAAGGTGACTATGTACTGGGTTGGAAGAAAATGTTTTCATTTAAAAAACACGTATTAGAGCCAGACTGAACTAGTCATGATAAATCAGAACAGTCATGATCTCACCTCAGGTGCTCTGAGAAAAGTTCCGTTTGGAGTAAAAACAGAAAATGCTGGGAAAACTCAGCAGGTCTGGCAGCATCTGTGGAGAGAGAAACGGAGTTAACGTTTCAAATCCCTACGACTCTTCTTCAGAGCTCTGAAGTAGTCATACGGACTCGAAACTTTGTTTCCCTCTCCACAGGTGCTGCCAAAACTGTTGTGTTTTGCCAGCATTTTCTGTTTTTACTTCAGATTTCCAGCATTCATAGTATTTTTCCTTTAGTTCCGTCTGGGTTTGGGAGAGTGGCATAGAAGAGAAGGAGAGGCGGTAGCAGGCCTGATGAGCAGTACTGCAGTGAACCACTAGTCAGAAACCAAGACAATTTTCCCCAAGGGACAGGAAACAAGGGAACACCCATCCATACGTTTGCAACCTTTGCTGGAGCTGACTGCTCAGTCAGTCAAGTTATAACGAGAATGCTACAAAGGCAGCTTTGGTCAGTAGGAGAATACAACAAGGTAGTTAACGGTTAAAAAAAGACAATCCACTAATGTGGAGGAGCAAGGCACATTTGTTATTTTGTATTATGCAAAGGCAAGTTGCCAACTTCCTGATGTGCTTTTAAGTATGCCCCCAAAAAGACGGGGCAAGCACAAAAGACACAAAGGGACTTTATCATTATACCACTGGATTATGTCATTATCCAGGTACATGTTAGGCTGCATAAAGTCTACTGCCAAGTCTGCTACCCAAGAGCAGCAGGAAATGCTTACAAAATTGACCGATCCCACTTAACTAAGGAAGGAATCTATGGTGAAGCTGATACTTACAGGCAGAAAGGGTGTACAAAAGATTGATTGAAAAGATGGGAAATGTTTTCTAAGAGGAGTAATAGAAGAAAAGCTTTAGGCAGAGAATTCAAAAGAAAAGGCACCAGGCTGTCAAAGGCTCAGCTATCAATACAAAGATTGCATAAAGATAATGGGTAAATGTACAAAAAGCTAGTCAGAGGAATGGATGATGAGTGGAGGTGGGGGGTGGGGGGTGGTAGGGGGCTGCAGCTGGTTACAGAGACAACTTAGAAGGAGACCTGCAGAGATTCATGGATGGGTTCTTAAATTGGGTGGTATTAAGAGCAGGCCAGTAAGGAAAATGCTAAATAGTGACTAAAGCATGAGATTCTTAGCAGTTAAGAAGTTGAGGTAAGGACAAAGGCAAAAAGTGCTGTGGAGATGTCTTTGTGATAGACCGGAATAGAGGTCCGAACCTGAATTCAAGGTTGAGCAGGGCACCAAGGCTCCAAAAGGTCTGGGTGAACTGAAGTTTGTGGCCATGGAGCGACATAGGGATGGAGAATCAGTGGAAGGCAAAGCAGGCTGGAGTTTGTGGTGAGGGTTCACTGCCTTGATCTTCCAGGTGCTGAGTTGGAGAGCTGTGAACCATCCAAGATTAGACATTGGACAAGCAGTTCAACGGGAGTGGGGGAGGGGCATCAGCAGAGGCAGGTGTTATCAACATATATAGAAGCTGACCCCATGCCTGTCCTTGGTCATAACTGAAGGTCCACACTACCAGGAGGGGAAAGGGGAAAACCACTAGAAGAGGGTAGGGAATCTCAGCAAATTCTATTCCAAGCTGAAGAACACCAAGGCCAATTTTAGCTTTTTTTGCGATTCCCTGACTAAAATCAGCTAACTCAGCACAATCCCATAATTGAACAAAGGTCATTATGGTCTAGATGGTGAAGTACTGACTAGGTATGGGGAGGACAGCTTTAAGAAAACATTTTAGAAATGGAGTAACTGGCCCTTGTATGGACTACAACCTTTCCAATCTGCCCTCAAAGTTGTCTCCACCTTAGCCTCCAAAGCACTGAAGCTCTGAAATATAGACCAATAAACTTTCATCTTAAGATTTGCCAGCATTCTTGCTCTTTGTTTGCATTTTAATTCTTCTCATTCCAGGTAACCACAATTTCATTAGCCTGTCTCTCAAACATTTTGAAAATGACATTTCGAACATCTGGATGAGGATTATTCTCAAAAGATGTTTAGTTTTTTTTTATACTTAGAGACATCTGTTTAAATGCACAGATTAGCAAACCAAAGTTAGTTTTAGCTTCTTCTCATTGGGAGAAGTCCAGGCTAGCCACAACAGTGCTTTATCATTCCACAGTGTTTGATTCTATTCTTGATGCTTCCACCCTCTGGCACATAATCTAATCCTCCTCCCTAACAAAGAAATCACTAAAGACAATTAATGATGGAGAGAGGCAAAAAAGAAAATTTAGATAGATCACAGCAACTAAACTCCCCAAAGCCACAATTAAACACACTTCAGTGGGGAAAGAAACCTCAGGATTAACACATGCACTACCACCATGTAAAAAATGAGTTCTTTTATTCTAGAACTGGCTACAGCTTCAAAACAAATGGGAAGTTCAGGATAGACAAGGAAATAGGATGAAGTATACAATCACTTAATGAGATGCATCAAGGATCATTACAAACTTTTGAGGAACTAGTGAAGTGTCTGTCCTCAAAATGGCTCGATTCCATTAGTAGCCTCTCTTGCACCTGATCGGCAGATAATCTAAAATGCCTCTCAAGTGAAGCACTGAATGAATGCTGCATTGTTGGAGATGCTGTCTCTGAGAAAGCAAGGCCACACATTTCAGCTAAAGTGGACATAAAATCCCATGGTATCATGTAATAAGCAGGATGTTCTGCAGTAGCCTGGGCCCAGTAATTTCAACCAACTGATTTACCGGTCACCATTCTCATTTGCCTTTTATGAGAACTTGTTGTTTGGAAATTGGTTACTGCATATGCATAAGTGAATTAACTTCAGAAGTAATTGGTTGTGAAGCACAGGCATCCTGCTGAAATGTTAAGGTGCCACATAAATGGTATTGTTGTTAATTGGTGTAATGAACCTGCGAAGGATCTAATTTTGAAATAAGCTCACTGTATATTAATTTGGTAAATTGAACTATTTTCTGCAGGTTATAATAGAGAAAGCCTTGAGCTCTTCTGCTGGTACAGTGAATAGAGCCTAGTGTGATTCCATTAGTGTCTCTTGCTTAGGGGCATAACAATTGACCTTAAGAGTCCCTGCTTCAGCAAATCAGCTAGATTTTTTAGTCCCTGACACTAACCAGTGAGTTCTACTGGCAAGCATATGTATAGATGTCAAACAGAAACTCAGATTCAGCTGTGATATTCATCAGCAACAACCTGCTTTATACAGTGCCTTTAATGCAGTTTGCCTAAAAAAGGTAGATTTTTAAAAGTTGCTTAAAAGTGGAGTGCCTGTTGTCACACAATGCTAACGGTCACAAAATAAAGACATCAAATGATTGGAGTTGCAATCACGCAAGGGGTCAACACTTCCAAAAGAGGGGAGGAGAAAAATTGGATAGGTACGCTATGGAAAACAGTCCCCATTTTGAAATGTAATATTGGCATTTGTACCCATGCTGTTTCTGCTCATATTCACAGAAAATGAGGTTCCCAATCTCAGTTACTTAACTGAAGGTAAGTCTAGGTGAGACTGTGGATGAAATGTTGACAGGAAAGGAAAAGGTGAGGACAAAGGATAGCAATCTACCTACAATACCCTCAACAAACCCGGGAACAATGACAATACCGATCGTGCAAAAAAACCCTAAAAATTTCTGTTCTAATTTGCCTAACAAATTCCCATCCAACTGAAGGAAACCTGCTCACAAAAATTAAATTCACCATTAATGCTAAGACATTGCTAATTTTATTTTGCAAGAACATAGAACTGCCCCCCCATTGCCATCAACCTCCAGTGTTTCACATTATAAAACCGATGGAACAGGATCCGTTTCCTCCTCCTGAACTCCCACTCCATGAATTGCTAAACAAATTCTCGCACACTCACCTGCCTGGTCTGATTGCTCAAATAAGGCTCAAAGTCATCGTCGTTTAGTGCATCCTTTTGATGAACAGCTCCATTTTGCACTATAACAAAATTGGGGGGGGGGGGAAAGATTTAATGAAAACTGGAAATTTTATTATGTCATTAACAGCAGTTACCCACCAATAGCAGTGTTAGCCTCAAAGGCTATATATGAGAGCTGAATCTGGTAATCAAGAGCTGAAATAGAATTAGGTGAAGACAAAAACCCAACATTTCGCTCTCTTGCTTCCCCTCCAGTTGTATCCTCCTAGATAGCAACTATCAGCAAGTAGGGAATCATCAGACAATCCCACTCCAACCCTCACCAGACACCTACTCCTGCACTTCCAACCAAGAGTCCGGTCAGCATGACTCACTAGCTCACCATGCAGTGTATTTATTCATTAGGCCAGACAAGCACGTGGTGCAGCCGTTCAAAGATACAGCATTCCTGCCAAGATAACAAGCTCAAGGCCTATGAATAGTAGCTTGGCTTTCTCATCACATGTTTTCACTAACTGGGTATATTCTCAGTTACAAAACCCAGGCAACTTTCCGTAATAATTGCCTCAACCAGCTCTTTAAATAAACATAGCATAGTAGTTGCGGTAGAATAGAGGGCGCTATTACACAGATGCTTTTACAACATCAGCTGCAAACTTCAAGGAAGAAAATGCAATAAGCAAAACTCTTCACTGGGCCAGTTGATAAATGCACAGCCTTGTGTGGTGCTTAGCCAGAGATCTAAAAGTTCCAATCTGGCCCCCAGTCTGTGCTGAAATGCAAATAAGAGGTTCCATAATTTGCCTCAGCAGCCCAGGGCTACAAAACATCAAATCAGTCAGGGTTACTGCCCCTGATCACTATTTAAGGACCCCTGCTGGAAAAGTGCTCAGCTATGGATATCAGCCATAGACAGGATTTTATCCAGTTGTGGTGACCCTTACAGTTGAATAACATGCCAACACAACATCGAGACCTACAAGGGCTGGCTAATTGGAGCTGTACCTCAGTGAGAGTCAGCACCTTATGGGAAGTGGGAATTTTTTTGGGGGTGGGGGGAGAGAAACTAAGCTGCACACCAAAAGAAAAAAAAGTTTCATTCAGGCATCTTACTGGGCATAGCTAGCCACAAGACAGTATAAATTCTAAAATCGTATGAAGCATGCCACTATTTTAATTGGGAACAGTAAATTATTCCTTTAAATAAACCAATGACGCAGGAAGCCCACAGAATGTGATATGATCAACATGCTTTTACGGACATAAATAAAGCAATAGAAGCATTTGTGAATCTGCTGGCCAAGTGTTTATAGTTCAAACAGCAAAGCTAGCAGAGAACCCAGAAGGATTTTTCCATTGACTGGATACGAGACCCCATATTGATTACCAGGCAAGTTTAAGAATGTGGCTTGATCAATCTAACAAGCCTTTTTGTTTAATTCACCACATGAATTGTGGCCATTATGAGGTTTGCTTCTACATTAATAGCTTCCTTGATTACTATGTATATTTAAACTGTGCTTGAGACTTGTGACCAGTTATTATTTTGGTACAGCAAAACACAAGCAAAAGATGGATGCTTTTGGAATGGCCTCACAGAAAGAAAATGTTATAAATTGTCTAGGTGTCAGGGTGATTTAACACTCAAGTAATGAACTTATGATAGGCAGGGGACACATGCTGTATGGCTGGAAAATCAATTACCTCTCAAAGGAGCATTCTGCATCTGGGAAACGTTTGGGTGGTACACGTTTATGATTAAGGATGGCAGCGTTGTCACTACAAATGCATTTACACAGAGTGGTATTTATTTTTCCTAGAGATGCAACAAAATAGTTTGCACGTCTAAAACTTGATATGAACGAGCTTGCTCCAAATAAATGTGTCTGTGGCTTCTTGCTAGGAAAGGACCATGTGAAGACAAGAGCTAAGAATGGGAAGACTTTTAACAGGATTAGAAACAAAGGGTAGGCGGCATCAGGATTTGGTAGAGGGAAAGCACAATAGCAAAAATCCTTGGCCAGGCTAGTTATTTCAAATAGCAAAACTATAATAAATTTTCACAACTGAACTCTACAAGAAATTTGCAATATAATTATGAGAAAGAATTACAACTAAAAATATAACAAATCTTTCAAACAGTAGAAAGTGTTAAGAAGAATTTACAAAACTTACATAGAGGCAATCTTTTTAATCCACAAGCAGAGCGTAAAAATTTGATTGCAACATAGATTAAACTCATTCAACAAAAATGATGAAATGTTCTCCCCTCCCCCAATTAAGGGAGTGTCTTGCAACTATAATGTGTATAATTCTACTTAACTCTCCTCTGGTGTTAAATGTACATGTTTCAGCAATTAAAAATCTGAAGCCTCCAAAAGTAAAAGTAGCTACGGTCAACAATGCAATTGTTTTGCTGTTAAAAAAATAAATAAAAATCTGCAATGAGGATGTCAATGAAATGCATTAGTCATTCTTCCTGTTCATGGGGGAAATGTGCATTTTATATCAGGGATCTTTATAAATTTAAAAGATCCAAATTCTCTCAGATTTCCCGTTCCCACCCCCACCACCCCCCCCCCCCCCCCCCCACCCCAAGATAGACGGGGAAAGAAAGAAAGAAAGAAAGAAAATGAAGGGAGAGTTGAGGCGACTAAGGCAGTGGAGACTTGGTTCCTACTCGAGCCCCAGGATTTAAGGCCTATGCTGCTTCCCTTCCCCAAACACAGGAACCTTCCTCGCCGCTGATACGAATCTGTTCGGAGTAATTAATTCTCTACAAAGTCCAATTCCCCGCTTCACCCCCCACCCTCCAAACCACAGATCTAGCCACCATTTTAAAATAAAACACAACAGGACAGCCCGAAACTGCAGGGAGGAGGCGGCCGGACTTTCTTACCTTTATTTCCTTGGCCTTTCGGTCTCTGCGCCAGTCGGTTTCCGGGCGGAGGGGGGAGGGGAGGGAGAGAGAGAGAGAAAGGAAATATCATTAATCGAGTGCCGAGGCTGCGGCCTAAACCCCCTTGTGCAAAGGGAGAGGGGGGGGGTGGAGGAGGGAGGAGGAGGGGGGGGAGGGGGAGGAGATTTGGAAGGGGTTGGGGGTGGGGGGAGGCCAGAGGAAAATCCACAAACACCCGGCCCGATTGACGGGGGGGGGGATAGGTTTGGTTTCACATCCTTACCTGGTCCAGGACGCTGGTGGCCGACATTTCTTCATGAACCGAGGCCGGGGGGTGGGGAAGGGGAGGGGGGAAAGAGTAGGTACGCGGGTCCCGACGCTGTGGGCTGGGCTCCAGCGGCCTGCACAGCGCGCTGACTAAACGGGGTACGGGAGGGCGCCGCGCGGCCGAGGATTGATTTTTATTTTTTATTTTTTCCCTCTCTCCGACCGAGCGAGCGAGCGAGCGGACTGGGTCCCGGTGGATCGATCCGCGCTGCTGCTGCCGCCGGGGTTTATTGTCCAAACTTGTCCGACGACTCGCTTCTGGCCGCTTCGCTCTGCGCCGCTCCTCACTCGCTCTCCCTCCCTCACACAATGGCCGAGCCGCTCACATGGGCCACAGCGGAAACCCAACTACAAGAGCGCCGCCCGCCCGCGCACTCAGCTCATCCCAAACCCTCCCCTTCAGATCAGAAGCAGCCCGACCAGCGGTCCTCCCGTTGCAGCGCCACCTGCCGTCCCGGAGGACTCCTCCAGGCAGAGTCCCATACTTCGATGGATGCCTTCAGCAATTCCCCATAGAGGAATTGGATATGTAATAGAATGTTACAGCACACCATTTGAATACCTCTATCAAATCTCTTCTCGATCTTCTCTTCTCCAAGGGGAATAACTCTAGAATAACTCTAGCTTCTTCAATATATCCACATAACCGAAGCTGGGACCATTCTCGTGAATCTTTTCTGTGCCCTTGACTCTTAACACCTTCACATCCTTCCTAAACTGTGGTGCCCAGAATTAGACACAATGTAGGGTTGCCCACCCTCCTGGGAGCCTGGGGCCTCCAGGAATTGAACATCAGTCTCCAGGAACAAAAACAAAAATAGCTGGAAAAACTCAGCAGGTCTGACAGCATCTGTGGAGAGGAAGACAGTTAACGTTTCAAGTCCGTATGACTCTTCGTTAGTCCTCTTTAGTTCTGATGAAGAGTCATAGGGACTCGAAACATTAATTCTGTCTTCCTCCCCACAGACGCTGTCAGACCTGCTGAGTTTTTCCAGCTATTTTGGTTTTTGTTTCAGATTTCCAGCATCTGCCGTATTTTGCTTTTATCAATCTCCAGGATACTGCTGTGTGCAATCTTGGAGAAAGATCATGGGGACATTTAAAAAACCTTTAAGAATTTCACCTTACAAGATATAAAAATATTTAAGTGGAGAAAAGGCTGTTTAGCTGACATTTAAGCATCATCCAATTGGGTAATGAGTCTTCTTGCTTTCTAATTGGAATAGGAAGGCAGTCCATCACAAGGATGGATGTGATGGCCGATGACTGACTGGAGTGTGGGGGCAAGTCATGAGATGAATACATTTCATTACAGTTTGCAATCGTAACGTATACTCCAACTGTGACCAAGCTGATGTTTTTACACAGGTTTAACATAACTTCCTTCCTTTTGTAATTTTTGCCTCTAATTATAAAGCACAGGATCCTATGTGCTTTCTTAATTGTTTTCTCAACCTGCCCTGCTACCTTCAATGGTTTGTGTACATATACTCCCCAGCCCCAGTGCTCCTTCACCCTGTTCAAAATTGAGGTGGCGGCGTAGTGATATTGGCACTGGACTGGTAACCCAGAGACCCAGGGTAATCCTCTGGGGACTGGGGATTGAATCCCACCATGGAAAATGGTGGAATTTGAATCCAATAAAAATCTGGCATTGAAACCATTGTTGTAAAAACCAATCTGGTTCAATAATATCCATTAGGGAAGGAAACCTGCAGTCCTCACCTGATCTGGGCTACATGTGACTCTAGATCCATAGTAATGTGGTTCATTCTTAAATGGCCTAGCAAGCCACTCAGTTGTATCAAACCACTAAAAAGTCAACAAAAAGGAATGAAACTGGACAGACCACCCAGCGTTGACCTAGGCATCAGGCACAACAACAGCAAACCCAGCCCTGCCGACCCTGCAAAGCTTGTGCCAAAATTGGGAGAGCTGTCTCACAGACTAGTCAAGCAACGGCCATGATCATACTCATGGAATCATACCTCACAGGTCATGTCCCAGACACCACCGTCACCATTGCTGGGTATGTCCTGTCCCACCGGCAACAGAGGTGGGGGCAGGTTGGAAACAGTCAGGAGGGAGTTGCCCTGGGAGTCCTCAACATTAACTCTGGCATCAATGAAGTATCATGGCCAACACCCACCCTCCAAGCTGATGAATCAGTACTCCTCCATGTTGAACACCACATGGAGGAAGCACTGAGGGTGTCAAGGCCGCAGAGTGTACTCTGGGTTGGGGGCTTCAATGTCAATCACCAAGAGTGGCTCGGTAGCACCAGCACAGACGGAGCTGGCTGAGTCCTAAAGGACATAGCTGAGTCTGTGGCAGATGGTGAGGGAACCAACAAGAGGGTAAAAAATGCTTGACCTCATCCTCAAAAACTGCCTGCCGCAGATGCATCTGTCCATAACAGTATCAATACGAGTGACCACCGCACAGTCCTTGTGGAGACAAAGTCCCATCTTCACCTTGAGAATACCCTCCATCATGTTGTGTGGCACTGTGCTAAATGGGATAGATTTCGAACAGATCTAACAACTCAAGACCGGGCATCCATGAGGCACTGTGGGCCATCAACAGCAGCAGGATTGTACTCAACCACAAGCTGTAGCCTCATGGCCTGGCATATCCCCCACTCTACCGTTACCACCAAGCCAGCGCATCAACCCTGGTTCAACGAAAAGTGTAGGAGGGCATGCCAGGAGCAGCACCAGGCATATGTAAGAATGAGGTGTCAACTTGGTGAAGCTACAACACAGAACTACTTGAGTGCCAAACAGCATAAGCAGCAAGTGATAGACAATGCTAAGCAATTCTACAACCAACAGATCAGATCTAAGCTCTGAAATGCTACCACATCCAACCTTGAATGGTGGTGGACACCTCACTGGAGGAGGAAGCTCCACAAATATCCCCATCTTCATTGATGGAGGAGCCCAGCATACCAGTGCAAAAGATAAGGCTGAAGCATTCACAACAATCTTCAGCCAGAAGTGCCGAGTGGATAATCCATCTTGGCCTCCACTGGAGGTACCCAGCATCACAGATGTCAGTGTTCAGCCAATTCGATTCACTCCACGTGATACCAAGAAACAGTGAAAAACAGTGGATACTGCAAAGACTATGGGCCCTGACAATATTCCGCAATAGTACTGAAGACCTGTGCTCCAGAACCTGTCATGCCCTCAGCCAAGCTGTTCTAGTACAGCTACAACATTGGCATTTACCTAGCTATGTGGAAAATTGCCCAGGTATATCCTGTCCGCAAAAAGCAGGACAAATCCAACCCAGATATTGACTGGCCAATCAGTTTACTCTCGATCATCAGTAAAGTGATGGAAGAGGTCATCAACAGTGCTGTCAAGCAGCACTTGCTTAGCAATAACCTGCTCACTGACACTCAGTTTGGGTTCTGCCAGGGTCACTCAACTCTTGACCTCATTATAGCCTTGATTCAAACATGGACAGAAGTGAGGTGGGAGTGAATGTACTTGACATCAAGACCGCATTTGACCAAGTGTGACATCAAGAAGTTCTGACAAGGAGTCAATGGAAATCAGGGGGAAAACTCCCTGTTGGTTGGAGTCATACCTAACACAAAGGAAGATGGTTGTTGGAGGTCAATCATCTCAGTTCCAGGGCATCATAGCAGGAGTTCCTCAGGGTAGTTTCCTAGGCCCAACCATCTTGAGCTGCTTCATTAATGACCTTCCTTCCATCATAAGGTCAGAAGTGGGAATGTTCACTGATTATTGCACAATGTTCAGCACCATTCGTGACTCATCAGATACTGAAGCAGTCTATGTCCAAATGCAGCAAGACCAAGTAGCAAGTAACATTCACGCCACACAAGTGCCAGGCAATGACCATCTCCAACAAGAGAGAATCTAACCATCGCCCCTTGACATTCAATGGCATTATCATCGCTGAATCCCCCACTATCAACATCCTGGGGGTTACCATTGACCATATATAAGTGCAGGTCAGAGGCTAGGAACACTGCGGCAAGTAACTCACCTCCTGACTCCCCAACGCCTGTCCACCATCTACAAGGCGCAAGTCAGGATTGTAATGGAATACTCTCCACTTGCCTGGATGAGTGCAGCTCCCACAGCACTCAAGAAGCTTGACACCATACTGGACAAAAGAGCCCGCTTGAATGGCACCCCTTCCACAAACATTCACTCCCTCCACCACCGACGAACAGCGGCAGCAGTGTGTACCATCTACAAGATGCACAGAAATTCACCAAGGCTCCTTGGGCAGCACCTTCCAAACCCACAACCACTACCATCTAGAAGGATAAGGGCAGCAGATAAATGGGAACAGCACCACCTAGAAGTTCCCCTCCAAGCCGCACACCATCCTGACTTGGAAATATATCGCAGTTCCTTCACTTTAGCTGGGTTAAACTCTTGGAACTCCCTCCCTAACATCACTATGGGTGCACCTACACCACATGAACTGCAGCAGTTCTAGAAGGCAGCTCACCACCATCTTCTTAAGGGCATTAATGGATGGGTAATAAATGCTGGCCTAGCCACCGAAGCCCACATCCCGTAAATTAATTTTTTAAAAATTGCCTCTCCTTATTTTTCCTACCAAAATGGATCACTTCACACTTCTCTGTGTTAAATTTAATCTGCTTCTGACTGGTCATTTTACCAGTGTATCTATAGATACACTGGAGATCAAAGATGAGAAGTAAATAGTCAGGAGTATGTGACTTTTCGAATGGACAGGCAGGAAGGAAAGGGTGGTGAGATAGTTTTGTATGAAAGCAAGAAAGGATCTTGGATCTGGAGATGTAGAATCCATATGGGGGTAAGAAATAACAAGGGGAAGGAGACATTGGTGGGAGTAGTCTATAGGGCCCCCTGGCAGTAACTATACTGTAGGACAGAGGATAAATCAAGAGGTAATGAGAGCATGTAAAAAGGCAGTACATTAATCATGGGTGACTTTAATCTCCATGTAGACTGGGAAAATCAAATTGGCAGAGGTAGACATGAGCAAGTATTTATGAGTGTACTCGGGAAAGTTTTTTAGAACAATACGTTGTGAATCCAACCAGGGATCAGGCTATTTTGGATCTGGTATTGTGTAATGAGGCAGGTTTAATAAATAATCTCACAGTAAAAGATCCCTTAGGAAACAGTGACCATAACATGGTAGAATTTAACATTCAGTTTGAGAGAGAGAAACTTGGGTCAGAAACAACTGTGCTAAATTTTAATAAGGATAATTACAATGGGATAAGGGCAGAGTTGGCTGGAGTGGTCTGGGAAAGCAGTTTAGCAGAAAAGACAGTTGTTAAACAACAGCAGACATTTAAGACAATAGTTCATGACTCTCAACAAAGATATATCCCAGTGAAAAAGAAGGATTCGAGGAAGGGGATAAACCAACCATGGTTAACCAAGGAAGTTAAGGACAGTATCAAACAGAAAGAAAAAACATACAATGTGGCAAAGATTAGTGGTAAACCAGAGGATTTAGAAAGTTTTAAAAACCAACAAAAGATGACCAAAAAAATAATAAAGAGGGAGAAAATAAACTTTGAGGGTAAACTAGCGAGTAATATAAAAACGGACAGTAAGAGCTTCTTTAAATATATAAAAAGGAAGAGAGAGGCCAAAGTGAACATAGGCCCCTTAGAGAATGAGGCTGGGGAAATAATAATGGGGAACCAGGAAATGGCAGAGGAGTTGAATAAATACTTTGCTTCAGTCTTCACATTAGAAGATACTAATAACACTCCAAAAATACTAAATAATCAAGGGGCAAAAGTGGGGGAGGAAATAAATACAATAACTATCACTAGAGAAAAAGTACTAGGGAAACTAATGGGGCTAAAGACCGATAAGTCCCCTGGATCTGATGGGTTGCATCCTAGGATATTAAAGGAAATAGCTACAGAGATAGTGGGTGCACTGGTAGTAATCTTCCAAGAGTGATTAGATTCTGGAAAAGTCCCAGAGGATTGGAGAATGGACAGTGTAACACCCTTATTCAAAAAGGGAGGGAGACAAAAAACAGGTAACTATAGACCAGTTAGGTTAACATCTGTCATTGGCAAAATGTTGGAGTCTATTATAAAGGATGTAATAGCAGGGAATTTAGAAATATATAATCTAATCAAGCAGAGTCAGCATGGCTTCATGAAGGGGAAATCATGCCTAACAAATTTATTAGAATTCTTTGAGGAGGTAACAAGCAGGATAGATAAAGGGGAGCCAGTAGATGTAATATATTTGAATTTTAAAAAGGTGTTTGATAAAGTACCGCACATAAGGCTATTTAATAAGATAAGAGCCCATGGTGTTGGGGGTAGTACATTAGCATGGATAGAGAATTGGCTAACTAATAGAAGACGGAGAGTTAGGATAAGGGGGCCATTTTTGGGATGGCAACCTGTAACTAGTGGAGTACCACAAGGATCAGTGCTGGGGCCTCAATTATTTACAATATGTATTAATGACATAGATGAGGGAAGTGAATGTACTATCACCAAGTTTGCGGATGACACAAAAATAGGTAGGAAGGCAAGTGGTGAGGATGACACAAGGAGTCTACAGAGGGATCTAGACAGGTTAAGTGAGTGGGCAAAAACTTGGCAGATGGAATATAATGTGGGAAAATGTGAGGTTATGCACTTTGGCCGGAAGGGGAGCTGAATATTGTTTAAATGGAGAAAGACTGCAGAAGGCTGCAGCACAGGGGCACTTGGGAGTCCTTGTGCATGAATCCCAAAAAAAAACATATAAGTTCTACAGGTAATTGGGAAGGCAAATGGAATGTTTGCGTCTTCCTAAAACTACACAAGGCACCAGTTAGACCACATCAAGAACACTGTGAACAGTTTTGGTCCCAATATCTAAGGAAAGATATACTGGCATTGGAGGCAGTCCAGAGAAGGTTCACTAGGTTGATCCCAGGTATGGACGGATTTCTTATGAGGAGAGGTTGATTAGGTTGGGGTTGTACTCATTGGAGTTTAGAAGAATGAGAGGCGACCTCATTGAGACATATAAGATTCTTAGGGGGTTTGACAGGGTAGATGCTGAGAGGCTGTTCCCCCTTTTGGGAGAGTCCAGGACCAGAGGGCATAATCTCAGAGTAAGGGGATGCCCATTTAAACAGAGATAAGGAGGAATTTCTTCTCTCAGAGGGTAGTCAGTCTGTGGAATTCTTTACTGTAGAGGGCTGTAGATGCTGGGTTGTTAAGTATATGCAAGGATGAGATAGACAGATTTTTAATCAGTAAGGGAATCAAGGGTTACGGGGAAAAGGCAAGAAAGCGGAATTGAGGATTATCAGATCAGCCATGATCTCATTGAACGGCGGTGGCATGGACTCAATGGACTGAATGGCCTACTTCTGCTCCTATGTCTTATGGTCTAATGGCCCCCCTGATGTCATTTATTAGCCTCCTCATTGCTAACTATGAATTTTGTAACATCTGAAAACTGTGAAAATATACTCTGTATGTCCAAGTTATTAACACATATCAAAAAGCACAGTAGCCCTAATACCAATTCCTGGGGAACATCACTATATATTTCACTCCAATCTGAAAAACAACTGTTCACCATTACTCTCTGTTTTCCGAACCTTGCTAATTTTGTGTCCATGCTGCCACTATCCCTTTAACATCATGGTTTAAAATTTCCTAACAAGTCAATTATGTCAAATGCCTTTTGAAGACCTATTTACACATCAACGGCACTACCCCATCAACCTGCTCTGTTACTTTATCAAAGAATTTGATCAAATTAGTCAAACACAATTTGCTTTTAACAAATCTGTGCTGACTTTTAATAACCAATTAGTCCTCTTTCAGGCCTGGTCACAACATGATGTATCAGTATTTTCTAAATGGGAATTGGGTACATCATGCCCCTTTTCATTACCTCCATTCCCACAGTCCAGGGTCCCAAACAACTCCTTCCAGGCGGGACAGCGATTTACTTGCACTTCTTTCAATTTGGAATACTGGATTATCTGCTCAAAATGTGCTGTCTTTTAAAATGAAGGGATCAAACACAGAGTTGGTGATCGCTTTGTGGAATACCTCTGTTCAGTCGCAAACATGACCCTGAACTTCTGGTCACTTTCCATTTTAATTCTCTGCACAACTCACACCCTGACCTCTATGACTTCAGCCTCCTACACTGTTCAATGAAACTCAAAGTAGCTCGAGGAACGGCACCTCATCCTTTGATTAAGCACTTTACAGCCTTTTGGTCTCAACATTGAGTTCAACAATTTCTGATCATAACTACTACTATCTTTTGGACAGCAAATTCTGGCAATGATTCTCCTGTTGCTATTTACACCTCCTCTAAATCCACCTTTTTATGTATTCCATTACCGCCCTCCTTTTGCCCTACATCATCATTCCTTTTGTCATTTAGTTAATTCTGTCTTCAATCCTATCACAGAAATTCCCTTATGTTCTTTCCTGTCCGCCCCCCTACCTTTCCTTGCCTTGTTTAAAACTTGACACATCTCTAATTTTTGCCAGTTCTGATGAAGTGTCATTAACTAGAAACACTAATTCTTTTTTTCTCTCTACAGCTGCTACCTGACCTGCTGAGTCTGTCCGGCATGTTCTGTTTTTATTAAATATTGATCCTTTACTTTCAAAAGGGAATTGAATAAATAGTTGAAAAGATAGATTTTTAAAGTCGTGGAGAAAGAGTGGGAGGGGTAGGACCAATTAGATAACTGTTTCAAAATGCCAGCACAGGTACAATAGGTGGAATGGCCTTCTTTACATTCAAAGATTCAATGATTATTTACTACATCCATTGAAGAACTCAATTTTTATGAATATAGGAATAGGAAGAAAAAGATCCGCTGATCAATGTAGCCTGTTCCATACACTAAACCTCTCTGCCTCCCTCTCTTCCATTAGGTCACTCCTCAAAATCTACCTCTTTGATCACACCTTTCATCATTTATCTTACTATCTCAATGTGGCTAGGTGCTACATTTTGTCAGATAATACTCCTGCAAAGTGCCTTGAGACATTTTATTATGTTAAATATGTTATATAAATGTAAGTTGTTGTTGCGATACCTAGTGTAACTCAATATAGACTCTCCCCAACTGCCTGGAGCCCAGTAGTTTCATGAGAGACAAAAAAAAAGATAAAAAACCCAAGCAAATTAGGGAAAAAAGTAATCTGGAAAATATATCTCTGACCACATTAGATGATCACTGGCATCTACCCGGCTATGTGGAAAATTGCCCAGGTAAGTCCTGTACACAAAAAGCAGGACAAATCCAACCTGGCTAATTACTGCCCCATCTGTCAACTCTCAATCATCAGTAAAGTAATGGAAGGAGTCATCAACAGTGCTATCAAGTGGCAAATGCTTCGCAATAACCTGCTCACTGATGCCTAGTTTGGGTTCTGCCAGGGCCACTCAGCTCCTGACTTCATTACAGCCTTGGTTCAAGCATGGACAAAAGAGCTGAACTCCCAAGATAAGGCGAGGGTAACTGCCCTTGACATCAAGGCAGCATTTGACCAAGTGTGAGCCTTAGCAAAACTGGAGTCAATGGGAATCAGGGGGAAAACTCTCCACTGGTTGGAGTCATACCTAGCACAAAGAAAGATGATTGTGGTTGTTGGAGGTCAGTCATCTCAGTTCCAGGACATCACTGCAGGAGTCCTTCAGGGCAGTGTTCTCAGCCCAACCATATTCAGTTGCTTCATCAATGACCATCCTTCCATCATAAGGTCAGAAGTGGGGGTGTTCGCTGATGATTGCACAATATCAGACTCCTCAGATACTGAAGCAGTCTATGTCCAAATGCAGCAAGACCTGGACAATATCCAGGCTTGGGCTAACAAATGGCAAGTAACATTTGTGCCACAAAATTGCCAGGCAATGACCATCTCCAACAAGGGAGAATCTAACCATCGCCCCTTGATGTTCAATGGCATTACCATCGCTGAATCCCTCCCATCAACATCTTGGGGGTTACCATTGACCAGAAACTGAACTGAACTAGCCATATAAATACTGTGGCTACAAGAGCAGGTCAGAGGCTAGGAATACTGCAACGAGTAACTTACCTCCTGACTCCCCAAAGCCTGTCCACCATCTACAAGGCACAAGTCAGGAGTGTGATGAAATACTCCCCACTTGACTGGATGACTACAGCTCCCTCAACACTCAAGAAGTATGACACTGTCCAGGACAAAGCAGCCTGCTTGTTTGGCAACACATCCACAAACATTCACTCCCTCCACCACCGATGTACATTGGCAGCAGTGTGTACCATCTACAAGATACACTGCAGGAGTTCACCAAGGCTCCTCAGACAGTACCTTCCAAACCCACGACCACTACCATCTAGAAGGACAAGGGCAGCAGATAGATGGGAACACCACCACCTGGAAGTTCCCCTCCAAGCCACACACCATCCAGACTTGGAAATATATTGCAGTTTCTTCACTGTCACTGGGTCAAAATCCTGGAACTCCCTTCCTAACAACACTGTGGGTGTACCTACACCACATGGACTGCAGTGGTTTAAGAAGGCAGCTCACCACCACCTTCTGAAGGGCAACTTGAGATGGGCAATAAATGCTGGCCCAACCAGTGAAGCCCACATCCTGTGAATGAATAAAAGAAAACAAACTAGTCCAAGAAATAAGATAGTTCCTTTCTGGCAATACTTGGGGATGGATGGCATACACTTTCTTTGACAGAACTGGATTAGGGATCTTAGAGATTGCCAGCACTAGGGTAGTGTTTCCAATGTTTGCAGCTATGGAGAGGATTCTTGCTTTGTGATGTGATTTAGGGATTTTTTTGGGATTTAATATCACTTTAGAGCAGGTATCTTGGGCTTTCATGGCATTGTCGTGCAGCCTGAGATTGCGTAGCATTGAGGAGGACCAGGATACATTTGTAGTACTGGCACCATTCTGCCATTTGGTTCAATGGTAGCTCTCTTGATTACTAAGTTAGAAGATTCTGGTGTCAACAATTCAAGTGTACAATCTCAGTTTGCGCTCCAGTGCAATATTGAGGGAGCATTGTTGGTGCTGCTGCCATTACTATCAGATAGAAAGGAGAAATAAGTTACATTTATATGGCACCTTTCACAGCATTAGGGCATCTCAAAGTGCTTTACAGCCAATTAATTATTTTTGAAATTTGTTGGAAATGTAGCAGCCAATTTGCGCACAGCAAACACCCACTAGCAGCAATGAGATAACAAGGTCATAATTTTTCTGTCATTTGTGATTTGGTTAAAGGATAAATATTGGCCTGGACACCTGGGAGAACTCTTCTGCTCTTCTTCAAAATAGTGCCATGGCATCTTTCATGTCTGCCTCTGAGAACAGATGGGTCCTCAGTACAACTTCTCATTTCAAAGACAGCTCCTCCAAGAGCGTAGCTCCACCTCAGTACTGTACTGCAGTGTCAGCTTAGATTATCTGGATAAGTCTCTGGAGCAAGACTTGAATCCACAACATTTTAGTTTAGAGGCAAAAGTACTATCGCTGCATCATTAGCTGACTCCTAAATGATCCTCTATCCTAATTTGGAGATAAAAGATCTTGTCACAGTATTCTCGGAAGAGCTCGCCTGACTAACATTTTGCTTGCAACCAAAACAGTTTAACTGGCCATTTAAATCACTAGTTCATGTGCTTGTGTGAAATATAAACCTGTTAGGCTGATTGATCTGTTTTGGTGCTGTAAATACTATGTAATGCACTGTCATTTGCTGTTTGTGGAGTGTTGCTGTGTGTTAACTGATTACCACAAACACTATATAAGAGCAATGGCTATATTTCAAGAAATAATGCATTGGGTTTGAAGTGCTTTGGATATCTTGAGAATGCAAGAGGTGCTGTATGTATAAGTCCATCTTCTTTCTATGTAGAAAACATGGAATTCAAAGGGTGGAGAGCTCAATGAAGAAATTGTGATGGATGTTGATAACATGGAGAGAGAATGGTCGAAATCAAAGGGTGACACAGGAATCATCTAACAGATGCCAATCTTATTTCTTGTACTCAAATCCAAGGAGTATTACAAAAGCCTCCCAAACAGGAATGAGGGCTCAATAAAGTTAAGGATTATTAGAGAGGAAGGAGAAATAAATATTTGACATGAGTTACCTGGAGGGAAGCAAAAGATAGGTTAATATTTTAGTTAGAATCTTTCATGTCAAGTCATTCTCCCTTTCCTCCATTTAAAAATATTCCCCCAAATTTTCTGAATTATTACTACTGCCAGTTTTATGGTGAACGAGAAAATTAAATTATTTTTATTAGACAAGATTTGACATTTTTAATGGCATTTGAGGATCTTATTCCATTCATTTACAATTATTCCCGATGGTTTGGTCTAGAGTGACTGATTTAAGTCAAACTACATATTTATTATAAAAACTGAAAATGCTCAACAGGCTTGGCAGCATGTGTGGAGAGACAAACACAGTTAACATTTCAGGTTCATGAACTTTCATTGGAACAGTATTTTACTTTTGTAGGCTTTTATTACACGGGATTAGAGGATTTTCCTCTAATGGGTACTTTGGGATCTGATTCCATTTTTCTACGAAAGCCATCAACAGGAGCAAAGGAGAAATTTGCAGGGCTAGGAAAAGAATGAGGGAATGCAACTAATTTGATAATCCTTTCAGAGTCAGCACAGACACAATGGATTGATGGGCACCTTTCTCTATTATTTTATGAACAGTGTCATTGATTATTGCCTTTCACTTCTCAATGATGCTGCAATCACTTGGAATTTCTAGAAGGTGCAACTTTGAATCAGTCAGTACATTAGCATAAATCATCCTGAACAACTGATTACCTGATTATTTGTAGGTTATCGCCAGACATCAACATAATTAGAATTCTTAATAAATGTATTAATATTACTTGAAAAGAATGCTGAGTTTTCAATCTGCAAATTCTGAAGTGGAGTCATACAGACTCGAACTGTTAACTGTTTGTCTCCAAACAGATGCTGCCAGACTTGCTGAATTTTTCCAGCAGTTTTTGTTTTTATTTCAGATTTCCAGCATCCGCAGGATTTTACTTTCACCATGCAAATTCATCTGGTCCAGTTTTCATTTATTCCAGGTATCATTGCACTTGTTGTCTCTGTGGGTGGTTCTTTGTGTAGGATGATTTAAAGGAAAGACTCATATTTATGTAGAACATTTCACTACTTCAGGACATCCCAAAGTGATTTACAGCCAATCATTTTTGAAGTGTAATCATGTTGCAATGTAGGAAATTTGGCAGCCAATTTGCACACAGCAAGTTTCTACAAATAGCATTGATTAATGATCAGACAAATCTGTTGGTTGAGGGATAAATGTTGGTCAGGACACCAGGGAGAATTGCTCTTATTGAAATAGTCCCATCTTTTACATCCATTTGAGAAGGCCGGCAGAACCTCTATTTAGTGCCTTCATTCAAGACAGCATCTCCAACCCTGTGGTGCTGTACAGGTGTCATTCAGTGCGAGCCAGAACATTCAGCCTGGATAACGTACTCAGGTCTCTGGAGGACTTGATCTGCAACCTTCTGATTCAGAGACAAATGAGCCAATGCTGGCACCCAAATCCTCATCCACTGATGAAGCAACGTTGATTATTATAAAAACCCTTTCCAAACTTACATGCCCACAAAATTCAAATAATATATAGTAGAAGAAATAGGATTGAGTTGTAAATGCTTGGAAGTTGCATGTGTAATAGCCATAGGCTCTGCCATAAGGTTGGGTAAACATTCTAAGTATAGCCTGACCAAAGAATTATAATTTTTTCTCTTCTAATATTATTTTCCAATTTTCTCCATCCGTTCGATGAAGATGCTGGCCTCACCCAAGTGTCAATGTGAGCCTAGAGTATTAGAAGATCATTCAATCATCAAGACAACACAGCTAAACATGGCATGATTACATCCCGCATCAACACACAATATGCACACACTAGAGTGGATAGTAGGCAGAAATGGAAACAAAGGAACAGGAGTAGCCCATGCAGCCTATTCCATCATTCAATGAAATTATGTATCTGTGTCCAAACACCATTCAGCCCTTAATATCCTCGGCTAGCAAAAATCTATTGATCTCAGATTTAAAACTAATTTTGTTGGCATCTACTTTTATGGGAATTCCACAACCTCTACCACCCTTTGCAAAAGAAGCATTTCCTAGTTTATCTTGATTTCCTTGGCTCCGATTATAAATTTATGTGTAAATGTCCTTAACTATTTCTCATCCCCATCACCAGCAGAAAACATTTCAATATATCAACCCCATAAATTCCTTTCAAAATTCTAACAAGCTCAGTCAAATTACTCCTTTATCTTAAATATTCCATGGCCAGCAAGCCTAGTTTATGTAATCTTTCCTCATAATCTATCCCTTGAAGCTCTGGTAACACTCCTTCCAAGCCAATGTATCCTTTACAAAGTGCCTAAAGCTTTACATATTACTCCAGATGTGGACTAATCGGGGCTTTGTATAGCTGCAGCGAAACTTCCTCCCCTTTTGAATTCTAGCCACACATCAATTAATCACATCCACACAACTCACGTTTAACATGGGATCAGACTTTGCTGGGAAAACAATTGTGCCTCAACAATGCTGGCACTTGTTGCATAATTTGTGTGCTAACTAGTGGTGAGGAAGAGGTACCCTGTGAACTTCGAGTTGCCATAAATTGCTGGATGATTTGTGCCGCTCTAGTATTACTGTCACAAAAACGCACCTCGCCCTCAACCTCCCCATGTCATGAGGCTGTTGCATTTGTGCATTAGTACTGTTTCCCCCGGTAGTAATTAGTAAAACAGGGATAGGCTCAAGGTTAGCACTAAAAAAAGAGGGAAATTCTTTTCACACAGGAAGTTGGTGGAATATGGAATGTTACATTTTCCACAAGTGACTATTGAGACAGAAATTATATAATTTAAAAGAGATATATTAAAAAGGATATGTATTTTTAAAATCACAGCATGAAAGTGTACAGGACAATGGCAGGAGAATAGGATTAAAATGGCTAGTTTAGAACTGGCACCACCAACTGGCATGACTGTCAAAAGTAATTTCTATCAATTGAAAATAATGCACTTCAAGCAGCATTGCAAGATTTAGAAAGTGGCCAAAAACATGGTGGGCAATTCAATTTTAAGATGATTTAAGATCAATTTCAAAGGTGATGAGAAGGGTACTGATTAGGGACTGAGATCCAAAGAGTACTGCCAGGAGAGTTGAAGGCTCTGCCACCAAAGATGGAGCTGAGGAAGAGTGGGATGCACTCAAGCCCAGAAACAGAGGACCCAAAGGCATAGGATATGAGGAAAATTCATGGAAATTGCAGAGCTAAAGTAATCTGTAAATGAGAATATCTATACACAAATTTCATGAAATTATTCAGTGGAATGATGGGTTACGCCATCACTTACTTAAAAAGAAACTTATAATAATTACTTGTCTATGCTTTTTGGGTTCAGGGATGGAGAGCAAAACACAATTTCCACTTTTGGGCCAGAAAAAAGCTCAGCCGACTCAAATTGCTTTTGCCCTGGTCCAATGTGCCTTAGCCTCAGGAGGCATTTCCTAATGCAACAAGTATTTTTCAGTGTCCCAAATTATCCGATTCTTTACCAGTACTTTGGAGATCTAGAATCAATTAGTGGAAAACAAGGGGCAGTTTTCCTCTGGGCCTATTTGCATTCTCCAATTCTTGCTTCTTATATTAATTTCCTTCTATCCATGCCATCATATGAGATCCTAAGCTGTCGAATTCAGTCTCGAAACCTTCCGCCTTTATAGCTCACTCTCTCCTCCTTTAAAGAAAGGCTTGCATTTATATTACATGTTCCACAAATTCAATTTCCCAATCACTTTATAGCCAAGAAGAATTTTTAAGTATAATACTGCTATAATGTAGGAGGCTGTTGCAATTTAAGGCACTCATTAAAACATCTCTCTTTGACCAAACTTTGGTCAACCATCTTTCTTTGGCTCAGTGTCATTCATTATTGGATCAAGTTCCTGTGAAGATCCTTGTGTTCTACTACATTGAAGGTACTATATTAATGCAATTTACTGTTATAACCAACAGGAACTGAGTTGAGACTGGGTCATCGACCTAAAGTGTCAACTCTTTCTCTCCATGGATGCTGCCTGACCTGCTGAGTATTTCCAGCATTTTGTTTTTCTTGTGTGTGTGAGCTCAGTGATCCCCACAGGTTAGTGCGACGCAGGACAGCCAACTTGGGTACACTTCCCAGCAGGGGACAGTAAACAGCAGCTTTCCCAAGCCCAGAGGTATTAGAGCCATTGGTAGTGACATGCGCTGTAGTTTCACCCAAGGCCAGCTTATCAGAATCTGAAATCACTTTCACCAATGCTAAATTAGGTTTTGGTATCCATCCTCCAGCAACAAAATTGGTGGCAAAGGTGCGGGGTGGTGGAATTACAAAAATAAATTATTTTCAGACATGACACGGAAATAAAAGCATTTGAATATTTTCAACCACCTTTCTGTCACATGCATTTAATTGTTATACAGGAATGCTATGCATTTTTTGTTGGTTTAGTAAAAAAAATGTACATAGTGTGGATTCATAATAAGAAGCAAATGAAAACAATACAGGCTCACATTAAGAAACTTCTGAAAACATCATTGGAAAGGAGACACATTGAAGCTGCCCTTACACAAAGGAGGCTCGTTCAAATTTTGGCAAGGATATGCAAGAGGGTTACACTTAAAAGAATAAAAATACAAGCACACAGCAAGGTTCGGCAGCACCTGAATAGAGATGACAAGTTAATGTTTCACAAGTGGATTTTTATTAAAACGGATTCCACGAGGTGCGGAATCGTGTTTTGATTTTTCAGATGCTGGCGTATCTGCTGTGCATTTCCAGCAGTTTTATGTTTTCACTTCAGATTTACAGCTGCTGCAGTTGTTTCTTCCTAATCAGTTACACTTGTAGTGATTACCTCCCAAAACCTCCTCCAAGTACCCAATGCAGCATAGCCTCTGAACACTTCTTGAGTCGGTTCTGTCACCGACTATCAATGACTCTTAAAACTTTTGCTTTGTTTCATGCAGCAAGACTACCCCAAACCCTTCCAGGGTATGGAATCAAAAGTGAATGTCATCATCAGACTAGGACTTAAGTAAAACTGAGTCAACCCATCTGGTGTTGTAATTGTCAGTGGCAGCTGATTTGTAGCGATCAATTGGAAATATTGGGTGGAGTATTTATTTTATATTAATTTACATCAGTGAACCTGAGCTTGCATCCTCTTTACAAGTTATTCTAGGAAGGGGAGGGGGACAGACAATGCGAGATCGCTAAGGTCAAGATGCTAACATGCTACCCAAACACCGCTTGGTCGTTAGCAGCTTGCAAAACAAGGCAAACTGGAGCAAATTCTGATCCAAGGTTGAGGGTCCAGCTGAATAGGCGGAACACAGCGCAAAGAATGCATTATAGTATTGCATTCCTTCCTTTAAAAAAAAAATCCTCGCGTTGAAATTCATACCTTTTACACATAACTATGTTTTGGTAACAGTACATTCAGATACAGCCAAGCAAGTACTTCAATAACTCAAAATTTGTTTTTAATTAATTTTCATCATTTCTCTCATTTTGCTGTTCCTCCTGGGTCACAACTTCGATGGCTTGTATTTGAGTCTCGTTGTCCGTGTCCGGCACCTTGTCGTCGCACTCTGCTTCCACTGCACCATCTGGGTCCGAGTCCATCTCTGGCCCAGGGTGAATTTCGATCACAGTCTGTGATTCCGCCGTTGAATGGTCAACACTGTGGCTCTGAACGACAGAAACCAGGCCCGAGTCCACAGTGACCAGTTCCACGGGGCCCACGTTCATGCCAGCCATGGTTGTGATCGTGTTGCTGTCTTGGATGGCCGCTGTGCTCAGCAGGGCGAGGCTGGAGGCAGGATGAATGGTGACCGTGTCAGAGGCCGTCGTCTTGGCCGCAGTGACCACACCAGCATACCTGGTGAAGAGCTGGGATCCGCCCGACAGTGTGTGGACAGTGACGGGGCTGGACTGTTGGCCAATGGCCACAGGCATGGTTGTGACGTTGGCGACAGAAAAGTTTGTTCCTAGTGGAGTGATGGCAATAGGTGATATGACGGTGAACTGGGGTGTTTGGACGGGGGTGGTTGGGGTGAGGATGGTGGCTGAGGCGGGTCTCTGCAATCGGGGGCGCTTGTTGGGTTTGGGAGTAGCGATCGGCATCAGCACCACGTTTTGCAGAGTTTGGTTTTTCAGTTTCTGCTCCTTGGCTCGTCTCCTCTGCTCCTCCAGCTGACGTTCTAGTTCTGTGTTGGAAAGTGGAGGGAGTAAGAAAGGGGGAAGAAAAGTAGGTCTGGCACTCAATATCTAACAATGGTAACTGCACATGTTCATATTGCATTCCTTGCTCAGGCATTATAAGGAATAAAAAAAAGTCAATCAATAATAAAGAACCATTACATAGCACGTGTAATACCACTGAATGAAACATTAAAGCAGGACAATGCAAGAAAATGACAGCTACTTTGAATAAAAATAAACATTATCTGTGTAACCATATACAAATATAACAAGTAGAAACCACCTAATTTTACCATACTTATCTCTTCCCCCTCTCTCCCACCTCTTCAGTGTCCCTCGCCTCATTTCTCCCCATTTCTGTAACCTCCTTGAGCCCTACAAACCCCCTAGGTCTCTGTGCTCCTCCAATTCTGGCTTCTTGCACACCCTACAGCTACCTAAGTCTTAAGTTCTGGAATTCCCTCCCTAAGTCTCTCCACCTCACTAACTCTCTCCCCTTTGAGATGCTCCATAAGGTAACTTCTTTGACCAAGCTTTTGGTCATTTGCCCTTTTATCACTTCATGTGGTTGGGTGTCAAATTTTCTTTGCTAATGCTCCTGTTAAATATTTAGGGATGGTTTACTTTGCTAAAAGACACTATATAACTACAACTTATTGTCACTGCACCATGAAGATGCTCTGTCAACAGTTACTGAAGTGTCAGGAATTCCACAAAGAAACCCAAAAGTTAACAGAGAGGGTCAGGCTGGATGCTAAACAGGAGATGCAAATTGGATATGCAACGATCAAAGTGCAGATGACCTTAAATTCCTTATCATGATTTTTGAGTATTGCATCAAATTTTAGCGGCTGGGACAGGAATTTTTTTATAATTGACAACAGGCCTCAATGTAGAATTCTGGACAACAAAAGTATGGGACAGGGGTTTGAGTAACAAAACACGACACCCTCATAACCACCACAGCTCCCTTATCCCTTATAAAACAATAAATTATGTTTTATGGGTCTTCAATACCATTGGGATGAAGGTGCCAAGCAGTGCCTTATGAAGAACAGATGAGAAAAAAAAAAATTATCTGCTTCCACTGCTTTTTGAGGAAGGGAGTCTTTGAATGTTTTCAAGGCAGAGGTAGATAGATTCTTGATAAACAAGGGGGAGAAAGGTTATCAGGGGTAGATGGTAGGTTACAGTCAGATCAGCCATGAGCTTACTGAATGGAGGAGCAGGCTTGAAGGGCCAAATTGCTTACACTGCTCCTAACTCGTGTGTTCATATGATAGAGGGCACTCAGTCTCTATGTGACTTTTACAGAATTTTAGTCAGCAGCAAACAGGACATAGAAACATAGAAAATAGTAGTAGGAGGCGGTCATTCGAGTCTGCTCCGCCATTCAAAATGATCATGGCTGATCCTCTAACTCAACGCCGAATCTTGCTCTCTCCCCATACCCCTTGCCACCTTTAGAGTCCAGAAATCTATTTCCTCCTTAAATACATTCAGTGACTTGGCCTCCACAGCCTTCCTTGGTACAGAATTCCATAGATTCGCCACCCTCTGGGTGAAGAGGTTTCTCCTCATCTCAGTCCTATATGGTCTACTCCATATCCTGAGGCTATGACTCCTTGTTCTCCCAGCCAGAGGAAACATCCTCCCTGCATCCAGCCTGTCCACCCGTCAGAATTTCATGTTTCAATGAGATCTCCTCTCATTCTTCTAAACTCCAGTGAATACAGGCCTAGTCGGCCCAATCTCTCCTCATACGGCAATCTTGCCACCCAAGGAATCAGTCTGATGAACCTTCGCTGCACCCCCTCTATGGCAAGTATATCCTATCTTAGGTAAGACGACCAAAACTGCACACAATACTCTAGGTGTGGTCTCACCAAGGCCCTGTACAGCTGCACTAAGACATCCTTGCTCTGTACTCAAGTCCTCTCGCTTTGAATGCCGACATACCATTTGCCCTCGTAACTGCTTGCTGCACCTGCATGCTTGCTTTCAGTGATTGGTGTACAAGGACATCCAGGTCCCTTTGTACATCAACATTTTCCAATCTATCACGATTTAAATAATACTCTGCCATTCTGTTTTTCCCACTGAAGTGGATAATTTCACACTTATCCACGTTATACTGCATCTGCCGTGTATTTGTCCACTCACTCAACCTGTCTAAATTGCCTTGAAGCCTGTTAACACCCTCCTCACCGCTCACATTCCCATCAAGTTTCGTGTCATCAGCAAACTTGGAAATATTACATTTGGTTCCCTCATCCAAATCATTGATATATATTGTGAATAGCTGGGGCCCAAGCGCCGATCCCTGCGGTAGCCCACTAGTCACCACCTAGCACTCCAAAAAAGACCTGTTTATTCCTACTCTGTTTCCTGTCTGCTAACCAATTCTCAATCCTTGCCAATATGTTATCCCCAATTCCATGTTACACACTAACCTCTTATGTGGGACTTTATCAAAAGGTTTCTGAAAATCCAAATACACCACATTCACTGGTTCTCCCTTATCTATTCTGCTAGTTATGTCCTCAAAAAACTCCGGTAGGTTTGTCAAACATGATTTTCCTTTTATAAATCCATGTTGACTTTGTCTAATCATGATGATATTTTCTAAGTGTCCTGTTATCACATCCTTTATAACAGATTATCATTTTCCCTACTACTAATTTTAGGCTAACCGGTCTGTAATTTGTTGTTTTCTCCTTCCCTCCTTTTTAAAATAGTGGTGTTACATTTGCCACCCTCCAATCTGCCAGAACTGTTCCAGAATCTACAGAATTTTGGAAGATGGCTACCAACACATCCACTATTTCCATGGCCACCTCCTTTAGCACCCTGGGATGTAGATTAACAGGCCCTGGGGATTTATCGGCTTTCAGTCCCATTAATTTCTCCCGTGCTATTGTTTTAGTAATACTAATTTTCTCCAATTCCTCCTTCTCACTAGACCCTTGGTTCCCTAACATTTCTGGGAAATTATTTGTGTCTTCCTCCATGAAGACAAAGCTAAAGTAGTTGTTTAATTGCTCTGCCATTTCATGTTCTCTATTATAAATTCTCTGGGTTCCGTCTGTAAGGGACCTACATTTGTCTTCACGAATCTTTTTCAGTTTACATGCTTATAGAAGCTTTTACAGCCTGCTTTTATGTTCCTTGCAAGTTTACTCTCATATTCTATTTTTCCCCTCTTAATCAATCCCTAGGTCCTCCTTTGCTGAATTCTAAACTGCTCCCAATCCTCAGGCTTGCTACGTTTTTCTAGCAACTTTATATGACTCCTCTTTGGATCTAATTTTGTTAGCCATGGTTGGCTACTTTTCCTGTTAAATATTAGACATTGCCCATCCACGTCATGCCTTTTAATGAAGTTCCCCAATCTATCTTAGCCAACTCACGCCTCATACCTTCGTAGTTTCCTTTGTTAAGATTCAGGACCCTAGTTTCAGATCGGACTACTTTACTTTCCATCCTAATGAAGAATTCTATCATGCTATGGTCACTGTTCCCTAAAGGGGCCCGCACAACAAGATTATTAATTAACCTCTTCTCATTGCACAATACCCAACCTAGGATATAATGTTCCCTAGTTAGTTCCTTGACATACTGGTCAAAAAAAACATCTTGTACACACTCCAGGAATTCATCCGCCACAGTATTATTGCTAATTTTGCGTAGTCTATATGTAGATTAAAGTCACCCATGATTACTGTAGCACCCTTGTTACATGCATCTCTATTTTCCTGTTTAATGCCGTCCCCTACCTCATCATAACTGTTTGGAGGCCTATATAGACAACTCACAATAGCATTTTCCGCCCCTTGTTGCTTCTTAGCTCCATCTAGACTGATTTTACATCTAGATTTTCTGAGCTTTTATCCTCTCTCACTAATGCACTGATTTCATCCTTAACTAACAACTCCACGCCACCTCCTTATCCTTTTTGCCTAAATGTCCATCCTGAATATCGAAAACCCTTGGATATTCAGTTCCCAGCCTTGGTCACCGTGCAGCCATGTCTCTGTAATCACAATCATATTGTACCCGTTTAAATCTAGTTGCGCTGTTAATTCGTCTACCTTACTGTGAATACTCCGTGCATTCAGATACAGTGCCTTTGGACTTGCCTTTTTAACATTTTTTTGTACTATGGCCCTATTTGCTGCTAGCCCTTGTTTCCTCTGCGTTCCACTTTTGCTTTCTACTTTACTGTCTTTCATTCCTATTTTTGTTTCCCTCTCTTGTCTCTCTCTGCTCAGGTTTCCACCCTCCTGCAAATCTAGTTTAAAACCCCCCCCACAGTACGAGCAAATACCCCTGCGAGAATATTGGTCCCAGTTCTGCTGGGGTGCAAACCCGTCCAGCTTGTACAGATCCCATCTTCCCCAGAATCAGTTCCAATGCCTCAGGAATCTAAATCCCTCCCTCCTAACCATCTCTCGAGCCACGCATTCATCTGGTCTAGTTTCCATTTCTGATCTTCCTTGCACATGGCACTGGGAGTAGTGTCACCTGAAGGCAGTAGGCTTCCCTCAGTGAGAAATCTAATATTCCTGTGTACCTGAAGTAATAAGAATGATTGATACTGACTGAAATACGAGTCAGGAGCCTGAGGCTGCTTTTTATTGACAATATACTTCACTACTTGGGTTCATTGGAGGATTGATTTGTGGGAAGGGGCTGAGTGGTAGCCAGGTGCTCCCCTGGAGGGCGAGCCATCTCCTCTTAACCCTCACAAACCTCCTGCAGCAGATCTCACGTCTGTTCTGTCAGATGCCCGACAGCAAGTGCATACTTGCCCCATCAGCCCTGGAGCCAGTCTCCTGATTCAATTGTTCGTGTGGGGGTGGGGGTGAGGGCATGGATGGGAGCGGGGAAGAAACCTACCTGCAAGGTCACTATGAATTTGTTCTTGGCTTTGATCAGTCTGACTCTTCCTTTTGTCCAAAACTTTCTTCACAGTCTCCAGGAGGCCAAAAGTGTGTGCCATATTGTTCAGAACAGCAGCATCTGAAACCGAAGCACAAATACTCTGCAATACCTCATTAGCCCAGAATAGGGATCACTTGACCACATATCCATTAATGATTGTCCAGCTAAGTATCTCTTCTCCTGAAGGCATCAACCATTGCTGGGATAATCCTGCAGTATCTGGCAATCATCCAATACCTCATGCAAGTGCCTATTCTTCTTCATGTGCAAATAAAGGCAGTGTCAATAGGCTATTCAACTGTGGAGGGCAGAGTAACCCTGATATCCTTATCAGGTATTCATACATCAGCAGGCAACAGTAGTAATAATGAGTATGAATTCTGGCTATTTTTCTCCCCACTCTATTAGTGCCATAACTACAGCTCCATCAATAATTAACTCAATATAGAGTGGGGATCAAACCTGCTAACATTCCAGGGCACTATGGTTCAACATCATATCAGGCAGTGGATTTAGCTCTGATGCAAGGTCATCAACCTGAAACGTTTAACTATTTCTCTCCATAGATGCCGTCTGACCTGAGTTTTTCCAGCTTTTTTGTTCTTATTTCAGATTTCCAGCATCCACAGTATTTTGCTTTTGTATTAGTAGATTTAATATTGCAGCCACCTCAGCAGCCTATCCAATAGCTCTCATTTATAAACAGGATGAAACAAATGTAGTGACCTACCATAACAATGGATGTTAGTTACAGACAGCCAACGTTAGCCGAATTATACAGACGTGGATTAGATTTACTTGGGCCACTTAGGTATACGTATTAAAGGAGTCATGGGCTACTTGGAAAGTAATCTATGTATTTCTTAAATTGTTGAAACCAACAGATCCCAGATTCTTTTTTAGGTTTTATTCCCCCAGTGAGACAACAATGCCAAGAACCATCCTCTTAGAACTTCCAGGGGCTCAAAACACAAACAGGGTATACAAGAAGGGAGGAAAGTGTATAACTGCATATAGGACTGAATTGCTTAGGCTTTGAGGGCTGTACTATCAGGTCTCAAGGGCTATATATAGCCCATTAGCTGTAGCCTGGACACTTAAGCCACAACTGGGGAGCGGTGGCGGCGGGCAGCAGTGGAAAAACAGAAAACCATTAATAAAATTACAAAAGTAACTGACATTTTGTTAGGATTTTTCATGTAAGAATGTCCCAATGCACTTAAGGTGGTATGAAGAAACCTGACACCAAGCCAGAGGAGGAGATATTTGGGGAGATGACTAAAAGTTTGGTCAAAGAAACCTGTTTTAAGGAGGATCTTAAAGGAGGATCGAGCTACAAGAGGCAGAGGAGGTTAAGGAGGGAATTCTGGAAATTGCACCTAGATAGATGAAGGTATAGTTACCAATGATGAGGGAAAGGATAGGTCAGAGCTAGAAGACTGGAGTGTCTGGGAGGGAAGGGGCTTGGTAGCACTGTAGAAGGTTAGAGTTTGAGAAGGAAAGCCTCAAAGGAATTAAAGATAAGGGCACGAGTTTCAAATTTGAGGAATTGGGAGTCCAGGAACTGATGTGTGTCGGCTAGGATGGGGGGGTGAACTGGACTTGTTCAATGGGATATAGCTAGCAGGGTCTTAGGCAAACTGGAGTTCATGGAGTGTAGAGGATGGGAGACAAGTATAGGCAGCATTGGGTAATCGATCTGGAGTTAACAAGAGGAATTAACTTCCACCTCCCATTAGAAATATTGAGTTGGTTAATTGAATAGTGGAATGCTGAGACAGCAGCACCCAGGCACAGTCCTTTCAGACTCTGGTGTCTGCAGTATCTTCAAGTAAAGGGTTATATGGAGGCACTGGACTGGAAGGCACTTTCACAGAAATGCCATTTAATCTGAATATAGTGCAGCAAAAGTATCATCACCTACCTGTGATCTGCAGGGTACTCTGACCCATTCTCTGCTGAACGCCTGCTAGCATCTCCATCAGCTCCTTCTGAATGTTAGTGACAACTTCCCCAAGCAAACCCACATCTGCTATTCCTTTCCAGAAGGCCAGGGTGTCCTCTGCAGCAAGAAATAAAACAACTCTAGAAGTCTAAACTCCATTAGCACCACTAAGTCCAGGATGAAAGTTCAGAGTATTTTAGAAACCCACGCTGACAGTAGCTGTGAAACAAACATTTAACTTCCATTTCCTCCAATACAGACTTTCATAAACTATTCGTCGGTATCATACAGTTGTCATTTATTCCTGTTCTTGTTTCAATATTTTCCCTCTCAAGTCCAGCAGCAATCAACCCAACTGTATCACCCCTACTGCCATCCATTTCCAGAGCTCAGCCGATCAGAACATGCCAAGGATTGAATACAAGAACTTCTAGGACTGGGTGGATCACTGAATAAGCTCATCCAGCCATCAGTGGCATTCAAGTACATCAAGCCATCAGTGGAATCAGTATCATCGCTGAATCACCCATGATCAAAATCCTGAGGGTTAACATTGACTAGAAACTGAATTGGACTAGCCATAAAAATACTGTGGCTACAAGTGGTCAGAGGCTAGGAATCCTGTGGCAAGTAACTCACCTCCTGACTCCCCAAAGCCTGTTCACCATCTACAAGGCACAAGTCATGAGTGTGATGGAATACTCCCCACTTGCCTGGATGAGTGCAACTCCAACAACACTCAAGAAGCTCGAAATCATCCAGGACAAAGCAGCCCACTTGATTGGCACCCCATCCACAAACATTCGCTCCCCCCACCACTGACGCACAATGGCAGCAGTGCGTAACATCTACTAGATGCACTGCAGGAACTCACCAAGGCTCCTTCAACAGCACCTTGCAAACCCACTGCTGCTACCATCTAGATGGGCAAGGGTAGCAGACACATGGGAACACCATCACCTGGAAGTTCCCCTCCAAGCCACACACCATCCTGACTTGTAAATATATTGCCGTTCCTTTACTGTCGCTGGCTCAAAATCCTGGAGCTCCCTCCCTAACAGCACTGTGGGGTGTACCTACACCACATGGACTGCAGCGATTAAAGCAGCAGCTCACCACCACCTTCTCAAGGGCAATTAGGGATGGGCAGTAAATGCTGGCCTAGCCAGCAATGCCCACACCCCGTGAATGAATATAAAAAAACTTTTTCTTTTTCTACACATTTGAAAGGGAAACATCTGCCGGACCAGAAAATTTTGGGGGGTGGGGGCTGGTGGATGAGACTAATTGGATACCTCCTTCAGAGCCAACAAAGGCACAATGGGCTGAATATCTGTGTGCTGAATGCTTCTATGCTGCATGATTCTATGGTGGCATCTCCCCTATGAGTCTTGACCCTCCCAGTTTTCTCAACAGACATGCATTTTTCATCGTTTCAGATTTAAATACTTGTGAACAATTAAACTATTATGATCACACTCTGCCCTCACCTGATGATATTTGGTGACCGAGATCCATTAGTTTTTCCCTTGTTTCCAGTAGCACTATCATTCACAAGTGCAGAAAACTGAAAACAAAAATCCCGAGGACCTCAAGACACACAAAAGCATTTCAGAGCCAAAGAACTACTTTTGAAGTGTAGTCACTATTGTTATGCAGGCAAATACAGCAGTCAAGATGTGCACAGCAAGGTCCCACAAACAACAAACGGGATGAATGGCCAGTTAATCTGCGTTGGTGTTCCCTCCCATTCCTGTATTTCCCAAAGTACCTGTTCCTCACATACAGGTCTAAATAGTGAGTGTGACTGAGTTATTCTACCAAAGAAAACCTCACAGTTGAACCTGACCCTGTCCCTGTGCATGCACTTACGTAGGTAAAGGGAAGGTTGTAGAAATTACCAACATTAAACTAATAAAAATCTCAGTGGTCGCTAAAGTACCAAGCTATTTTTGATCATTGTGTTGATCATTCAATGGTCATTACAATGTAATAACATTACATATCTAGCACACATGGATATCACTGTTGCAAAACAATATTAAAACATTTCATGATTCTGAAGTGTAGCCTGAAAGACGACTGCATTCCAATCTGCACAATTTCGTAACAATTAAACTCAAGTTACCAGAGCTTGTCTTTAGGCTTTATGGCTTTAAAGCAACATAGCTCCATCTTCACAGAATAATAAATTGTGCATTCAAGGTATCAACTCCCCTATCCTTTTAAGACAACAAATCATTCAACTTGCCATGGAAAATCCACTGGTACTTTTTAAGAAACAAACTTTTAGTAACTCTTCAAGAATTAAAAAAAAAAATTCCCCCTTTACAATCATCAGTGCTCAACCATATGCCCATCCTTCATGTGCAATTCTACACTGTGGTTTTGGTAGGCTAGTGAACCTCACGCTATTCCCAAAACCTGGTGTTATGCTCATCAGAAGTCCACATAGTATGTAATATGCATTCTGATGTTCGCTTTTCAGTTGCAGGTCAAGTTGATTTTACCCCTCCTTAAGGCGAACTACAGTCAAGATCAGCACAGTCTGGGGACTGAACACAAGACACAGGTCTGCATAGCTCAGCATGAGATTGAGGTAGTGCATTTAATTGATACATCATTTTGGAGTGACAATATTTTATAAACAGCAAAACTTGTTTAATGATTTATTGTACCAAGTTTTAATTTAAAAAAATATAAAGCATTTGGTTTCTTCCTGTACAGGCTACAGGCAATGATTTCTGGTGTCAGCTAAAACTCTAGCATTCTGACAGAGGTTTTAGTTTGACTGCAGCTCAGAACAGACAGGCTCACTGAACTCACCAGAGATCTCTTCGCCATCTTTCCTGTTTAAATCCTCTGTAGTAACAGCAACTGTGGTCAGAGCAGGACTCCACTCGATGCACTCTTCCGCGTTCTCTTCAGATACAGTGATGTGTGCCCCATTGCCTGCAAAGTGAAACCAGGAAACTGTAACTGTATTCTTTTTTCTGTTCTGTCAGAACAGACTAAATCTCTCTCCTTTCCTTCTCACCTGAAACCTCACTGTACCATTCTTCAAATATGGAGCAATGCCGCACAACGAAAAAGATGGCAGGAAAAAGCTAACTGCTCCATCAATCATGCCTCTCATGATTCCTGAAGTATCACGATCAAATATTTTCCATCCCAGCCCTAATCCCCGTGTAATCAAAACCCCAGGAAAAATAAGGATGAAAAAAATTCTGGAAAATTCCTTGCAGACTCCCTCAGGCAATACACATGTTAACTGTTAATCCATTTACCTTCTATAGGATGCAATCTCTGCCCCAGCCAGCTGCACCAGCTCCTTCTCGAAGGCCTGCAGAGAGTCAGCACCCACAACAGCAACTTCCAGAGGCCCATTGCTTTCTAGGGAATAAAACAGAACTGCCTAACATCTAGCCTATTCCTATCTTTGCGCTATTTAAATGTATACCCCTGGTCCTCCCCAATCTGTCAAATAGAATGGCCCATCAATAGAGATGCCATCCAGCCCTTTCAATATTTTCTATACCTATAAAAGTAATGTAGTTAATGAGCACTTTAAAAGCAGATTTGTATGACTGAGCTTGGAGACCTGATGTCCACTTGAGTAGCACAAAGCGCAGCTGACAGTTTGCCCAGAGACTGTTCCGTGGTTCATCAAGGCCCCAATTGTTATTCTGACTGGAGATCCTTGCAAACTACACCAAGAGAGCCTGAACAATGCACCTTACACATAACCCGTTTAGAAGGGAAAATTCAGCAAAAACTATGTGACATTCCGTTTGTTTCTAATAGTGTCATGCTTTGTGAAAGCACTCTACTTCTTTGACATTAAAGGCCAAAGAATGAATTGGGGGTGGGGGTGTCACTGAGGCCCCAAATCGCAAAAGGCCCAGCAACCCTTCAATAACTGCTAGGTCAGACATTCCAGCCCCCAAGAAGCATATAATGCATCAGGGTTGACTAATACTTAAATGTGCTAAACTTGTATTATGATGCTCAGTCAGCTCAGTGGAAATACAAGTGTGTGCAACATTCAAGGAGCAGCAATCAGAGCAGCTCTGTGCTGGAACCCTACATAATGCCAGATGCATAAAATCTGGTTGTGCTAGGGGCTCACTGATCACATGCATGGGTATGATAGCATAGTGGTTATTTCACTGGTCTAGTAATCCAACGGCCCAGACTAATGAGAGAGAGAGGAATTCAAATTCCACTATGGTAACCAAGGAATTTAAATTTAGTTAACTAAATAAACTTGGAATAAAAAATCTAGTTTCAGTTATGGTGACCATGAAACTACCGGGTTATCATAAAAATCCAGTTGGTTCACTAATGTCCTCCAGGGAAGAAAATCTGCTGTCCTTACCCAATCTGGCCTTTATGTGACTCCAGAGGCTTCACAGACATCTCCATACATCACCAGTAGTATCACTGCTGATCAAGCTCGTTGAATCCTGAAATACACAGCAGCCAGACTAGGCCTGTGGCAGGCGGTGAGAAACCAACGAGGGAAAACTTACTTGACTTTGTCCTCACCGTTCAACCCATTACACATATATTTGTCCATGACAGTATTGGTAGGAGTAGGCACAATCCTTGTTGAGACAAAATCTCATTTTCACACTGAGGAGTTCCTCCATTGTGTTGTAGGCCACTACAGCCGTGCTAAATGGGATAGATTCAGAACAGATCTAGCAGCCAAAAACCCCGGGCATCTGGGAGGTGCTACAGGCCATCAGCAGCAGAATTGTATTCCATCACAATCTCTAACCTAGTTGTTTGGTAATGCAGAACTTGAGTTTTGCTGAAAAAAAGAGACATGTCAAAGCTTTTAGTCCTGCACTCACCAGGACACTTCGCAAGAATACCAATATAAGGGAAAAACAACACTTTAGACTTTGTGAAGAGAGTGCTGATTGGTTGGCAAATGGACTTTGATTAGTAGAGGCATTGCCATGGAGAATGCACCAGTGTTGGTGACTGACAGTTAACTGCCAAGCACTGTTTGAAATTTAAACCAGGCAGCTTTACCCTGATTGGTCAAGGCATTGCCCTGAGGAATGAGTCAGCGAATGGCTGTCACTTATTTTGTTTAGCTGAAACAGGCACAATGTGTCTACATGTTCTTTCTGTCTGCAAAGAACAGGGCCCTGTGTATTAATATATGTAGCTTTCAGTACACGCAAATGCGCCACACTGCGAGTCCGACTGACAATCTTAAATTGGCAGAGGGTAATTCCTAGCACACAGGTTTATTTAGCAAATGTCCAATCGAGCAATCACATCAAATGTTGGACGCTGTGTTTTAAGTTTTGCAAGCATGGGCTGGTTGGGTATGGTCTGTACCTTGCCTGTTGCGAACAGCGTCTGGGACATGTGTTTGTTACAATCTGCCAATCTTTGTGATGTACAGCCTACATATTTAACATCACACTAACACTGAAATTCATATACCACATTACTCATTTGTGTGATAGATAGACGGTTTTTTGGCTTATGGCAGCATCCTGTTAGAGGCGAATACCACTCATGTTGCTACTGCATAGTAATAGTATGAAACAGCTAGCTTCACCTGATGCTCAAACTTTTGAGATACCCTGCCCTTCCAGGGTAATCTGAGGTAGACTGGGCACTTTTTAGGGCTGAAAGTGATGGCCTTAGGCCTGTTCATAAGTTGACAGCAGCATCCTGTTAGTGGGCTGTGTCCTGATGAGTGCAAGACAAAAAGCTTCGACATGTCTTTTATTTTCTACAATCTCTAACCTCTTTTCCCTCACTCTACCATTACCTAGCCAGAGGACCAACTCTGATACAAAGAGGAGCATGGAAGACCATACTCGGTGCAGCATCAGGCATACCTAAAAATAAGTTGTAATCTGGTGAAGCTACAGCACAGGGTTACAGACATGCTAAACGATGGAAGCAGCGTACTATAGATAGAGCTAAGCTATCCTACAGCCAAGGAATCAGATGAAAGCTCTGCCACATCCTGTGCCGAATGGTGGTGGATAAGTAAACAACTAACCACAGGTGGCAGCTCCATGAATAACCCCACCATCAATGATTATGGAGTAGAAAATTAGTACAAAAGACAATGCTCAATGCGCAGCAACCATCTTCATTCAGAAGTGCTGAGTGGATGATGCATCTTGGCCTCTTGCCAAGATCTCCAGCACCATAGGTCCGAGTCTTCAGCCAACCCGATTTACTCCATGTGATATCAAGTAACAGCTGAGCATGTCGGATACAGCAAAAGCTATGGGCCCTGACACCATCCCAGCTGTAGTACAGAAGACATATGCTCCAGGATTAACTGCATCCCTAGTCAAGCTATTCTAATCTAGTTACAACAATGGCACCTGCCTGGCAAAATGAAAAATTGTTTAGGTTTGTCCTGTTCACATAAAGGAGGACAAATCCAATCTGGCCAACTGTTGCCCCATCAGTTTACTCTTAGATCAGCAAAGTGATGGAAAGTGTCATCGACAGGGCTATCAAGCGGCATTTATTCACCAATAAACTGCTCACCAATGCTCAGTTTGGATTCTGCCAGGATCACTGGTCTCCTGATATCATAACAGCCTTGGCCCAAGCATAGACAAAAGAGCTAAGTTCCAGAACCTGGGTGAGTGTGACTGCCCTTGACATCAAGGCAGTATTTGATCAAGTGTGCCATCAAGGAGCCCTAACAAACTTGAAGTCAATGAGAAGCAGAGGGAAATCTCTCCACTGGTTGGAGTCATACCTAGCACAAAGAAAGATAGCTGTAGTTGTTGGAGGCCAATTGACCAATTGTTTCAGCCCTAGATATCGCTGCAGGAGTTCCACAGAGCAGTGTCCTATGTCTAACCAGCTTCATCAATTATCTTCCCTCCATCATAAGATCAAATGTGGGGATCATCGCTAATGACGGCACAGTTTTCAGCTCCATTTGCAACTCCTCAGTTAATGAAGCAGTTCGTGCCTATAATCAGCAAGACCCGCAAGCTTGCGTTGCTAAACGGCAAGCAACTGTCATACCACACAAGAATCAGGCAATGACTATCTCAACAAGAGAGAATCTAATCATCTCCCTTTGACATTCTATGGCTTTACCATTGTCGATCGCCCACCTTCAACGTCCTGGGGGTCACCACTGTCCAGGAACTTAACAGGACCAGCCACTGAAATGCTGTGGTTACAAGAACAGGTTAAAGACCTGGTATTCCTTGACAAGTGACTGACATCTAAGCTCCCCAGTGTCTTACCACCTTCTACAAGGCAACATTTGGAATACTTGGCTGGATGAGCTCGCTCCAACAACACCCAAGAAGCTTGACACCATTCAGGACAAAGCACCCTGCTGATCAACACCCCATCCACTAGCTTAACATTCACTTCCTCCACCACTGGCAAGCTGTGGCTACAACATACACATAGCAACATGCCAAGGCTTCTTTAATAGCACCTCCAAAACCAGTGACTTCTACCATCTTGAAGGACAAGGGCAGCAGATGAATGGGAACACTGCCCATGCAAGTTTCTTACCATCCTGATTTGGAAATATATTGCCATTCCTTCGTCACTGCTGGGCCAAACATGTCAAATTCCCTATTAACTATTAGAGTACCTTCACCACACAGACTGCAACAGTTCAAGGTGGTGGCTTAACATCACCATCTCAAGGGCAATTAGGAGGTGGGCAATAAAATGGTGGCCTTACCAGTGATGCCCACATTCCACGAATGAAGCAAAAGAAAAGAAAATCCTCAAGCTGCCTCACAGTACATATTTTGCATGCACGCTCCCATCCCAGTTAGCTGTTCCATAAATATTCATTCTCGCAATGTGGCTGTCTCTGGCAAGGCCTGCATTTAATATCCATCTCTAGTTTCCCTTGACTCCTTTGTTAGGTCAGAAGCCAGTTAGAATCAACCAAACTAGTGTGGGACAAAAACAAAAATTGCTGGAAAACTCAGTAGGTCTGACAGCATCTGTGGAGAGGAAGACAGTAAACGTTTCGAGTCCATATGACTCTTCATCAGAGCTAAAGAGGAAGGGACAGGTGGAGCTGGATAGAAGGCCAGTGATAGGTGGAGGCAAAGGACAGATTGCCAAAGATGTCATAAACAAAAGGACAAAGGGGTTTGACGGTGATGATATTAGCTAAAGGATGTGCTAATGGTGCCTTTAAGGGTAGAAAGCAGAATGAGCAAGTGAGGAAGGGGGAAGTAAAGGGGCAGGTGTTGCACCTTCTGCGGTTGCAAGGGAAGGCGCCGTGGGAGGAGGTTGAGGTGTAGTGGTGATGGGGGAGTGGACCAAGGTGTCCTGCAGGGAACGATCCCTATGGAATGCCGACAGGGGGGGTGAAGGGGTGATGTGTTTGGTGGTGGCATCGTTCTGGAGTTGGCAGAAATGGCAGAGGGTGATCATTTGAATGCGGAGAGTGGTGGGGCGATAAGTGAGGACAAGGGAGACTCTATCATGGTTCTGGGTTCCTCCTCACCGTCCAAGGGCCCAAACACTCATTTCAAGTGAAGCAGCACTTCACTTGCACTTCCCTCAATTTAGTCTACTGCATTCGCTGCTCCCAATGCGGTCTCCTCTACATTGGAGAGACCAAATGCAGACCGGGTGACTGCTTTGCGGAACACCTTTGATCTGTCCGCAAGCATGACCCAGACCTTCCTGTCGCTTGCCATTTCAACACACCACCCTGCTCTCATGCCCACATGTCCGTCCTTGGCTTGCTGCAATGTTCCAGTGAAGCTCAACGTAAACTGGAGGAACAGCACCTCATCTTCCGATTAGGCACTTTACAACCTTCCGGACTTAACATCATGAACTCTCTCCTCCATCCTCACCCCCTTTTTGATCCCCTTTCTTCTAATAATTATTATATATATATATATATATATATATATATATTTTTCTTTTCCACCTATTTCTATTATTATTTAAAAAATTTATTTCCATCCATTGTTTTACCTCCACCTTTTAGCCCATTTCGATCCCTTCGCCCCACCCCCACTAGGGCCATCTGTTACTTGCTCATCCTGCTTTCTACCCTTAATGTCACCATTTGCACATCCTTTAGTTAATATCACCACCATCAACACCCTTTTGTCCTTTTGTTTATGACATCTTTGGCAATCTCTCCTTTGCCTCCACCTATCACTGGCCCTCTATCAGTTCCACCTGTCCCACCCCCCTTAAACAGCTTATATTCACCACATTTTTATTCCACTTTAGTTCTGATGAAGAGTTATACGGACTTGAAACGTTAACTCTGTCTTCCTCTCCACAGATGCTGTCAGACCTGCTGAGTTTTTCCAGCAATTTTTGTTTTTGTTTCAGATTTCCAGCATCCACAGTATTTTGCTTTTATCAAGCTAGTGTGGGGCTGGATTCATGCACAAGCCAGATCAGGTATAGATGCCAGGTTTCCTTTCCTAAAAGGGTAAGTTTTTAACAACAATCCAACAGCTTCAAGGTTACATTTACAGATTTGCAAATTTTAAAAAGAGAATTCAAATTTTCACTATGGTGAATCTTGCATTCATGTTCTTTGGATTAGCCCAGTAATGGAACCACAAGACCACACTGTACAGGACAGAAATGAAGAAAAACAACTAATGCCAAAAATCTGAAATGATGCAAATACACACTTGAGCAAATCAGCATTCCAAGAGAGTTTTCAGTCAAAAGGATCTCACCTGAAACAATCGTTAAACTTCTTCTCCCTTTCAGAGCATTTTCTGCCCAAATCTATAGAGACTGCCGTCACATCAAACTCAAATGAATACAGAAAACATAAAGTAGGTACAGAGGGCAGTCTCCTGCAGTTCTAATGAAAGCAAGTCCTGAAATCACAACAAATTCACATCTCTCTGCTGCTACTTTACATCTCCACCACTTGCAGCCCTCTCCCTCCATCTCTGTGACATTGCACTCACCATCCATGGAGGTAGGGGTCTGTATCACATTGCTCTGCTGGCTGGGAACCGGCGCCCTGGCACTGCTGATTAGAAGGTCAAACTTTGTACTGCGGCAGGTGTTGGTGCAAACTTTATCATGTTGATAGAAGTCCAACTGTGCAGAATCCATCATCTTCCTGCAAATAAGTGCATCCAGAGACAATCTGTTAGAACAGTTCCACACATAATACAACCAAGGGTGACTTGCCATCCATTGCACCATAATCTACCATCCTTGCAGACTGGATGAAGTACGTACCTCTGGGCTTCCATTCACAGGCTACCCTGCTGTGGGATTTGGCCGGGCTGGGATTCATTATTGCTCCCTTATGCCCTCAGCAAAAGACATCAATGGTGGAAGCAAATTGATTCCAAAAGAGAGCTGGATAAATACTTGTGGGGGCAAAAATTTACAGGGCTATGAGAGCAGCAGAGAGAGCAGGACTGATTGGATAGCTTTCTCAGAGTCAGCATGAACAAGATGGGCAGGTAATGGGACTGTGCAGACAGTAGTGGAGGAGCCTCAGACTTTGCAATTGTCAAGCAGGTTTGAAGTGCTCATGACCTGTGTGGACAAAAGCGAGGTCTGCAAGGTGGATGAGCAGGCTGGCCATGGCACCATGGTACAGGAAGCCGTTCAAGCAGGGGGAGCAAACAGGAATGTTGTAGTAGGGGACAGTATAATCAGGGGGATTGACACTGTTCTCTGCAGCGAAGAGCGAGAGTCTAGAAGGCTGTGTTGCCTGCCCGGCGCCAGGGTTCAGGACATCTGCTCAGGGCTGGAGAGGAATTTGCAGTGGGAGGGGGAGGATCCAGTTGTCGTGGTCCATGTTGGTACCAACGACATGGGCAGGACAAGGAAGGAAGTTCTGTATAGTCAGTATGAGAAGTAGGTACCAAATTAAGCAGAACCTCAAAGGTAATAATCTCTGGGCCACATGCAAATTAGCACAGGAAAGTAAAATTAGAGAGATGAATGCATGACTCAAAGACTGGTGTGGGAGAAGTGAGTTCCAGTTCGTGGGGCACTGGCACCAGAACTGGGGAAAATGGGGACTATACTGTTGGGATGGTCTACACCTGAACTGTGCTGGGATGAGTGTTCTTGCGAATTGCATAACTAGGGAAGTACAGAAAGGCTTTCAACTAAACAAGCCGGGTGAGGGATCAAGCTTGGGTAGAAGTGGCAATTCAAGTGGTAGATATAAGGCAGGAGACCCTAATGGTAATGTGGGAAATGAGGGTCAGAGAATAGCAGGAAGAGGTAGAGCGAAAAAGCCTAAGAATGCACCAATAGTCAAGACTAGATGTTACAAAGACTGCAAAAAGACAAGACAAAAAAGGCTCTGTATCTTAATGCGTGTAGCATTCATAACAAAGTAAATGAACTGATAGCGCACATTGAAGTAAATAAATATGATCTGTAACCATTAAGGAGACATGGCTGCAGGATGACAAGGGTTGGGTCCTGAATATTGAGGGGTATAAGACATTCAAGAAGAATAGGAAGCTAGGTAAAGGTGGAGGGGTAGCATTGTTGATCAAGGATGGCATTTGTGCAATGGTTAGAGATGACTTTGGTTCAAGAGATCAGGACGTTGAATAGGTTTGGGTGAAACAATAGGGGAACAAAGTCACTAGTAGGAGTGGACTTGAGGCCCCCTAACTGTAACTACAACTTAGGGCAAAGTATGCAAGAAGAAATATTGGGTGCCTGTGATAAAGGGATGCCAATAATCATGGGTGATTTTAATCTACATATAAACTGGAAAAATCAGATTGGCAGCAAGAACCTGGATGAGGAGTTCATAGAATGTTTTTGAGACAACTTCTTAGAGCAGCACGTTCTGGGACCAACCAGAGAGCAGGTTATATTAGACTTAGTATTGTGTAATGTGACAGGATTAATTAATGACCTCAGATTGAAGGCATCCCCAGATGGCAGTGACCATAATATGATTGAATTTTACATCCAGTTTGAAAGGGAGAAGAGTCTAAACTTAAATAAGGGCAACTATGTGGGCATGAAAGCTGAGCTAGCTGAAGTGAACTGGGATACTAGGTTACGGGTTAGATTAATAGAGAAGCAGTGACAGACAGTTAAGGGGGTATTTCAGAATACTCAGAATAAGTATATTCCTACTATAAAGAAAATTTCTAAAGGGAGAACATACCACCTGTGGTTAACTAAAGAAGTTAAGGAAAGCATCAAACTTAAGGCAAAAGCATACAACTGCACAAAGATAAATGAAAGGTCAGCTGATTGGTCAGAATATAAAGAACATCAGAGAATGACTAAAAGGTTAATCAGGGGTAAGAAATTAGAGTATGAGACGAAGCCAGCTAGAAATGTGAAAATGGATAGCAAGAGTTTCCACAGGTACTTAAAAAAGAAAAAAGTGAGTGTTCGTCCTCTAGAGAGAGACAATGGGGAATTAATAGTAGATAATAAGGAAATGGTGGATGAAATGAACAAATAATTTAGTGCTGTCTTCACTAGGGAGTATAAAAAACATTCCAGTAATAGCTGTAAATCAACAGGTGGAAGGGAGAGGGGAACTTGGTAAAATTACAATCACTAGGGGAGCGGTACTGAGCAAACTGATGCAGCTGCGGGCTGACAAGTCTCTGGGACCTGATGGACTTCATCCTAGAGTCTTAAAAGAGTTGGGTAGTGAGGTAGTAGATGAGTTGGTGTTAATTTTCCAAAATTCCTGAGATTCTGGAAAGGTTCCATCAGGCTGGAAAATAGCAAATATTACCCTTCTATTCAAGAAGGGAGGCAGGCAGAAAACAGAAAACTATAGCCCAGTTAGCTTGAATTCTGTCATGGGGAAGATGTTAGAATTGATCATTAAGGAGGTTATAACTGGGCACTTAGAGAAACTCAAGGCAATCAGGAAGATTCAGCATGGTTTTCTGAAAGGGAAATCATGTTTAACCAATTTATTGGCGTTCTTTGGAGTAACATGCGCTGTGGATAAAGGGGAGCCTGTAGACGTGCTGTGCTTGGATTTCCAGAAGGCATTTGATAAGATGCCACATCAAAGGTTATTGCGGAAAATAAAAGCTCATGGTGTAGGGGGTAACTTATTAACATGGACAGAAGATTGGCTGGCTGGCAGAAAACAGAGACTATGCATAAACAGGTCTTTTTCTGATTGGCAGGATGTGATGAATGGCGTCCGGCAGGGGTCTGTGCTGGGACCTCAACTTTTTACAATTTATATCAATGACTTAGATGAGGGGAGTGAAGGCATGCTAGCTAAATTTTCAAAATACACAAAAAGAGGTAGGAAATTATGTTGTGAAGAGGGCATAAGGAGGGTGCAGACGGATATGGATAGGTTGAGTGAGTGGACAAAAATATGGCAGGTGGAGTATAATGTGGGAAAACGTGAAGTTGTTCACTTTGGCAGGAAGAATAAAAAAGCAGAGCATTACTTAAACGGAGAATGGCTGCAGAATTCTGAGCCGCAGAGGAATCTAGGCATTCTAGTACACAAAAAGTCACAAAATGTTAGTATGTGGGTACAGCAAGTAATTAGAAGTCTAAAGGAATGCTATCCTTTATCACGAGAGAAGTTGAACATAAAAGTAAGGATGTTATGCTTCAGTTATACAGGGCATTGGTGAGACCACATCTCGAATAGTGTGCGCAGTTTAGGTCTCCTTATTTAAGGAAGGATGTAAATACTTTGGAGACAGTTCGGAGGAGGTTTACTAGATTGATACCTGGAATGAGCGGGCTGTCTTATGAGGAAAGGTTAGACAGACCAAGCTTGTTTCTGCTGGAGTTTAGAAGAGTGAGGGATAACCTGATTGAAGTATATAAGATCCTGAATGGTATTGACAAGGTGGACATGGAAAGGATGTTTCCTCTCGTGGGTGAGTTCAGAACTAAATTTGGGGTTGCTCTTTTAGGACAGAGATGAGGAGAATTTTTTTCTGAGGGTTGTGCGACTTTGGAACACTACCTCAGGAGGCGGTGGAGGCAGGGTCATCGAATATTTTTAAGACAGAGGTAGATTGATTCCCTTGCCTAGCAAGAATCTAAGGTACTTGGGGGTAGATGGGAATGTGAAATTCGAAATACAAACAGAGCAGCCATGATCTTACTGAATGGCAGAGCAGGCTCAAGGGGCTAAATGGCCTACTTCTGCTCCTATTTCATTGACCTCCTTTTACAATTTTTTTCTATGACAATCAGAGGCTGGGTTAGCCTAGCTTCCATATAGAACATGGAATAATTCTCTTCACTTGAACTATTTAATGGAAAACGTTTTTCCTTCTCCTCTGGTGGGATAGTTCCAGGACTTGTACTGCAGTACAATTGAAATCAGGAGTTCCTAGTCATCTCCTAAACCTTCCCAGGGTTTCAAGGCTATGAAATCCCTTCAGTATTCTTCCAACGATCTACAGGATTTTAAAACCAGAAACAAAATCGGTGTCCTTCAACTAATTCCTGATTTTTTATCCTTAACAACTAAGTTATGCCGTGCTCTATGTGCCTTAGTCTGGGTCCTCAATTTAAAAGGACGGTAGGGGATAAAATACAAATCCAAGTGCTCCCACTACACAGCGAGATCACATTAGCACTCCAGTGATGCTTCACTGGAATTTCTCCTTTTAAGATTCTCCCAAGCCCTTTAGCCTGAAGGCACTGTTGCATGTGGAGGATCATATTGACAGCACCTTACATTACCAAGGTAGTCGCTCTTCAGCAGAGAGCTAGACAGTTGTTAGGGTGGGCCACTCTAACCTAGCCTTGTACCATAAATACTGGAAATGAGTCAAAGGCTCTAGAACCCGTCAAAATTTCTCAGTTTAAACTATACTGGCTGCTTCAAATAAACGAGCTCCTGCTCCAGTTTGAAATATGTTGCACGGCAGAGGCCAAAGCACCAGCAGCAAAGCACAGAAACAGTTGCAAACACATGTAGACCATTAGTGTCACAATCATTCCACGAGTCACTTAGCTCCCCAAACTATATCCTCCACTCATGGCAGAAAGAAATTGTAGCACTCTGCACCATGGTTGAACAACACATCATAAGCTTCTATGGAGGCAATGCCAACAACATTAATGTAAATATAGCATTACAAGTTCTTCAAGAATGCTGCAGACTAACATTCCCTTGTTGGCAGTTCAGCATAACACACTTAGTGGTGATTGCTACCAACGATAGGGCATTCACAACAGGGTTCAGAAGAGCAGTGTGGAAGATGGCAAAAAAAAAATTGAGACAGCAGGATTTTACAAATGCGCATTACCTGCAGGGAGCCTTACACACACATGCACACAGGAAAATCATGAGCATAAAATCCAGGTGCAAACTCCCCAAGGGAAGTGCATGCTGAGGTGCCATCAGCCCTTAGATAGTTGCTGACACCTGAAACTACTAAATTTGAAACTTTTAAAAAGTTAAACCTAGCTGAAAAGATCCATTGTGCAGGAAAACACCAATGTTAAAATATTAGGATACAGGATCAACGGTTGAGTTGCTGTATAAGGGTAGTCTTGACCTCTTATAACAAGGATGCAAGGCAGAGTTCAAAAGTGTAGGCTGACATAGTGACACAATTAAAGCCCAAAAGAAAAGAGCAATGACCATATTAGGATTCCAGTGGGCACAAGAAGCACTCCACTGACAACAACCTGCAGTTATATATAGTAGGAAGAACGGAACATTGATTTAAATGGAGAGGGTTTAGGGACGGTGACTGAAGACTTGGCAAAAAAATGTATTTTGAGGAGATTTTGAAGAAAAAAGGTTTAAAGAAAGGAATTGCATTTATTTGCACTTTTCATGACCAGGGGACATCCCAAAATGCTTTGTAGCAAACTGAGTAACTTAGAAGCATAGACATTGTTGTAATGTAGAAAACGTGACAGCCAATTAGCAGACAGCAAGTTCCAGAAACAGCAATGAGACAATGATCACATAATCTGTTTTTCAATGGTGTTGGTCAAGGGATAAATGTTGGCCAGGTTACCGGGGCGGGGGCAGTAATCTTTCCTGCTCTTCTGCAACATAATGCCATAAGACCTTTCATGCCCACCTGAGAAGACAGACAGGGCCTCAGTTCAACATCTCATCTGAAATACAGCATTTCTAACAGTGCAGCACTCCCTTGGTGCTGCACTGGCATGTTAGCCTAGATTATGTGCTCAGATAGAAGTTACAGTGAGCAAATGATTTATAAGCTCTGCAGGATGAACCAAGAGAAATCTCAGCTCATCAACCACAGATAAGGAAACAAACCTGGGTGTCCTTGGTCTCTGAGGCTCAGTAGCTCATTGCACTCATTAGAAATGGGGCAGTAATTAGACTGGAAGAATGGATTCAGAGTGTTTTTTTATGGGGGCAGGTGATGGCAATGGTTTTGAAGGGAAGAGGAATGGGGACCATGAGAGACTCGAGTGATCAGGAGTTGACAACAGGGGCCCACTGAAGCAGGTTGTCAGTGCAGAGGCGCATATTTGAAAATCAACAAAACTAAGAACGCAGACAGTATCATCCTGGGCTCAAGATTACATAAGCGAAGAGGTCAACAAAAATCAGCAATCCTGGTAAAACGGTACCAACCTCAACATTATACCTCCTATTCGAATCGCCCGCTTCCAGTCTTTCAGTGTAGATTTCCCTGCCAGGTGTACAAACTGTTTTGGGCTTATGAGCTGATCATTAAACTGAAAAAAGGAAAATCAGGAGAATTCAATCAGAACTACAAATTTTAACACCTTTGGTCACATACTATGAGGGAAAGAGATGACTGCATTTGTATCAGGATACTGCAGCATGCATACACACATAAAAACATACATGCAGATTCCCCCACACCAAAGTGTAGCTGAAGCACCTTCAGAGGCAAGTCTTGAAAGTGGGGCACTGACTCATGCAGGGGAATGTCTAGCTCTCCATACGCTGCACAAGGGGACAGGAGATCGTTAACATTTGTAAACCTAGACAGCAGCACCAAACTATTCCACCTTTAGAGGCTGTACAACAGAACCACATTTCAAACACACATGGAAGTAGGATTAATAGTCAGAAGTAGCAGCCCAAGATGATTTCATCCCCTGTCCTGAACACAGTGGGCTTAGATCAACTGCTATTCCATTTGAGGTCTGCCAACTCTGCATCAGCCAGAAATCAAACATAAGACTTTCGAGGTCTGCATGATTCAACAAGATAAAGAGCAACAAATTTATCAAAAATATCAGAATCGTTATAGCTAGAACATTTTTATCTTCATCATACCTTTACACATTTCACGTTAATACCGGGGCAAACAAACTTCTTCCACAAGAGAATAGCTTTGCTTTCGCCACAAGTAATGGGATAGGCAATTTCAACTTCTTCATTGAGCTCATTGCAGATATCTGAAATTACAAAAAAAATTACACTTTTATATACTGTAAACTTTCACTGTATCTCTGCAAACAATCATTGCAACTTTTTTTTTGCAGGGTAATTGAAGAAAAACTTGTGATTATGCCAGATCGTCTGCTGAAGATCAATGCAAAAAGGATCTATCTTTTTTGATCTGTACCACATAAAACATTTTGTTTGCAATTTTTTTCCCCCCAGTGGCCAGCTTACAACAATGATTTACATTTACATTATACCTTTAACTTAGTAAAATGCCCAAAGCACTTCAAAGGAAAATTACCAGACAAAATTTGACATCGAGCCATGTAAGGAAACATTAGTACAGGTGGCAGGCAGGTTTTAAAGTGTGCCTTAAAGGAAGAGAGGTAGAGAAGCAGAGTGGTTTAGGAATGGAATTACAGAGCTGAGGGCAGCTAAGGCACTGCTGCCAATGGCAAATGATGAAAGTCAGGGATGTGCAAGAGGCCAGAATTGGAGGGGCACAGAGATCTCGGAGGGCTCTAGGATTGGTGGAGGTTCCAGAGATAGGGAAGGGCAATATTTTAGAGCAGTAATAACAAAGGCACAATGAATGGAATTTTGCACAAGGGGAAAGAAGCAGGAATAAAACAAATGGCACCCAGAATAAGCATGGAGCACTCCCAGATACAGAGTGGGTGAGATGTAGAGCAAAGCTACTTCTACAATGCCGCAATCAAGTACTTGCAAATGAGTACAGGTTACCATGCAGTGCAAAGTTCCTTTGATAGTTCCTCCACCAAACACACAAAGGCCTAACCACAGCAGAGATCAGAAAAAAGGTCACCAACTCTCTGCACATACCACATATGGTATTATTTTGATACTTGGTTTCCCACAATAGATATCCTGTCATTTGAGTGGGACTACAGATGCGAGACTAGTGATGTAAACTTTCATCCACCAGCAACTGGGTTGAAATTGTCTCAAACTCACCTTACACAGGATTTCACGCCTGGGTGATGCCTCACTCTATCAGTCTGATCTGAATTTGAAATGAGGCAGTGAATAATGCCACTCAGCCCGTTACATGCACATTTACAGAGTTCTTGAAAGTTAAACTTTGCCAGCAGTTGCCAATTGCTAGCACATACCCACCACTGCACAAAGGAGGGGTGAAATGGACGCAGCTTAAAATAACTGCTTGCGCCAACACTATTACTAGGAACGGTAACATGAGATCAGATTGCGCTGAACCGGTGATTACCCAGCCAACTCCTGTTAACTGCATGTCTGAACCAAGCACTGGATTCCAAACATTGCAATTCACTGCCCAGGATCAAGCCAGTTACTTCAGAATGCCCAGCAATTAATATTCTTACTCAGAAGAACCCAACTTACTTGAGGCCCATGTCAGAAATACTCAGCATCAGCTGGCCCCTGAAAGAGTTGATCAGTAAAATCAACACCCAGTATGGTACTGAGCCATACAGATCGGAAAGGGCACAGTAGCCAGCCTGTGCCACCTTAGCTGATCTCAGAAAGGTTGGCAGTAAGGGTTCAATGGGCCTCAGTATTTCAAGGCAGGTGGGAAAAACAAGTCAGTGTGCTCTCTGCTTACCATCCACCAGCTCCCTTCTGTTCATTATTATTCACCTCCTGCTGGTAATTCCACATCTAGATGCCAAATTCAGCCTCACCTGTGTCGCACCTCATGGTTGAATAGTCATCCTGTTTCCCTCCACACCCCCTAATCCCACCAATCTAACACAACAAATAATAAATTAATAAGTGTGTTACGAGATCCAAACTTACCTTTCGTCAAGTGGGGGCCAGGAATTATGGTTCCCAGCATGTCCTGGAAGATTCCGCGCATGCGCGGACTGGGAGTGAGCATTTGTAGTTCTTCGGGCCAAGGACATGGGTCCAGTGCGCCTGCACAAAAAGAAAATGGCGTGAAAACCCCAATCATGTGGCCTTGGAGCGGGGCGCCATAATCGGAGAAGAGTCCCGGACAGGGAGAGGTCCCAGAAAAAAACAGGCGTGAAGAAAGAGGCTCCAAGTAGTAAAAGTGCTGCGGTCGGGTTTGGGAGAAGCTCTGGAGATTGAAGGCGGCAACAGGAGGGTGGTAATTCCATTCTGCAGGCCGTTGAGCAAAGTTAACCTTTTGGAGCAGTAGTGTCCTGCTCAGTGCGACCCAAAAGCTGAAGTTATGCTTGTGAGTTGGTGCTGAAGTGCAGTCTCGGGAATCCAAGGGAAGGAGTCTTGGGAGATGAGCTCGAAACCCTGTGAAGTGGGCCATCGTTGAGGTCATCCAAGTTGCAGGAACTTTTGGAAAGAATTCCAAGGCTAGATCTTTGAAGACTGAAATCCCTTGTGAGAGAGAGTTTCAACAAGATTGATGGATTCACAGTGTTTGCTGACATATGGGTGGGTTGGTGAGAAATCCATGGGATCTGTCTGGGTCACATTTGTTATTTATTGTGTAGTGTGGGTGTTAGACCACAGTTTGCCTGTTAATTCACATGTACCTCATGTATAAGTAGGCATTGTCAATTGTTTAATCTTTCTGACCTTGCATAGTAAAGTTTATATTGTTTGTTCAGAAAGCTTGGAATCTTGTGGTTTTATTCTCCTAGCAGATGTCTTGGGTCTCAAACTTTGTCTGCTTTAAACAAAACGTTATTGGTCCCTAACCAGGTCAAAAACTTGGGGGTCTGATCCAGGATCATAACAAGTGTCTCTAACAGAGTTAAAAAAAAAGTCCCAAGGTGTTTCTTGGGAGCATTAGCAGACAAAATCTGACACTGAGTCACATAAAGGAAATGTTTAGGACAGGTGACTGAAGAAGCTTGGTCAACACCCACTGTCTTATAATTATGCATAAAGAATAGCCATTACATCAGCAAGGAATTGGGGAACTTGCACCCCAACCAAGGGTAGTGCTTTCAAGGAAGCAGTGGGAAAAAAAAAATCTCAGACACAATCATACTTAAATATATTTTGTGCTATGCCAAAAACAATAAAATGCTCAATTTCCTCCTGCCCTCCCCATGTACTCCCCATCATCCAGTTGTGGAGAGGGCCAGGCATCCCATGCCCAGACCACCACCTGAGCTGCTCCCTTGCTCTCCATTGTCTTACAAATGACCCCTTTCCACTTATAAGAGAATGCTGTTCAGGGCCAGTACTGGGAACGTGAGATGAGTGGGGTGGGAGGACGCAACCAGGGATATAAACCAGTGCCTGGCACACTAAAGCAGTATTTCAGTAAAGCAAGCCCTTCAGGACCTTGCAATGAGCCTTAGTCTAAAGGGTTGCAGCTATTGCCTATGCTTTTATAAAATTTATCCACAAGCTTCATACAGTGACTTTAACCACTGCAGGAAGTGCACATAGTAATCATACCTACAAGATTAAAGGAACAAAACATCAGAAGCTCAAAGCCTTTCCTATCCAGAGGGGATTGGGTTATTAACAAATGCCTTTGCATTATATTCTTATCATACATCAGTTACATCAAATGATTTTTTAAAAAATCCACTTTCCTGGTCCAATTTCTACTCATTAATCAGGTTCATTCTAAAATTTTCCACCACTGTTCCTTTTCAGGGCTGTATTAGAGAGCAATGTGATAGTGGTACCTTCCTGGGTTACTGTGTTACAGGTAACAGATGCTGGCTGATATATGTTGAGAGTCTAGAGAGGGAGTGATGGCAGGCTGGCATTACAAACAAACCCAAAGGGCATATGTATACTTTCTGGTTGGAGCTATTAGACAGTGATCAGTAGCAGAAACCATGCCAGATATTGTCTCACTGACATATGATGCCAAGGCCCAACTGAATACTCAGGGCTAGGATCAGTAGGTATTGGGGAGCAAATCCAGCAATCACATGGTTTCAGCTGAGTAGGTCTGTGAAATGACAACGCCTGCTGGTCTCACCCTGCCTGCCTTAACAGCAGAGTTAGGAAATTTGTCTGTTGCATCAGGGGTCAAGACCAGCAGAGGTGGTCTGAAATCCTTTCAAATAGATCAGCAGCCTTGTAAAAGAAAGTCTTGCACTTATAAAGCACTTTTCACTACCTTGTCACGTCCCAGGTCAGCATTCTCTGAAAAGTAGTTGTAAGGTAGGAAATGCGGTAGTCAATTGTGCACAGCAAAGTCCTGCGAACAGATAATCTGTTTTAATGATGTTGGTTGAGGGATAAATATTGGCCAGTACACTGATAAGAACAATCCTAAGATAAAAGCAAAATACTGCAGATGCTGGAAATCTAGAACAAAAATATCTGGAAAAACTCAGCAGGTCTGACAGCATCGGTGGAGGGGGATACAGTTGATGTTTCGAGTCCGTATGACCCATCAAAACTAAGACATATAGAAATGAGATGAAATATATGCATCGCATTTCTATGTGTCTTAGTTCTGATGAAGGGTCATACGGACTCAAAATGTCAACTGTATCCCTCTCCGCAGATGCTGTCAGACCTGCTGAGATTTTCCAGGTATTTTTGTTTTTGTTCTAAGAACAATCCTACTAGTCTTTGAAATAGTGCCATGGGATCTTTTATGTCCACTTTAGGGGTCAGACAGAGCTATGGTTAAATGTCTCATCAGAGAGATGGCACTTCTGGCAGGGCAGCACTTCTCAGTACCACACTGGGGAGTCAGCCTGGATTTTATGCTCAAGTGTCTAGAGTGAGAGCTGACACCACAACCTTCTGAGCCACATCTGCTTGTGAGGTACACTGCACCAAGACAGGCAGAGATAAATATCAGTCAGTAACTCATGATTTCATCTGATTAGGATTGTACGTGAAGGTTCCACTGCTTGGTGGTATTTTATTGCCACAAATATTCTCCTTCCCCCTTCCACGCTGTTGAATCCTTTCTTGGAGACACTCAGTTTCACAGAAAACTGACTCAGGGCGGGTGTTGAGAAAAGAAAATACACCCATAGAATTTACTCTGGGGTCAGGTAACAGATCATCAGATCCTTCCAGCAATCCAATGAAGGGATGTCCAAGTTAGACTGGGCAATATGCAGCCCTGGGCAGTTTAGAGGAATTGAGGTAATTTGGCCATGATCTTTTTGAATGGTGAAGCAAGCTCGAGGGGCCACGTGGTCTACACCTGCTCTTATGTTCTCAAACTGGGCATGAATGCCAGGAAACTTGTTTAGATTTGTACTTAGTGCATTAGTTTGTCCCATCTGATGCATTGAGTCTGGAGATTTGGAAAGTGCTATTTTTAATACCATTGCCTCATTGGTGAATACGTGACAAATCAGAACACCAGGATCTGTCAGTATCGGCTATTTCAGATATACACAGAGGAAATGGAATGATGCATTTAAACTTTGAATGCACCAACAAGGTCCCAATGGTCTACTTCTTCTTGTTCATCCTTTGAGGTGAAGATGAACATGTTCATCCAGTGTGTACGTAGTTGACTGTTAAAGCTGATCCATGCCCAGAAGGTTGTGCTGCAAATAGGACAAGATACCATGGATGATTGAGTTTTGGGCGAATTGTTGGGCTTGCGGTTTCCTCTGCTTGTGTATTCTCTCTGCCTCTAACATGCACTTGCTTTTGAAGAAGGCTACACCGTATTTTATTTGGTTGTACCAGGTGCAGTGTTCCTGGGCGGTCTTCTCTGAGGGCTCAAAGTTGATATCAAATCTCCTAAGTGAAGCCTTCAGAGTGTCCTTGTAGCATTTCCTTTGACCGCCATGACAGCACAGTCCAGATTCAAGCTCTGCATAGAAAATTCATTTTGGTAAGCAAGTGTCAGGCATTCTGGCTATATGACCAACCCAAGTGAGTTGTGACAGCCGCAACATGATGTGATTTGCTTGGCATGCCTGCTCAGTTGAGTACCTTTAGTAGCTGGTATTTTGCCCCGCCATGGTCTTCAGAAGCTTCCAAAGACAGTTCAAATGGAAGTGGTTGAGCTTCTTGGCACAATGCTCGTACACAGTCCAAGTCTTGTATACGTAGAGCAGAGTGGGCAGTACTATTGCTTTATAGACTTTCAGTTTGGTAGGGAACCGTACTCCTCTGTTTCCAGACTGGTACTTGAAGTCTGCCAAAGGCTACACTTGCTATGGCTATTCTTCCATGTGTCAACATAGATGACTTGAGAAATGTGCTGCTGAGGTACATGAGCTTATCCACTGCTGGCAGGTCATGGAGTGAAGCCTTGGGCTCAGGATAGGGCTTTCCTGGAGCAGTCTGGTACATTACTTCAGTTTTCCGTGCTGATCATAAAGCCGAAGTTGTTGCATGCCTTGGAGAATAAGGCCATGCTACATTGCATGCCCAACCCTGAAGTGATAGCTAGTGCTGTCATCAGCAAACAGGAAATTGTGAAGTATGGCCTTGAAGACCTTGGTCTTTGCCTGGCTTAGTCTCAGATTGAGCAGCTTCCCATCCATGAGATATCTAATTTCAATGCCAAATCACCATCATGGAAGGCATCAGAGGGCATGGCAGAGAAAAACATGAAAAGGGTTAGCGCTGGCAGGCAGCCCTGTTTAAATCCAGTAGTGACCGGGAATGGGTCAGAATACTCACAATCACCCAGGACATGCGCCAGCATACCTTCATGGAGCTGAACTCACTGTAGTGAGCTTCAGAGCAGCCAAATTTCTCCATTACCTTCCAAACACCCTCACAGTTAACTGTGTCAAAGGTCTTGGTCCATGGTCCATGTTCAGCTCCTGGCATTTCTCCTGGAGCAGTCTAACTGCAAACACCATATCAGTGGTTCCTCAACTTTTTCTGAAATCGTACCTACCGATTCTCTGGCAGCAGATCCTAATTGAGATGCTGCACTAAGTCAACAATGTTCCAATGGATCCACTAAGCAGACCAAAAAGCAATGAAGCCTGGACAGTCCTGACTTTAACTCGCGCACACAGAGTACCAGGTACCACCACTGCCTGGGAGATTAAGGAACACAAGCAAAAGCAAGAGTGTGCAAAGTACCACTGCTGGTATTCATGACAGAGCCTCTCGACTCCTGAAGGCACAGACTCATGCTGGGGTACAGTTCCCCAGACACCACTTGCCTCCATTATCTCACCCAAATGACACATTCTTCATGAGTGTTGGCAAGCTATAATGTTAATCAGAGGCTTGCTGGATCCTGTCCATACAAGACATACTTTCCAGCACGATCACTGTGCAGCAACTGCAAAAGGAGAACCATGGTGGATTTTGTTTCTCTTTCCTTAGTCCAAGAGGCTTTGAGGACAACCAAACCAAACAACCCAAACTGCAGATTAGCTAATCTCACCCAAAAAGAGTAGTTATTTACTGATCAATCAATTAAAGTCTGGCTTAACTGAGAGATGTAACGTCGTGTGATGGTTTGCTCATGATCTTTTAAAAGGACTGGACTGGGCAGTCTAACTCTTTCCCTCAACGCTGCAAATGGCAATGTCTGAGAAAAAGCAGCTCAACTTCATCTAGTCACTGTCCTGCAATGAAAAAGTTGCATTTTTATAGACACTGGGGTGAGGATTATCTTTCAAACTTTAGGAAAAAAAGGGTTAGCTTATTCCTTCACTGGAGATGCACACTGTAGAATTTGCTTAAAGTAATGAAATCATAGGAAAAATGCAATTTGGTAAATGTCACCTTACTGTGAGCATCCTAATTAAAGGTTTAAATACATTCCAAAATAAATTTTCAACTCAGAAACAAGTCTTTAAATGTTCCCATCCACCACAATTTATTCAGTGATGCCAGGATAATGATGTGGTAATGGGAAAGAAGTATGAAAATTGTTTTATTTAGCAGCTTACTAAACTTATGCTCACATTCAGGTGAAGTTCCAAAAAAATAGTACATTATTAGGCACAATCCTTGTGGAGACGAAGTCACATTTTCACACTGAGGATACCCTCCACTGTATTGTGTGGCACTACACAAGATAGATTTCGAATAGATCCAGCAACTCAAGGTTGGGCATTCATGAGGCACTGTAGGCCATCAGCAGCAGCAGAATTGTACTCAAACACAATCTGTAGCCTTGTGGCCCAGCATATCCCCAATTCTAACATTACCACCAAGTCAGGGGATTACCCTTGTTCAATGATGAGTGCAGGAGAGCATGCCAGGAGCAGCACCAGGTATACCTTAAAGTGAGGCATCAACCTAGTGAAGCTACAACTCAGGACTACTTGCATGCCAAACAGCATGCCACAGACAGCTAAACTATCCCACAACCAACGGATCAGATCTAAACTCTGCAGTATTGCCATATCTAGTCGTGAATGGTGGTGGGCAATTAAACAACTCACTGAAGGAGACGGCTCCACAAAAATCCCCATCCTCAATGATGGAGGAGCCCAGTACATCAGTGCAAAAGATAAGGCTGAAGCATTTGCTACAATCTTCAGCCAGAAGTGCCGAGTGGATGATCCAGCTCGGCCTCCTTCCGAGATCCCCAAGACAGATGCCAGTCTTCAGCCAATTCGATTCACTCCATGTGATATCAAAAAACGGCTGAAGGCACTGGATACTGCAAAGGCTATGGGCCCTGACAATATTCCGGCAATAGTACTGAAGACTTGTGCTTCAGATCATGCTGCGTCCCTAGCCAAGCTGTTCCAATACATCTACAACACTGGCATCTAGCCGGCTATGTGGAAAATTGCCCAGGTATGTCCCATACATAAAAATCAGGACAAATCCCCGGCCAATTACTGCCCCATCAGTCTACTCTCGGTCATCAGTAAAGTAATGGAAAGCCATCAACAGTGCCAAGAGCGGCACTTGCTTAGCAATAACCTGCTCACTGACGCCCAATTTGGGTTCCACCAGGGCCACTCAGCTCCTGACTTCATTACAGCCTTGGTTCAAGCATGGACAAAAGAGCTGAACTCCCAAGATGAGGCGAGGGTAACTGCCCTTGACATCAAGGCCGCATTTGGCCATGTGTGGCATCAAGGAGCCCTAGCAAAACTGGAGTCAATGGGAATCAGGGGGGAAAACTCTCCACTGGTTGGAGTCATACCTAGCACAAAGGAAGATGATTGTGATTATTGGAAGTCAGTCATCCCAGCTCCAGGACATCACTGCAGGGATTCCTCAGGGTAGTGTCCTAGGCCCAACCATCTTCAGCTGCTTTATCAATGACCTTCCTTCCATCATAAGGTCAGAAGTATCCCCACTGATGATTGCACAACATTCAGCACTATTCACGACTCATCAGATACTGAAGCAGTCCATGCCCAAACGTAGCAAGACCTGGACAATATCCAGGCTTGGGCTGACAAGTGGCAAGTAACATTCGCACCACACAGGTGTCAGGCAATGACCATCTCCAACAAAAGTTCAATGGCATTACCACTAAACTCCCCACTAGGGGTTACCATTGACCAGAAACTGAACTGGACTAGTCATATAAATACTGTGGCTACAACAGCAAGTCAGAGGGTAGGAATCCTGCGACGAGTAACTCGCCTCCAGACTCCCCAAAGCCTGTCTACCATCTGCAAGGCACAAGTCAGGAGTGTGATGGAATGCTCCCCACTTGCCTGGGTGAGTGCAGCTCCCACAACACTCAAGAAGCTTGACACCGTCCAGGACAAAGCAGCCTGCTTGATTGGCACCTCATCCACAAATATTCACTCCCTCCACCACCGACGCACAGTAGCAGCAGTATGTACCACCTACAAGATGCATAGCAGGAATTCACCAAGGCTCCTTCCTAACCCACCACTACTACCATCTAGAAGGACAAGGGCAGCCAATAGATGAGAATACCACCAACTGGAAGTTCCCCTCCAAGCCACTCACCACCCTGACTTCGAAATATATCACTGTTCCTTCACTGTGGCGGATCAAAATCCTGGAACTCCATCCCTAACAGCACTGTGGATGTACCTAGACCACATGGGCTGCAGCGGTTCAAGAAGGCAGCTCACCACCACCTTCTCAAGGACAATTAGGGACGGGCAATGAATGCTGGCCCAGCTAATGAGGCCCACATCCCATGAATGAATAAAAAAAAAACTTGGTTGCATTAAAGCATCTGTTGGGATTTTGACATTGCTATACAGACATTTCTTTTTCTGTTGGGACTGCTTATTTGGATTATGAATTTTGTACAGCAGGAAAGGGCTGGCATTCTGGAATTGTAATCTCAAATAAGTCCTGTACAGTAGGAATGAACATAAAAGGGATTTGTACCAGTGAATCAGGATACCTGTATAGTGGGAGTGAACAGAATTTAGAGGTGTCGCTAATACTGACAAAGAATGCAAGAAGATAATAATAAACCTGCAGAATGGGGCATGCAATTGGCAATCAAATTTCAACATGGTAAATGTGAAAAGGTGCAGTTTGTAGGCCGTATGAGACCATCAAATACTCCTGAGTGGAAAAAAAAGCGAAGGGACTTAAGGGTACAGAATTCGCAAATCATTAAACACAAATTAACAAGAGCAGAAAAAATGCAAACAAAGCACTCATTTTAAGAGATTGATTTCCCGAGGAATAGAACCGAAAAGCGGAGGCGCTGTGTAAAATATATAAAGAACCTTGGTGAGACAACTTGGGAGCACTGTGCCCAGTCCGGGTCTCCATATTACGAAAAGGATATAGGGATACTGGAGAACGTGCATAAGATTTACTAGAACGATACTAGAACCTATTAGGGAACAATGAACAGGCTGGGGCTCTTTTTGCTAGGAAAGAGAAAGCTGAAGAGTTACCGAAGTTCTAATCCAGAAAGCCTGGTGGTGAAGAATAGAACTGGAACCAAACTTTACACACTTGATAAGCTTTTACTTGGAGATGCCCATTATTAACATTCACTTCCTAACCTCCCCATCATAGTTTCAGTCTGTTGCTATTTATAGAAGCACAAGTGAATACCCAGTTAATGCCCATCACTTACATACGAATGAACACAATCAATTAACAACCTAATAGAGGTCTAAAATTATGAAGGGGCTTGATGGGGCTCATGTAGAGAAAATAAGCCCAATTTTAATTCTGTGTAAGTGGTTATGTTTTGGAATGCATTAAAAGCTCATCTGCCATTCCTATTGATGGAGTCCAAAACTAGGAGCCATAAGAAAGCCGCAAATAAATCCAACAAGGAATTCAGGAGAAACTTCTTTACCAGAGAGTGTTTAGAATGTGGAACTTGCTACCACAGAGAGTGGTTGAAGTGAATAGATTGGATGCTTTTAAGAACAAGCTAGATTAACACACAAGAGAGAATGGAATGGAAGGACATGCTGATACGGTTAGACTAAATAAGGTGGGAGCTGGCTTGTGTGCAGCAGCATAACCAAATAGTCTTTTTCTGTGCTGTGCAATTCCATGTAGAGTAGTTCAAAAGTTAGTACCAGCACAGAGTTGAACAGCATCCTTCTGTGCTGTAAATTCTTGATTCCCAAAGCTTCCCTCCTCTTTTAATGTGCAGCCCACATGTTAAACTTCCTGCACCTGTACAGAAATGTGTTTACGATGTTGCTTTAAAATATTGCTGAGATCAAACGCAACATCAAACATTGAATGGGCATTGCCCCTGTAACCCCTTAACCTTGAAGTCAAAGGGAAGTTTTGTTATCTCACACTATTTATCAACGTTCAGTTGGATGTTCAAAACTTAAGGTAAACAAAACTCAAATGGCAATATCCAATGTTTATATTATCCACGTATATAGTCCGAATTCTTACCTTCCCCATCTGCTAGTTTCTGTAAAGTGTGAGTCTCCACGGTCACAACTGAAGCATTGCAATTCGATTCTGCTCCTTCTTCACACATGCTATTGGAATAATTTCAAATGGAGGTCAGTCCAAAGTACAGGAGTCAACAACTGCACAAAGATAAATGGAAAGTAGTCCAGTCAAAACAATATACAGTGCTGTCACTGGGAGCTCAGTGAAACGCACTGACTGACCATTAAAATTTGGTGTTGATATATTGAAAGTCTGGCATATAATGAACACTTCTTGTAACGGTCACATTTATTGCACGCAACACTTTTCCCAACACACATCCTCATTGCTGCAAACATCTCCAACTCTCCGTAAGCAATTACACACATATCTCAAGTGGAAAAAATCCAACAATTTTGGATTCTCTCCAATCAAACCTGAGATTGTGTCTGAAGAAGCATTTTGAGTTATGAAGAACATGTGGATATCATGGAATCAACATAAGGTGATGAATTAATGAAGATCACATCAAAGTTTTGGCATATCATTAAAAACCAGCATTTATATAGCATTTCAGCACATTGCGAGAAATTTCTCAGTGATATACACAATGAATAACTTTTGGCTGCATTCACTGGTTATGTAGAAGGAACGTTGGCCTGAGGGCCAAGGAAGCTCCAAGAAAAAGGCCTGCTTTTCCTTGAAACAGTGCCACAGATCTTTTAACGTCAGAACACTTGAGACCACAGTTTAATGTTAGATGCAAAGTATGACATTGTGCTGCACTCTAGTGTCAACTTCGATTATAAGCTCACGCCCCGATAATGAAATCCAATTTATAGGCTTCTCACAAGCTAACACACACACCCAGAGTACACATTTGATGGTGATTTTTATTTCCTCAACCGCATGTTGATGTCAACAAACTTCAGATGCCAAATGACAACATAATGCTCTTGTCCTCAATTGCCAGCAATACTTTAAAGCAGTTGCTTGGGTTTCAAGTTTTGCTTAAAGCAATCCCTAAAATTTTCCCCTTTCCATTCCCGAAGGTGTTGAGCTTTGCTTCAATATAGTTCCACAACAAAAAACTCTTCAGTACCTTCTCCAAATTATTACTTTTCATATTTGCCCTTGACAAAAAGGTTTAGGTAAGCTATTTGACCATGGGAGAGAGCACTGTAGCTTAGCTTGATTCTGTCCTTTTCCCACATCCATGCACATAAACTTTCCAGCAATGATTCAATTGATGGTGATCAAAAACAAGGCCCAGAGGTGCTGAGGCCAACTGCAATATTCCCACCTCTAACTGATAACTAAATCAACACAGAATAAGAATTCAGCCCAGCTTTTCTGTTATCTGCACTGCAACAGACTTGGGTTAAGCAGGATATGGGATTAACACTTGACCACATTAACATCAGAGCTTCATTGTTTAATCTAGATATACCATTTAACTTCCCTTATGTTGCATTTTCTGTTAAGATGCTGGAGGTCTTTGATGAGTAGAAGGCAACACAATTCCTCTTCCACATGTTTTGATTTAGGTGGAGAAACAACAGCATCTTATAGATTCATAGAGAGTACAGGAAAAGACCCTTCGGCCCATCAAGTCTGCGCCGGTCAAACAAAGACAAGTACCTAACTATTCTATTCCCATTTTCCAGCACTAGACCCATAGCTTTGTATGTCATGGCATTGCAAGTGCACATCCAAATACTTCTTAAATGTCATGAGGGTTTCTGCCTCTACCATCCTTTCAGGCAGTGAGTTCCAGATTCCCACCACCTTCTGAGTGAAAAAATTCTTCCTCACATCCCCTTTAAACCTCCTGCCCCTTACCTTAAATATATGCCTTAAATCTATCTTTCGGGATAAACAAAAATGGTGGGTCACCAACAATGTCAGGGCCATGCAGGTTCCCTGCTTTATATCATAGAATGCTGTCAATGGAAGGAGTAACATGCACTTGCCTTCAAAGTTAAAGTGCCCTTCACATGGAAATGAACTTAATTGCTGTAGTTCTTAAACTGCTCAGAAAATGATTTATATGCAGGATAGAATGTTTGAATCCTAGAACAGCACAAGAGAAGCCCATCGTACCTGCACCAGCTATTCAGCTGCACTTCCAACATCACATACCCACTGTTCTTTCGTACATTCACTGCCTTCATGAGGAGACAGTCGGCTATCAGCTCACACTCCTGCACTACAGGCACTAACACAATGATCAAATATTCAGTAACCTGCCCTGGATTTTCACCAGGTTTGACATCATGGCCATGTTGTAGATTGGCACAACTCCCAGAAACACTGTACAAATTACACAAAACAGGAGAATCCCTAGGGTGATTCATGGTTGGCATGTGCCAATCAGGATCTAGGCTCTGCATGTACCTATAAAAACAGTCCAGCAGGATAAATACTATGACTGCACAGGCAGGCCCTTAATATTTTTAAGAAACATAACACTGCAATTTCTGGATTTGGGATTGGTACAAGCTTGGAAGTTGGAACAGAGGGGAGTGGATAGATCGAGAATTAGATCACAGAGTCTCGCACCATTCTTTTAAACAACAAAAAACAGTAAAGGGGCTTGTGAACCACTCCCCCACCCTTGTCAATGTTAAAAAGATGAGGCCAGGAAAACGATATCATGTACCAGGCCCATCCCAATGCATGAGGGCCTACATTACCAGAATATCACCTAGGGAAAAGTGGGCTCAAAATGCCAGAGTCTTTTTTAAAAATAGAAGCTGCACCTCTTTGGTCAGAATGGATCACCATACCAATGGAGCTGGAAACTGCTGCTCTGCAATTTAGCTTTGGGTATGGTAACCTAGTGGTTATGATAGTGGACCAGCAACCCAGAGAATAAGAGTTGAAATCCCACCTTGACAGGTTGAAAAATTGAATTCAGCAAAATTTGATAGCTTGTAGACAGACACCAGGTAAAACATGAAAACTGTGCAATTGTCTTATAAAAAAACTGGTTCACTCATGCCCGTCAAGGATAGGCACCTGTCAACCCGGCTCGGCCTGGCATATGTGCCGCTGGTCCCACACAACATAGCTGACTCTCAAGGCAACAAGGGGTGGGCAATTAATGCCAACCTTGTCAGTATCATCCACACCCCAACAATAAATATTAAAAAAAAAAAGATTCCTAACCTCCCCTAGGCCACAGCACCAGACAGGGGACACCCAGGAGTGCTGGAAAGACCCAGTTGCTCAACCCTTTTTATTTTCCTTCATGGGATGGGAACATCGCTGGCAAGACCAGCATTTGTTGCCCATACTGCATTGCTGTGGATTTGGAATCACATGTAGGCCAGTCCAGATAAGGATGGCAGATGGGTTTTTACAACAATCGGTGATAGTTGTCATGGTCACTATTACCGACACTAGCTTTATATTCCAGATTTTTATTAACTGAATTCAAATTCCACCAGCTGCTGTGGAGGCATTCGAACCCATGTCCCCAGAGCATTAGCCTGGGCCTCTGGATTACTAGTCTAGTGATATTACCACTACATCACTGTCTCCCCCCCAAATTTCCACAAAATCCCGCCCCACCCACCAGAACTATATTAGTCCAGGAAGTTCAGGCCCAAATTATACCGTGGTTAAAAACAGACCTTGGGCCACCTAGCCATTCACCACTAATCACCGGTTAATTCTTCTTCATTTGAGACTTCCGGCTTTTCTTTTCTAAGAAGTCATTTTTCACTTGGATGAGCATTCCCCAGAAGCAAAAATGTTTCAAAAGAGTTCCAGTCAGAAGATGTTTCCAAATCAAAATGGTTTTAAACATGTATATATCAGGAACAGACCATGACATCAAGCAACAGGGAATAGGATAAGTGTTTGAAAAGGAATATAAAAAGAATTGGGGATGATCATGGAAATGGGGTTGAGTAGACAGCTCTCTGTGAAGAGCTAGCACCAGGGTGAGCTGTCATTCTTAAGATTTTTTTCTGGCAATAGATCATTGATCTGAAATGTTAACTCTGTTTCGCTTTCTGTGATGCTGCCCATCATGCTGAGTATTTCTAGCATTTTATGTTTTTATTTTATATTCCCAGCTTTTGCCCCAAAGCACTTTATAACCAATTGAGTGCTTTTTTTGAAGTGCAGTTCACTGTTGTAATGTAGAAAAAACAGCAGCCAATTTGCACACAAACAGAAATGAGATAATGATCAGATCATTTTTTTTTGTGTGTGTGTGTTATTTGTGGAAGGATAAACATTGGCCAGGACACCAGTGGGAACTCCCCTGCAGTGAAGTGCAGTTCCATTCATGCCTCTGGATCCTTTATGTTCACCTGAGGGGGCAGGCTTGGTTTAACTTCTCATCTGAAAGACCTCTGACCATGCAGCAACCTCTCAGTATTGCATTGGGGTTGTCAACCTGAATTTTGTGTTCAGGTCTCTGGAGTAAGACTTGAAGCCACGAAGGGCAGAAATGTACTTTTTACAAGAATTCTCATTTTTGCCTGTACGCAAGATTAACTCCAAATTATATTTGTCAGATTATATTTTAATTATATTTAACTTATTAAATTACATACTTATAGCAATTTTAGCATCTAACTTATCTTGATTTGATTTTTAAACTTGATTTATATTTAATTTTAGCATTTTATATGATTTGTATTTCACTACCTAAAGCCATTTAACAAATTTGTGTTTGAGCTTTCAAAATATAATCTATTTAAATAACTTAATGAATTTAAACCAGTGAGAAATATAAACATTTGTTTATATTTAACTTTACTTAATGTTTGATATTAATTTAATTCAAAATTTAATGCATTTATCTACATTTAAATTTTTTTTGCATTTATGCTGCATGTTAAATTTTAATTTTATTTTACGTGCTTTTATGTTTTTACTTTTCTGATTCACTACATAGAATTTACAGCACATAGAATTTACAGCACATAGAATTTACAACACAGAAATTGGTCCAAATGGCCAATGTTTACAGTCCAGGCAATACGCCTCCCACCCTTTTTCATCTGACCTTCTATTCCTTTCTCCCTCATATGATCATCTAGGCTCTCCTTAAAATGTATCGATGCCAGTCACCACAACCACTCCAAGTGGTAGCCAGTTCTACATTCCAACCACTCTCTGGGTAAAGATATTTCTCCTGAATTCCTTATTAAGATTCATTAGTGCCTATCTTATATTTGTGTACCCTAGCTTTGGACTCCCCACATCTTCTCCAAGTTTAATTTCTATACATTTCACAGTATTTTATTTACAGTATATAAATATTTACATTGGTTATAATTTTACATTTATATTATTGATTAGCATTTAGAATTTAACAGATTTACAATTTAATCTTATAATGTACTTATTATAATATAACATTAATAATTTAATTGCATTTTTAAAAAATATTGGTAGGTCAGTTAGTTTTACAAATTATATTTTATATAATTTAACATAATATAATTTAATATAACAGTGCTTATATTTTAATGTATTTAATTTATTGCTTAAAATTGAATATACCCGATTTAGTTGCATAATGAAACTTAAATTAATTTTTAAATATATTTCTTTAACATGCATTGCTTAATATTTATTGTCTGACATGCTTGGTTTATTATAATATATTTATTTTATTGCAGTTCAACATATACTGGACCAGATGCTGGGGCGCAGCCTGGCGACCGCGAAGGTTGCTGCGCCGACTTTTTTTGCGTCATGGTTTTTTGCCAGGGTTTCCTGTCTCGCCTGCAGGGGAAGAGTTGGCGGGGGGGGTGCAAGAGTTGGCGGGGGGGGTGCAAGAGTTGGCGGGGGAGGTGCAAGAGTTGGCGGGGGAGGTGCAAGAGTTGGCGGGGGAGGTGCAAGAGTTGGCGGGGGGGAGGTGCAAGAGTTGGCCGGGGGGGGGTGCAAGAGTTGGCCGGGGGGGGGGTGCAAGAGTTGGCCGGGGGGGGGGTGCAAGAGTTGGCCGGGGGGGGGGTGCAAGAGTTGGCCGGGGGGGGGGGTGCAAGAGTTGGCCGGGGGGGGGGGGTGCAAGAGTTGGCCGGGGGGGGGGGGGTGCAAGAGTTGGCCGGGGGGGGGGGGGGGTGCAAGAGTTGGGGGGGGGGGGGTGCAAGAGTTGGCCGGGGGGTGCAAGAGTTGGCCGGGGGGTGCAAGAGTTGGCGGGGGGGTGCAAGAGTTGGCGGGGGGGTGCAAGAGTTGGCGGGGGGGTGCAAGAGTTGGCGGGGGGGTGCAAGAGTTGGCGGGGGGGTGCAAGAGTTGGCGGGGGGGTGCAAGAGTTGGCGGGGGGGTGCAAGAGTTGGCGGGGGGGTGCAAGAGTTGGCGGGGGGGTGCAAGAGTTGGCGGGGGGGTGCAAGAGTTGGCGGGGGGGTGCAAGAGTTGGCGGGGGGGTGCAAGAGTTGGCGGGGGGGTGCAAGAGTTGGCGGGGGGGTGCAAGAGTTGGCGGGGGGGTGCAAGAGTTGGCGGGGGGGTGCAAGAGTTGGCGGGGGGGTGCAAGAGTTGGCGGGGGGGTGCAAGAGTTGGCGGGGGGGTGCAAGAGTTGGCGGGGGGGTGCAAGAGTTGGCGGGGGGGTGCAAGAGTTGGCGGGGGGGTGCAAGAGTTGGCGGGGGGGTGCAAGAGTTGGCGGGGGGGTGCAAGAGTTGGCGGGGGGGTGCAAGAGTTGGCGGGGGGGTGCAAGAGTTGGCGGGGGGGTGCAAGAGTTGGCGGGGGGGTGCAAGAGTTGGCGGGGGGGTGCAAGAGTTGGCGGGGGGGTGCAAGAGTTGGCGGGGGGGTGCAAGAGTTGGCGGGGGGGTGCAAGAGTTGGCGGGGGGGTGCAAGAGTTGGCGGGGGGGTGCAAGAGTTGGCGGGGGGGTGCAAGAGTTGGCGGGGGGGTGCAAGAGTTGGCGGGGGGGTGCAAGAGTTGGCGGGGGGGTGCAAGAGTTGGCGGGGGGGTGCAAGAGTTGGCGGGGGGGTGCAAGAGTTGGCGGGGGGGTGCAAGAGTTGGCGGGGGGGTGCAAGAGTTGGCGGGGGGGTGCAAGAGTTGGCGGGGGGGTGCAAGAGTTGGCGGGGGGGTGCAAGAGTTGGCGGGGTGGGCCAGAGTTGGGCGGGGTGGGCCAGAGTTGGGCAGGAGGGGGGGGGGGGGAAGAGAGAGAGAGTTGGGCGGGGGGGGGGAGAGTTGGGCGGGGCGGGGGGGGGAAGAGTTGGGCGGGGCGGGGGGGGGGGAAGAGTTGGGCGGGGCGGGGGGGGGAAGAGTTGGGCGGGGCGGGGGGGGGGAAGAGTTGGGCGGGGCGGGGGGGGAAGAGTTGGGCGGGGCGGGGGGGGGAAGAGTTGGGCGGGGCGGGGGGGGGAAGAGTTGGGCGGGGCGGGGGGGGAAGAGTTGGGCGGGGCGGGGGGGGAAGAGTTGGGCGGGGCGGGGGGGGAGAGTTGGGCGGGGGGGGGAAGAGTTGGGCGGGGCGGGGGGGGGAAGAGTTGGGCGGGGCGGGGGGGGAGAGTTGGGCGGGGCGGGGGGGGGAGAGTTGGGCGGGGCGGGGGGGGAGAGTTGGGCGGGGCGGGGGGGGAGAGTTGGGCGGGGGGGGGAAGAGTTGGGCGGGGCGGGGGGGGGAAGAGTTGGGCGGGGCGGGGGGGGAAGAGTTGGGCGGGGCGGGGGGGGAAGAGTTGGGCGGGGCGGGGGGGAAGAGTTGGGCGGGGCGGGGGGGGAAGAGTTGGGCGGGGCGGGGGGGGGAAGAGTTGGGCGGGGCGGGGGGGGAAGAGTTGGGCGGGGCGGGGGGGGAAGAGTTGGGCGGGGCGGGGGGGGAAGAGTTGGGCGGGGCGGGGGGGGAAGAGTTGGGCGGGGCGGGGGGGGGAAGAGTTGGGCGGGGCGGGGGGGGAAGAGTTGGGCGGGGCGGGGGGGGAAGAGTTGGGCGGGGCGGGGGGGGAAGAGTTGGGCGGGGCGGGGGGGGAAGAGTTGGGCGGGGCGGGGGGGGAAGAGTTGGGCGGGGCGGGGGGGGGAAGAGTTGGGCGGGGCGGGGGGGGGAAGAGTTGGGCGGGGCGGGGGGGGAAGAGTTGGGCGGGGCGGGGGGGGAAGAGTTGGGCGGGGCGGGGGGGGAAGAGTTGGGCGGGGCGGGGGGGGGAAGAGTTGGGCGGGGCGGGGGGGGAAGAGTTGGGCGGGGCGGGGGGGGAAGAGTTGGGCGGGGCGGGGGGGGAAGAGTTGGGCGGGGCGGGGGGGGAAGAGTTGGGCGGGGCGGGGGGGGAAGAGTTGGGCGGGGCGGGGGGGGAAGAGTTGGGCGGGGCGGGGGGGGAGAGTTGGGCGGGGCGGGGGGGGGAAGAGTTGGGCGGGGCGGGGGGGGAAGAGTTGGGCGGGGCGGGGGGGGAAGAGTTGGGCGGGGCGGGGGGGGAAGAGTTGGGCGGGGCTGGGGGGGAAGAGTTGGGCGGGGCGGGGGGGGAAGAGTTGGGCGGGGCGGGGGGGGAAGAGTTGGGCGGGGGGGGAAGAGTTGGGCGGGGCGGGGGGGGGAGAGTTGGGCGGGGCGGGGGGGGAGAGTTGGGCGGGGGGGAGAGAGAGTTGGACGGGGGGGAGAGAGAGTTGGACGGGGGGGGGAGTTGGGCGGGGGGGGGGAGTTGGGCGGGGGGGGGAGTTGGGCGGGGGGGGGGGGGAGTTGGGCGGGGGGGGGGGAGTTGGGCGGGGGGGGGGGGAGTTGGGCGGGGGGGGGAGAGTTGGGCGGGGGGGGGGAAGAGAGTTGGGCGGGGGGGGAGGGGGGGGGAGGGGGGGGAGGGGAGAGTTGGGCGGAGGGGGGGGGAGGGGAGAGTTGGGCGGAGGGGGGGGGAGGGGAGAGTTGGGCGGGGGGGGGAGGGGAGAGTTGGGCGGGGGGGGGAGGGGAGAGTTGGGCGGGGGGGGGAGGGGAGAGTTGGGCGGGGGGGGGGAGGGGAGAGTTGGGCGGGGGGGAGGGGAGAGTTGGGCGGGGGGGGGAGGGGAGAGTTGGGCGGGGGGGGGAGGGGAGAGTTGGGCGGGGGGGGGAGGGGAGAGTTGGGCGGGGGGGGAGAGTTGGGCGGGGGGGGGGGGGAGGGGAGAGGCGGGGGGGGGGGGAGGGGAGAGTCGGGGGGGGGGGGAGGGGAGAGTCGGTGGGGGGGGGAGGGGAGAGTCGGTGGGGGGGGGAGGGGAGAGTCGGTGGGGGGGGGAGGGGAGAGTCGGTGGGGGGGGGAGGGGAGAGTCGGTGGGGGGGGGAGGGGAGAGTCGGTGGGGGGGGGAGGGGAGAGTCGGTGGGGGGGGGAGGGGAGAGTCGGTGGGGGGGGGGAGAGGGGAGAGTTGGTGGGGGGGGGGAGAGGGGAGAGTTGGTGGGGGGGGGAGGGGAGAGTTGGTGGGGGGGGGGAGGGGAGAGTTGGTGGGGGGGGGAGGGGAGAGTTGGTGGGGGGGGGAGGGGAGAGTTGGTGGGGGGGGGAGGGGAGAGTTGGTGGGGGGGGGGAGGGGAGAGTTGGTGGGGGGGGAGGGGAGAGTTGGTGGGGGGGAGGGGAGAGTTGGTGGGGGGGGAGGGGAGAGTTGGTGGGGGGGGAGGGGAGAGTTGGTGGGGGGGGAGGGGAGAGTTGGTGGGGGGGGAGGGGAGAGTTGGTGGGGGGGGAGGGGAGAGTTGGTGGGGGGGGGAGGGGAGAGTTGGTGGGGGGGGGAGGGGAGAGTTGGTGGGGGGGGGAGGGGAGAGTTGGTGGGGGGGGGGAGGGGAGAGTTGGTGGGGGGGGGAGGGGAGAGTTGGTGGGGGGGGGGAGGGGAGAGTTGGTGGGGGGGGGGGGGAGAGTTGGTGGGGGGGGAGGGGAGAGTTGGTGGGGGGGGAGGGGAGAGTGGGGGGGGGTATGGGGAGAGTGGGGGGGGTATGGGGAGAGTGGGGGGGGGTGAGGGGAGAGTGGGGGGGGGTGAGGGGAGAGTGGGGGGGGGGTGAGGGGAGAGTGGGGGGGGGTGAGGGGAGAGTGGGGGGGGGTGAGGGGAGAGGGGTGAGTGGGGGGGGTGAGGGGAGAGGGGTGAGTGGGGGGGGTGAGGGGAGAGTGGGGGGAGGGGGAGGGGAGAGTGGGAGGAGGGGGAGGGGAGAGTGGGGAGAGTGGGAGGAGGGGGAGGGGAGAGTGGGAGGAGGGGGAGGGGAGAGTGGGAGGAGGGGGAGGGGAGAGTGGGAGGAGGGGGAGGGGAGAGTGGGAGGGGGGAGAGTGGGAGGGGGGAGAGGGGAGGGGAGAGTGGGGGGGGGAGGGGAGAGTGGGGGGGGGAGGGGAGAGTGGGGGGGGGGGAGGGGAGAGTGGGGGGGGGGGAGGGGAGAGTGGGGGGGGGGGAGGGGAGAGTGGGGGGGGGGGAGGGGAGAGTGGGGGGGGGGGAGGGGAGAGTGGGGGGGGGGGAGGGGAGAGTGGGGGGGGGGGAGGGGAGTGGGGGGGGGGGGAGGGGAGAGTGGGGGGGGAGGGGAGAGTGGGGGGGGGGAGGAGTGGGGGGGGGGAGGGGAGAGTGGGGGGGGGAGGGGAGAGTGGGGGGGGGAGGGGGAGGGGAGAGTGGGGGCGTGGGGGGGAGGGGAGAGTTGGAGGGTGTTGAGTGTAACTGAATTACACCAGAGATTAAACAGTGTAACAATGCCAGGATTAATATCTGAGAAGGTAGCACGTATGTTGCCCAAGTCTCCGCCACTGAGCTCAGTAGAAGGGACGGGTCCCGGGCAGCACAAGTCAGCTCATTGAAAGTTTAAACTTCCCGGGCAATCGCCTGTCTGCGTCAGGATTTCCGATGGGTCCTAAGGCGCAACAGTGGCGTAAAACTGCACATTCGCCGCTTTTTGCATCGAGAGACCTGGCCCAATGTACTTACAGGTTAACGCTTATATTTTAGCGTATTCCCATATTTTATAGGTATCAGGGTTTAATATCTTAAGGTTTGTATAGTCTCACATTTATATTTTAATTATATTTAATTTATTAGAATGTGATTGTACAGCGTCTGTTGTTTCCACAGGCTATTCCCCAGGCCTTGCTGAGGGTGTATGAAGCCGGCAGACCGCTCCTTACCCGTGTTGGACCGGCTGCAGCTGTAGGATGACTTGGGTCTTGCTCTCCTCCGAGCTCTCCCCCTCCAGACTCGCGGGCTCGGCCTTCACCACGACCACATCCCCAACAGGCACCGCGTTCACCTCGGCCGCGTTCGCCATTTTTCCTTCTCGCTTCCCCCTCTCGCGCCAAACGATCGCCCGCCGCCGCCGCCGCCTCCGAGCGAGCCTGCGGGGCCTACCGGCCCACCCGCGGGCTCTGACTGGCGCTAAACAACCGAGAAACGGCCGAGGCCCCACGGTCGCTGCTTCGGCGCTTTTCCGTCACCAACGTCTCCCTGCCAGCGTCGGCGCGGCGTGACGTCAATACGTTATGGCGCCGGCGGCTGCGTCACCGTCACATGTTACGTTCCGTCTTTGGGGCCCATTCCAAATTGGAACTTCACAGTGCGCCGCCATATTTCATACTGGCAATCATTACATTGCGATACCATTGCAATCATTAATTTTAAGATCTTTTAAAAAATCCTTACTAATTTATGATTACATTCGCAGCTGATGTTAATAATGGACGTTAGATCCCAGAGTGAAGCCTGGCTTGATAGATCCTAACTTTTTTTTAGTAATTGTGGGAGGAAGTTACTGAACAAATAAATTCACGAGTCCGCTGATGAACTTTTAACACAAAGAATAAAATATTTATTAAACAAGAAAAATAAATTATATTATGCCAGACAAAAGGTTGGAAAGATCTCAATATAAACACAAGAAGATGCTTCAAATTCAAACTATTCCTTTGACCCAGCAATACCTTCACAGTGAAGAGTTGCCACTAGCTTGACACAAAAAGGCTTCAGGCTTGGGACTGGCACAGTTCCAAATAGTTTTTTTCCGGTGACCTCCTGAGCATTCTCTTGATGCTTTTCACCCAACTCTTATCTCTCCCTGAGACACCCAAAAGCCACACTCTAAACTCAGTCTTCCAGTAGCACCTCTGCTAAACTGATCACTTTACTGAGTTCTGTAACTGACTATTCAGTCAACTACTGTACCAATAGCCTTGTAGTTTTTGCTTCTCAAAGGGCTGAAAACCCCCGTCTTCACTCTCTGACACACACTGAACTCTCTCCAATAAATAACAGGTGTAACCAAAGCAGATTACAAAGCGGATTTCTTTAAAAACCCATCCAAACGTTTGTCACATTGTGAGCCAACCAATCTCATTGAAACTTTGTCTCTCTCAGGAGGGTTTCCAATGTCCACATTTGAAGATCTCGCCTTGGAATACTTTCCAAAGATTGTCCCCACTCGGGCGATTTCAACAATGGCAAACCTCACAGGGTTTCAATCTTCCCTTCCGAGATTCCTTTCCTCTGGATTTCGGCGCACATTCAAGTGTCGCCTTCCAAGCACAATTTCAGATCTTTGGCCATGTTAAGCAGAACACCGCTGCTCTAAAGGGGCATCTTTGCCCCAATAGCCCAGAACACAGAGTCACCAACCTTTGGCTGCCTTCTCAGATCTTTAGGGCTTTTCTTGTGCTCACTTTGTTTAAAGTCTGCTCTCTGCAGCTCTTGTATTTGGAGCCTAAACTCTGCTCCTTTCTTTAACTTCAATTAAGGGAATCTGGTCCTGTCCCCTGGCTTTTCCCCTTACCTGGGACTTCTTTCTGGGGCCTTCTCCCTGTGCCCCTCCCGTGTCCTGCCCATGGGGCATCTACTTGGATCATCTGACCTGCTTTTCACGCCATTCCCCTCCCTCTTCTCTGCACAAGCACACAGGGCCAGTCCTTGGCCTAAAGAACGCAAAACCACCGACCTGCACTTGTGCAGCATTTACCAGCCAGCGCATGCACAAAAAGCCTGAGGCTTGTTGGGAACTTGATTTCCCGACCTCCGACTTCATGACAGGATCGACATTTTTACTTTTTGTAATTTATTTTGAAAATATTTTTTAAATGTGGTTTTGTATTTTCATTTGTTCGCCTTTTTCAGTTTTGGCATTTCTTTTTGACCTCCTGTTCTCCTTTTATTCTTCTGAAGTTACAATCATAGAATCATGAAATGTTTACAGCACAGAAAGAGGCCATTTGGCCCATTGTGTCTGCGCCGGCCAAACAAGGAGCCACCCAGCCTAATCCCGCTTTCCAGCATTTGGTCCACAGCCCTGCAGGTTATGGCACTTCAGATACATATCTAGACACCTTTTAAATGAGATGACGATCACTGCCTCTACTACCCTTTCAGGCAGTGAGTTCCACACTCCTACAACCCTCTGGGTGAAAACATTTTTCCTCATCTCCCCTCTAATCCTTCTACCATTCGCTTCAAATTTCTGCCCCCTAGTCACTGACCTCTCTTCCAGTGTAAAATGTGCCTTGCGTGTACACATACAAAGATACTTGATCAAATCTAAGAATCCTTCTAGTAGCCTATATATATTTGACGGTTTCCCGTGTTTAAAATTAACCTCAAATCCTTTTTATCACCATTGTGATGGGAGTCAATTTCTCTCATCTTTGTTCATTTATGTTTCTTCTGTCAGGTTCACTGTTGGGATCTCCCCCTGTCTGCCAGTGTCGACTGTGGAGCTGCAGGCAAGTTAGAATGAGGAAATCTAATGGAAGAGGTTGGTAAAACTGGAAACAAGGGGAAAAAAAACAGCAAGTGTGTCTCGGAGTCCGTCTCTCCTGGAGAGCCTAAGGGGCGATGAAGTTGGTGGAGGGTACAAAGTTTCCCTCATCTTTCTCTCAGGATCTCACTCTCTCGAAGTCATACTGTTGGATTAAGGGAGATCTGTGACATTGACAGGGTTTGAACTCATAAAATTAAAGATAAAAATGTAATTTCATATTAATGTATTCTGTTTTGACTATAAATAGCTTAAATTACTAAAGGTATTGTTGCTGCACTGAGTAGATGTATATCAGGAAAGAAGTGATCATTGGCATCAATGAAATTATTTGAAACGCCAAAGTCATTTTGCAATAAACACCTTTTCAATGGTTGTATTATTCACAATAGCACTGGAATATGTTTAACATTCATGCTATGCACAAAACAGAGAGTATTCCTTCAGGACATAAGTAAGGTCAAGGAGAACAGCAGCAGCGATGATAGTGGACCTGAGAAAGGAATTAAACAAAAAAAAACAATCCACTTCCAAACAAATTACTTCCACTAACAAACAGGAAAGCAGGAAGCAAAAAACAAAATACTGCTATTGCTGGAAATCAGAAAAAAATGCATAGAAAATGCTAAAAACACTAAGCAAAGCAGTCATAAAGGAAGGAAAATATTAACATTTCGAGGGGGTGAAGATAATGGTGGCTGATTGGGAAAGGGAATGGCAGCTTAAGACGGAGGACATTAAGGAATTGGCAGTTGAGGGGAGGTGAGGATTGAAAGGGATAAAGGGTCACAGATTAGCAGTGGGGGAGCATAAGGGAGGGTAAGAATGGGAGAGACTGATACTGGTGAAGCAGATGAGGGAAATGGGATAAAGGGGAGGGCTGAAGTGAGGGAATTAGTAGCAGGATACACGTCAGGCAGCAAAGGGTTAGGAGATGATGTTCTATTAGACCCTCCAATGCTAAATGACAACAATAACTTGTAATGATTACCTGGCACACTATTACATAGTGCTGTATCATCTATTCCCCACAAATCACATAGATTACACAGAGAAAAATATTTGCCATTAATTTCCTTCAGGACTGAAATTTCTAATGCCTGATGTAAGATTTAAAATGAAATTTAAAACTGCATAGTTTTATGGTTTAATGACATGATTAAATATGTTTTGTTCTTTTGATGCTTTCTTTAAAGTTTTTATTAAAGCATCAGCCTCTCTCAGAAGCCCGTGTTTGAACATGATGTGACTCTGCTGGCTAAAAGCAGATTGTGTACAGCCTGGGTATGTTCAGGATAGGCCAATTTCTTAGGATGCATCAGTACTATTTGTGAACGCACTTGTTGGAATACTGAGCTTTGTCTTCTACCAGCATCTACTTAGCTGTTTCCTAAAATTATTCAAGAAAGAGACAATTTTGAAAAGCTTTATTCAGGTAAAATGTATCCAGAGAGAGAGAGAGAGAACAAAAAAGGGGAAGGATGTAGGAAAATAATGTGTAAAGTGTTTAAGAAACACAGAGCTAAGTGCAGGCCTACTCAAATTGGTGCACTGATGATGTCTACTTAAATCTACTCTGATGAGGATTTTCCAAAAACTTGAATCAACATCACCAACACAGATTATCTGGTAATCGTTTGTGGAATTTTGCTATGCGTGTATTGCCAGCTGCATTTCTTGCATTACAACAGTGATTACTGTTATATTGTTATATTATTTGTAAAGAGCTAGGAACTAAATGTTATATGTGGGTATATATCCCGTGGTGTCACATTCACTTTCGCAACGCAATCGTGTGCTGAATAACAATGTATCAGTCTAACAGTCACGTAGAGAGCAGCCAGCAATACACTTGATAAAGCTCCAGCATTTTGAGTCTGAAGTGTAATTATTTCCAACTTATGGGAACCAGAAGACATAACATATACACTCCAAAAAGTAATTTATTGGTTGTAAAGCATTTTAAGACATGTTAAGAAAAGCGCTACATAAATGCAAGTCTTTGGGCGGGACTTTCCGGCCCTGCCTGCCGCCGGGATCGTCCGGTCCCGTCAAAAGTCAATGGACTGGGCTTCTGGGCTGCCGAATCTCCCGCGGTGGGTCCTGACAAGACAGGGCCAGAAATCCCGACTTTTATTTTATTTACAAGCCTTGCTCTACATTAGGACAACTGCACTTAACATATCCCCCCATGTGTGGCCACATAAGAACAAGGGCCTTTAAATATTTTTCATCCATATCTTTTATATATTAACTGCATTAGGGAAATTATATTTGTGTTAAATGAATGTACAGTTTAATATGTTAGGCTTATTGTTGAGCTAGGAGGAGGTCTTGTGGTGCAGTGGGTAGCATCTCTGCCTCTGAGCCAGCGGCTCTGGGTTCAAATCCCACTCCTGGACTTGATGACTAAGAAAGGTGTGTTTATAATATTGAGTATCAACATGTAAATCCTTCCAATGTGTGCCAAGGGCACGGTAAGAGCTGGGGAGCTTCCTGGTTAGCAATGTGATAGAAAGGAAATTCTTATTACTATCCATAGCTCCATGCTACAACATGTGAAGGTCTATGTTGCTACAGCAACTCAAACTAGCCGACAGGACAGACCCAGCAGAGGTGGCGGCACAGTGGTATACAGTCGGGAGGGAGTTGCCCTGGGAGTCCTCAACATCGACTCCGGACCCCATGAAGTCTCATGGCATCAGAGTAAACATGGGGCAAGGAAACCTTCTGCTGATTACCACATGCCGCCCTCCCTCAGCTGATGAATCAGTGCTCCTCCATGTTTAACACCACTTGGGGGAAGCACTGAGGATGGCAAGGGCGCAGAACGCACTCTGGGTGGGGGACTTCAATGTCCGTCACAAAGAGTGGCTCGGTAGCACCACTACTGACCGAACTGGCCGAGTCATAAGAACACAGCTGCTAGATTTGGTCTGCGGCAGGTGGTGAGGGAACCAACAAAAGGGAAAAACATACTTGGCCTCAGCCTTAACAACCTGCCTGCCGCAGATGCATCCGTCCATGACAATATTGGTAGGAGTGACCACCGCACAATCCTTGTGGAGGCGAAGTCCCACCTTCACAGTGAGGATACCCTCCGTCATGTTGTGTGGCGCTACCGCCGTGCTAAATGGGATAGATTTTGAACAGATCTAGCAACTCAAGACTGGGGCATCCATGAAGCACTGTGGACCAGCAGCAGTAGCAGAATTGTACCCAACCACGATCACAATCATAGACCGGCATATCCTCCACTCTACCGTTACCATCAGGCCAGGGGAATCAATCATGGTTCGATGAAGAGTGCAGGAGGGCATGCCAGGAGCAGCACCAGGCATACCTAAAACTGAGGTGTCAACCTGCTGAAGCTACAATACAGGACAACCTGGTCCACTCCTCCATCACCCCCTACTCCTCAACCCCCACCTATGGCACCTCCCCATGCCCACGCAGAAGATGCAACACCTGCCCCTTCACTTCCTCTCTCCTGACCGTCCAAGGGCCCACACACTCCTTTCAAGTGAAGCAGCATTTCACTTGCATTTCCCCTAACTTAGTCTACTGCATTCATTGCTCCCAATGCGGTCTCCTCTACATTGGAGAGACCAAACGCAAACTGGGCAACCGCTTTGCAGAACACCTGCGGTCTGTCCGCAAGAAAGACCCAAACCTCCCTGTCGCTTGCCATTTTAACACTCCACCCTGCTCTCTTGCCCACATGTCTGTACTTGGCTTGCTGCATTGTTCCAGTGAAGCCCAACGCAAACTGGAGGAACAGCACTTCATCTTCCGACTAGGCACTTTACAGCCTTCCAGGCTGAATATTGAATTCAACAACTTTAGATCTTAAACTCCCTCCCCCCATCCCCACCCTGTTTCTTCCCCTTCCCTTTTGTTTTTTCCAATAATTTATATAGATTTTTCTTTTCCCACCTATTTCCATTATTTTTAAATCTACAACTAATACCTTGTCAGTCTTTCCACCCCACCCCCACTAGAGCTGTACCTTGAGTGTCCTGCCATCCATTCTTAATTAGCACTTTTCTTAGATAATATCACCACCTTCAACACCTCTTTGATCCTTTTGTCTGACATCTTTTGATTATCTGCTCCTATCACTGCTTGCTTGTCCCTACAACCACCCCACCCTCAACTTCTCTCCCCCCGCCCCCCACCTTAAACCAGCTTATATTTCGCCCCTCTCCTAACTATACTCAGTTCTGTTGAAAGGTCATGTGGACTCGAAACGTCGACTCATTTCTTCTCCACCGATGCTGCCAGACCTGCTGAGTTTTTCCAGGTAATTCTGTTTTTGTTTTGGATTTCCAGCATCCGCAGTAGTTTTTTGTTTTTAATACAGGACTACTTGCATGCCAAACGGCATAAGCAGCAAGTGATAGACAGAGCTAAGTGATCCCACAACCAATGGATTAGATCTAAGCTCTGCAGTCCTGCCCAATCCAGTCATGAATGGTGGTGGACAATTAAACAACTCAATGGGGGAGGAGGCTCCACAAATATCCCCATCCTCAGTGGTGGGGGAGCCCAGCACATCAGTGTCAAAGGTATGGCTGAAGCATTTGGTACAATCTTCAGCCAGAAGTGCCGAGTGGATGATCCAGCTTGGCCTCCTCCGGAGATCCTCAGCATCACAGATGCCGGTCTTCAGCAAATTTGATTCTCTCCACGTGATATCAAGAAATGGTTGAAGGCACTGGATACTGCAAAGACTATGGGCCCTGACAATATTCCAGCAATAGTACTCCTTGTGTTCCAGAACTTGCCGCGTCCCTAGCCAAGCTGTTCCAGCACAGCTACAACACTGGCATCTACCCGGCAATGTGGCAAATTGCCCGGGTATGTCCTGTATGCAAAAAGCCGGACAAATCCAACCCGTCAATTACCATCTCACCAGTCTACTCTCAATCATTAGTAAAGTAACGGACGGGGTCATCAATAGTGCTATCAAGTGGCACTTGCTTAGCAATAACCTGCTCAATGCTGCCCTGTTTGGGTTCCGCCGGGGCCACTCAGCTCCTGACCTCATTACAGCCTTGGTTCAAACATGGACAAAAGAGCTGAACATCCAAGGTGAGGTGAGAGTGACTGCCCTTGTCATCAAGGCTGCATTTGACCATGTGGCATTCAGGAGCCCTAACAAAACTGAAGTCAATGGGAATCAGGGGAAAACTCTCCACTGGTTGGAATCATACCTAGCACAGAGGAAGATGATTGTGGTTGTTGGAGGTCAGTCATCTCAGCTTCAGAATATCAATGCAAGAGTTCCTCAAGGTAGTGTCCTCGGCTCAACCATCTTCAGCTGCTTCATCAATCACCTTCCTTCCATCATAAGGTCAGAAATGGGGATGTTCGCTGATGATTGCCCAATGTTCAGCACCATTCGCAACTCCTCAGATACTGAAGCCATCTATGTCTAAATGCAGCAAGACCTGGACAACATTCAGGCTTGGGCTGACAAGTGGCAAGTAACATTCGCGCCACACAAGTGCCAGGCAATGACCATCTCATACAAGAAAGAATCTAACCATTGCCCCTTGACATTCAATGGCATTACCATCACAGAATCCCCCACTATCAACATCCTGGGTGTTACCATTGACCTGAAACTGAACTGGACTAGCCATATAAATACAGTGACTACAAGAGCAGGTCAGAGGCTAGGAATCCTGCAGCGAGAAACTCACCTCCTGATTCCACAAAGCCTGTCCACCATCTACAAGGCACAAGTTAGGAGTGTGTTGGAATATTCTCCACTTCCCTTGTTGAGTACAGTTCTCACAACACTCAAGAAGCTTGACACCATTCAGGACAAAGCAGTCTGCTTGATTGGCACCACATCCACAAACATTCACTCCCTCCATCACTGACGCACTGTAGCAGCAGTGTATAACATCTACAAGATGCACAGCAGGAATTCACCAAGCCTCCTTAGACAGCACCTTCCAAACACACGACCAGTACCATCTAGAAGGACAAGGACAGCAGATAGATAGAAACACCACCACCTTGAAGTTCTCCTCAATGTCACTCACCATTCTGACTTGGAAATATACCACTGTTCCTTCACTGTCGCTGGGTCAAATCCTGGAACTCCCTTCCTGACAGCACTTTGGGTGTAATTACACCATGTGGACTGCAGCGGTTCAAGAAGGCAGCTCACCACTGCCTTCTCAAGGGCAACTAGGGATGGGCAATAAATGCTGGCCCAGCCAACGAAGCCAGCATCCCGTGAATGAATTTTTAAAAATGAATTATTTAAGGGCCTTAATAGGCCTCTGAATTGTAAATGGGCGCGCTGCCGACGCTTGTGTGCGCCTGTCGCTTAGTTGTCGGTGGACACTTGCCCGACGTCATCACATGCTATTTTACACCCGATCGAGTTGAGCACGCGCCCGCCTGTGGGATGTAAAATCCTGCCCCAGATGTCTGTTCTCTTAAAACAGAAATCAATTTATTTCTGCTTTGATCCCTAATGACGTGAAGACGTTGATTATGAAAGCTTCCATCACCATCAGTATCAAAACTCCACTTGTGATTCACTAGCAATTCCTGCACTTTGTCTAGCTTATTTTAAAGCTTTTGTTTCTGCCATGTCATGCAAATTCAGATGCTCAACTTTCCCTCGTCAATAGGGAATAGTGAAAAATTCCACAGATATTGGGGATTTTAGCAAGAATTGAAACTATGATGCTGACCCCTGCTCGGCGTCATTTTACTTCTGTCCATTCTTGGAGATCATTTAACAAAACTTGGCAGGTCTAAGTGGTGCAGATGTGTAAAATCCTTATTCCTCGTCACATAATCCTGGTGTACAACAGGGGTCACTATTCCACTAGTAAATTGAATCCAGCACAAGGAGTCTCACCCACACACATATCATCAACTTATTGTCATCCAAGGCATTAAATGTCCACAAAAAATTCATCAATTTATGTAGCCCTTAATCCAGTCTTTTTTTTTTAAAAAAATACTTTTTTTTACTGCAATTTTATTGCAATTGCAATTTTAGAATGAATGAATGAGTCAGCCGTCACTCATTGGTAGCATTCTCTTTTTTGAGTCAGAAGATTGTGAATTTGTCTCACTCCAGAGATTTAGGCATAAATTCCAGGCTGATTCTTCCATTGGAGTACTAAGGGAGTGCTACATTGTCAGAGGTGTTCTCTTCCTGCTGAAACATTAAACGGAGTCCCTGCTTGCCCTCTCAGGTGAATGTTAACGGCACTATTTTGAAGAAGAGCAGGGGAGCTCTCCCCGGCATCCTAGCCCATATTTATCCCTCAACCAACATCACTAAAAACAGAGATAAAAACAAAAAAACTACTGCGGATGCTGGAAGTCCAAAACAAAAACAGAATTACCTGGAAAAACTCAGCAGGTCTGGCAGCATCGGCGGAGAAGAAAAGAGTCGACGTTTCGAGTCTTCATGCTGAAGGGTCATGAGGACTCGAAACGTCGACTCTTTTCTTCTCCACCGATGCTGTCAGACCTGCTGAGTTTTTCCAGGTAATTCTGTTTTTGTTTTTTCACTAAAAACAGATTTTGTGCTTGTTTGTAGGACCTTGCAGTTGGCAAATTGGCTACTGTGTTCCCTACATTATGACACTTCAAAAGTATTCCTTTGGCCGTGAAACACTTTAGGATGTCCTGTGGATGTGACAAGGTGCTATCTAAATGCATTATCATTTCCTTTTCCTCATTGGGCTCACCCAGGACTATCAAGTCTGTATCAGATGTAACAGCAAAAACAACAACAAAATTTGACACTGAGACACATAAGGCGCTAATAGGCCAGCTGATCTAAAGCTCGTCAAAGAGGTAGATTTAAAAAGAACATCTTAAAAGAGGAGGGAAAGGTAGAGATGCATAAAGGTTTAAGGAGGGAATTCCAGAGCTTAGGACCTCAGTAACTGCATGTATAGTTGTCAATGGTGGAGCAATCAAAATCAAGGATGTGCAAGAGGCTAGAGCTGGAGAACTGCAGAGGTAGTCACTGCAGAGGTAGACTGTAGGTAAGTCACAGAAATAGGAATGGAGGGTGGCGGGGAGACTATGGAGGGATTTGGAAGCAGGAATGAGAATTTTAAAGTCAATGTAGTTTATGAGCACAGGGATAATGGGTGACTGGGACTTATGTTGTCCAGGAGATTAATCTCTAATTTCTGGAGACTCCGGGACAACCTGAAGGGTTGGCACTGCCTCTTGTGAGGGTCTCCTGACGCCAGCTATTTTGACCAGCCCCATCCCTCATAACAGGGCTGCAGGAAACATTAGCACAGGTTATCCCCTGGCAGAATGAATGGCAACATGGACTAGAACCTCACAGCAGGGCGTGCAAGCATCATAGGAACACTCTGATACACAACAAGAAACTGTCAGCAGCTGCCTTATTCCTCTTTGTGCAAGGAAGCTCCTGCAATTTTGCCACTTATAGAGGCATTTATCCACACTTTATCACAAAATTCTCCTCACATCCCCTCCTAAAGATGTTAATTGATGTTGCAGGACATTTCCACAGGTGCTTATCTACCCTCTGGCACTTATTAAACTTTGCTGCCAGTTTTTAATATTAGTTTGACATATGAAGAAAGTCCTACAATCTATTTAATCTTATCCTTCTATAACAATAAGCATCGCATCTTCCTATCTGACCTTATGAAGCCCATTTGAACTCATTACTGAAACCATAGTGATAGAATATGCTGACATCACAATTACATTCTCAATGAGACCGTAGCGATAGAATATTCTGATTTAAATTGCTTTGAAGCAATCTTTAAACTGTAGAGATTTGTAAGTTGAAACGTAACTCTGGGTTTCATATGAAATTCCTTTGCCTGCTATTTTAACCCATTAGTTTCAGACAGCGTAATTCTATGATTAAGTTAATGAGTAAAGTAACTGTAGGTTGTTCCTACCTAGTCAGCAGTCATTTATATATACTGATAACTTGCCCAATGACCAGTTGTCCTTTGAGAGCTCAGATGGTGAGTCTGTACCGACTATTCAACAACAAAGAGCATCACAGCCCAAGCCCCTTGACAGCCACACACTTACCACGCTGATACTGATCAGGTATGGGGAGCCCTAGCTGATTGCCTCCTTAACTGAGCACAAGGCCCATCGAGATCAATTGTACACCTCTAGTACCCCATGATTTCAGATGAACTAGCTGGATACAGGGGGGGAATTGAGGTTGGTACTATCCTGGGTATAGCTCAATTCCACACTGGGTGCTGCATACATAAAGAGAGCCACTCACTGTAGGTAGTTGAAATAGACTTTCTAAATGAATCTAACAATCTATTGTTTGTTATGTTATACATGAGTCAGAAGGGCGTGGCCTATGCTCCCTAATCTGAAAGGCAGTTTCTTTTTCTATTTGTTACTGATCACAAGACTTGTTACATGCATGGAACAGACCTTCAACAGCAGAATTCAGGAAGTTCTTGCACAAGGTTTCTTGCCAAGTCATATGCTAGCCAGTGGAGTTATTGTCTGCACACATTGGATCCAAGGAAAGATTAAAGGTAAGGAAACCACATTGAAAAATGCAGCACTGCCCCACTGAGAGCACTTGGCGACTCCTGCTGAACAGGTGCATTGGAACGGAGCTGCTTTGTGTGCTGTTATCGGCTGTGATTGCTGGAATATTAATAAACGAGGTGTAAGATTGACAAACTTGAAAGGTGATGGGGTGCAAGCTCAGAGGGTCGGGTAGAGGGAGAATGGGGGAGAGGGGGCAAGGGAATGGGGGAGAGGTGAGAGAGAGAGAGAGAGAGAGTGGAAGAGAAGGGGTGTTGGGGAGGTAGAGGGGAGATAGAAATAAAACAGGAGAGCACAAGGAGAAGGGAAGAGGAGGAATGGGAGACGAGGGTAGTGGGAATGGGGAAGAGGGAGAACTAGTGAATAGAAAGAAGGGAGATGGGGGGAGTGGAGGAGAGGCGGAGTGGGAGAGCATGTGAATGGGAGAGCAATGGTGCGGAGGGGGAATGTGGAGAGGCAGAGAGGGAGAACGAGAAGAAGGAGGGAGAGGAGGGGAGAGAGGGAGCAGAGGAGTGGGTTGCAAAACCGTACAACTATAAAACCTTTAAAGTGAAAAAATTGACTTATTTTCAGTCAAAACTGATTTTTGACACCAGAATTTACATTTTGGAAATTTCTGGTCATCCAGACACCAAAAACTGGACTGGCCAGTCTTAGAACAGACCATGGTAAATAGTGAGATTTTTAAGGATAGGACACTACAGTGCATTGGGTGTGGTGTAACTCAGAATGGGCATTTTATCTGTTATTCTATCTATTTCAACACTAGTCATCCCCACCTCCCCTCTAATATATTGCACAGGCTTGAGACTGATTTTGTTTTGGTGCTGTCCCCCAATTCCTTTTGTCTCTTTTGGGGCCCAAGTTCTACAGGCGTCCCTCACTCTTTTGGGTGTCTTTCAAGTGTGGGACGCGGACATTGAGTGTCCGTAGTGGGGGTAGGGAAGGAGACTGTGTTCCCACCAAACGCTCATACAGACATGCACACTTTCCAGCAGAGGTCACTGGAGAATAATCCCGTGAGAAGAACCCTGACTGCTTTATTCCACTGCTCAGTGGAGTGTGTGCTGGCTAAGGTTTCAGGGTGAATAACAAGTAGGTTCTAGGATTATTACTAGTTATAAGTAGGATATTGGGGCAAAACCCTATTACAGTAACATTTAGACTATCAGTGAGTTATCATATTATTGTGGCTTATGAGGGGAATCTGAGTTCTATCAGTATTACTATTATTTATAGGTGCGATTTGAGAGTTACTATTAGTTACTGATGAAATCAATGTTCTTCCCAAATCTGGTTTCCCTCCTGCAAATCCCACCCTGTCCTTGGTTTTCTCTACTCATGCCCTTTGTTTTCCCTCTTCAATTCTTGGTTCTCAGGGTTTCTCACTCACCAGTTTCTGGTGCAAAACCCTGAGCAATAATAATCTAGCAGAGAGGTCCCTCCTCTCTGCAATAAATGCAAAAACATTTGAAGATGACAGGTCATCAGCTGTCATGTCATCAGGCACCATGTACCAGATGTCCCACAGTCAGAACTTACATGGTTTAGAACATCACATGACCAAACCTCCCAGAATACCCCCAACTCAAAAGTGAATACATTCCAAAAAGTTCTTCATTGATTGTGAAGTGATTTGGGACATCCTGAGGTCATGAAAGGCATTATTTATTATTTTTCTTTAGAGTTGGCTGAGCTTAAAACTTTCTGATGAATTTAACTGTAACGTTAACTCTTATGAGTGAACTGTACATTCTGTTGATAAGCTGCTCAGTTTTAGTGGACTTCTGACACCCTATCCCATGACTTAGTGTCTAAACAGGTGTGCTTATAAGAGGAAACTAACAGCATTTGGCTTTGCTTCTGTTAAAGGCTCGGGATCTGGCAGCTGCTCGAGTAAACAGTAAACAGTTCACAGCCCTGAGAGCCAGCTTTAGGCTTCAGTGGTGTAGTATTCCTGCCTCTGAGTCAGAAGATTTCGGGTTCACTCCCCGTTTCAGAAAGTTTTGGCACGCGGAGATAGGAGCTCCAGCTCGGAATTGCAGGCTGACATCCAATGGGATAATCGAGTGTGTTTGCCTTTCTCTCACTGTACGGATTGTGGGAGTCCATAAAAACCTCCTCCCTGTAGTACTAAAACCCCGCTATAGTTTGTTATAGAGTTCATGGTCATGGAAGGAGCATTCACATTGATGTTGCCAATTCTGGTCGGAGACATGCCTGAAAATTTGATAGCATGATATTTTGATCATGTGACATCTCATCACATGACTTCTGCAGGCTATTGCGTTTACCTTGTGGACAGGAGTCCTCTGTAGTTCAGTATTTTGCTCATGGTTTTTCTGCTAAACCGTGGCGCTCAAAAGGGGAATTGCTTATTTCGGTCAGACTCCAGCCAAAAGCCAAATAGCTCATGCATCTGTCCATGACAGTATCAGTAGGAGTGACCACCGCACAGTCCTCATGGAGACGAAGTTCCGTCTTCACATTGAGGATACACTTCATCATGCCAGACAATGACCATCTCCAGCAAGAGAGAATTAAACCTTTGTCCCTTGACATTCAATGGCATTACCATCACTGAATCCCCCACTATCAACATCCTGGGGGTTACCATTGATCAGAAACTGAACTGGACTAGCCATATAAATACTGTGGCGACAAGAGTAGTTCAGAGACTAGGAATCCTGCGGCAAGTAACTCACCTCCTGATTCCCTAAAGCCTGTCCACCATCTACAAAGCACAATTCAAGAGTGTGATGGAATACTCTCCACTTGCCTGAATGAGTGCAGCTCCAACAACACTGAAGAAGCTGGACACCATCCAGGACAAAGCAGCCCTCTTGATTGGCACCCCATCCACAAACATTCACTCCCTCCACACAGTGACGCACAGTGGCAGCAGTGTGTACCATCTACAAAATGCACAGCAGGAACTCACCAAGCCTCCTTAGACCGCACCTTCCAAACCCATCACCACTACCATCTAGAAGGACAAGGGCAACAGACAGATGGGAACACCAACATCTGCAAGTTCCCCTCCCATCCACTCACCATCCTGATTTGGAAATATATCGCTGTTCCTTCACTATCGCTGGGTCAAAATCCTGGAACTTCCTCCCTAACAGCACTGTGGGTGTACCTATACCACATGGACTGCAGTGATTCAAGAAGGCAGCTCACCACCACCTTCTCAAGGGCAATTAAGGATGGACAATAAATGCTGGCCTAGCCAGCAATGCCCAGATCCCATGAATGAATAAAAAAAACATATGGGCTTGCCCATTGGGTAACTGAGCCTTACAGATAAGCTGGGATCTCAAACCCAATCCCAGCTCTTGTGCCAAGTTAGCTGACCTCAGGCAGGATGGTGTTGGGAGTGGAGATGGAAGGGAGAATGTTGTTCCGATTGGTTTCACCCTAGAATATGAAGGGTGAAAGTCAGCTGTGGTTCCTGCCCCTATGGGGTATCCATTGTCTTCTGCTGGAATTCAGTTGTTTGAGCATTGGGGGCCATTGGGCTTGGTGGTGCACCCCACCTGCCCCCACAGTGTGAGTGCCTCTTTGACTCTCACTGTCTATCCTTGTGCATAAGTCTATGGAAAATTTTGGGACATAGAGAAGAGCGAGCAGCACCTGAGTAACTATCATGCAGAAAGTGCGATGTGACATCGGAAGAGGGGCAGAAATGACCAGAGCAATTTGGCCAGGAAAAAACGGCTGCAATGAGAATTCAATTTTTTTTAAAACAGAGGGAAGGCCATGCCTTGCACCCTACATTTCCTCGTGGATATAGAGTCCTAAAAGTGTGCGTTGAATGGACCATATGCTCCAACAAGCAGCAACATGGCTCAAATGGACGGGCTCAAGCACTTGACCCACAAGAGCAGTGACCTGCCCTTTGGTGCCATGTTCGAATTTGCTGCTGCGTTGGGGCTCCTGCACCTTAGGTTGGCCCCAACAGCCACCCCCTTCCAATGATGCACATCCAGTGAAGTTACAATGGCAGGAAGCCCAAGAAATCTCAGACCCTTTATAGGCTGTCAGATTTGCATTAAAGCACTTCAGCAGAAAGTGAGGCAGAGATGGGTGGCTGTGTTGTAAAGGGTAGATTAGGTGCGTCAAAAGTTTTGCTCTTGGGATGTAGGTAATACCAGAAAGCAGCAAACGTGACCTATACTATATGCTCTGAGACTGTCCGATGAATCTTTCCAGGAGCCATTACAGGCACAATGCGCTGAGCGGCCTCCCTCAGTGTTCTATGATTCTATGTCCTCCCTGCATTGAATTCAGTCCCAGTGGTGAACTGTACATTGCCCTTTCACTGAAATCTGTCAGACAGAAGGGAGTTTGATAACCACCAGTTAACCTGTCACATTGTCTTCACTTTCCAAAGGAAGCTACGATGGCCAACAGACATGAACGATCAAATTCAACAAGTGGTGAAACTCTCTACAGGATTCTACAATTGCCAAGGAAATCCACGCCAGAAGAGGTCAAAGCCGCATATAGGTAGGAACTGGGGAGGCTATTGAGACCCTTCAGCCTGTTCTGCCATTAAATTGTATCATAATTGATCTGTATCTTTGCTCCATTTACCAGCTTCCCTTGATACCCTGATCCAACAAAGTCTGCTGATCTCAGTTTAAAAATGTTCAGTTCTTCCCCTAGCCTTAACAGTTTATAGGAGGAGAGAGTTCCAGATTTCCACTATCCTTTGTGTGAAGAAGTGCTTCCTGACATCATCCTCTCAAGGGTCTAGCTCTAACTTTAAGTTTGTGCCCCTTTTTTCCAGACCCTCCCATCAGAGAAAATAGTTTCGCTCCATCTACCTTACCATCTCCTTTGATCACCTTGAGATCACCTTTAGATCATCCCTGTAATAATCTTCTAATCTAACTGAGATTAATCGTATTAAATTAGGACACCGATAGTTCCCCTGATTCAACACAGACTGAGTGTCAAACCTGGGATCTGCTGCAATCTGTATGATTTTTGTACCACACCATGTGGCACATCTGCCACCAGCATGAAGTAACTGAAATCAACAACAACTTGCATTTATATGGCACCTTGTACATAGTTAAACGTCACAAGGTGCTTCACAGCAGCAACTATCAAACAAAATTTGACGTGGAGTCATATAAAAGGAGAGAGAGGCAGAGAGGCTTATGGAGGGAATTCCAGAGTTTAGGGACTAGGCAGCTGAAGGCACGGCCATAAATGGTGGACAGATGATGCACATGAGGGTAGAATTGGAGGAACGCAGAAATTGGAAAAGTTTAAAGAGAAAGGAAGGGGGTGAAGCCATGGAGGGATTTAAAGAGAAAGATTTTATATATGTATATATATATATATATATATATATATATATATAGAGAGAGAGAGAATACTTAAATTGAGATATTGCCAGACCAGGAGCCACTGTAGATCAATCAGTGAGCACAGGGGTGATGCATGAATAGGACTTGGTGTAAATTAGGAAATTAGCAGCAGAGTTTTGTATGAACTCAAGTTTTTGAAGGGTGGAAAATGGGAAGTTGTCTGGGAGAGCACTGGAATAGTTTAAGAAGGATACTTGGTGTCTGTTATGAAGATGAGCTTATGTCAAATATTAGATTTTTAAAAGGATGGATTTTCTTTGAGACAGGCTAAAGTAATTTCAAATCTACAGCAGGAAGGGCCAAATCTAATTACATCATGACATCAAAGACAACAAGTCGATGAAACCCATTACAGATAATGGCTTCCCTGGGAATTTGTAAACAACCCTCTTCCTGCCTTATCAAAGATACCTATGGAAGCATCCACAGTATTCAACAATGGAAAATGGTAATGTTGCTGGACTAGTAATCCAGAAAACCAGGCAATGCTCTGGGGACATGGGTTCAAATCCTACCACGGCAGCTGGTAGAATTTGAATTCAGTTAATAAATCTGGAATAAAAAGCTAGTCTCAGTTATGTTGACCATGAAACCATTGTCAATTGTCATAAAAACCCATCCATTTCACTATTGTCCTTTAGAGAAGGAAATCTGCCACCCTTACCTGGTCTGGCCTATATGTGACTCCAGACCCACAGCAATGTGGTTGACTCAGAACTGCGCTCTGAAATGGCCCAGCAAGCCACTCAGTTCAAGGGGTAATTAGGGATGGGCAACAAATGCTGGCCTCAACAGTGACGCCTGCATCCCATGAAAGAGTTAAAAAAAAGAATAAACTGGTTGGACAAATGACCTTGTTTTTTTTAAGATATCTTTCCAGATGAGCTAATTGAGTTATTGGAAAATACAATTATTTTTTGAAGTTCTAGCAGTTGGAGAGAAGTCACGCGACCAACCAAGCTTCTTGTATGTGTTTGAAGCACATTCTTGGGGTAGAACATCAGCAGCAGTTGAGTGAAGGAAAGTCTCCTGCTCTCTCTCCGTCTAAAGACTGAGCCCTGTCTACTAAATTGGATTGTATCTTCATTGCTACGGTAGACAGTGATTTTAAAAAGGAAGAATTCAGTTTCACAGCAGTGTCTACAAAGAAGAAGATACCAGCTACAACTTTAAACTATCTCAATTCTGAAAGCAAGACCATTAAATCCTATCTGCAGCCAGACAAGTCAGCACACGATGAACTGTGAACTTCTTTACTTTTTTACGAACTCTAATTTAGCCAAATTTATCCCCCCGACTCTGTAATCTGTATTTGTGTGTGTGGTTTTCGAGTGTGTGCACATGCATATGTTTGTGGAAGTCAGGACATATTTTTAATATTTTACCCGGTTCAATTTTTAGTGTAATAAAACTAACCCCTTACTTTGTTGAACTCAAGAAAACCTGTCTATTTCTTTATAATCACAGCATGTAAACAGCTAAATACACACTGCATTGGCAAGTATTACTTCTTTTAAACAGAAAAACTCTGTTGCAGTCAAACAAGGAGAGGGAAAATAGGTGAGTCCTTCGACCCCTCCTCACCTGGTTGTAACAGAAATTTGGGGGCTGGCGTCTGGATTGGACCCACAAACAAATGAGGGAATTTGGAAGTGGGGAACCAAATTGATTCCTTGAAGTAATTTAAAAACTTCAATATAAGTTTTCTTGTTGTGCAGTGCGAGAGTACTAATAAAATGTCCACATTCAAAGCCAGTGCCTTCCTAGAACAGGGTGACATAACTTGGGGCAGCTTAAAAGTCCTATCCCTTGAAGAATTCAAGAGTATAGCAAGGCACTTAGAGTCAAAGATCCATCCAAAACTAGGAAAATGGACATCCTAAAATGCGTGGCATAATCTAGCCTTAGGTAAAGCTGGAGCAGCAGAGACCAGAGTTAGAACTCAAGAAAAATAATTCCAGGGCAGGGAGAAAGAGAGAGCATGCCAGAGAGAGGCACAAGATTGGGAGTTGAGGCTACTTAAACTCAGAAGGGAAAGGTCCCATTGTGCCCACTGAAGGCATCCCTAGTGAGGGAACCACCCCTAGCTCAGGACAGAGTGCTGACCTCTTCAAGTTTGCATAACAGTGCCTATGTCAGTGTTTTTTGGCTGCCACTGATTCTGTGTCTGATTGTAATGCAGAAGGCTGGCACTGAGATACCACCCAGATAAAAATCTGAACGACCCCTCGGCAGCCGAGCTATTCAAGGAAATAAACAGAGCCAATTCCATACTCTCTGATGAAAAGAAAAAGCGCATCTACGACTCATATGGCTCAGTCGGACTGCAAATGGCTTCCATGCTTGGGGAGGATGGGGAAAACATCCTAGCCTCAAAGAATAACTGCTGCATGAAGGTGAGCTACGTTGCTGGTGCATTGTGCCCCTTGTCACCAACATTGGTTGGACACATTTCTGGAGATTTTACCACATGACCTCTCACTTCCAATCACTCTGCCCCCGCACTCCTATCATTGGTCATCCGACACGTCAATTCTAGCGTCGCCCCGCCTTTGCTTAAACTTAAACTTAAACTCTTGATTATCTGATTGGATGATTCTTGACTGTCAGTACCTTCAGTCTCTTTCATCCCAAATCATTATCCCAAATCAAAGAAAATGGAAATAACAGACAGCACTGTTTTATTTTCGTGCCCCTATAATTTTTTCTCTCGGGTTTTGTTCTCAGTGCCTGGGAGATTCATCATTAATTTCTGGAGTCTCCAGGATAACCCTGGAGGGTTGGCAACCCTAGTCCATTACGATGTTTGTTTTGGCCACAATGCCAATGCACTGTGCTTTGGGATGGTGGAACCATGAGTTGAATGACATACTGATTCCAAGTTTTGTCTCCGTTCTCCCTGCTTCTCTCCTGAATCAGTTAAGGTTCCATGGACATTGGATGCCCTGCTGTCCCCTTGGCCAAATTGCCATTCTCCACATGTAAGATGGTGAGGATTGGAGGCTATTCAAATGTTGTGCCATCACAGCCTAACACAATCCTGTTCTCACCTTGACATGGGTGTGGGGGGTGAGCCTTTAAGCCGCCTTCTCCTGTTCATTTTCAACTTCAAATCCTCTGTCCTGCACACACATCCTCCCTCACTCAGGTACCAGCCTTGGCTCCATGGTAATGCTCCCACTTTCAGAGACCAGAGAATCCAGGCTGATACCTTGGTTCAATGCTGAGGGGATGCATATCAGGATCCCAGCCTAATTTCTGGTCCTTCAGCCACTCCAGAGTCTGTTGGAGAATCCCCTGATATTTCCTTTGCAGCTGCTGAAAGTTAATTGAAAACTTTTAAACAACTGACAAGTTCATATCACTAGAATGAGGAGGAAAAATACTTTTTTGAAGAAACTATTCCTATTTTAACATTATCGAACTGTGGTGGAAGCAGATTCAATAGTAACTATCAATAGGGAATTGGGTAAATATTTGAAAAGGGAAAATATTCAGGGTTAAAGGGAAAAAGCAGGGGCGTGGGTCTAATTGGATAGCTCTTACAAAGAGCAAGCTTGCCAAACGGCCTCAGTCTGTGCTGTATCATTCTATGATTCTATGTTAAAGGATGAGCATTCCTACTTAAATTACTCATCAAAATAATAGTATTTATAGCATTCCAGGTAGATAGTGACAGATTAATTAAGTATATGGTAATAACTATTCTTGACAATAATCAAGCACAGCAACACTTTCAGCAAAAACTTGCAAGTTCACTAGAGAATCCACACGCATTATCAGTCCCGAGTTAGAGGTTGACTAGGCCTCAAATTAATTCAGATTTCTTTTCCCTTGCATCCAATCTTTTATGGGCAGAACTTCACCCATGTTGGGCGTGGGCAGTCGGGAAGCCGACCGCCGCCCGCGATCGGGGCCGGAAGGAAATTTCACACTGGCAGGCCAAATAAGGCCTGCCCAGCATGAAATGCCAGCGGCAGCGCTCAGCGCTCCCTGTGTGGGTGGGGGCTGGAGTGCAAGCTGGGCAAGCGCGACCTTGGCGCATGCGCGTGAGTGGGCGCTTCATAATCTCCCTGAGGCGCAGAGCTGTCTCAGGGAGCTGAAGAGATATGAAAAAAAATAAAGAAAATAAAAATGTAATGAAACATGTCCCCTCATGTGACTCTGTCACATGAGCAGGGACATGTTATTAATGAAAAATTCAAGTTTTTATTTTATTTTTATTTGCTTTTGGAAACCTCATCCCAGCCCGTGGATGAGGTTTCCAAAAAAGTGCAAAGGCTGCTTGGCCCTTTCGCCTGCCCGTCAACCGTAAGGTTGGACAGGCAGTGAAAAATTTATTTTAATTAACTTTTTAATGGGCTTAATAGGCCTTTTAATGTCGGCGGGTGTGCTGCCGACTCCGGCGCGCGCCCGCCAACCCAAAATATCACGCGAGTGCATGATGACATTGGGACGCTCGCCCGACATCATTGCACGTCATCTTAGGCTCAGTCAGGTCTGGCGCGCACCCGCCCACCGAGCTAAAAGTTTTACCCCATGCCTTTTTCTCAATCTCATTATGTTTCAGCATTCCTTAATCTACTTTTCATACTCTTACCAATAACTTCAGACTTACACATCCTGATTGATCTGTCAATCCAACTTTAGGCAGAAGACAGTTACAAAAATTTATGAACAATCAAATGCTTTTGATCCATGGGTCAAGGTGATATTTTTCCATCACTCTGGGCCATTTCACTTCGCATGCAAACACTTTTGTCTGATCAGTACAACTCCTTCCTACCACCTTCATCTAACCATCAGAAAAATGTCACAATTTCTTGCGCCCCTGTGAAATCAAAAGACAAAAAGCCTACACAATGCCATGTAATCTATACATCACTCGGGCCTCTAATCTCTCAAAGACTTGTAAGTTACAGGACCTATTTATATCAAAGGGCTGATTAAAATTTAATGAGATCAGCTATAGTTGAAAAGTTATTGGATAGTGAAAGAAATTAGTACAAAATGTAATCAATTGCAGTACCATCCAATTACCTATTTCCTAACAAATTGGTCCACTCAAAAATTGAACATGTCTGGTCCAAAGCTGGCACTCTGTTTCATGCCCTTAGTATTGGGACTAAGGTCCTTGGGTTTAGGAGGGAGAAGATCTTAGTCTCAATTGCTTGGTTTCTGTAATTGTGCATTGAACTGTTTGCTTGTCTTACAGCTTTTGGCTTATTTCTGTACGATCATCACTTGCTGTTGCTGCTGTTTGTGTTGTTGTTTCTGCTGTGGCAAGTGTTTGCCAAAGGTTGATCAAACCAATGACAGCCCAGAGGACATTCCCACAGGTGAGGAACACGCGGTGATGAAGGTGCACGCTAAACATGTATTTAGATGTATTTGGAAATGCTAACTCCTGTGTCTGTCCTTCTGATTTTCACCCTGCCTTCCTAAAGGTGCTGACACTCGCTGGGGTGTGGAACATGGATACAGGGGGAGGCCATTCAGCCTCTCAGGCTGGTCCGCATTCCATTACATCACAGCTAATCGTATCATAATACTGTTGTTTACCTGCCAGTGATCTATACCCCTTACCTAACAAAATTCTATCAATCTCCATCTTTAAAGCTCCATTGGCTCTCCAGCATTCACAGCCTTTAGGGGAGAGAGTTCCAAGATTGCTTCCTGACTTCACCCTTGAATGGCCTATTACAGCCAACTTGACCTGGTCCTTGCCCATTCTCCAAACACCTGCACTTTCCAGCAAGTGTACAGGACATGATTAAAAGTGAGAAACACTTCCCTAGTCCACAGGTTTCTGCTGAGGTTAATTGCAGGCTACCCCACTCCTAGCCGATAGGTTTCGAGTTTGTACTAGAGGAATGAGTTTCGATGGGAGAGTTAGGGTACTGGAGGAATCAGGTTTGATAGGACGGATAGGCTATTGGGGGGATGGATTTTGATGGGAGTGTTAGGGTACTGGTGTGCTTCAATGGGAGATAGGGCACAGGATGGAAGGATTTTGAGAGAGTGAGTGCATTAGAGGAACGGATTTCTATGGGAATGTTAATGTACAAGAGGGATGGGATTTTATGGGAGTGTTTAAGTGCTAGAGGGATAGGCTTTGATGAGTAGCAGAGGTAGCATATTCAATGAGAGTTTAGGAATAGAGTGATGAGTTTTGTTGGAAGTGTTGAGGTACGAGAGGGTTGATTTCAATTGGAAAGTTGGGGTACTGAAGGGATTGATGGGAGAGTTCGGACATGAGTGATAGGCTTTGATGAGACACATAGTCTTTTCTTTTCCTTTATTTTTCTGTCATTATGTTTCAGCCGATTCCCCAGTTAATGGGCTGGTTATCTTATCCAAAAGATGGCACCTCCAACAGTGCAGTACTCCCTTAGTAGTTCTGCACTGGGAGTGCCAGGCTGGATTATGTGCTCAAGCCTTTGGAGTGGGAGTTGAACCCACAACCTTCAGGTCAGCAGCCAAAGTGCTATCCACTGAGCAATGGCTGAGTTCCCACAGAGTGCAATCCTTATTGTTTTAATGCATTTACCTTGAATGTTACATTTCTTTTCTGTTTCAGATGATTCATTAACTTAGCATAAAACAGATTGAACCAAAAACCTTCTGGTCTCTGTGGCTTAGTGCCACACAGATGGTACCTTTACCTACTAGACTATTTGAGCACTTGGAGCGTATAAATTCCTAATAGAACAAAAAAATAAGACTTTGTTTTATGCAACGCTTTTCATGACTTCTGGAAGCCCCAAGGAGCTTCACACAGTGTAGTCACTCTTATAATGTAGGAAAAGGGACCAGCCAATTTGGGTAGCAATGTGATAATGATGATGAGTTTAATATCTTATCCAAAAGATGGCACCTCCAACAGTGCAGTACTCCCTTAGTAGTTCTGCACTAGGAGTGCCAGGCTGGATTATGTGCTCAAGCCTTTGGAGCGGGAGTTGAACCCACAACCTTCAGGTCAGCAGCCAAAGTGCTATCCACTGAGCAATGGCTGAGTTCCCACAGAGTGCAATCCTTATTGTTTTAATGCATTTACCTTGAATGTCACATTTCTTTTCTGTTTCAGATGATTCAAACCCTATTCTGGATCAGCCATATACTATACACAGCGAAACCAGCCCATTAAACCAGGAGTATGATTACAGCTACAACGCAGTTAAATAAGGAGAAATGAGACTTTTGCTTTCAGACGAGATAGCCCAATTCAACCCTTTGAGGACTTAGTAGAATTTTCAAAATAAGTCACTATTCTCTATCATCTAGCAATTGATAAAGGAATCTTAAGGGCCTAAAGCACACAAGACCATTTAGTCCATGAAGCTCATTCCTTCCACAGATCATGCATATTCCATTCTATCATGGACTATGATCAATCACAGATGCAATTACCGTAGGGATGAGAGGCGTGTCCATCCATCCCAAGTTCTTTTTTTTTGACACAGGTTTCTCCATCGGGAGTCCGCTCTCTGAATCCAAAAATTGGCCCTGATGTTCACTCCCAGTGAAAAATCATCTTCCTTCCTTTCCAGAAAGTCCAAAGCTTTATATTGTGCATTATTCATCCTCGGCCATGATCTTTCCATTGTCCGAGCAGCTCAGGAGCTTTCATCTTCCACACAGGACTTGACCATGTCCGTTTGTCCTTGTAACCTTTGGTTCCATTCCTGACGGAGTACTCATCCACTTCTTCCTTCCTTTGACAGCCAGTTGAAATTAGATGTAAAGATAATCTGTTACAGGCCAGAGCAACAGCTGCGGCATCTTGCCTGGCATTAAATTGGGCCATTCACAGGTCTGCGACTGTTGTTGCTCTCAGCAGGCAAGACCGTTTATTGCCCACCCCGAGTTGCCTTGATAAAACGGGCACCAACCGTCAATCCTATTATGTGACAAGAGTCAGACATAAGCCTGACCAAGTAGGAGCAGCATGTCCACTTTCCAAAAGGATATTAGTTGATTTTTTTTACAATGTATTTGCCCCATTTATTGAATTCAGTTTCACAATTTGCCATGGTAGATTTTGAACTTTTGACCTCCAGGTTTCTAGTCCCGTACCATTAACAGTGATTTTACTAATGCTGCAAACTGGCTGATTGATGCAGGCACAGTTGACATCCATTTAATGTTTTACCTGTACCTCTGCACCTAACTGCTCTGTACACTTTGTTTTGCAAACAATGTCATGGCTGACCACATCGGTTTTTGTCACTGGAAAATAATATGAAGATTTGGACACTCAGGTACCATTTCATTTCTTTACCAATTTGTTCTGGATTCTTCACACCAGAGGGAACAGTTTCTTGGTGTTTACCCTACAGAATCCCTTAATCATTTTGAAATCCTCAATTAGTTCATCCCTCAGCCTCCTACACTCAAGGGAATACAAGCCTAGCCTATGCAGCCTGCCTTCATAATTTAACATTTTGATCTGTGGTATGTAGGGGTCACCTATGTCCCAGGTATCCCAAAGGTGGGGTATCTGTTTGAGCATTGCACCCCCTCCCCACCCTGGCACTTGGCTGTCAGCTCAATGCAGTTAATGCAAAAATACAAAAAATTGCAACACAGCACAAGGCCCTGAGGTAATATTGATGCCTCTCACAGAAAACTTTAATTGCCATCCTTATATTAAATAAAGTGTCTCTCTATGAACATTTTTTTTAAAGGAAATGGCCTGGTTTAAAAAAATCAAACATGCAGGTGCTGAAGGTGTGTGACTGTTAGGGAGCCTCAATTATTGGCCCGTGCTGGGAAATTGCAGGCAGCCATTATCCCAATTAATGCAGGATTCATTTCTCTGATGGTTCAGTTGGCGAATGTCTTGCCCCGCAAGATACTGAGTAATTCTAAACCTAGAAGCTCCCACGCTCAATTAACATCCTGTGGCGTGTTTACTGATCTCAGGGAATGTGGCAGATATGGTGTCCCTAGGCTAGGGAGGATATAGATAAACTGGGGCCTCAGTTTACATTTGCTGTTGAGTGGCCCTATTGAAACGTGTGAATAGAAGTGAAGAACCTGGGGAAATTCAGCTTGAATACCCTGTGGGAGTCAGGACCTCCTTCAAGTTTAAAGACCCAATGTCATAACCAGTATTCACTGCTCATAAGAAAGCGTTTTGAGATGTTTTTCCACATTAAAGTAAATATGAGCACACCCAAAACTCACAGCAAATTCTGTTCATGCATCGCCCCCTGTGCTCACTGACCTACATTGGCTCCTGGTCCAGCAATGCTTCAATTTTAAAATTCTCATCCTTATGTTCAAATCCCTCCATGGCCTCAACCTCTTCCTGTTTCTGTAAGCTACTCCAGCCCTGCAGTCCTCTGGGATCCTCATGTTCCTACAATTTTGGCCTCTTGCATTTCCCAAAGTTCTATTGTTCTACATTGGCAGCTGTGCCCAGGGCCTAAGGTCTGAAATTCCACCCTTAATCCTTTCCACCTCACTACCTCTCTCTTTCTTGCTTAAGATTTTCCTTAAAATCTGCTCTTATGACCAAGCCTTTGGTCACCTTCCCTAATATCTCTTGTGGCTTGGTGTCAAGTTCTGAATGATAATCAATCCCATGAAGTGCCTTGAAACCTTTTTAAAACTGTAAAGGCATTGTATAAATGCATGTCATCTCCATCCAGTTGCTGCCTTTAAAACTGAATAACACCATGGCACCATTCAAGGGATTATAAAACCAGACCGCCTCACTGAAATTCCCTTTTATAGCTGTATAATTTATCTTCCAACCCTGTGCCATTTTGACAAAGCAGTTTAACAGCCAACATTCATTTCTAGTTGTATGTATTTTTAAAGGTGGGAATCAGATGTTTTGAATCCGATCCACCTGTTGCCTGAACATTCACAGACTCACCAGACGAGTTCAGATAAGGCCATTTTTAGCCCATTTTAGCTCACCCATTCAAAAGGCCCATAGTCCCGCACCATATCACCCCACTGTGACGATGTCCAACATTTCAAAATTATTCTGAGAGTTTTGCCTCCATTATCCTACAGAGTCTGTTCCAAGCCCCATTTGGTGTTAAAATATTCTGACCTCCATCCGAAATATTCCTTTCCCCAGTTTGAATCTGTGTGACCTTAACCATCTGTCATGGTTTAACTTGCAGCACATTCTGCTTCGTCTCCCTATTTTACTAATTATTTTGCTAAATTGATACAAAAAAGGGAAAAAAAGGCTCCCCCTATCCAGTAGACCTTACATCTACCATCCCCTGGAGAAACAAACCTGGAGCTAATTTCACAAAAGAAATCTGTGGGAAGTTCCTCCCCAATTCCCTAAGGAAATCAAGCAAAGTCCAGGGAATGTGCTTAAACATAATGCACCAATGGATACACCCTTCCTCCTTAACCCCTCCAAAATATTACATATAATTACAAAGAATCTAAAGCACAGAAACAGGTCAATTGGCCCAACTGGTCTATGCCAGTGTTTATACTCACACGGACCTCTTCCACTCCAATTGTCTCTTTCTGCCCTGTACCATATCCATCTATTCCCTTTTCCCTCATTAACCTTTCCCTTAAATGTATCAATGCTCTCTGCTTCAACCACTTCATGTGTCAGTGAGTTCCACATCCTCACCACTCTCTGCAAAATGAAGGCTGAAAATGTAAAATTGTTGGGCAGATGTCCACTGAAGCTTAATGGATTTAAAATAATAAATTACAGTACACAAAACCCCACCAGGTGGTGTTATATCTGACTTTCCTCAGCAGTAATGGAGTCAATGCAGGGTCATGACCCTCACCACCTCCCCATCAGTCAATCAATCTCCAACTCCATCACTGTCCTCATGAGTGGCAGGTTCAAAGAAATAGTTCTGTACAGAATTGGAAAAGGCCATGTCCATCCATCGGAATGCTCCCAAAGGTCACACACTTCCTGCTGTACCTTATCTCTTCCCTTCAATGCCTGTGTGCCAAAAACGCGCTCACTACCCCTTTGAAATTTGTAACATTCCCCATTTGCACTGTTCTCCTGCTATCACCCCGGCCCAACCCCTCCCTGTGCCTCAGCTCTGAGATCGGTCTGGTCTCTGTCTAGTTATCAGGGTGTAACATTCAGAGTAAATGGGCTTTGTATTGTGGAACTGGACATTTAAAAACTTTTAAAACAGAAAACCATGAACATATTTAGGATATGTGGGATTCTTTCAATAATAAAATCTTTTTTTTACAATTTGTAACCATGGACACATTTTGTATGAATTCTGGTGAATGGGGTCTTTATATATCAATGCCACCCGAGCAGGATCCAATGAATAAAAAGTGCTGTGTAAAACTGTGAACATGACAACTTACATGTAAGTTTTAAGTGTCTCAGTGGCTAAGGGCACAGCTCATTGTTGATCTTGGCTTTAAATTGAGTTTTGAAAGTTTTAAAAAATATCATGCATTTACACTTCACCTTTTACACCCGCTGACCACTGTTCTGTGCTTAATAGCAGATATCACTTGGGTGGTTATAATTGGGATTGGATGGGAAGGGGTTCCCACTTGTTATCACGAATAATGAGCATGGCCCTGATACACCTGCCCTGGACTTACTATGTTCTAAAAGGATAACAGAAGAAACAGTTTTTTCTGGTGATCAGACAGCATTTTCTTCTCTGTGGACACTATATCTAAATTGCAAAGTTAGTACTTCAGAATAGATTGATGATTTTTTACAGAACTATCGTAACGAGCAAGTATATCTCCCCAAGGTAATAAAGAAAGGGAAGTGGAAAGTGTGGGACAGTTAACTCCCCATCGTCCCATGATCATGGGGAGGAGTAGTGGGAAGGGTTTGGGGATTATGTTTAAAAACTCTGACCTGTCCTTACAACCTTGTAAACTTGTAAACTAATTCCTCTCAGCTCGGGGCACTTTAGTCTAATGACAAGTGTAAGAGACATTTGAACTATCTGCACCAGTCATGACATTAGAGTTGATAACTCTACCATCTGTGTTGCAGCATCTACTTCAACCTAATGTTTTCAGCTCATTAAATCACTTGTAGACTAATTAGCTCCATCTGTGGACAGCTGCGGGTCCCTTTACTTCAGCACCCGGGGGTAAATGTTACAGATTCACATCTTCAGGGCAACAGAGGTACAGGATCTTCTGTAGAGGATGAGCTCATTTATCCTTTCTCCATATACCCATTTCCTGCAATAAATAGTGCTATGGAATCTCTTACATCCACCTGAGGAGGCAGACAGAGCTTCGGTATAACAGTTCATCTGAAAGACAACACATCCAACATTGCGGCACTCTCTCTTTACTGCACTCGGAGTGTCAGCCTAGGTTTTGTGCTTGAGACTTCGAGTTGGAACTTGAACCCACAACCTTTCGAACTGAAAACAGTTGTGCTACCCATAGAACCATGACTGACATCTCCTTGCCCTTGGGTTAATTATTAGACCTAGGCTACATAAACTCTGTGGCACAGGCTGTAAGAGGCACAGCTTTTAGTTCATAAGTAGACATGGTCTGATTATGGAAACTGCTGTCAAAGCAATTATACAAAAAATAATTGAAAGTCCCTCATTGAATTGTAACACCTAGAACTATTAGGCTAACTTTTCATAGATAGAATAAAACAGGAAAGGTGGCTCAACCATGGATTACAAAATAAATTGGGGATAGTATTAGATCCAAAGAGGAGACATATAAAATTGCCAGAAAAAGCAGCAAGCCTGAGGATTGGGAGCAGTTTAGAATTCAGCAAAAGTGAACAAAAAGATTGATCAAGAAGGGGAAAATGGAGTATGAGAGTAAACTTGCAGGGAACATAAAAACTGACTGTAAACGCTTCTACAAATATATGAAGAGAAAAAGATTAGCAAAAGCAAATGTAGGTTCCTTACAGTCAGAAATGGGGAAAATTATAATGGGGAACAAAGAAATGGCAGAAGAATTGAACACATATTTTGGTTCTGTCTTCACAAAAGAGGACACAAATAATTTCCCAGAAATGTTAGGGAACCAAGGGTCTAGTGAGAGGAAGGAATTGAAGAAAATCAGTATTAGTAACAAAATGGTGCTAGAGAAATGAATGGGGTTAAAGGCTGAAAAATCCCCAGGGCCTGATAATTTACATCCCACAGTACTAAAGGAAGTGGCCCTGGAAATATTGGATGCATTGGTGGTCATCTTCCAAAATTCTATAGACTCTGGAGCACTTCCTATAATTTGGAGGGTGGCAAATGTAACCCCACTATTTAAAAAAGGATGGAGAGAGAAGAAAACACAGAGAATTACAGACCAGTTAGCTTAACATCAGGAGTGGGGTAAATGCTAGAGTCTATTATAAAAGATGTGGTAACAGAACGCTTGGAAAGCATTAACAGGATTAGACAAAGTTAACATGGGCTTATGAAAGGGAAATCATGCTTAACAAATTTAAAATGGAGTTTTTCGAGAAAGCAACTAATAGAATAGATAAGGGAGAACCAGCGGATGTGGTGTATTTGGATTTCAAGAAGGCTCTCAATAAGGTCCCAAATAAGAGGCTAGTGGGCAAAGTCAAAGCACTTGGGATCGGGGGTAATATATTGGCATGGATTGAGAATTGGTTGACAGACCGGGAACAGAGAGTGGGAATAAATGGGTCTTTTTCCGGATGGCTGGTGGTGACTAGCGGCGTAGTGATCAGTGCTTGGGCCCCAGTTATTCATGATATATGGAAACGACTTGGATGAGGAAACCAAATGCAATATTTCCAAGTTGCTGACGACACAAAACTGGGTGGGGTTGTGAGGAGGATGCAAGGAGGCTTCAGGGCGACTTAGACAAGTTGTGTTTGTGGGCAAACACATGGCAGATGCAGTATAACATGGGTAAATTTGAAGTTATATGCTTCAGTGTGAAAAACAAAAAGGCAGAGTATTATTTAAACGGTGATATATTGGGAAATGTGGATGTACAAAGGGATCTGGGTGTCCTTGTACACCAGTCAATGAAAGTAAACAGGCAGGTGCAGCAGGCAGTTAGGAAGGCAAATGGTACCTTGGCCTTCATTGCAAGAGGATTTGAGTTCATAAGTAGGGATGTCTTTATGCAGTTGTACAAGGCCTTGGTGAGACCACACCAGGAGTATTACATGCAGTTTTGGTCTCCCTACCTAAGAAAGGATATACTTGCTATAGAGGGAGTGCAGCGAAGGTTTACGAGGCTGATACCGGGGATGGCAGGACTGTCGTATGAGGAGAGATTAGTTTGACTGGGCCTGTATTCACTAGAGTTTGGAAGAATGAGAGGGGATCTGATTGAAACGTATAAAATTCTAACAGGGCTAGACAGACTGGATGCAGGGAGAATGTTTCCCCTGGTTGGGGCATCTAGAACCAGGGGCCACAGTCTCAGGATACAGGGCAGGCCATTTAGGACTGAGATGAGGAAACATTTCTTCACTCAGAGGGTGATCAACCCGTGGAATTTTCTACCACAGAAGGCAGTGGAGGCCGGGTCATTGAGTATATTCAAGAAAGAAATTGATAATTTTTTGGATATTAGGGGCATCAATGGGTATGGAGAGAAAGCGGGAATATGGCGTTGAGATAGAGGATCAGCCGTGATCATATTGAATGGTGGAGCAGGCTCGAAGGGCCAAATGGCCTACTCCCACTCCTAGGTTCTATGTTTTTATATTTGTATGCTCATTATGAGACCTCTATGTATGAATTATGTGCAAGAACTTACTGCCCGGCTCATATAGAATGGCAAGTTAAGTGGGGCAATTAGTGATTGTGGAGCTGTAGTCCACTGAGAGTCCCTGAAACCTAGACTGTGTTTTTCTCCATTCTAAATCAGAAAGAGAAGCTTATATTTCTATAGAACTTTTCATAATCTCCCAAAGCATTTTACAATACTTTTAAAAAAGTGTAGCACTGTGTAATGTAGGAAAGGCAGTAGATGATTTGTGCACAACAAGCTCCCAAAATCAGCAATGTGATTCTGACCAGATGATCCTTAGATAATATCACCACCTTCAACACCTCTTTGTCCTTTTGTCTATGACATCTTTTGGCTATCTCCACCTATCACTGGCCCTCTATCCAGCTCTACCTGTCCCACCCCCCCTTAAATCAGCTTATATTTCACCTCTTTTCTATTTTTCCTTTATTTTGTTGAAGAGTCATACGGACTCGAAACGTTAACTGTGTTCCTCTCCGCAGATGCTGCCAGACCTGTTGAGTTTTTCCAGATATTTTTATTTTTGTCTGTTTTAGTGATGTTGGTTGGAGGATAACCATTAGGTCGGACTCCCCTGCTCTTCTGGAAAATAGTACCATTGAATCTTTTATGTCCATATGAGAGAACAGATGGATCTCAGTTAAAGATCTTATCCAAAAGACAGCACTGGAGCATTGGGCTAGATTTTGTGCTCAAGTCTTGGGAGTGGGATTTGAACCCACAACCTTCTGACTCAGAGGTGAGAATGATACTAACCGAGCCACAGGTGACACCTAAGGAGTGAACTAGCGACGGTGACACAACTCTTGACCAGAATCACACCAATTGTCTTCTGCTAGCTTGCAGTGAGAGGTCACTGCACATGCTGCAACATACAAACCCTTCAAGCCTGCTCCGCCATTCAATAAGATCATGCCTGATCTGATTGTAACCTCCCGCCTACCCCTAATAACCTTTCAATCCCCTGCTAATCAAGAATCTATCTTGCTCTCCCTTAAAAATACTCAAAGACCCTGCTGGGTTCAAAAGACTGCCTTTTGAGGAAGAGAGTTCCAAAGACTCGACCCTCTGAGAGAAAAAAATTCTCCTCATCTCTGTTTTAAATGAGCAACTCCTTATTTTTAAACAGTGGCCCCTAGTTCTAGATTCTCCCACAAGAGGAAACACCCTCTCCACATCCACACTGTCAAGACCCCTCAGGATTTTAAAGGTTTCGATCAAGTCACCTCTTACTCTTCTAAACTCCAGTGGATACAAGCCTAACCTGTACAACCTTTCCTCATAAGACAACCCACCCATTCCAGGTATTGGTCTTGTAAACATTCTCTGAACTGCTTCTAATGAATTTACATCTTTCCTTAAATAGGGTGACCAATACTGTACACAGTACTCCAAATTTGGTCTCACCAGTGTGCTGTACAACTGAAGCATAACCCCCCTACTTTTTTATTCAATTCCCCTCACAATAAAGAATAACATTCATGTACAGCCTCATGAAGTCATACAGCTCTTGGATTTGTGGCCCCGTCTTTTTCAATAAAAGAAGTGTAACAGCTGTTACAGTAACAGTGGAGCTGTTGAACTGGCTTGGAAACTTATGAGGGCATCCAAGAGCTAGTCGAGTCTCAACCCTTTAAATGGAGTTGCCTGCTTATAGCAACAGTCTTTGAGATTGCAAAGTCTCTGACCTAAATTGGCATTTAGCCAAGGGGGGAGTGCTGTATGACTGGAGCAGATGGCTCTTTGAGGCATGGTTTTAAAAAGCACCTAAGCTCTTGCAAGCTTCCTGTCCCCCCCTACCCCTCCACTATTAGAGTGACAGTCGACACATGATCAGCAGTGGACAAGCTCGCATTATTTCCACTTATGTTTCTCCTGATTATGCATCCTGTTTAAAATCTGCCTGAGTGAGCAAAGTCAAGGACCGCCAAAATAAAATAGACTGATTGCTGTCTGGTTAACACGGTTCTCCAGCTGCTCAAGGATTCCTTTGCAGGGATGTTTTATTCTCTCCCCTTCTCTCTTGAGCAGGCTGACTTCTGAACCAGGACTCTTTCTCAAGGTAACTCACCAAGCGGCCCTGCTTCTGGTGTGAGCATCGGCAAGATATTTGATGGGAGAATTCATCACAGTTTGATCTGGTTGTGTATTTCCTGACAGGCGCCAGGAGCTACTTCCACCAGGAGTCACTGGACAGCAATCAGGAGCTGACATTGCTCCTCCTTTCCTCAGGGGTACTGGGATCAATTAGCCATCTCCCAGCGGCCACCTCCCACTTTCCAACTGAAGATTGGCAACACTGGCAATCAGGAACTCTGAGCGAGGGGCACAGCAGGGGCAAATGTTGTGCCTGTTGTCATACATCATGGCACACGATAAATAGCCCCAGAGCTCGCGTGTCCAGTAGGGCCTCCCAAATAGTAGTTGTCTCATTTGATAAAACCAATAGTTAAAAAATTGGGGAGCTGGCACTCACTAGCTGCCATTGAATGAGCTGCAAGCCTCTGAAAATTTTACCTGTTACTTCAACCAAATTGGCTTGGCTTCAAAATAGAACCACTGTCAAATATCTATCACTCTTAGGGCAGAATTTTACGGCCCCGTTTCGGCGAGGACGGGGCTGTAAAATGCGGCGAGACATTCTAAACTTCATTGGCTTCGGCGGGAATGTAAAATCCCACTGCCGTAAAATTTCACCCTTAATATCAAAAAAACCTACAAGATATCAGCTTTGGCCCTGTGGGCTGCCAATGAGTTAGAAGATTGCGGAGTCAATTCCCATATTCCAGGGACTGGAACACACGATCCAAGCTGACACTCCCAGCTCAGTGATTAGAGTGCTGCACTGTCAGAACTGTCTTTCAGTTGAGTTGGTAAATTGGGGCCCTGTCTGCCCTCTCTGGTGGATGTGAAAAAAGATCCTATGACACTATTTCTAAGAAGAGCAGTGGAATCTCCCCAGTGTCCTGGCCAATATTTATTCCTCAATCAACACCTGAAACAGATCATCTGATCATTACCACATTGTTGTTTGTGGCAGCTTGCTGCAAGGGGTGGGAGTGGGGGTGGTGGGGTGGTGGGGGTGGGGGTGGTGGGGTGGTGGGGGGGGGTAGGTGGGTGGAAGTTGCCTGCTGTGCTACTTACTTTACAACAATGACGATATTTTAAAAGTAATTAAATGACTGTAAAGCGTTTTCAGAAGTCCTGTGTCATGAAAAGCGCTATAGAAATGCAAACTTTTTTTACAGTTACAAGCTATGCTTCTTCATCTCACATTGACATTTTACAAGGAGAGAAGAATATTCATTAGGCAAAGGTTCATAGAGCACTTCTTTCAGAAACGTTTCAAAGGAACTCAATGAATAGCATTAAAGTGCAAGGACTATTGTTTGGTAGACCCAACATGCCAGCCATTTTATCCATTTCAAGGCCCCGCAAACAAGTTGTGTCAGCTTTTCATTGAGAAAGGAATCACAGTCAGGACACCAGGGGAGCATCCAGTCTTTATTGAATAATGTCAAGGGACACTGCACTTGAACAGAAAGACTGCAGTTCAGTTTAATATCTGATCTGAAAGACAACATCTCTGACAATTTGTGGCACTCCCTTGGTGCAGCACTGGAACATCAGGTTCAGCCATGTACTCAATCAATGGTATGGAGCTCAAATCCACAACTTTCCAACCAATGGATGAATATATAACCAACTGAACCAAGCCAGCACAAGCTATTGGGTTATATGGGTACACCTTTGTGCAATAAGGTTCAGACTATCATTAAGATCACTGCATGGTATCCAATGGCTGGGTGGGAATGTTGAAATTCAACATCTAGGTGCACACGTAACAATGGCTGAGAGAAGTATCATGGGTTATCACCCAATGTGCTCACTGACCTACATTGACTCCCAGTCCAGCCACGCCTCAATTTTAAATTTCTCTATCTTATTTTCAAGTCGCTCCTTGGCCTGGCCCCCTATATCTATGTAACTTCCTCCAGCCCTTAACCCTCCAAGGCCTCTGCACTCTTCAAAGTCCAGCATCTTGTGCATCCCCAGTTTTAATCACTCCTCCTTTGGCAGCCATGTCTTAGCTGCTTGGGCCTCATCTCTGGAATTCCCTCCCTAAACATCTCCACATCGCTCCCTCCTTATCCCTCTTTAATATGCTCCTTAATACTTAAAATAAAAACAAAAAATGCTGGAAATACTCAGCAGGTCAAGCAGCATCTGTGGGGAGAGAGAAACAGAACTAATGGCGAGAACTTTACGCCGGTGGGATTATACAGCTCCAGCAAAGTCAATGAACTCTTGAACAGGTTGCCGCATTTTATGGCCCTCGCCCAATGTTTCAGATCAATGACCTTCCATCAGAATAGGTTTCTCCTTAAAACTGACCTCTTTGGCAAAGCTTTTGGTCACCTGTCCTAATATCTCCTTATGTGGCTCTTGTGAAGCACCTGGGATGATTTTGATATGCTAAAGTTGCTATATAAATGCAAGTTGTTGTTGTCAGAGGGTGCAGAACCATATCCTCAGTACAAGTAAAAAGTAAGATGAGGGAGATGGTGGTGTCGTGGTAATGTCACTAGACTAGTAATCCTGAAATCCAGGCTTTGGAGAGTCAGGTTCAAATCTCACTCTGTCAGCTGGTTAAATTCAATTAATAAGTCTGGAATTGAAAGATAGTCTCAGCAATAGTGACAACTACCATTGATTGCTGTAAAAACCTATCTAGTTCACAGGCCCCCCTTCAGGGAAGGAAATCTGCCATCCTTACTCAGTCTGACCTAAATGTGACTCCAGGCCCACAGCAATGTGGTTGACTGAAACAGCCAACAAAGCCATACAATTCAAGGGCAGTTGGGGATCGGCCTTTTGGCTAAGATCAAGTGTTGCAGGGGCGACACCATGGTCCTGCCAAGGCAAGGTCGGGATGGAAGGGCGATAACCAATCGCAATTCAAATCCATACCGTGGGTTACCTATCACCGTCCGAGTCACAGTGAACCACAGCGAAGGAGGATCACCTATGGATCGGGGCTTCTTCACCAGGAGGATCCTGTTGAAGGCGTGCGGCTTCCAAGCTCCGGAGATCTTCACCCTGCATGACTCCCGCAAAGGTGGTTATTTTGACGTGACGTTCAAGCGGGTGGCAGACTGCGTCCGGCTCCTGAGGGTGTTCGAGGAGAAGAGGGACCTGCCGGAGATGAAGATCCTGACGGCGGAGCCGCACTTTTCTCTGCCGTTGCAACGGGAATGTGTGGTGATGGTGCATGTGTACAACCCCTTCGTCCCTGTCGCCGACGTGGTCACCTTCCTCACCAGGTACTTCGATAAGGTGGGGAGCGGCACCGAGATTCGAGACGACTTGGGGATCTGGACAGGCAAACGCCTGTTTAAGGTCACGCTAAAGACCGATGGTAAGGGAGCCATTTTCCACCCTCCCTCCAGTTTCGCTATCGGGGGAAACCGTGGCTACCTGGTCTACGCTGGGCAACCCAAGCATTGTCGCTCATGCGGCAAGGCTGGTCATGTGGCGGCCAACTGCAGCGCCTCCCTCTGCAAGATCTGCAAACAGGAAGGGCACCAGACAAAAGACTGCAAACAGGCCAAGTGCTGCAACCTGTGTGGCGAGGCAAGTCACCTCTACAGGACCTGCCCCAAACGCTGCCGTACTTACGCACAGGCAGCCAAAGCCGACCAGGGGGAAGCAGAAGAAATGTTCCGTGTCACTCCAACCACCAAGGCCCCCAGGGAGCTCAACGGGACAAAGGAGGACACAGAGAGAGACAAGGTGGAGAAAGAGATTGAGGCAACAGAGAGCCAATCAACAGCACTACCCCCTGAACCTCCCAGTCCTCAGGACAGCGAATCAATGGAGGAGGGGGCAGCAGTGGAAAAGCAGCAGGGGGAGTGGCGGACGGTGAAGAACAAGAAAAGTAAGAGGGAGCGAAGAAGAAGCAAAGGCATTTCCCAGAGAAGCGGCAAGAGGCGTCTCCCATCCGACACGGATGACAAGGGCAGCAGCTCTTCGGATGATGAAGTGCCAGAGCGGCACCGACAGAAGAGGCGGCAAAGCTCCAGGGCGTTGGAGGACGAGACACCCGAGCTCCAGAAAATTGGAGACAACAAGGAGACCAGCGCACCCCAACTTTGCCTGCAACCTGAGGAGGCCAGTGCACCACAGCCCCTGGAATCTGGGAGCAGTGAGGCAATCATCGCACCCCAGCTCCAGGAAGCCGGGAACAGCAACACCCCAGAGGGGGTGAGTTTTGGAGAAGCTTCTCCAGCAAAGGTCATCTCAAAACCCGCTCTCTACGTGAACCTCCAGATGCCACTGGAGCAGAACACGGCCAAAGAGATCTACCTCAGCCCATCCAAAGTGAAGGAATTTGAGCTCACTACGGGTATGAAGGAGCAGACTAAAGGTCTGGGACTCTCAGAGACAGTGGGTTTGGTAGGAGAATAAATGCTTTAAAATGGGTTTAAAGATTGTATCCATAAATGTGCGTAGCATTAAATCTACTACGCGATGTGTTGCGACCTTGGACTACCTAGCCAAGGTCAAAGCTGACCTGTTGTTTCTGCAGGAGTGTGCGATACCGCACCTCAGCTCCTACAGGCAATGGTCACGATGGTGGTCCCAAGGGCCATCGATCTGGTCGGGCGGAAACGACTCTCGTTCCTCCGGCCTGGGTATTCTGCTGCGGGGAGGCAACTTCACCGTCTCCGAGGTCAAGGAGGTGGTGGGCGGGCGACTCCTCGTAGCAGACGTAATGTACAAGAACGCTCCACTCCGGTTAATTAACGTGTATGGCCCGGCACAAGGGGCTGAGCGGCTGGAGGTTTTTCAGCAGCTCCCACTGCTGCTGGCGACCTCCAGGCCGGTCATTCTGGGCGGTGACTTCAACTGCATCATCGATGCGGCTGGACGATCCGGCAGGGCCGGCAGCAGATTGGACGCTACGTCCAGATCCCTGATGGAAACAGTTAAGGATGCCAAGCTGCACGACGTCTTCAGCAACCCTGCAGACGGAGCGCAGCGTAGATACACCTGGTCGCGGCCAGACGGGTCCATTCGTTCCAGGATAGACTTCCTGTTTGTGTCCCGTGCATTCACAGTCAGATCCACCGAGGTCAAGCCGGTGTTCTTCTCTGACCACTGCCTCCTACTGGCGGACTGCCACTTGGAGAAGGACCTGAGGGTGGGCAGGGGGGCATGGAAGCTAAATGTGCAACTGCTGACCCCAGAGAACATTGAGGAGCTCAAGAGGGATTACAAAGGTTGGAGAACCGTGAAACCCCTCTTTGAGTCCCTGACACACTGGTGGGAAGCGATCAAGGGAAGCATCAAGAGGTTTTTCATCCGCAAAGGCACCCAGAAAGCTAGAAAGGAACAGAGGGAAATGTCCCGACTCCAGAAAAAGATGCAGAATCTGCTCCGGCTGCAGTCGATGGGGGTCGATGTCAAGGAGGAGCTCCAAGAGGTGAAGGGCCAGCAAGCCTCGCACTTTGCCTCGGAGGCCTCCAAGATCATCTTCCGTTCCAGAGTCCGCTCCGTGGAGCAGGATGAGACGTGCTCACGTTTCTTCTTCCAAAAGGTACACAGAGAGCGCTCTGTTATCAGCAGCCTGAAGGAAGAAGACGGCTCAGTAAAGTCATCACGGTCCGACATTCTGAGGATCAGCAAATCCTTTTATGCCGGATTGTATGACGTGAAGCCCACGGACAGCACGGCCTCCCAGTCCTTCCTGTCCTCTATCACGGAGGTTTTAGACCACAGTACGCGGGAGAGCCTGGACAAACCGCTAACTCCTGAGGAACTGACTAAGGCCCTCGAGTCCTTCGAGAAGAGTAAAACCCCCGGAAGCGACGGCTTGCCGGCGGAGTTGTATTCGGCTCTGTGGGACTTGATCGGCCCAGACCTGCTTGGGGTGTACGAGAGTATGCTCCTGGCCGGTAGTATGTCAGAATCCATGAGGAAAGGCATCATCACCCTCATCTACAAGCACAAGGGGGAAATGGAGGAAATTAGAAATTGGCGACCCATTTCACTGTTGAATGTGGACTATAAGATTCTGTCCAAGGTCATCGCCAATCGGGTCAAATCCGCTCTGGAATTGGTGATTCACCCTGACCAGACCTGCTCTGTGCCAGGCAGGAAGATCTCTGACAGCCTGGCGCTGCTCAGGGATACGATTGCCTATGTACAGGACAGGGGTGTGGATACCTGCCTCATCAGCTTGGATCAGGAGAAGGCCTTTGACAGAATATCGCACACCTACATGGGGGATGTGCTCTCCAAAATGGGGTTTGGGGAGGGAATTCGAAATTGGATCCAACTGCTCTACACTAACATCAGTAGCGCAGTCTCAATCAATGGGTGGGAAACAGATAGCTTTCCGATTAAATCTGGAGTCAGGCAGGGCTGTCCTCTCTCGCCTGTCCTTTTCGTGTGTTGCATAGAACCCTTTGCCGAGTCCATCAGGAAGGATCCGGGCATAAGAGGAGTGACGATCCCAGGCAGTGGAGGCACTCAGGTAAAAGCCTCCCTGTACATGGACGACGTCGCCGTCTTCTGCTCGGATCCGCTGTCGGTGCGCAGACTGATGCACATCTGCGACCAGTTCGAACTGGCCTCGGGAGCCAAGGTAAATCGTGGGAAGAGCGAGGCCATGTTCTTTGGGAACTGGGCTGACCGATCCTTTGTCCCCTTCACTGTCAGGGCTGACGGCCTGAAGGTGCTGGGGATATGGTTCGGAGGGACCGGGGCATGCGTTAGAAACTGGAAGGAGCGAGTGGCTATGGTGAAAAGGAAACTGGGCATGTGGGAGCGACGCTCCCTCTCCATTGCGGGTAAGAACCTGGTCATCATGTGTGAGGTACTCTCGCTGTTGCTGTACGTGGCGCAGGTCTGGCCCATTCCAGACTCCTGCGCGACGGCGATCACTCGAGCCATCTTCCGCTTTATCTGGAGGTCGAAAATGGATCGTGTCCGCAGGGACGCGATGTACAAGCCTCTAGATAAAGGGGGAAAAAACGTGCCCAACATCGCCCTCATACTGATGGCCACCTTTGTGTGCGGCTGCATCAAGCGGTGCGTAGACCGTCAGTACGCAAACACCAAGTGTCACTACGTGCTGAGGTTCTACCTGTCCCCGGTGTTGCGAAGGATGGGTCTGGCCACGCTGCCGCGGAACGCTCCAAGTAGTTGGACCGTGCCGTACCACCTGTCCCTGGTGGAAAAATTTATGCAGAAAAACACCTTTGACCACAAGTCCATCAGGCAGTGGTCAGCACGTAACGTCCTAGAGGCCCTGAGGGAAAAGGAGAGGGTGGACCCTGTGGGATGGTTCCCCGAGCAGACTGTCAAAGTCATTTGGCAGAATGCCTCATCGCCAGAACTTTCCAACAAGCACCAAGACGTAGCTTGGCTGGTGGTGAGAAAGGCCCTCCCCGTCAGATCCTTCCTACATGCCAGGAGGCTCACCCCCTCTGCACGTTGCCCTCGAGGTGGCTGTGGTGGGGAAGAGACCGTTGTTCACCTCCTTGTGGATTGTGCCTTTGCAAAGAAAGTCTGGAGAGAGATGCAGTGGTTGCTGTCGAGGTTCATCCCGAGCAGTTCTGTGACACAGGACTCTGTGCTCTACGGGCTGTTCCCAGGGACACACACCGAGACAAACATCAACTGCAGCTGGAGGATCATCAACTCGGTGAAAGACGCGCTTTGGTCTGCCCGAAACTTGTTGGTCTTCCAGCACAAAGAGTTGTCCCCGACCGATTGTTGCGGACTGGCACAATCCAAAGTCCAGGACTACGTGCTGAGGGACGCACTAAAGCTTGGGGCAGCTGCTTCAAAGGCGCAATGGGGAAGGGTCGCTGTCTAAGACCTTTCTACCACAGCGCACCGAGAGACTGGGAACTGTTTAGAGCCCCTCGGGCTGTACAGATCAAAATGAAAGGCTGTAAATGATTGTAATATTGTTTGTACTGATGCACCTGGTGATACATTTTGTAAAAGTTTAACCTGGATTGTACCCTTGTAATGTTGTTTTTGAAATGGTTTTGAATGTGATTGAAGATATTTTATGAATAAAGTATATTTTTACAAAAAAAAACAAATACTGGCCTAGCCAATGTGTGCACATCCCATGAAAGAATACATTTTTTAAAAAAGGCCTGTTCAGTAAAGCATCTACCTTGGGACTGCCCTAAAAAAAAACTCAAAATGAATGGATCCAATTTCACAGGACTGAATCCAACAAAATATCATTGTTCTTATTCGTGTCTGGGGCTGCAACGAGGTAAGGCAGTGATATGGCAGGTTTGGTGTCTTGTTTCAATCTGTTCTTTCTTCACCAACCTCTTCTTCAAACCAGGGCTTTTGGATGTTTTAAATAGTACAAACACAAACAGAGACAGCACAAAACAACAGGTGTTCTGATAGCAACCCGAGGCAAACAGTGAAACAACAGGCTCCAAAACAGAGTGAGGTCAACACCACTTTACGTCAATTGCTGCTGTTGAAGTTTCTGGACGCCTTCTACTGAGACACAGAATGGGAATTGCATTAAGCAGGCCTGTTAGCAATGATTTTTACCCTAGCTTACACTTGGCAACACAACTTGCATTTAAATAGCCCCTTTCATGTATTTCCCAGGAGCGCTCTCAATTTGACACTGAGTCACCTGAGAAAATATTAGGACATGTGGCCAAAAGCTGGACCAAAGAGGTAGGTTTTAAGGAGCGTCTTAAAGGAGGAGAGAGAGGTAGGGTGCTGAAGAGATTTAAGGAGGGAATTTCAGAACTTAAGGCCAAGACAGCTGATGGCTGTGGTGGAGTAATGAAAATTGAGGATACACGAGAGGCCAGAATTGGAACAGCACAGTTACCTCTCAGTTATAGGGTTGGAGGAGGCTACAGAAATAGGGAGGGACAAGGCCTTGGAGGGATTTGAAAACAGGATGCGAATTTTAAAATGAAGACTTATGAGAAATGAGTCTCCCTTCTCTGCTAGCTGTAAGCATCATTCTCAATCCATACCTAATTTGCACGGACCTACAGCACAAAATCACCCCCTGGTTTGGTAATAACTTACACGGAACTGGAAATATCAGTTTGAGATGCCACAGAATGATGGGTGTAGGAATTGAGATGACCATGTCAGGAGAGTCAAGGGCATTCTAATGAGTTTGGGTTAAAGATATTGGACAGTGTAGAAATAACTACAATCTACATCTGTCACTGAGCTTTACCTGATCAGGAATGATTAATGCCCACTTCCTTCTGGAATATGCCTTTGCAAAGCAGGTCTAGAAAGAGATGTAATGATTTTTGTCAAGGTCCATGCCAAGCAGCTCTGTAATGCTTCAGACTGTTCCCAGGGACGCGCACCGAGATAAACATCAACTGCTGCTGGAGAACTATCAACTTGGTGAAAGATGCTCTTTGGTCCACCCGAAAATTGCTGATCTTTCAGTGCAGAGAGCTGTTGAGGAATGAGTGTTACAGACTGTAGAGTAAAGGGTTAACATCAGGAGCATCCGATACTGATGTAACTAGGATGCAATGTCACATGATTAAGTAAACGATCTGGAGGGAAGCAGAAGTATAACCTTGTGTAGAGCTACTGAGATGTACATAGATCTGTAAATAAACAAGAATGGTTTTTACAAATTACAAGCTAAAGTAGCTTTCTTAGGGAAACCAGCAAATCCTAAAGAACAGCTTCAGGTTTGCATAAGAAGGAAGAAAAGGATCAGGTGTGTACTTTACTCTATGCAGTAGGGGCTATTGCAGACAACATAATAGCAAGACAAGGTGTCAATGAAGTTTCAAGCTCAAATGATGAAGTCTTCCATGCATTTGATTTGTACTTCGGCATTCAAAAAAAGTCAAACGAGCACAGTTTAATAAGAGCAAACAAAAACCTAGTGAATGCATGAATTCATTCATAAATGACCCGTACAGACTAGCAGAAAATTGCGATTATGGGATCCTCAGAGATGAATGAATATGCAATTGTGTCATAGTTGGGGTCTTAGATGAAGCCCTGTCAGATCTCTTGCAAAGAAGGGAAGATTTAACTCTCACAAAGGCAGTACAGATAGTGGGGGAAATTTTACTGCAGGGGGATTTTACCGTTCCCGCCGGAGCCAATGAGGTTTAGAATGTCTCACCGCATTTTACGGCCCCGCCCCCGCCAAAACAGGGCCATAAAATTCTGCCCAGTGTGACAGACGAAGCTTAGGAAGCAAACAGAGCGGTTGTTCATAGGGAAAGTGATGCCCCTTGGAAAAGGATGTTTCAAGCTATTCAACATGTCAGACAAAAAAGAGAAAGGGCAGTGAAGCAAAAGCCCGCAAAATCGGGAAAAGTGCACCAACCACCATCTTGAAGTGCTCTCAATGTGGCAGGAAAACCCTGCACAAGCAGGAAGAATGCTCAGCAGGGGGAGGAGAGCCACAACCGTGGAAAGTTAGATCATTTTAAAATTGTCTCCTGATCTAAAATACAAGTAGCTCACAGGAAGAAAGAGAAAATAATAAGGCCAAGTCAAATCCAAGAAGGGGAAGAGCCACAGAAAAAAAACAAATAACCTTCCGAGGGGAAGTTATGAAATGGAAAATAATTAATGGAGCATTAAATTAGAAGTTGATGGTCACCTCCCAGAATTCAACTGACGCAAGTGTTTCAATATTATCTGATGAAGTAAAGTGGCTTAAAAATATCACGTTACAGCCATCCTCCAACCAGTCGCAAGGTCCAGGAGGGACTACACTGATAGGAATAGGTCAACACTTGGTGAGATTAAGATACAAGGATAAAGAAATTATTGAATCCCTGTACATTATTCAGAATCAGGAGTTGTCATTATTGAGCAGAAAAGGATGCTTGCAGTGAGGCTGATTTACAAGGTTGATGAAATTGCTGATGAGCAGTCCAGCAATGTACTCAGAAATGAATTTCCATCTCGATTTTCAGGCTTAGGAAAGCTGAAGACAGAATATCATGTAACCCTAAGGGTGGATGCTAAGCCTGTATGTCTCTTCACAGTGAGGAAGGTCCCTTGTCCATTCATAGGCAAAGTCAAGAGCGAGATTAAACACATGTTACAACAAGGGGTCATCTCTCCAGTAACCATAATGGCAAAGTGATGTTCTGGAATGGTCACAGTACTAAAGCCTAATGGTTCAATTAGAACCTGTGTAAACTTGACTCAATTAAACAAGTCAGTAAGAATGCAAGATCCATCTCATGGCATCAGTGGATGAAAGTCTCACTAAATTATCAAAAAACACCCTCTTCACAGAACTGGATGCAAACAGCAGCTTTTGGCAGTGGCATCTGGATAAAGAATCCAGACTATTAACTACTTTTATCTCCCCATTTGGTCATTATCATTTTAACAGGTTACCATTCAGAATTGCTTCCGTACCCGAGATATTCCAGAGAATGATGTCTCAGACCCTAGAAGGCATGGAAGGAGTAATATGCCATATAGACCACATTCTCATACATGGTTCATCAAAGGAAGAACATGACTGTCGAGTGAGAGCAGTCCTCAAAGTCCTACAAGAAGCAGGTTTGACATTGAATGACAAATGTGAATTTGCAAAGCCTGTGATAAAATTCTCAGGGCACATCGTGCAAGTTTCAGGAATTACTGCTGACCCGCAGAAAACCAAGGTGATTGGAGAGTTCCCACAGCCTAGAACCATCACAGAATTACAACGATTCGTTGGAATGATCAACCAAGTAGCCAAGTTCCTACCAAATTTGCCGGAAATCAACGAGCTGTTATGACAGCTTTTGAGACAAGGTCAACAGTGGTGCTGGAATGTGGACCAGCAAAATACTTTTGACAAGGTCAAAAATCTCCTAGTTTCACCAAAGATCCAGAATTGTCAACAATTATAGAAGTGGATGCAGGCTTGGACACAGCGCTCTTTCAAATCCAAAAAGATGGACAAGGAAATCCAATTTATTACACCTCAAGATCTCTCACAGACACAAAGAAAAGGTATTCAACTATTGAGAAAGAAGCATTAGCAGCCATATGGGCCTGCGAGAGGTTCTTCACTATCGCCAATGAATTCTCCATTCTGGAGAATGTCGAGCTGAAGTATTTTATGGATGACTAGTCTGTCATTAAAAACTAAGAAATCATCGGTGATTGTGAGATATTTTCCCTGTTTGAAGTACTGGGTTGTTAGGAGTATAAGCTGGTCGTCGTTTTGGCAATACTCTTTTATTTCGATGCATTTGTCATCCTGCTGTTGTTCTCTTTGTGTCAGAGGATGACACTCCTATCGAATGGTGAGAGAGTGCAGTTCATCCTCAACCTCGAAATGAATCAGGACCAGATCAGGGAGATTGGCCAAGGCACCTCAGAGACTAACCCTGTGAAGTCTGAGACTTTGAGAGGAGATGTAGGAGTATGTATATAGTTGGGATAAAGACTTGGCGGAGATATAGCGTAAAGGGTTAACATCAGGAGCACCTGATACTGATGTAACTGCTGATGTAACTATGATGCACTGTGACATGATTAAGTAACTGAGATCTGGAAGGAAGCAAAAGTACAACCTTGTGTAGGGTTACTGGGATGTCTATAGATTTGTAAATAAACAAGTATAGTTTTTTACGAATTACAGACTAAAGTAGCTTTTTTAGGGAAACTGGCAAACACTAAAGAAACCTCATCTAGACCCCAAACTCAAGACGAAACACAGACTGACATATTCCAAGGTCCAGGACTAACAGTACATGCTGAAGGATGCACTAAAGCTTGTAGTAGCCATCGCAAGGCTCACTGGAGAAAGGCCGCTGTGTAAGGCTCTCCGGCCATAGTATACTGAGGAGCTGGAAGCCAGTTGGTCTGTATGCACCAAAGAATGTTTAACTTGAAATGTAAATGTACATTAAATATAACCTGTTTAATGAGCCTCCTTATGTATTGTACATTATTGAAAGAAACTTTTCTTTTGGACTTTATGTAATGTCAAATTTGAACTGTTATGCAATGTACCTTTGCAAATGTTATTAATAAAGTATATTGTTGGAAAAAAAGAAGTGCTTAATGCTGACAGCAGTTGCAAAATGCAGAAAAATATTCAATTCCTTGGAACTGTTACCCCTCTTGTTTAAAAAAGGCTTACGTTTACATGGTGTTGTATTACATCTCTCAGAAACATCTCAAAATGTTTGGAATATAATTAATATCATAGACTCTTATGTCAGGAAACATCAATATTTTGCATACAGCTAAATCCCATATAAAACAGTAAGATAAATGACCAATAAATATGTCTTTGAGGTTGTGGGAAGAATGTTGACCAGAATAGGATCTTCAAATGGTGCTATTGGATCGTCAATGTCTACCTGAAACCCTGGAGCCATTTTTTCTTATTATTCATCAGAAATTTGGTACTTCAAATGTACCACTCCCTCTGTAATGGGTGCTCATCTAATTCATATTGGGTTTCAAGTTCTGTAATGGGGCTTGAAGCCAACCTTCTGATTAGTGTAGTGATTATGCTGCTGGATTAATAATCCAGAGGTCTGGACTGATAATCATACCCTACCATGTCAGTTTGAGAATAAAAACTCAGCTAAGAAAAAAATGGACATAAAATCCTGGTATCAGTAAAAGTGACCATGAAGATGTCAGATTATTGTAAAAACCGAACTGGTTTACTAATGTTCTTTAGGGAAGGTGTTACGATCCCAGCTAATGTTACCCCTGGATAAGCCTGTTCCCAGAGTGGAACCCAGCTTGATAAATCCTAACTTTTATTTGTTTGTTTAGATATGTGGAGAGTGGCTACTGAGCAGAGGCACCGGAGTCAGCTGATGAACTTTTAACAAAAGAATAAAACATTTATTAAACAAGAAAAGATTAACTATATTACAATACTCCATCACCCACAACTATACCTTTACAGTTATATACTGATCTGTAAGGATAACACAAGTTACAAAAGCTATCTTATACTCTAATGTTCACAGTAAGTACACAGTCCATGTACCAATAGGCACCCTGTGGTCAGACACACCACATTCTGAAACCAAGTGACAGGTGCCACCTCAACCAGATGCTATGGATCTCTACTCAACTCCCCCCAGATGCTTGTCACACCAAGAGCAAACTGGTCTCATTGCACTCTGTCCTTCACATGAGGGTTTTCAATCTTCACTCCCCAAGACCTTGTCTTGGTATCTTCTCCCAAACCGACACTTTCCCTCACATGCCTTCCGCAAGGGTTCACCTCCAGGGTTTTGAGCTCTCCTTCTAATGTTCCTCACCCCTGGGTCACCACATGCATTCAAGCTGTCTTCCATGCACATTATCTGACCAACTCAGCTATCAACAGCACCGTAGTGTTCACATGCGCATAGAAAAGAGTTACAGATATTGAGCCATCTCTTTGAACCTTCTTGCCTCTTGCAAGCTCTCTCGCTTTAAGTCTGCTTTCTGCAGCTTGAAGCTTTAAACTTGAAACTTGGAGCCTTTCTCTGCCCCTCACTCTTAACTTGACTTAACAGGACCTTTTCCAGATTCCTGTCCTTCCGTTGACTGGAAGGTCTGCTTGGGACTTTTCCCTGTTCTACTCCCCTGGATTCTTGGGGTTTTTCTTTAGCTTGGGACTTGCTATCTGTCCCTTTTGCTCCAGTCTCTCCTGGCAGCTACTTTCAAAACCAATTGAACTCAAACAGCTTCCAAATCAAACTGCTGTTTCTCTTCTTCTGTGTGTGTTTGTGGGAGGGGCCTACCTCTCTGGACCCCTGTTGCTAGGCAACAGCACTGTTTTTTCCCTACTTTGCTTAACTTAGTTTACAGTCATAAAACTCTCATAAGAAATGCAAGCACATTTTAAAAGTGAAACTAAAACTCAATTTGACCTTTTCTTAACACACAGATACAGAAATACAAATCAAACTGAAACACTAAAGCTAAAACTCATTCCTAACACCTACAAATACCAACATAACTTACTTAAACTATCTCTATTTCATTGGACACCATTGAGTGGGGATGGGGGGAATGAGAGGGAATCTAGAAGTTAAGGAGACATTGTGATTGGCATCCCTGGGACCTGTGATTGAGTGAGCATTAACTGGTCTGGGTCTATATGTGACTCCAACCCAATACCAACGTGGTTGACTCTTAAGTGTCCCCCCCGCCCGAATTGGTCCAGCAAGTTACTCAGTTGTATCAAACCACTACTCGCAGCGGTTCAAGAAATAGACCCACCATTAGCTTCTTTGGGGAACTAGGGGTGGACAATTAATGCTCGACTTGTCAGTGATGCCCACATCCTGAGAGTGAAAAAGAGGCATGAGTGCTACTGACTGAATCACTGTCTCCTCCATCCCCACCCCCTTTCCGATCCCCCACTTTTTTTTCCCCAATAATTTATATAGATTTTTCTTTTCCCACCTATTTCCATTATTTTTAAATGTATTTCCATCCATTGTTTTATCTCTACCTTTTAGCCTATTTCGATTCCTTCACCCCACCTCCACTAGGGCTATCTGTACCTTGCTTGTCCTGCTTTCTACCCTTAATTAGCACATTCCTTAATATCACCACCTTTAGCACCTCTTTGTCCTTTTGTCTATGACATCTTTTGGCAATCTCCACCTATCACTGGCCCTCTATCCAGCTCTACTTGTCCCACCCCCCTTAAACCAGCTTATATTTCACCTCTCTTCTGTTTTTTCTTAGTTCTGTTGAAGAGTCATGCGGACTCGAAATGTTAACTGTGTCCCTTTCCGCATATGCTGCCAGACCTGCTGAGTTTTTCCAGGTATTTTTATTTTTATTTTTGTTTTGGATTTCCAGCATCCGCAGTTTTTTACTTTTATCAACTGATATACAACCTGATATAAAGAGCACAAACTTTAAAAAAATTTCTAAGTATATGTGAGGGTTGCCCACCCTCCAAGATCAGCCTGGAATCTCTGGGAATTAAAGACTAATCTTGAGGACACTGTTGTGAGCAAAATCTAGAAGAAATTTGGTTGGGGTGTTAAAAAATTGCGCTTGTAAAAAAAAATCTTTGAACATTTTTGTCTATTAGTTAAAGAGTATTGGACAAGGGAAAAAATATTGTTTGACTGACAGTCAAGAAACAACCAATCAATTAAAGAGTTTACAAAAACAGAATTACCTGGAAAAACTCAGCAGGTCTGGCAGCATCGGCGGAGAAGAAATCAGTTAACGTTTCGAGCCTTCATGGCCCTTCGGCAGAACTGAAGCATAGTTAGAAGAAGGGAGAAATATAAATTGGTTTAAGGTGGGTGGGGGGTGGGGGGGGGGGGGGGGTGGTGGGGGGAGAGAGAGACATTGAGGGTGTGGTGATTGTGGAGATGAGCAGATAATCAACACCAGGAGAGATTAAAGAGTTTATTTGTTTTCTGATTGGCTGTGGGGAGGTGGGGTACCACAAGGATGGACATGTTGAACAGCCAATAGTGGATGTATGTGGTGCTAGAAGTCATGTGATGAAACCTCAAGGACTATGTTCAACCAGAGCTGCCAATCCTAGTTTATTTACAAATCTCTTAAAGTATCACTTACATGAATTTTGCCTCACCTCTGACCTGTTGGAAATTAAAAGGATTATTTACTGTACCTCAGAGAGAAAGATCTAAAGACTGGGTAAATCCAGAGAGACAATGATCGAACAGCTTGTTCTCTGGGACTATCCAAGTCTAGCTGGAACAGCACATGCTTGCTACAGTTTGGAATAGCCTGGACATTGCAGGCTGCTGGGTATCCCTGGGGTGAAAGTTGTCTTTCTGCATTCATCATCCAAGAGCTGTAAACATCACATGGCTGTGTTTCCCCTGTGGAATTGAGTGGGGGTGAGAGGAGTGGTAGGGAATCTAGAGGGTAAGCAGACATTGTGATTGGCATCCCTGGGACCTGTGACTAAGTGAGCGCTAACTCCCCTGGCTAGATCTTGTTTATTCATCAGGCTGTATGGTATCAAACACGTAAACAAAGGTCCAAATGGATGAGGCAACACAGCAAGCACCTGAGGTAAGGTTACCATGCAACCATCCAGGATTGTGCTGGAGTCTCCAGTAGTTGAAGATTAATCTCCAGGGTACTGCTGTGAACAACACCCATGGAAAAAAATCACTGGGGCATTAAACAAAAATGGATTTTTTTTTCATTCAATTTGAACATTTCATTTATTAGCTATAAGAATATTGGAGAGGAGAAAAAAGGCTGTTTGATTGACAGTCAGAATCGTTAAATTGGGTAACAAAATGTCTATTCATTTTCCAATTGGTCGAGGGAAGGATGTGTGCTCATTGGATGAACCAATGGCGGGAATGTGAGGGCGAGCATTTCAAGGCAGGGAGCTTTGGAATGAAATGTTTAGAAATATATCCAACCAGATTTGGCAACCCTATCCTAAGACAGTTTGCAAGGATAAGGTTAGAGCTAGTACCATCTGATATGCAGCTGGTCGGGCGGATATGACCACTGGGGATCCTTTAAAACAATCAGCACAAAATTACACCAGTTTCCTGCATGTGCAGGCTACAGACATCTGTGACCCCAGCATGTTTCCCTTCAAGCTAACCAAGAGAGCTGGATGTTGTTCACTGATACCATTAGCACATGCCTTGGTGCAATATGCCGCAGGGAGTGGTAAGAATGTGAACTTAGTGACCACATGGAGTAGTTGAGGCAACTGACATCGTTGCATTTAAGGAGAAGGTAGAAAAGCATATGAGGGAGAAAGGAATCAGATATGTTGATGGAGTTTGATGAAGTAAAGTGGGTGCAGATTTATGTGGAGCATAAACACCGGCTTAGACCTATTGGGCTGTATAGGCACATCTCCCATAGGTAGCTTGATTCTAATTCAGTTCCCTTGTACTATTGGATTTAATAACTTGACCCAACCTGCACTCTTAATATTCCTGACAGGGTCATCAACTGTGTAAACAAGAATATTTTTGAAACCCAATAAAACTCATGGGATGGTGGGAGTGGAAAAATCAAAGTAATCTTAAAGGTCAAATGACTTTCTGACAAATTGTTCCTTAAATTGTGTTTCTTTCAGGGAAGGCAAAGACCTATGTGTTATCCTCATCCAAGAGAGTTGACATGAAATGATTGAGTCACGTACTTCCATGTGGTTTACATTATTACTCTATCTATTTATAAATAAACATAGTAATGAAGACGGTGCCCATTTAAAGCTGATTCTTAATAACACAGAGTTGTGTTGTAATCTTTCAGTGGTGTCACTCTTGTTGTCAGGTGGGAAAGAGAAGAAGACAGGTTGCACAAATGAGGCTTGTATTTCCTTGAGTTTAGAAGGGTAAAGTGTCGATCTAATTGAGGTGTTTAAGATGGTTAATAATTAAAGGGTTTGATAGGGTTGATAGAAAGAAACTAATTCCAGTGGAGAGGGAGTGGGGTGGAGTCCAGGACACACGTAGATAACCTTAAAATGAGAGCGAGGCCATTCATGGGGTGATGTAAGGAGGAACTTCTTCACAAAAAGGGTGGTGGACATCCGGAAGGGGGGTGGTTACACCTTGGGGAGGACTGTCTGATGGACCTAAGGGGCCAGTTAAAGAGGGGCCCTACACCTTGCTTGCCACCAGCCTCTGGCGGGAAACCTGCCAGGTTGGCCACTTGGTGTGGGCCTCTTCTGCCACTGGTTAAATGCTGGCGGTGGTGGAATGAGGCCCTTAAGTGGGCATTAATTGCTGGTGGGGGAGCATAAATTCCCGACCCAGGCCTTTAGCACAGTAGGCTGCCTCTCCAGTGCAGCATTTTATTTTCATTAAATATAAATAAAAATAATAATTGGAAGCATTGTAAAATGTACTGTTGACTCACCAGCAGCCCTGTGAATCAAACACACAGGAGAGAGGAGGATGGATTTTTTTTGCAAAAGGATTTCATTGGTGGGTTAATTAAATATTAGTGAGCTGGTGTCCACAGATTTAAACAGTGATATTGCATCCTGTAATTATAAAGCATAATAGGAGGCCATTTGGCCCATTGTACCTGTTCCGGCTCTTTGAAAGAGCTATCCATTTAGTCCCAATTCCGAAACAAAAATAAAAATACCTGGAAAAACTCAGCAGGTCTGGCAGCATCTGCTGGGGTGGTGGGGGGGGAACAGGTAGAGCTGGATAGAGGGCCAGTGATAGGTGGAGATTGCCAAAAGATGTCATAGACAAAAGGACAAAGAGGTGTTGAAGGTGGTGATATTATCTAAGGAATGTGCTAATTAAGGGTAGAAAGCAGGACAAGCAAGGTACAGATAGCCCTAGTGGGGGTGGGGTGGGGGGAAGGGAAGGGATCGAAATAGGCTAAAAGGTAGAGATAAAACAATGGATGGAAATACATTTAAAAATAATGGAAATAGGTGGGAAAAGAAAAATCTATATAAATTATTGGAAAAAAAAGGGGGATCGGAAAGGGGGTGGGGATGGAGGAGAGAGTTCATGATCTAAAATTGTTGAACTCAATATTCAGTCCGGAAGGCTGTAAAGTGCCTAGTCGGAAGATGAGATGCTGTTCCTCCAGTTTGCGTTAAGCTTCACTGGAACAATGCAGCAGGCCAAGGACGGACATGTGGGCATGAGAGCAGGGTGGAGTGTTGAAATGGCAAGCGACAGGGAGGTCTGGGTAATGCTTGTGGACAGACCGAAGGTGTTCTGCAAAGCGGTCACCCAGTCTGCGTTTGGTCTCTCCAATGTAGAGGAAACGCATTGGGAGCAACGAATGCAGTAGACTAAATTGAGGGAAGTGCAAGTGAAATGCTGCTTCACTTGAAAGGAGTGTTTGGGCCCTTGGACGGTGAGGAGAGGGGAAGTAAAGGGGCAGGTGTTGCACCTTCTGCGGTTGCATGGGAAGGTGCCGTGGGAGGAGGTTGAGGTGTAGGGGTTTATGGAGGATTGGACCAGGGTGTTCCGGTGGGAACGATCCCTGCGGAATGCCACCTGGGGGGTGAAGGGAAGATGTGTTTGGTGGTGGCATCGTGCTGGAGTTGGCAGAAATGGCGGAGGATGATCCTTTGAATGCGGAGGCTGGTGGGGTGATAAGTGAGGACAATGGGGACCCTATCATGTTTCTGGGAGGGAGAGGAAGGTGTGAGGGCGGATGCACGGGAGATGGGCCGGACACGGTTGAGGGCCCTGTCAACGACCGTGGGTGGAAAACCTCGGTTAAGGAAGAAGGAAGACATGTCAGAGGAACTGTTTTTGAAAGTTGCATCATCAGAACAGATGCGACGGAGGCGAAGGAACAGGGAATGGGATGGAGTCCTTACAGGAAGCGGGGTGTGAGGAGCTGTAGTTGAGGTAGCTGTGGGAGTCGGTAGGCTTGTAATGAATATTGGTGTTCGGGCTCGGCACGATGCTGAACTCTTCTTCCGCCGCCTTCATCTCCGTGCTCACTTCTGTGGGCTGGCCGTACCCATTCAACGGATCCTTTTACCCGCCTCCAATATTCTCCCTCCACCTGGACCCCTCCCTCTGGATTCTTACCTTCTCTTGATCTTTTCATTGAGAACTGTCGGCGTGAAATTAGTCGTCTCAATTTCTCTGCTCCTCTCACCCACTCTAACCTGTCTCTCTCTGAACTTGCTGCACTCCGTTCTTTCAGGTCCAACCCTGACATTGTCATCAAACCTGCTCACAAGGGTGGTGCTGTTGTTGTCTGGTGCACTGACCTCTACCTCACAGAGGCTGAGGGTCAACTCGCAGACACTTCCTCCTACCTCCCCCTGGACCATGACCCCCACCACTGAACATCAAGCCATTGTTTCCAGGACTGCTACTGACCTCATTTCCTCTGGAGATCTTCCTTCCACAGCTTCCAACCTCATAGTCTCCCAACCTCGGACGGCCCGCTTCTACCTCCTACCCAAAATCCACAAACAGGACTATCCCGGCAGACCAATCGTGTCAGCCTGTTCCTGCCCCACGGAACTCATTTCTCGCTATCTTGACTCCATTCTCTCTCCCCTTGTCCAGTCCCTTCCCACCTACATCCGTGATTCCTCTGACACCCTACATCATATCAACAATTTCCAGTTCCCTGGCCCCAACCGCCTCCTCTTCACCATGGACGTCCAATCCCTCTACACCTCCATCCCCCACCGGGATGGTCTGGTGGCTCTCCGCTTCTTCCTCGAACAGAGGCCCGAACAATCCCCATCCACCACTACTCTCCTCCGTCTGGCTGAACTTGTTCTCACACTGAACAATTTCTCCTTTAACTCCTCTCACTTCCTCCAAATAAAAGGTGTGCCTGTCTCTTTATGGGGTATGTGGAACATTCCTTGTTCCAGTCCTACTCCGGCCCCCTCCCACAACTCTTTCTCCGGTACATCGATGATTGCTTCGGTGCTGCTTCATGCTCTCGTCGGGACCTGGAAAAAATTTATTAATTTTGCTTCCAATCTCCACCCCTCCATCATCTTCACATGGTCCATCTCTGACACTTCCCTTCTCTTCCTTGACCTCTCTGTCTCAATTTCTGGTGATAGACTGTCCACCAATATTCATTACAAGCCTACTGACTCCCACAGCTACCTCAACTACAGCTCCTCACACCCCGCTTCCTGTAAGGACTCCATCCCATTCTCTCAGTTCCTTCGCCTCCGTTGCATCTGTTCTGATGATGCCACTTTCAAAAACAGTTCGAGGTTTTCCACCCACGGTGGTTGACAGGGCCCTCAACTGTATCCAGCACATCTCCTGCGCATCCGCCCTCACACCTTCCTCTCCCTCCCAGAACCATGACAGGGTCCCCTTTGTCCTCACTTATCACCCCACCAGCCTCCGCATTCAAAGGATCATCCTCCGCCATTTACGCCAACTCCAGCACAATGCTACCACCAAACACATCTTCCCTTCACCACCCCCCCCCGGCGGCATTCCATAGGGATCATTCCCTCCGGGTCCACTGCTCCATCAACCTCCTACACCTCAACCCCCTCCCACGGCACCTTCCCATGCAACCGGAGAAGGTGCAACACCTGCCCCTTTACTTCCCCTCTCCTCACCGTCCAAGGGCCCAAACACTCCTTTCAAGTGAAGCAGCATTTCACTTGCACTTCCCTCAATTTAGTCTACTGCATTCGCTGCTCCCAATGCAGTTTCCTCTACATTGGAGAGACCAAACGCAGACTGGGTGACCGCTTTGCAGAACACCTTCGGTCTGTCCACAAGCATTACCCAGACCTCCCTGTCGCTTGTCATTTCAACACTCCACCCTGCTCTCATGCCCACATGTCCGTCCTTGGCTTGCTGCATTGTTCCAGTGAAGCTCAACGCAAACTGGAGGAACAGCACCTCATCTTCCGACTAGGCACTTTACAGCCTTCCGGACTGAATATTGAGTTCAACAATTTTAGATCATGAACTCTCTGCTCCATCCCCAACCTCTTTCCGATCCCCCTTTTTTCCCCAATAATTTATATAGATTTTTCTTTTCCCACCTATTTCCATTATTTTTAAATGTATTTCCATCCATTGTTTTATCTCTACCTTTTAGCCTATTTCGACCCCTTCCCTTCCCCCCACCCCACCCCCACTAGGGCTATCTGTACCTTGCTTGTCCTGCTTTCTACCCTTAATTAGCACATTCCTTAGATAATATCACCACCTTCAACACCTCTTTGTCCTTTTGTCTATGACATCTTTTGGCAATCTCCACCTATCATTGGCCCTCTATCCAGCTCTACCTGTCCCACCTACCCCAACCACCCCTTAAACCAGCTTAAATTTCACCTCTTTTCTATTTTTACTTAGTTCTGTTGAAGAGTCATACGGACTCGAAACGTTAACTGTGTTCCTCTCTGCAGATGCTGCCAGACCTGCTGAGTTTTTCCAGTTATTTTTATTTTTGTTTTGGATTTCCAGCATGCGCAGTTTTTTGCTTTTATCCCTTTTGAATACCCCGATTGAACCTGTCTCCACCACCTTTTCAGGAAGCTTGCTCCAGACTCCAACCACCTTCTAGATGAAAAACATTTTCCTCACAATGCTTTTACTCCTTTTGCCAATTATTTTGAATCCGTTGCCTTTTGTTCTTGATGTTTTCTTGAGTGGGAACAGTTTCTCACTAGTTACCTTATCCATGCCCCTCAGGATCTTGAATACCTCTATCAAGTCTCCTCTCAGCCTTCTTTTCTCCAAGGAAAACAGTCTCAACCTCTCTAATCTATCCTCATTGCTACAATTCTTCATCCCAGGAATCATTCTTGTGAATCTCCTCTGTACTCTCTCCAATTACTTCACATCCTTCCTCAAGTATGGTGCCCAGAACTGGACACAGTACGCCAGATGAGGTCTAACTAGTGTCTTGTACAAGTTCAACTTGACCTCCTTACTCTTGTACTCAATGCCCTATTAATAAAGCCTAACATAATATCTGCTTTATTAACTGCTCTCTCAACATGCCCTCCCATCTTCAATGACCTATGTACGTATACACCAAGGTCCCTCTGTTCCTGCACTTCCTTTAGTGGCTCTCCCTTTATTTATACTATCTCACCTTATCTTTCCTACCAAAACAAATCACCTCACACTTCTCTGCATTGAACTTCATCTGCCACTTGTCTGCCCAATCCACCAACATTGTCTATGTAAATCTATATAATTGAACATGTACTGTAAATAACATGCCCCACCCCCCACATTCCCAATCCAACCTCCTCACACATATACACCTATATGCTGTCACACTGATATACACACCTGCCCAAACTCCCACCCACATATCACCCCCTACACATGTTCACACTGATACACACACTCCCACAAACACCCCAGGTACACACTTGTCCACAAAACCCAAAACGCACCCACATTTCACCCAACAAGCACAGAAACATACACCACACACAATCCTATCTCGCATCCAGGCTTACACTTATCACTCAACCATCTCACACACTGGACTGCCCACACACATATATCCATCCTACAAACACAATAAACAGGCACCATTATAAACTAGGCTAGCCTTTCTACAACCACAGACACAAACAAACTCACACACAGCACTTGTCATTTACCCCTACCCCAAATCCCAACACGTACATAGATAACCCAAACATAAATTTAACCCCATGTGCACAATTTCTCACATACCTACCCTTAGATCCACAGATATATAAAGCCACATCACACACATACTCTTCTCTCACCCCACTTCCTTACACACACACAAACACACACCCCTCTCTCTGGTAATGCAGATTCACTCCTCGCAGACTTACCCATTACCTTTAATTCTTAGTGTCTGTCAAACTTACAAATAGATGCATTTTCTCCCCTCATCTAGAGGTACTGGATTGCTGGACACAATGCTGGTATTCAACCTGTGGTAACTGGATGTATAGTAACTCCCTCCTGTCAATCATGGGTCATGTGATGTACTGTGGGGGCTTCGACCAATGAGCTCTTAGTGCAGGCAATCGGCAGGGCGGAGCTTTTCCAATGAATGAGCTGGTCGAGCGTGCAAGACTGAAAATGTCTCTGTAACAACGTTTAACTGTTTCTTGACGAAACCTGTCTGCTCCATAGAGTCTTCACAAACCATCCTCTGGGCATCCGATCTATTTGGACATTCCTTATTTCTGAATGTAAACAGTGACTAATGTTGGACCATTCTGCCTTGGGAGGTGTCACAGCCCAGCCCGATCCTGTCTGTATACATTTCCAAATGAGAGTCACTGGAGAGCACCAACAACATTGGATGAATTTTCCTCTTGTTACTCAGGGACATTGAGACCATCGAGAGACTTCTCCATATTTACTCTATGTCATAAAATGCTTTTAATTCATTGGAACTTTTTTCTATTAAATTTTGCTTTACATTTTTACAGTTATTTATGTCAAGAATGTCAATGCTGAGTCAACAAATGCACAGGTTAGATTCAGAGCAAATCTCTCTCTACACTGTACCATCAAACACTTCCAGGGCAGGTACAGGATGGGGTTGGTACAAATAAAAGCTGCCTCTGGGATGTCCCATTGAACACTCCCAGGACAAGTACAGCACAAGGTAGATAGAGTAAAGCTGCCTCTAGGATGTCCCATCGAACACACCCAGGACAGGTATGGCACAGGTTAGATACAGAGTAAAGCTGCCTCCACACTGTCCCATCAAACACACCCAGGACAGGTACAGCACAGGTTAGATACAGAGTAAAGCTCCCTTTACACTGTCCCATCAAACATTCCCAAGCTTTCAGATGCTTTAGGTATCATTTTCAAAAGTTCTCTTGGATTGGAAAATTGCAGATGTGACTCCATTCTTCAAGATGGGCGGGAGAGAGGAACCAGGTAACTACAGGCCTGTCAGCTTAACATTAGTTCTGGAGAAGTTATGGAATCAGTCAGTTAGGAAGCCGCCTCCCAGAAGGTTGCTTCTAACTTTCCAGCCAGTGGACAGAGCCCCCACCGCCCAATAAAATCCCGACCGAGGAGTGCAGGTAGAGGTTGGGGAAATAATTGAACTAGGAGACACATATGAAATTCAGTTCGCATTTGGAAGACCTTAGTGATAGTTGTAAATTGGCAATATTAAATGGCTATCCATGATAAATCTCTTCAGATATTGCTATTTGTTGAAGTCAATGGAAATGCATGAGACTTATAATGGAGATATACAATCAAGATATGGAATGGGCAGCTGAATCGATATCATCATTTACCACTACACCCAAAGTCCAAATTACCCTCATTCCTATTCCTATCACAAATTCCCATATCCACGTTTATAAATACTTCATTTGTACATCACCAAAGTTGGGATGCACAACTGGGCGCAGCACACCTGGACCAAGAAGGGGACTGCTTGACAATTACCCAATGGTCTCTGGTCTCTGACAATTACCCAATGATACCCTAATCAAGGGCAGAATCTTCTGCGTGTCAGGCGGGCTGGTCAGGAGAGGTCACGGAACTGATTGCCGCCTGCGATCAGCTCCGCGCCGCCTTAATTGGCCCACCCAGTGTGACACGCACCCGGTAGTGCTCAGCGCTACCTGTGCATGCGGGGAGAGGAGGGAGAGTCGGGGCCTGCGCTCTTTCGTACATGCGCGCGGAAGAGCGCAGAAATCTCCCTGAGACACGGAGCTGCCTCAGGGAGATTAAGTTCAAAATGAAACTTCAAAATAAAAGAAAGTTAAAAATCATTTACACATATCTCCTCATGAGACAGCAAGGCAAGGGGTTAAAGGGTGGTAATCTGCCAATATTTTCACTCACTGCACCACCACCACAACCACAGTTCAATTTGTCTAATGTCCTGAACGACCAGACTGAGGTGCCTCCTGTAACGTTGCTGTAAAATTAACCATCGCTTCAGGCTCTGAATCAGGCTGAGTACCCTCAGGAATGTCTAATAATAGCTGTCACCCTGTTATCACTGCCCTTTAACCAGCTGACATTGCACTCAATGAGTGATGTGCCTTTGCTCAGTGACTCACAGTAGGTCACAGCACAGGTTTAAATTTTATTTCCACAATACGTGAGGTAATGGGATTAAAATTAGATCACTGACAATCAAGCATAATGGGATGGAATGCAAGGGCATTATGTTGAACCCATGAATATCTTTTTTCATTTTTTGGGGGTTTGCGGGGAGGGTGGGTATGATTTGGGCATTTGCTGAAGGATTTTAATGCTGGGAGTAGTTTTCCATTTCTTTTCCATACCAACGATCAACAACATCAACCATGACAACTTGTAGTTATATAGCGCTCTTAATGTAGTAATACATCCCAAGGCACTTCATAGGAGTGTTATCAATCAAAATCAGATACCAAACCACATATAGAGATTCCAGGACAGATGACTAAAAACTTTGCAAAAGAGGAGGTAGATTTAAGGAGCATTTTAATGGGGAAAGAGATGAGGAGAGGGGCAAGATTTAGGGAGGGAATTCCAGAGCTTGGGGTCAAGGCAGTTGAAGGCAAGGCCACCAATGATAGAGTGACTAAAATTGGAAGGCTTAAGAGGATAAAATTGGAGTACTGTGGATATCTCGGAGGACTGTAGGTCAGGAGGAAATTACATAGATGGGGTCATGGAAGCATTTGAAATCAGGGGTGAGAATTTTAAAATTAAGGTGTAGGCAGCCCATCCAGTTAGTGAGCATGGGGTTGAGGGTGAATGGTATTTAATGCGAGTAAGGACAGTCTGGAAGATATAATAATTCTTATAATGTTACTGGAATTTATTATAGGGTAAAAGTGGGGTCCCTGTCTATGGGTCGATGTCTGTGTGTGTGCCTTTGTGTGACTTAATTGAATTAAAGTCTGAAGGCTTTGATGTGTCAGAAGATAAGTTAGGTTTGAAGTGTTAAGTAGCAAACATGGACGAAAGTTGTAGAATGTAAGAGGAAAAGAGAACATTTGCATTTTAAATAAACCAGACTAGCTTGGATTCAAAGAGAGGGAGTAAATTATTATACCTAACCAAGGCGGGGGGGGGGGGGGGGAGTTAAGAAACAGTGTGTTAATTATTCCCAAAGATTACTGGTAAACTTGGGACTGAATTTTACCCCCCCGCCGGGGTGAAAGTTGATGGGCGAGCACGTGCGGGCGCGCTTCCGATCAGCGCCCCTGATCGGAGGCACGGCGCCATTTTACATGGGCAGGCCAATTAAGGCCCACCCAGCCCAGCGTGATGTCCGCACGGAAGCACTATGCGCTTCCTGCTTAAAATTCAGGCAGTTAAGAAAGAGATGCCAGTAGGTGAGGAAGGACTTATTTCCAGATGAGAACCCAGTGGGGAGATGTTTAAATTTGTATGAGCTCTTCCAAAAGTTGAAGTATTCTTTATTTCCTTTGAGAAGATAGCTAAACAGATGAAATGGCCACAGGAAAACTGGACATTGTTGTTACAATCCAGGTTGTTGGTAGAGCACATGAGGTTTATGCTTCACTGTCAGAAGAAATGCCAATGGATTATGATGAGGTAAAAAGGCTATTTTGAGTACATATGAGTTGGTTCCTGAGGCATACAGGCAGAAATTTAAGAATATGAGAAAACAGCCTGGGCAAACTTATATTGAGTTTGTAAGAGTAAAACAAGAGTAATTTTGACTGGTGGATATGGGCATTAAAGAAAGAGACAACATATGCAGCTCTTAGAGAAGTAATTCTTTTGGAAGAATTTAAAGGTTCAATTCCTTCGGCATAGAGAACTCATATGGAGGAACATAGGGTTGAAACAATAAGACAAGAAGCAGGGATAGCTGATGATTATGAGCTAGTTCATAAAGCTAAGCCTTTTCTTTCGTCACCCTTTTAAATCAGAAGAAGATAGAAAGTGGGAAGGTGAAAGGAAAGTGAGTAGTCTGGAAAGAGGAGTAGGTGGAAATTCCCAGGAATTTTTTTCAGAATAAAAAGGAAGGTGCTGGGGGTAGAAGTGACATTTGAAAATTGAGGTGTTTTCATTGTAATAAAGTTGGACACACAAAATCTGTGTGTTGGAAATGGCAGAGAAAATCTTTTGGAATTATAGGGGAGTAGAAAAGTCCTGAAAATAAAAGTACTGTGGGTTCTGAGGTTCAAGATTAGGAAAAAAATGGTGGTTTGTGCACAGGCAAAACAGGAAGAATCAGTGATGGTTAAGAAGTGGGAATGTGTTCACAATTTACCCAAGAGAATTCTCAGGATCAGGTTGCAGAAATGTTTAAAGATTTTGTGTGTGAAAGGAAAGTCTTTCCATGCGTACAGGGCGGAGTAGATAAAGATGCTTAAAATTTTAAGAGACAAAGGGGCTAGTCAATCCTTATTGGGATAGTGACGTTTGTTGTTCAGAGGGAGCATTGCAGGAACAGGTGATAATAAGTGGGATTCATGGAGATGCTAAACCTATTCCATTGTGGAAGGTAAATTTAAAGAGTAAGTGGGAAACAGGTGAGGTGATTGTTGAAGTAGTGGAAAAATTGCCCATTGCAGGGTTTCAATTTATTCTAGGTAATGCTATTGCTGGATCACAGATGTGGATAATGCCTATGGTAGTTGAGCAGCCTGTAGAAGTGTTTTCAACAGAAGTGTTGCAAAGAGAGCATCCTGGATTATTTCCAGATTGTGTGATAATGAGACCATAGGTTCATAGATTGAAACAAGAAGAACAGGAAGTTCAAAGGCAGGGAGAAGGTGTGGAAATCCAATTAGCTGATACTGTGTTTGATAACATTGTTCAGGAAGAAAGATTGGAAGACAATTCAGCTGAAGTGTTTAACTCAAGGCAGTTGGTAGATTTACAGAATTGCAAAACAAGTTGTGGCAGTTGTTTCAAGTTTAGGATTTGAGCAGCTCAGCATTTACCATCGGCTGTGCCATAACAGGACTAGGGCAGTATTAGGTGACCTCAAGTTTATGGAGGGTAGAACCTGGGAGCTGGCCTGTAATGCATTTGAATAGTCAAGTTCAGAGGTTAAAAAAAGGTATGGAATAGGATTTCAGCAGCTGATGAGCTGAGAGAGGGCAGAGTCATGGTAACCTGGAAAACCTTCCCCCAAAGGGCTGCGGATGCTCAGGGACAACCAGAGATTTCAAAACTCAGTAAGGGTATCAAAGGATATGGAGCAAATGCGAGTAAATGGAGCTGAGGGGCAGATTTGCCACTTAAATGGCAAAGGAGGTTTGAGGGGCTGAATGGCCTCCCTCTGTTATCAATGTTCCGATGTTCTGGTGCCACACGGGTAAATTGTACTCGCTTAACTATCAATGGGTTATTTGGTTGCAACTTAAGGGCCAAACTCACCCTGCCAAGAACCTCATGACAGAGAAAGGATAGCTGAAGTGGCCCCAATCCAGGATCTGCCAGGTGATTGGTATACTGGGCGGGGAGAGTGGACCAGCTAGTAATCTCACCTAGAATTCAGGCTCCAATTTGATCCTTGAAGAAACTTTGACTCTTGGGCCCTGTGTTTTTCACTCTGGGCTGGTGCTGCTGAGGTTGCCACTGGTGTCAGGTCTCCATCATTTCTCCCAATCTGCCCTGCCCGACCACTGCCCCACCCTTATCCATAGCTGCCAACCTATGACGATGCCCAAGATTTACCTTTAACTTAGCAGGCGGTTCCAGGAATGTTTATAATCAAGAACAGTGCCCTAACAATTGAGCAGGGTCAGGATAATGGTTCTGGGCAGGGGGTTCAAAGTATGAAAGAGAAGCATACAGCCCATCATGCCTACACTAGCTCTTTGAGATATCCAATTAATCCCTATTGTTCCTTTTCAAATATTTATCCAATTCCCTTTAAAGATTACTACTCAATCTGCTACTACCACCCTCATCCTTCATATAATTCTTGTAAATCTCCTCTCCAAGGCTTTGATATCCTTTTTAAAGTGTGATGCTCAGAATTGCACGTAATACTCTGGCTTAAGCAGTGATGTATACAGTTTTAACATAACGTTCTTGCTTTTGTATTCTATGCCTCTATTAATAAAGCCTAGGATCCAGTATAACTTTTTTTCAAAAACAGCTTTGTCAATTTGTTCTGCCATCTTCAGAGAAATGTATATCTGCACCCCCAGGATCCTGTCCCTTACCCCAGGATCAATGACCACCTGGATGGTTGAATCTGAAACTGGGGCTTCCGCTGAACTTTCACCTTCCTTATGGTGAAATGTTGGTGGTGGGGGTGGGTGTTCGATAATGAAAAGGAGTTTGAAGGGATGAGAACTATTTGCTCAAACAGAGGGTAATAAGCACAGACAGGGACTAGTTAGGCCAAATGGCCTGTTCTACAGTTGTAGCTAAAGCATTGCTGTAAAAAGAAGCTTTTTGTCTGGCACTCATCAGGACAGGTGCAAGAATGTCAAATTTCAAAGGGAACAACAACTTACACTGCATGAGAAAGGATGCTGATTGGTTGAAATTTGGTATTCTTGCCTCTGTCCTGATGAGATTGAGATGAAAAGCTTTGACAGCATGTCTCTTTTTTTCAGCAATACTCAAATTCTGTGCTACCAAGTGACCAGTTGTAACCTTGATGTATTTATACAAACATTTCAAAAGTGTCAGGGTTGGAGAAGCCCAGCTGATCCATCAGGCCTCCTCCAATCTCATGATATAGTTGTGGCAACGTGGTTGACTCTTAGCTGCCCTCTGAAATGGCAAGCCACGTGGTTCAGGGGCAATTAGGGATGGGCAACAAATGCTGATCTTGTCAGCAACGCCCACAAATTTAAAAAAAATGCCTGGAGATTATGAAAAGCATCTATTATCGCCACCCCACTCCTCTTTCCCCCGCCACACCTGCCCCTTTATCACTCCCCACCCCCCTCACCTCCCGACAACTGTGTAATCTTCTGGGTTAAGGAAAAAAAAAAGAGATATAACTTCCTCCCCTTTCTGCTCCAGTCCCCTTTAGATATTTAAGATACGTTTTTGTACGTGCAGATTATCTTTCAGTGATTTGTGAACTTGGACTCCCAAATTATTTGCTCCTTAAGACATTTCTGAGAGGTGTGGAAAGGCAAATATACGAATCATTCCACAAGCCAAAACTCTCAAGTTCGGAGCTACATCATAGAGAGCATGGCTTGGACAATCGGGGTTGCTGTGTCATTGCCCTATCTACGTACAACATATGCTTCCTGTAAATGCAGCTCCCTGCTGCAATTATAGAATCACGGACTTACCCTTTGTATTAATCCTCCCCAGTGTACCTCCTATTACAGAAAAGTGTGCACCTAATATTGCCTTTTGCCTGGCAGCTGGCCAATTGTTACGCCACCCAACCCCAGCTAGTAGAAGTTATAAGTCCACGGAATGAGCAAAAGCAATGGTCCTAATTTTGCAGCCAAAGTAATGGTGAGTTCCTGGCGCTTGCCATTATTAATGAGCAAATCAACCTGCAGGTTCAGGCGAAGAAGAGATCAGCCACGAGCTATGAATTGCTACAAGCTGTTGGACAATTTGTACTGCCCCACCGTTAGTCTCATGTCAAAGGTAACTCACCCTCAGCCTCTCTGCGAGCTTCTGGAAATTGCTGCATTTACACATTCGTTATCTATTAAACTTGCCACAGAAAGTTAGGGCTGGCACTCCACAGCTTATGTACCTTTTTAACGATGAGGTTTATGTTCCTGCAATGCCAAGCAACCTTTCTGCCCAGAAAGGGAATAATTTAAACTATGGAGTATAAAAACGTAGTAACTTGTTGTCAGAGATTTAAAAAGTGACATTTTTAACATTTATAATTTTTCTTTTCTTTCTGTTTCTTTTCTCTCTCTCTCTAACCTTCCTTGCCTTCTCTTTATTTCTCTTTTTATACCTGCTTTGACTCCAATTCACCTCATTTCTTTCTCCCTGTTTCTTTCTCAGTCTTTGAATCTCATTGTTTAAGGAGAAAGGCAGTTTGTCCTGTATTTCACTGAGGTCCCAGGTGCCTCATTGCCCTCGTTGTTCTACAATCAGCTCACACTTCCAGCAACTTACAGCTCAAAAATGTTCAAGCCGATGGGTGAGGGTAAAGCTATTGGATTTGCCAGATGATGCCCCACCCCAGCAAGCTCTGGGCCATTGCGTTCGGTGAGTTGGAACAGACTGTGAATCAAAGATTTGTAAGCACTGATCTTGTGATAGCTTTTAGTTGACAGCATAGCCCTTAGCAACTCCTTTTCATCTGATATTTCTCATGTGGATGTCATCTGATAAGTTCCGCTGGCACACTGAAGGTGTCGTCTTTCACCAACAGTTGCATAACCTGCCATTGTTGCACATGCAAAATCATGTGATCACTTGTTGACTGCCATCGTTATTTCTTCCTAGAAATACTGTAAGAGCGAAGTCACAGCCCAACCAAGCTCAGAGTTCAGCAACATGCAAGTTCTGACTCCAGGCACAGGTGGTGGGCTCACTTTATCTGCTTTTCAACCTTAGCACAAGTTTTTCTGTTCTTTGTTTTTGCTTCCATGGTACATGACACAACCCCCCTGGGTCTTGATGATAACAAGATAACTGTAGCAAAGTTTAATGCTGAAAATTAGTAAAAAGGATTTATATTTGATTACATTACTGTGTTACAAATTCGCAGTGCATTCCTTCAAATGGGAGCAATAAGAGATAAATCTAAGACTTCCCTGGGTCCTTTTCCAGTGACAACTTCTGTATGTTTTTATTGTACCAATGCCACCGCTAATGCACCCAGAACCGTGCATCGGCAGAAAATCCAAAGCAGTGCGTTTAGCTTTTGCAGAAAGAAGTTTTTCAAAGAAAAGTATAGGCTTGAACTCTTGCAATGCCTAAACGCTCAACATACCCTCTTCTTATATTGCCATCATTATTCCTCCCCAGGAAAACTGCAATAGCAAAGTCACAGTTGGTCCTGTACATAGGAACATAGGACTTAGTGCAAATTCAAAGGCTTCAAAAACATAGACCAAAAGCCTGAGAAGGCCTTGACATGGTGATCATTAAGTGAAATCCCCACATCAATTGATATTTGGACCACTCTGTGTGGAACTAAATTGAGCTAGCTTGGATGATCTGCGCTCAATGAACTGATCTCAGCTATACTGCAGGTGTATCAATGCAAGTCTTTATATATTTTATTATGCGGAGAATCACAAATACACCAGGAATGTTTCAAAAACTCCAGCTGGTCAAATTAAAAAAGGCTAAAGATTGACAGCAACGTGTCAGGCACATGACCTTCTCAGTCTCTGATATTTTTACATTTATTAGCAGGTGCATGGGAGCACCACCACCTCACTTTCCCATCCAAGGCACACACCATCCTGACTTGGAAATATATCGCTGTTCCTTCACAGTCGCTGGGTCAAAATCCTGGAACTCCCTCCCTAACAGCACTGTGGGTGTACCTATACCACATGGACTGCAGCGGTTCAAGAAGGTGGATCACCACCACCTTCTCAAGGGCAATTAAGGATGGGCAATAAAAATGCTAGCCTAGCCTGCGACACCCATGTCCCGTGATAGAATTAAAAATAAGTTTTAAAGTCAGCATCTGAAATTTCTAGGGGAATTCATTCATTTGCATTGTCCCATTATTCCTGGATCGATTGATGGCACTTCATATTTTGTCATTAAAGTTGGGATACTTTCTGGGGATAGTGTCAAAGCAAGGCCTATGAAGGTGGTTTTCTTTCACATGCTCAATAATTGTAGAATTGTAGCAAGCCTGGATTAAAAAGAAACCCTTATCATTGTACATGATTTCATTGGATATATCACATGCCCACATGTATTCTCCTTGACTTTGAAGAGGTCCATGGCTTGAGAGTATAAATGACAAAACATATTTAATAGCAATAGCAACACACATTTACATAGCCCCCTTAGCTTAGTGAAATATCCCAAGGTACTTCCTAAAAGCGTTATCAGATAAAATTTGATGCCAAGCCTGAAAAGAAAATATTAGGACAGGTGAGGTAGGTTTTAAGGAGTGTCTTAAAGAGGAAAGAGAGGTAGAGAGGCTGCAAAGTTTAGGGAGGAAATTTCAGAGCTTAGGGCCAGAATGAAGGCAATGGTGGAGCAATGGACATCAACGGTATGCAAGAGGGCAGAACTGGAGCATGGGAATTGCAAAGGGTTGCAGGGCTGGAGGACGTTACAAAGATAAAGAAGAGGAAAGGTCACCGAGGGATTTGAAAATAAAAGTATCTGATAGATACTCCAAGGGTAACAAAAGCAAACAGGCTGACCTCAGGAATTCAGCAGAGAAGGGAAATGGATCAACAGTGTTTTGCCACCTTGTGGCAGACTGCATTACCGCTTCAACACAGTGAACCAGATCTTTTGGAATTTGCATGGAGCAGGATTTTGCCCCTGGGCTTTGGGACCCTGTCATCATGGTCAAATGGAGGTCAGAAACCCGCACTAGGTGGGTAACAGTCACTCATTTGTGATTTTCCCTGAATTGGCCAATTAGTGGCCAGAGGGCAGGCTCGTCCTCCGATTCAGTTTGCCATCCAGGCTCTTGAAGCTGGAGCTCCAACTCTAAGCAGCAGGATGAAGGAGTTGGGAGGCCCCTCCCCAACTTTTTTTAAATTGAAAATAAAAAATAGGATCAGCAATCTGGCCACCTTTGTGGGAGGTGGGGGGCGGTGGGGGGAGAGGATGGAGGCGGTGGGTGGGGGGAGGACAGGGGCAATGGCGGGCAGGGGAGGGTGGTAGTGTGGAAACCCCACCAAAACACACCCTGCGGCTGCAGCTACACAGGCAGGCAGGGAGGGCTGGTGCCCTGGTCTGCCAATGTCCTGTTCCCCCATTGCCCTCCACTGACAAGAGGCTTTAATAAGCCTTGAATAACGTGAATCAGCTACCCGTGACTTGATGGCAGGTAGCCCTCCTGCCCGGTCACTCCCTCCAGCACCCCTATCCCACCTGTGGGAAAATGGCTTGAGGATGGGATGTAGCTGGGTAACTGGCAAGATGGCCTGTGGCACCAAACTCTGTTCCCATCTGCCTCTGTGCCCACACCACTGGGGCCTAAAGATTCAGCTCACGATGGTTTATTTGGGATTTCTGGTGCTGTCAGATTTCCCTTTACTGTTGCTGATGGGACACTGTTCTACTGGCTTCATTTTGCTGTGAAAATACCTCAACATTGGGCAAAATTTTCCTCCTGCTGCCCGTATGTTAATGACCTTATTTTTGATTCATCCTCAGGAGGTGAATGATAAGTTTACCTAATGGACACTAAGAGGTAAATACATAGGGCAGGATTTTCGGGTTGTCAGGAGGGCACGGTGGGCGGGTCCGGGAGCGACCGGGAAACGGGCCGCCCCCCACGATCGGTCCCCGATTGCGATTTCACATTAACGGCCAGCCAGCGTGAGTCGTGCACTGAGGAACTCAGCGCGGCCTGGGCTGGGGGCAGGAGGAGGCTGAGCACTGATGTCAGCACAGGCATGGGGGAGCACACAATGAAAGCTCCCTGAAGGCGGAGACCCACCTCAGGGAGCTGAAAAACTTTAAATACAAAAACAAAGAGTATGAAATCCTGGAAAAAAAATGTCCCCACATAGGCCTCACTCACCTGAACATCTGGATAATACAAATTCTGCCCAAACATTTGTTTTTAAATTAATATCAGAAACCGCATCCCGCCCTTGGATGAGGTTTCCTCAAAAATGCAAAGGCCGCCTGGAAGATTTGCCCGCTCGCCAAGCGCAACATTGGACGGGCAGCGAAAAATCCACGTCATTTGAAACTTTAATGGCCTTAACAGGCCCTTTAATTGTCGCAGGCACGCGGCCGACTCTTGCGCGCGCCTGCTGACTGAGATATCGTGCGAGTGTGCGATGACGTTGGGATGCTTGCCCGGCGTCGTCGTATGCTATTTTACGCACGGTTTTGTCGAACGCCCGCCCACAGGACATTAAACTCTGCCCATAGTGTGGGACTGGAATTATATGGACACCTGACCAAGCAGGGGTTCCTTTCCCTGAAGAAGATTGGTGAATCAGTTGGGTTTTTAAAAACATGTTTTTAATGTTAATCCACAATTAACCATATTTATTGAATTAAATTTCACAACTTTCTGCAGTGGAAATTTGAACTCAGGACATCTGTTTTGCTGGATCCAGTGTCATAACCACAAGGGTACTACACCCCTCAATACAGTAAGAAGACCTTTTGTGTAGCTTAGTGGGTATGTCACTGGACTAGTCATCTAGATGCCTGGAATAATGACCCAGAGGCCTGAGTTAAAATCCCACCATGGAAACTGGGGAATTTAAATTCAAATATTTGAATTAATCTGGAAAACAAAGCAAATATCAAATATATGTGTCTACCAGTTTGTTATAGAAACACAATTGGTTCACTAATATCCTTTAAGGAAATCTGCTGTCCTTATCTAAATCACTAGAGTGTGATCCCAAAGGAATGTGAAAGTTTGGTGAGTCGAGGGAGTTCAGTGAAGAGGGGAGGGAGCTACACCTTTGCTTTTTCTAACATTTTCACCCTGTAGCAATTGGTTCTTGCTCTAGTACAGAGGAAGAAGTGAACTGTTTGGAGAGTATCTGCTAAGTGGTTAGGGCCTATTCTATTCCTAAGATTCAAAAGAGTAGAGGAATTTGTGGTTAGATTAATAAACTACATAAAACAAAATAAATAATTGAATAAAATAATTAAGTAATTAATTAAAGCACACAAGGATGGCAGGACGGGTGATATGTCATGGCTACAGCATGTGGGAGCTCCTGGATGACAGTGTGACACAGGGCAAACACATCTGTGGTAAGTGTCTTTGGCTGAGGACCTTTGGTTCAGAGTCATTGAGCTGGAGACTGAGATGTGGACACTGCAATGCATTAGGGAAAGAGAGAGTCATCTGGATGCTTTGTACCAGGAGGCGGTCACACCCCTTCGGGTAGGGTCTTCTGATTTGGAAGGTGGTCAGGGACAGGAGGGCAAGACTGCAGCTGAGGCAGGTAAGGGGATCCAGAGGGTAGGAGTGCAGGAGTATGAGCCTCTGCAATTGCCCAACAGGTCTGAGGTTCTTTCAGCTTGTTTGGCTGGGAGTGGGGGCTGCAAGGTGGATGAACTGACTTTTTCTTATTCATTAATGGGGTGTGAGCATCACTGGCTGGGCCAGCATTGATTGCCCCAACAATTGAGGCCCCAACAATCCCCATCCACCACTACTCTCCTCCGTCTGGCTGAACTTGTTCTCACACTGAACAATTTCTCCTTTAACTCCTCTCACCTCCTTCAAATAAAAGGTGTGGCTATGGGTACCCGCATGGGCCCCAGCTATGCCTGTCTCTTTATGGGGTATGTGGAACATTCCTTGTTCCAGTCCTACTCCGGCCCCCTCCCACAACTCTTTCTCCGGTACATCGATGATTACTTCGGTGCTGCTTCATGCTCTCGTCGGGACCTGGAAAAATTTATTAATTTTGCTTCCAATCTCCACCCCTCCATCATCTTCACATGGTCCATCTCTGACACTTCTCTTCCCTTCCTTGATCTCTCTGTCTCAATTTCTGATGATAGACTGTCCACCAATATCCATTACAAGCCTACCGACTCCCACAGCTACCTCGACTACAGCTCCTCACACCCCGCTTCCTGTAAAGACTCCATCCCATTCTCTCAGTTCCTTCGCCTCCGTCGCATCTGTTCTGATGACGCTACCTTCAAAAACAGCTCCTCTGACATGTCCTCCTTCTTCCTTAACCGAGGTTTTCCATCCACGGTCGTTGACAGGGCCCTCAACCGTGTCCGGCTCATATCCCGCGCATCCTCCCTCACACCTTCTCCTCCTTCCCAGAAACATGATAGGGTCCCCCTTGTCCTCACTTATCACCCCACCAGCCTCCGCATTCAAAGGATCATCCTCCGCCATTTCCGCCAACTCCAGCATGATGCCACCACCAAACACATCTTCCCTTCACCCCCCTTGACGGCATTCCGTAGGGATCGTTCCCTCTGGGACACCCTGGTCCACTCCTCCATCACCCCCTACTCCTCAACCCCCACTTATGGCACCTCCCCATGCCCACGCTGAAGATGCAACACCTGCCCCTTCACTTCCTCTCTCCTCACTGTCCAAGGGCCCAAACACTCCTTTCAAGTGAAGCAGCATTTCACTTGCATTTCCCTTAACTTAGTCTACTGCATTCGTTGCTCCCAATGCGGTCTCCTCTACATTGGAGAGACCAAACGCAAACTGGGCGACCGTTTTGCGGAACACCTGCGGTCTGTCCGCAAGAAAGACCCAAACCTCCCTGTCGCTTGCCATTTTAACACTCCACCCTGTTCTCTTGCCAACATGTCTGTCCTTGGCTTGCTGCATTGTTCCAGTGAAGCCCAACGCAAACTGGAGGAACAGCACCTCATTTTCCGACTAGGCACTTTACAACCCTCCGGGCTGAATATTGAATTCAACAACTTTAGATCTTAAACTCCCCCTCCCCCCATCCCCACCCCGTTTCTTTCCCCCCACCCCCGCTTTTTTTTCAATAATTTATATAGATTCTTCTTTCTCCACCTATTTCCATTATTTTTAAATCTAAAACTAAAACCTCTAGTCTTTCCACCCCACCCCCACTAGAGCTGTACTTTGAATATCCTGTCTTCCATTCTTAATTAGCACTTTTCTCAGACAAAGACCACCACCTTCAACACCTCTTTGACCCTTTTGTCTGTGACATCTTTTGATTATCTGCTCATCTCCACAATCATCACACCACACCCTCAATGTGTCTCTTCCCCCCCCCCCCCCACCCACCTTAAACCAATTTATATTTCTCCTTTCTTCTAACTATGCTCCAGTTCTGCCGAAGGGCCATGAAGGCTCGAAACGTTAACTGATTTCTTCTCCGCCGATGCTGCCAGACTTGCTGAGTTTTTCCAGGTAATTCTGTTTTTGTTTTGGATTTCCAGCATCCGCAGTAGCTTTTAGCTTTTTGTTTTTATCTTTGTGTTTGATTGCCCATCCCTAGTTGCCCATGGGAAGATGGCGGTGAGCTGCCTCCTTGAACCGCTGCAGTCCATGTGGTGCAGGTACACCCACAGTGCTGTTAGGGAGGGAGTACCACGATTTTGACCCAGCAACAGTGAAGGGATAGCAATATATTTCCAAGTCAGGATGGTGACTGGCTTGGAGGGGAATTTGCAGCTGGTAGTGTTCCCATGTGTCTGCTGCCATCGTCCTTCTAGATGATAGTGGGCTTGGAAGGCGCTGTCTAAGGAGGCTTGCAGAGTTCCTGCCACTGTGCATCTGTGGTGGAGGGAGCAAATATTCGTTGATGGGGTGCCAATCAAGTGGGCTGCTTTGTTCCGGATGGTGTCAAACTTCTTGAGTGTTGTTGGAGCTGCACTCATCCAGACAAATGGAGAGTATTCCATCACACTCCTGATCTGTGCCTTGTAGATGGTGGACAGGCTTTGGGGAGTCAGGAGGTGAGTTACTCGTCGCAGGACTCCTAGCATCTGACCTGCCCTTGTAGCCACAATATTGATATGGCTAATCCAGTTCAGTTTCTGGTCAATGGTAACACTCAGGATGTTGATAATGGGGGACTTCATCGATGGTGATGCTATTGAATGTCAAAGGGCAATGGTCATTGCCTGGCACTTGTGTGGGGTCAATGTTACTTGCCACTTGTCAGCCCAAGAATGGATATTGCCCAGGTTTTGCTGCATTTAGACATAGATTGCTTCAGTATCTGAGGAGTCGTGAATGGTGCTGAACATTGTGCAATAATCAGCGAACATCCCCATCTCTGACCTTGCGATGGAAGGAGGTCATTGATGAAGTAGCTGAAGATGGCTGGGCCATGAGCACTACCCTGATTAACTCCTGCAGTGATGTCCTGGAGCTGAGATGATTGACCTCCAACAACCACAACCATCATCCTTTGTGCTAGGTATGAATCCAACCAGCGGAGAGTTTTCCCCCTGATTCCCATTGACCCCAGTTTTGCTAGGGCTCCTTGATGCCACACTCTGTAAAATGATGCTTTGATGTCAAGGGCAGTCACTCTCACCTCACCTCGGGAGTTCAGATCTTTTGTTCATGTTTGAACCAAGGCTTTAATGAGGTCAGGAGCTGAGTGACCCTGGCAGAACCCAAACTGAGCATCAGTGAGCAGGTTATTGCCACTTGATAGCACAGTTGATGACACATTCTATCACTTTACCGATGATTGACGGTAGACTGATGGGGCGGTAATTGGCCAGGTTTGATTTGTCCTGCTTTTTGCATACAGGACACACCTGGGCAATTTTCCACATTGCTGGGTAGATGCCAGTGTTGTAGCTGTACTGGAACAGCTTGGCTAGGGGCACAGCAAGTTCTGGAGCACAAGTCTTCAGCACTATTGCTGATATATTGTTAGGGCCCATGGCACTGGGTGCAGGATGCCATTCAAGTGGGAGAAAAAAGGAATGTAGTGGTGGAAGGGGACAGTATAGTGAGGGGGATTGACACTGTTCTCTGTAGCAAAGAGCGAGAGTCCAGATGGCTATGTTGCCTAACTGGTGCCAGGGTTTGGTACATTTGCTCAGGGTTGGAGAGGAACTTTCATTGGGAGGGGGGGGATCCAGTTGTCATGGGCCATGTAGGTACCAATGCCAGAGGCAGGATGAGGAACAAGGTTCTGCATAGTCAGTATGAGGAGCTAGGCACCAAGTTAAGAAGCAGAACCTCCAAAGGCAATAATTTCTGGATTATTATCTGAGCCATGTGCAAATTGGCATAGGACAAATACAATTAGCAAAATGAATGCATGGCTCAAAGACTGGTTCGGGAGAAGTGGATTCCGGTTTGTGGGGCACTGGCACTGTGTACTTGGGAAAGCGGGGCCTGTACCATTGGGATGGTCTACACCTGAACCCTGCTGGGACCAGTGTTCTTGCAAGCCAGATAACTAGGGAAGTAGAGAGGGTTTTAAACTAAATAGTGGGGGCAAGGGATCAAATTTGGAAAGATGTGGCAATCCGAAGAGTAGGGACAAGGCAAGAAAGAAAGGGATTAATATGGGAAATGATAAACAGGCCATGACAGGAAGGGTTAGAGAGTGAAAGTCTGAGAATAAATCAGCAGATAAGGCTAGATGCTACAAAAATAATAAAATGAAAAAACTAAAGGCTCTGTATCTAACCCCACATAGTATTTGAAACAAAACAGATGAACTGATAGCACAAATAGAAATAATTACGTATTTTCTGATAGCCAGCACAGAGACATGGCTACAGGATGACATAGATTGGGACCTGAATATTGAAGACATTGAAGACATATTGTGACATTTAGGAAGGACAGGATGTTAGGAAAAGGTGGGAGGGTGGCTCTGTTAATTAATGATGGTATTAGCGCATTACAGAGGGATGACCCATGTTCAGGAAACCAGGATGTAGAAGTGGTTTGGGTTGAGATGAGAAATGATAAAGGCAAGAAGTCATTTATGGGAGTGGTGTACAGGCCCCCTAATTGTAACTACATGGTAGGACAAAGTATAAAGGAAGAGATAATGGGAGCTTGTCAGAAAGGCATGGTGATAATTTTAATCTACATATAGACTGGAAAAGTCAGATGGGCAAAGGTCGCCTAGATGAGGAGTTCTAGAACGTTTTCCATTTTGGCAGGGAGGATAAAAAAGCATATTATCTAAATGGTGAGAGATTCAGAGGGATCTGGATGTGTTAGTGCATCAATCAAAAAAGGCTAGTATGCAGGTACAGCAAGTAATTAGTAATTAGGAAAGCTAATAGAATGTTCTTGTTTATTGTGAGGGGAGTTGATTATAAAAGTAGGGTTGTACAGGGCACTGGTGAGACCACATCTGGAGTACTATGTACAGTATTGGTGTCCTTATTTAAGGTTCAGAGGTTTACTAGACTAATGCCAGGAATGTCTTATGAGGAAAGGTTGGACAGGTTAGCTTGTATCCACTGGAGTTTAGAAGAGTAAACGGTGACTTGATTGAAACCTTTAAGATCCTGAGGGGTCTTGACCGGGTGGATGTGGAGAGGATCTTTCCTCTTGGTGGGAGAATCTATAACTAGGGGTCACTGTTTAAAAATAAAGGGTTTCTCATTGAAGACAGAAATGAGGAGAAACTTTTTCTCTGAGGGTCGTGACTATTTGGAACTCTGTTCCTCAAAAGGCAGTGGAAGCAGAGACTTTGAATATTTTCAAGGCAGAGGTAGATAGATTCTTGATTAACAATGGGGTTAAAGGTTATCAGGGAGGAGGCAGGAATGTGGGGTTGAGGTTGCAATCAGATCAGCCTTGGTCTTATTGAATGGTGGAGCAGGCTCGAAGGACCAAGTGGCCTACTCCTCCTAATTCGTATGTTCCATTAATAGCAATGTCATTAAAACAACAACTTGCCATCACTCCAGGTATGGGAGACAGACAGAGGGGGTGGTGCAAACTGCTAGGAACTCTCACTCCAGCCGCTGTCCCATCAGGTACCACCAACATCCCTCCATTTATGTTGCCTGGGAACAGAGGTGCTTAGTGGAAAGAATGTGAATAAATAAATAAAAAATGCTTGGACAATTGCAATTAAAAGAACAGAAAAACTGCCTTTCTTTCCTGCTGCACCTGAAAATCTGGTCTCGATGTGGTCAGACTAGTGAACATTTACAATTGGAAGATATTCGTGGTTGAGGGTCAGGGGGTGGCCAGTGTTGTAGGTAGAAATTTGTTTGGACAGAGGGTTTGATAGGTGAGTATAAAGATTGAGCAGAATTGGGGTGAATTGTTGTCATGCTTATAACTTATGTCCAACTTTTAAGCCACGTGATTGGCTTGCCCTCAGATTTTGGGTGTCTCCAGGCGCAAATGAGGAGGAAGTTCTGGGGCTTACGTTTACAATTAAAAAAAAATTAATTCTTGGGATGCCAGCGTCATTGGCAAGGCAATGCAAGAGCTGCAGAATCTTTGCAATCATTAAGTGGATGGCATTTATATTCTGTTTAATATCGGCCACACTTAAAACAATCCGGGACATGCTAATCAGTAGCGTTGAAACAAAGAAAACACCTAACCCCATAGACAGTCTGCTTCTCCATTTCACTCCTGGCTCCTGGTCCTTTCAATCCACTCTTTCACCACCATACTCCATACTCTGCGAGTCCCCTGCCCCCTTAAACTTTGTTTCCCTTCCTGCCTTCAAAAGTCTCCTGAAAAAAACCCTGCCCTAACATTCTGATGCTCTTCTCCTTCATGCTCAGTGTCCATGATTATCCTCACCCTTTGTAAATGTGCTCTCAAAATTTCCTCGGTGCAGTATGGACACAAAATTGTTTTTGATGCACATCTTGGACAACTTGTTCTCAACTCACCTTGACCTGTTTCTAGTTATGTAAAATGTTTATTTTTATTTATTCTTTCTTTGAAATTTGTTTTGCTGAGCATCACATGTGATTGCATCGCCGGGTCCTGCTTGTTCTCAGTTTCACATTGCAAGTTTCTAATATGGGAAAAGTTATGTTGAGGGCTATGTCCCCCATCCCCCACTGCCCCAACCCCCCAGCTATCATGTGACGCTGGAACTGTTTATAAAAAGGACATGAGCTGTCCTTGCACAGACAGAAAAGGAACGAGGAGTAATCTTATCACAACGCCTGAGCTCTACTGAATCTCTTCTGAAGTGGAGCATCGGATACTAACGAGGAATTCGGCTGAAAGGAACGAGAAGGAAAAGGCAAAGCAACTCAGCAGATTTGAAGTGGTGTGAACTATATTTGGAGATGGATTTCCAGTCGACTATAATTCGAGAATCCAGCACGATGGAGACACTGGAGAAGCAACTTATCTGCCCAATCTGTCTCGAAATGTTTGAAAAGCCAGTTGTGATCCTGCCTTGCCAACACAATTTGTGCAGAAAATGTGCCAATGATGTGTTCCAGGTTAGTGTCTTTAAGCCAGTGACCTTGTGACCTCACTACTATTGCTTTTCAAGAAAGGCAGACAGAATAGTAGGAAGAGAGATAGAATTGTATTTCTGTAACACCTTTCAGGACCTCAGGATGTCCCCAGGAGCCTTATTGCCAATTAAGTATATTTTTGAAGTATAGTTACTGAAGTAATGTAGGCAAGCTCATTAAGGCATAGGGTGACCTTTTTAGTACAAAATTGAATAAACTTTTTCCCGGATAATTTTCTCTAAAAACTTTTCAAAGCTATAACTTTAAAAATAGTATGACATCTTCTAAAGTTGTTTATTTTTAAAATACAGTGAATATGGTTTAATACCGTAACCAGTTTTGGTGCAGTGCTGGTGCGTACGCTTCTTCTAAATATTTTGTGTATACATACATACATTTGTGTGCGCTTTTTTAGGCTGCTAATCCATACTGGCAAGGTCGAGGTAGCATGATTTCTGGAGGCAGATTCAGGTGCCCATCCTGTCGACATGAAGTTATCCTGGACCGTCACGGGGTGTACGGACTGCAGAGGAACCTACTAGTGGAGAACATCATTGATATCTACAAGGAAGAAGGCATCAGGTTAGCATGGATAATCCCTTCCCTTTCTGCATCAAGCCTGTTGTGAGGGCCAGGGAGTTGGATTAAGACTGTAATACATCCAGTAAGGAATTCGGGAAAAATTTCTTTACTGAGTGAGTGGTTAGAATTTGGGCCTTGCCATCACATGGAGTGTTTGAGGTGATTAGCATAGGTGCTTTTGAGAGGAAACTCGAGGGAGAAAGGAATAGAGAGATCTGTCGATCTGGTGAGAATAAAGTAGGATGGGAGAAGTCTCATGTGGGGCGTGAACATCAACATAGACCAGTTGGGCTAAATGGCCTGTTTCTGTGTTGTAAGTTCTAAATAATGACCCTCTTCCATTTGTGGTGATGTTATAGTGCCTTCACTGATAGGAGGGTGTAATTACAGTGCGACTACTTTAAATATGTATTATAAAATATAGTGGGCATTATAAATGTGAATGTAAGAAGTTCACAGGTAGTGAAGTAGATGTAAGATTTTTGATATGTTTCAGATGCTGATATCACAAATTAAAAGAACCTTCAAGCCTTTCTCCATTTTATAATACTTTTCAGTACAGATTAGAATAAGATAATTTTGCAGCTAATACATAAATGGTGCCTTCAAACTGACATATTTCTTGTGTGCATAGAGGATGCTATATATTAATTAGTCTGCAGAACAATGGTAGCTACTCTTCAAAAGTAACTAGTTGGGTCTCAAGCACTGGGGGAACACCTGAGGGTAGGATAAGATGCTATATAAATGAAATTAGTTTCTTTTTTTCATTCTCATATACTTGTGGAAAAGAAGCAGTACATTGACCTGCATTGTGCATATTTCAGGTCAAACAACATCTTCAGAAATGTTTTTCACTCCATGGCAACTTGCTAATTTATTATCACTTCCCACTGCATCCATGTCCACAAGGTCATCAGGGCAAGGTTTCAAGTGGTAACGATGACAAACTTTATTTAGCCCAGCTATTTCTAAGTGTTTAAAAATAGTAGGCCAGTAACTAAGCAAGTTTGCTGAGCTTTGCCTTTAAGAAATGCTGGCCTTATTTATTACTGCTAGCCATTAGATTAGAAATTAATAATTTATCCACATACAAATATCATAAGTTGATATAAAACAAACATTTTAAAAATTGTAATCTTGAGAGATTTAACTTTATGAACAATGATCATCTCTGAGATTCAGTAGCAGAAGGAATAAATAATTTCAAAGGATTATGTCAGTTTTCAAAATGCCATCCAATGGGATGCCTTCATCACCATTGATAAGGAAGAGTTGGCCCTGTTGAGGATGGGCCTTGCATCCCAACAACTCCACCACCTAGAAGGACAAGGGCAGCGGCCACATGGGAATGCCATCACCTGTAAGTTCCCCTCTGAGTCACACTTCATCCTGACTTGGACAAGTCCTTCATCATCGGTGGATCAAAATCAAGCAACTCCCCATCTAACAGCAGGAGCACCTTCATCGCCTAGATTGCAGTGGTTAATGATGAAGGGCCATCACCGCCTTTTCAAGGCCAACTAGGGGACAGGCAATAAATGGCAATCTTGCCAGCAATGCCCACATCCTGGGAATGAATAAAACAAATTCTGCAACATCCCCCAGCCTTATATCCAAGCCTGCTTCCCCGCAATCTTGGACTGCTGTTCAACTCTCCACTGCCCCCTCCCTACCACAACCCCACTTTTCCACATCATGCACTCCTCACTTGCTGCAGGAGTTTTCAGCCATCTTGATCTTACCCTACTGCCCCCCCACTCACCGCTTCCACCCACACCTTCAATTACCTCCTCAAAAACGTATTCTTTTCAACCATGTTTCCAGTTCTGCCATTACCGGTTAATCTGTTCTCCTCTGATGTTTTGGTGTGTCAAATGTGCAATGCAGACACAGGCTTCATCGTGCCCAGGTGACAGAATGGTGTTTAAGGTGGTGTCAGTTCACATGGTCAAAAGACAGGCACAACCACTCTGTAGATACGGAAGCAGATAACCCCGAGTGCTGGAAAGGCAAAACCAGTTCATCAACATCTGAAAGCAAAAATACGTTTTGGGTTTTGACACTTGTATTTTCTCTTTTGATTGGTGACCACAGGTCCACTGTGTGTCTTCACTGTTTTCTGTTTAATTACATTTCAGGAGAAGCTAGATAAGCACATGAGGGAGAAAGGAAGGGAAAGATATACTGACAGGGTTAGATGAAGAGGATGGAAGAAGGCTTGTGTGGAACCTAATCATCAGATTGGCCAAATAGCCTGTTTCTGTGCTGCAAAGCCTATGTAATTCACATCATTCCCGTTCTTCTTTGTAAATAGTGCCCTACTGATGAAAATACATTTATTCTGTTGATATCCAGCAAACCTGTGAAGAAAGGTAACCAGCCCATGTGTGAAGAGCACGAGGATGAAAAGATCAACATTTATTGCCTCTCTTGCCAAGTTCCCACCTGCTCAATGTGCAAGGTTTTTGGAGCTCACAAGGACTGTGAGGTGGCCCCTCTACAGAATGTATTTCAACAGCAAAAGGTAAGATTTGGAATGGGGGAGTTGAGGGGGGGTGTGGTTGTGAGGAGGCAAGGGGATTGCAAAATCATTTAAAATCATTAAAGGTAGCTAGGCAGGTTAACAAAGCTATTAAAAAGCACAAGCAAAGCACTGGGGTTCATTTCTAGAGGAATGGAATTCAAAAGCAGAGAAATTATATAAAACTTGCATAGAGCTTTGATTATAGTGCACTTAGGAGTATTGTGCACAGTGCTGATCTCCATATAACAGAAAGAATATAGAAGCGTGGACTCGATGGGCCGAGTGGCCTTTTGTGCCATAATGGCTACAGCATGACTCTAAGCACATGAGAGAAAGGAATAGAGGGAATGTTGTTGTGAGAGATGAAGTAAAGGGTGAGAGGAAGCTTGTGTGGAGTATAAACACCTGCATAGAGTTTTTAAGATCTGTTTCTGTCCTGTGAATTCAATGTGATCAACGAGTGTAAAGCAGTTCAGAAATGCCTGGGCAAGAAGGAGTTAAAATAACTTTCGCATAAACCCTCTTTAAGTTCTGGCTAATTTTAGTGCAGAGTGTCGCAGTGCGACAGCTGGCCTGGGTTGGTGGGAGGAGGGAATTCTTCTGAGCTATGGAGTCCCACATTTCAGCCTGTCTGCCTGCTTACTCAGAGAAATTGAAGCTGCATTGTGCTTTTTAAAACGTGCTCACGTCTCCTTGAATTGTATGACTTATAGCCCTCCAGAAGGTGCTGTCCGTAGCTGGGGTATGTGTGGCACATACCATCTAGTATCACACCCAAATTAACACGCTTCATGTGTGAGATTGGCACCAAATGTTGGTAGCTTTTTTGACCTTGAAGGTCACCACATCAGCACCTGAACTTGTCCAACCACACCCGGTTTCCAGTTGGACTCAATGGAAAGTTTTTAGGAGCAGGAACTCTGTCCTGACTTTCCCTCTTCTGAACGCAAAGGCAGCCGGATGAAATGTACTGCCCTCAAGTGGCTGAATCAGCTCAGTACAGGCCATGGGTGGAATCTGGGGACTTCCTGGCCTGTAGGCAAGCAGTGCACTTACCTACCCAGCCACTAGAGAGCTGCTTTATTGTCAGCTTCAGTTTGGAAAGCGGTGATAAACATGCTGGCTTATTGCTCCTACAGGGCAGAATTTTCTGCCAATTTCACTTCCTATAACGTGACCACCTCATATAAACTCATCTTGATCAACAACCCAAATTTACCAGGATTAAATTCAGGAATGCATCACGAATGTCAAAATAATACATGTAAACGCCATAATATTTCCAAAATACTAACATATCACTTAGTGTTGTAGTGCAGTAACTGAGTTTACATTATCCTATAACCAAAGGGGCATTATACTGTGTATGGGACTGGCATTATTCTATTGCTAAGGTGAAACTTTGCTTTAGCTTTTCTATTCTTTAACTGCTGTAAATCACTGGGTCAAAAAAAACTTGCATTACTATGGTAGCATTCATGATCTCAGAACATCCCAAAGTGCTTTACAGCCAATGAGATACTTTTGCAATGTAGTCACTGTTGTATCGCAGGAAACGTGGCAGCCAATTTATGAATAGCAAGCTCTCTGTAACAGAAATGTGACAATGACTAGATAATCTGTTTTCGGTGATATTGACTGGGGATCAATAGTGGCCAGGATGGTGAGGCTACCTACCCTGTTGTTTGTCAAAATAACATCATGGGATCTTTTGAGAGCGCAGGTGGACTTCAGTTTAATATTGCATCTGGAAGACAGCACTTCTCACCAGTGTAACACTCCCTCAGTACTGCGCTAGAATGTCAGGCTAGATTTGGTGCTCAAGTCCCTGAAGTCGGATTTGAACCCCACAACCTTCTAACTCAGAATGCTGCCCACTGAGCCATTAGTCATGGCAAGTTGTAAACAGTTGTTGTTAAACATATCTTCAGGTGAATAAATCAACTAATGATTAACTTTCTTTGAAGTAGAAGAAATGGCTACATTCACATTTTCTAGAAAAGTGCCCTATGCCTTCTGGAAGTACCCTGATCCAGAATGACACAAATATTGCGCAGTATCATATTGACCTAGAATAACAGACTACCCATAATGTTTTCAAATTGATGTAAGGCATGAAGCAATTGAGTGAAGTTTTATAAATGATTCATATGTTTGATTGTGCCTCGACACCCCCTTCACCTCTGCGTTTCATCAGAAGGAATTTACGAGATTGTAAATGCAAGTTAATGTCCTGGTTGAAGGCTACAGACCTGTTATCAGTACTGGGGCGAAGTCATCTATGTAATGAGTAACTTAGACTAGATGTCCAAATTTCAAGAAAATGGAGTTTGTTTATTCATGATCTTGAAGTAAGTTACCTTTGAAAGTATCACATCTTGAATATCTGCACAGAACTCTTCTCTGTTCTAAAACAACATGGTAGGATGCAGTATAACTCAGTGTTCTGGGTTGATGTAATGCTGTACAGTGCAAAATGCTGTTCTAGATCAAAAATACAATGTAGCAAAGTGCACTTTTACTATGAATGTGATACTCTTTAAAAGACCAGCTGTCTGTTAGTGGTAACAGCTTAAAAAGGAACCCCTAAGATTTTTATAATGTTCCACTTCTAGATGCTTCAATTCAGCTAAGATGGTTTCAAATTTGTGTTGCACTATACAGTTTGTTTCAATGCAGAGCTGAAACCAACTAACATGTGGTGTGAATGGCCTAATTGTAGTATTAAGATGTAACATCCCTGACCTTATAATCAGCTTTTAATAATTGTAGAAAAGCTTGCAGAATAGAATTGTGATTTCCCATTTCAAACCTTATGCTTCCTGTTAAGTACTGGATGTTTTTTTTTCCCACAGTCACTCCTTCTAACATGCATGTTTTTCTGCTGTATTTCCACAGACAGAGCTGACTGATGGGATCGCCATGCTTGTAGCTGGCAATGATAGGGTCCAGGTCATTGTCGACCAGTTGGAAGAGACATGCAAAAACATCGAGGTATGGTATAACTGACAGCAAATTTTGAACAGTGGGTTCCTTAAATAGGCACCCGAATTCTTCCCTCACTTCTGCGGCAACAGCTAATCTCATCAGTGACATTGAGCAGAGTTCCTTACATCTCTTTTAAAATAGCTCATGTAAAATAAACCAGTTTAAAAAAAGGCCCAGGGATCAGGAATGTGCAAAGTATAATCCAATTTTCTTTCATGACTCCTTCAGAATGCTGAGATGATAACACAGTTAAACGGATTCTTAGCTCAGGATAAGACCTGAAACTCTGAAATTCCCTCCCTTAATCTCTCTGCCTTTAAAGCAGCTCTTAAAACGTCCCACTTTGACCAAACTTTTGGTCACCTGATGAAATATCTCATTAGATTTTGTGCTTTACTGTCAATGCTCCCATGAAATGTCTTGGGGTGTTTTATTACGTTAAAGGTGCTAAATGAATGATATTGTTAAATGAGTGTAAACGCAATATGCCTCAAAAGGAGACAAAAGAGAGTGAACTAAATCCCAGCCAAAGCAAGCAATGCTGAGACAATTAATTCATTCAAAAAGAAAAAAAATACTGTGTCAGATTTGGTTAGGTACAGGACTAAAAGTTAGAAAATACAGACGACAATAATCTGACAATGGGTAACGGTGAAGCATTCCGCGAGTGTCGCTCACAATAAGCGGGGTGGCTGCAGGCTTGTTGTCACCTGACTTTCTGCCTTTGTCACTGAGTGACACTTGTGGTGTAGCAATCCTCTGCATAAAAATTCTCACTTCTGGTGAAAGTCCTGACTCTATGCTTTCTCATTAGTAACTGATTAATCAGTGCATTCAATGAAGCATTCCCAATCCATACACAATCTAATCAGGGTTAGCTGTCCCTCAGGTAAAAGATAAGGCCAGTGTTAATATCTAATAGGAACTGGTCACATTTGTTGGACGGCATATCTACTTTCTACTACATGGTGAAGGTTTCTCTTTTCCCTCAGGAGAACAGCAGACACCAGAAACACATGCTCATGGAACAGTTTGACAAGTTATACACCATTCTGGAGCAAAGGAAAGATGCAATGCTGCAATCAATTACCAAAGAACAGGAGGAGAGAGTAGCATACATCAAGGATCTGATCAGGCAAGACAAAGAGCATCTAGAGGCCTCCGCTAAGCTGGTGGAAAATGCCATTCAATTCATGGAGGAGCCTGGAATTGCTGTCTTCCTTATTGTAAGAGACACTTGTACTTGTACTCCTTCCCTGAATTTTTTTGCTTTTATTCACTCATGGGATGCGGGCTTTTCTGGCTGGGCCAGCATTTACTGCCCATCCCTAGTTGCCCTTAGGAAGGTGGTGGTGAGCTGCCTTCTTGAACCGCTGCAGTCCATGCGGTGTAGGTACACCCACAGTGCTGTGAGGGAGGGACTTTCAGGATTTTTACCCAGCGACAGCCACTGTGCATCAGCGGTGGAGGGATGTTTGTGGATGTGGTGCCAATCAAGTGGGCTGCTTTGTCCTGGATGGTGTCAAGCTTCTTGAGTGTTGTGGGAGCTGCACTCATCCAGGCAAGTAGGGAGTATTCCATCACACTCCTGACTTGTGCCTTGTAGATGGTGGACAGGCTTTGGGGAGTCAGGAAGTGAGTTACTCATCGCAGGATATATCTACTGCTATAAATTTATACCCAGTAATGCACAGTTCCATATAGGGATATAGTTGTGAGTTGTGTCCTGTACTTTCTAATGCCCACAACTAATGCCCAGACCAAGAGCAACCAATTTAATACGGATTGTTTTCCTCCTCCAGATACAATTCAATACTATACTGTGTTCGTTCACTAAAGATCTTGGGGAAGCTGGCTGTGCTTAATATTTATAATCCCATCTTCTCAGTCCTGCTGATGCTGCTAACTACCTCTCCAATAAACCAGTTAAACATATAAATGTCATCCGGTTTTCCATACAACAGGAGAGAGAGTGAACACAAGTCAGTGCATACACGCTGATATTACCCTGCATTTGGTTCCAAATGCACTTTTAGATTTATTGCTTGTTGAGAAAGATGTTCTTTACATGATAAAATATTCAAATATCTGATCAATATTCTATTCCTTTCCACAGAATGCAAAGAAACTCCTGGAAAAGTAAGTATCATTTGAGTGTCAATAAACTTGCACCTCAATATTTCTTAGTTTTAAAAAATAATTTGTTAATTATCCAGCGCATTTAACTCAATTGTCCCTTCCATTTTCTAAGTGAAAGGATTGAATGTAATAAATAATTGGATTAACTAGGCAGTGCCAAGCTGCCCTCTCTCCTTTCCTGAATACTCTCTGGGACATGGTTTATGGGTGCTGGTTGGCCTCTGATACCAAGTTCAGTGAGTCAAAACAGTGAACATCAGATAACTGATTTACCAGGGAGGTCGTGACAACTGAACCCAATCCTGTCCACACCAGCATTTGCTTTCCAACGAAAGTCAATAGATAACGAAAATACCTTGCATTGATATAGCACTTCTCACATCTTTGGTATGTCCCCCAGCGCTTCACAGCCAATCAATTGTGCTTTTTTTGAAGGGCAGTCATTTATGTTACACAGGGAAACGTGGCAGCCAATGTGTGCACAGCAAGATCCCACAAACACCAATTAATGACCAGATTTAACCGTTTTTGTTGGTTAAACGGGGACTGGTAGAACTCTTCTTCAGTAATTGCCCTGAGATCTTTTACAACTTACTGAATGAACAAATAGATGGATCACCAATTCGACATCCCATTCAGGGTGTAAGCAATGAAAATACCACCACTGTAAACTTGTGGGGCGTTCGTCACAGTTGGAGCAGTATAAAGAGAGATCTGCGCTGTTTCAACAGCTGAGCTGTCAATGCTTAACCTTTGACCTCATGCAATTTCTGTAAACAATAATTATTCATGAATAATCTAAGTTACTAAGTACACCTTGGCATTTGTGGAGTCCGGGCCAAGATTCCTCTCTGAAAGAGTGTCAGCCATTGCTCAGGTGATAGCACTCTCATCTCAAAGACTCAAGGTTAAGTCCCACTGCAGAAACTTGAGCACAAAAATCAACATTCTAGTGTAGTACTGAGGGGCTGCTGCACTTTCAAAGGTGCCGTCTTTCAGATGAGATGTTAAACTGAAACCCTACCAGCCCTCTCAGTTGGTAAAAGATCCCATGCCACTATTGCAAAGAAGAGCAGGGGAGTTCTCCCTGCTGTCCTGGCCAATATTTATCCCTCAAACAACATCTCAGAAACAGATTATCTGGTCATTATCACATTGCTGTTTGTGGGAGCTTGCTGTGCACAAATTGGATGCCACTATTCCTACGTTGCAACGGTGACTGCATTCAAAAGCACTTCATTGACTGTAAGCACTTTGAGATGCCTGGTGGCCATGAAAAGTAATGCAGGTTTTTCTTTCTTTTTAACCAACACCACCAAAAACAGAGTATCTGATCATTTATTTTTTGGACATCCTGTGCATATATATGTACTTAAATGCACATTCATAGAATGATGCAGAACAGAAGGAGGCCATTTGGTCCATCGTGCCTGCAGCCTACTCTTTGAAAGAGCTATCCAATTGGTCCCACTTTCACTCTGTTTTCCCTATAGCCCTGCAAATTCTTTTTCCTTTTTCAAAGTAGTTTTCCAATTTTCTTTTGAAAGTCACTATTGAATCTGCTTCCACCATCCCTTAAGGCTGCGTATACCAGATCATAACAACTCACTGCAGAGAAAATGTCTCCTCATTTTCCCTCCCTGGTTCTTTTGTCAGTGATGACCAATTGCCAATTAGTTCTTTCATCTAAATGTAAAGCAACAATGAGAAAGGAATTGTGCAAGTTGGTTTAACACTTAAGAACATAAAAAAGAGGAGCAGGAGGAGACCATACAGCCCTTCATGTCTGTTCTGACATTCAATAAGATCATGGCTAATCTTCTACCTCAGCTTTACCTTCTCACTCTATCCCTATTTCTTGACTCCTTAGTGTCCAAACACAACTAAATTATTTTCTTTAATTGAAATTCCAGGATCATTGATACCTCCAGAACTTCTCACATGCTGAAACATGAGGACGGGTTTGAGAACATGGATCAATTTTCAGTGGATTTGGAAATGGCAGAAGAAACCCTGAAAAACATAACATTTGGAATAGGTACAATCATTGTAGATACTAGCATTGGCAAAAAAAAAATGTTGTGCCAAGGAGAGTGGGTAGGAACACTGACCTTTCACCCCTGGGGACTCTAGGTGCCCCATTATTGAGTGCTATTCAGAGTGAGTAAAAGGATGCAGTATCAATAAAATCCATTGGAAGGAACATAGGAACAGGTGGAGGCCATTAAGCCCTTCTAGCCTGTTCCACCATTCAATTTGACTATGGATGATCTGTACCGTAACTCCATCTACCTGCCTTGGTTCCATAACCCTTAATATAATCAAACAGTGAACGTTGACAGGTGATTTGAATGTGGGTATACTGGATGGCTAAAACCAATCATGCCATCTTCTGGTGTGTGTTTGGGGTGGAACTTTCACCAGTTGCCAGTAAACAGCAACCAGCAGTTGGGAACCAAGTCTGATTTTCTTCCCTCCATAGCCTAGGGGTACTGAAAGTAATTTTTACATTTCTACTGCGGACCTTGGTTGAGAGTAGCTAATTCAGCACAGACCTAAGAATGAACCTGGGACCTCATAGAATGATATGGTACAGAAGGAGGCCATTTGGCCTGTCATTCTGTGCTTACTCAATCTGCAAGAGGAACAATAAGTAAACGGTTGAGGCATTTCTGAGAGATATAATATGGTACTAGATAAGTTGTAGTACGTGCAATGCCATGGCATACTAGGCTATGGGCCTAGTGCTGGAAAATGGGATTAGAATAGTCAGGTACTTGTTTGACTGGCGCAGACTTGATGGGCCAAAGGGCCTTTTTCTGTGCTTTGGACCTCTATGACTCTAAATTCAAGTTTTTTTTAATAGAATCATAGGATGATGCAGCACAAAAGGCTGTTTGGTCCATCATACCTTTGTTGGATCTTTGAAAGAGTTTTTCAATTAGAATCACTCCCACACTCCCAATGGAATCCCCAACTGAGATCAGGTGTACTCACCAATAGCCTTTGTGGTATCCAACTGGCTTGATTTTCAATCAAACTTAAGTTGAAAATGTTGTAGGGTTACTGTGCAAACCTCCTATTCAAGAATTGCACTGAATTTACCAGAATCTGCCAATCAGCCATCTTAAAGCAATAGTTCAAAGCAAATAATACAAAATGCCAATCTGGAATTACTCCAGTCAGCAAGTTGAGTGACATATTTACATGTTCTCTCTCCAGCTGAAGAGGAGATAGAAGAAGTGGAGACCGAGGATGAGGATGAAGAAGAAAATCAAACTGACGGTAAGAAAAAGATCATTCTACTCAGACCAGACTTGGGCTGACTCTCACTGAAGTGCACCTTAGCACATACGGCAGGCATTTTAGAAAGAAGCCACCAAGGGTATTTTGTTGAGTGGGATTAACAAGATCATCATTGGTGTAACTTGACAGGTGGCTATTTAGTGGGCCACATCTCCTGCCCAACTTTCCACTTTGCACCTCTGTAAACTGGAGTGCATCCAAAACTCTACTGCCTGCATACTAACTCTCACACTATATCCTGTTCACTTATTGCCCACCTGCTCGCCGATCTACATTAGTCCCAGGCCTGGCAAAGCCTCAATTATAAAATTCCCAAGCTTGTGTTCATATTCCCTATTTCTGTAACCATCCCCAGCCCTAAACTCTGTGAGGTTATGAACCGCCTGGTTCAATCTGTGGCAGTAAAAGCGATTGATTTGGTGGTTATTAAGCATGGGTGAACCCTGAAGGCAACACCGACCCCCTCCTTAGTATGGGGCTGTTCAGTCCAATAGAAGGCTTCCTGCTGTTGCTCAGCCAGACATCAGCAAACTCAGGCCAGACCAGGGGACCCCCTTGGTATATGCACCTAGTTGCACATTGGACAACATTGGGTTAATAGGAGAGTTCTTGCTATTTGGTCATCATACAACTGGTCTACGTTCATTTCGCTAACTCCTGTTGAAATGCGTTTTGCACCTGTCAATTGTTTAGCTAAAATTATTGACTGGTTGATCTTTACCCCACCCCAAATTTTATAGTCCATTCATTATTGGCCTTGGTTTCACATCTGGAAGTTGCAGATGTGTTTTATGTCATTGTTGACAAATGGTCCTGTCAAAGAATTTTGCAGCTCTCTTGTACAAAAGTAGCAAAAGCCCTCCAGCTCTACGACATTGATAACATTGTGTGACAGATGCTGGGATCACATTGCAACATAGCTTTTGATTGTAATGGCATGTTAATTGGCCACATGACAATCTACGAGCTGGAAAATCTGCAGGGTGCATGGGGGAACGGTCCATTAGTGTTTTCACAAACCACTGGGAACCTCTACCACTGCCAACAATGGGCTTTGCGGTTTGATGGGGAGGCTCTTTGACATTAGCAGCCAAGCCAGTAGGAATACATCACAGCTGGCCATTGTTCCAAAGAAACTGTAAAACTATGGTGGGCAGAGCTGGGCAGGTTTGTCAGCATTTCCCATCTCCCCCACCTCCCCCACCATGCCCCCTGAAGAAAGTGGTAGCAAGTGAGTGTACAGGTGAGTGAGGATCTGATGAAACCTCCCTGAATATTTCCAGCCAGCGTTTGCATCCCTAACCCCTGCAAGGGTTTGGGCCTTCTGCAGAAGAACACTAAAAGGGGTTGAGAGAATGCAAGCAAGGGAATCAGCAAAGTGATGGTTTTTGTTTCATGTCCCCTCCCACAGGTCAGCAGTGATGTCGCCATTGCGGTGTGACAAATCTTTGGCATGGAACATCTCTTGTGAATTCTTGGGATCGTCCTGGCCCCAAATCACAGACAGCTGGGGAAGGCGGTAAATTTGTTCAACAAATTTCATTTTGTTCATAAAACTGTTTTGAAAAAAAAACAAAAAAAATGTTTTTATATGGTGCAAAATTAATGGTTTTGTACATTTTATATATTATTTTTGTATATAATACAATGGAATGATAATTCATTGTACTTTTTTAAAACAACTTGAGAATTAACAGTCAACAAAGCTTTAAGTCCACCTTTCGCAATATGTCTGCTATTCCATTAGCTTTTTAGTTTGAGCATTGTTACATTGCGATAGACTCCAGTGATGGGCTAAGTGCTTGTACAAATAGCTTCCTTAAGTCATTGGTCCTCAAACTTTTTGGGTTGAAGAATCCTTTTCAAATAGATTATTAATCACAGACTCCTCACCCCATTTAAATTCTAACACTACTCCTCAATTCAGAATTTACATTTCTGAAAGTTAAGTTAATTAGTATCCCTGTTAAAGGGACTTGCATGAAATTTTGCTAAAGCTGTCCAATATAGTGAACATGCATGCGAGAACCTGTATCTTCCTTCACCTGGAACGTAACTCTACAGGTGCAGCAACATGCCTAGTAAATGTGCACCACACAACATGTCATTACTCTTCCTTGATTGAGATTAGGTTCTGTGGCTCTTGCTGAGAGTACTGGCACCATTTCAGGTGTAACCCTCCACTACCTGCCTACTTGCTGGACATTGTTCCTCCCACTCTGTTGTTTACTGTCTGTGCTAAACTATCACTGGCACAGTGCCTTTCTGCCATTGGGAAACTGCCAGTAACTGCACTGTGGCTTTAGTCTAGGTCTGGTCAAAGCCCCAGTTGCTGTACTCAGTAAACAAAGCTCAGCTTGATCGTCATTCCATGTCCCCTGGACAAGGTTGACGTAGCAACTCCTCCACACCCTCCCCCGTCCCCCTCTTGTCTGTTCTCTTGGGATTCTCAGTCAATCCAAGACCCCACAAATATGTGGATCTGTTTGAGAACCTCAGTAACACTTGGTGGAAGTTTAATGCATTATAGGTGGCAGGTGTAGAGCAAGGAAACAACAAGTAAATATTAAATCATCAGAAGATCGTTCTCAAAATAAACTGAATGCTGGAAGTCTGAAATGAAGACAGGAAATGCTGCAGTTAGGCAGCAGGTCAGTCAGTATCTGAAAGAAGAAGAGGTTTTTGGTTGTAGATGATTCCCAAGACCTCCATTTTAAATGACCCTGTAAGCTCCATTATGATAGTTACTTCATTTTCATGCCTGTATGTTGTTTGAAATTATTGAGCATAAATAAACTTATCTATATATGATGTTCTCCAGATTACCTAAATTTCTTGTGTCTTTTTTTTGGTAAGCAAGGATTATTTCCCTTTTCAATTCTTCCCTCTCTTCTGGTGAAGCTGACTTCTGATGTGATAGAAATCTGCAGGCACAGTCCACAATCTCCTTGTGATCAATTTGTGAGCGTTAACCTTACTTGTTCTTGTGCTCAGTATTGGGCTTCTCACCTCAGGAAGATCATTATGGCTTTGGAGGAGGCACAACACAGATTCACCAGAATAATACCAGACCTTAAAGAGTTAAATTACAAGGACAGGTTATATAGATGTTAAGAGGCTATTTCCTCTGGCAGGAGAGTGTAGGACTTGGGGTCATCATCTCAGGATAAAGGGCTGACCGCCTAGGACTGAGAGGAGGAGAAATTTCTTCACTCAAGAGAATTGCGAATCTTTGGAATTCCCTATCCCAGAAGGCTGTGCATACAATCAATAATCAATGTCATTGATTATTTCTAAGAATGAGATTAATATATTTTGAACACAGAGGGAATCAAGGGATATGGGGATTGGATGGGAAAGTGGAATTGAGGTGGAAGATTAGCCATGATCTTATTAAATAGCGGTGCAGTCGCGGGCAGCTGAATGACTCACTCTTCTTCCCAGCCTCAATTTCCAAAACCTAACTGGTTTGACCAGTGAACTGCAAAAGGGGTTAAAAAGAATGTAATCGACCAGGATTGAGTTGGAGGGCCAAAAAAGACCAACAAGAAAACATGGAGATGTATTGGGGAGAAGTCCCAATATTCAAGAGCTGAGCATAGGCCAGTAGAAGAGGCTTGCATTTATATAGCACCTTCCATGATCACCAGACATCTCAAAGCGCTTTACATCCAATTAAGTTATTTTGAAGTGCAGTCACTGTTGTATTGCAGCAGCCAACTTGCACATAGCAAGGTACTACAAACAGCATTCTGATAATGACCAAATAATCCATTTCCTTTTACCTTGATTGAGGGATAAATATTCGTCAGTATTCTGGGTATAAGGCCTTGGCTCTTCTTTGAAATAGTGCCATGGGATCTTTTACATCCACCCGACTTGAACCTGGAACCTTCTGAATCAGAGGCAAGAGTGCAACCAACTGAGCCATGACTGACGCAAGGTGCAAAGGGCAAGGCAAAAGAGGAAACAAAACCAATGTTCTTTCTTTTGCCTACTCCTCTGGGTACCTGTGTTTTTATTGGTCTTTGTTTGAATATTGCTTTTGTTTTTCTTTATTCATTCAAGAGATGTGGGCTTCGCTGGCTAGGCCAGCATTTATTGCCCATTTCTAATTGTCCTTGAGAAGGTGATGGTGAGCTGCCTTCTTGAACCGCTGCAGTCCATGTGGTGTAGGTACAGCCTACAGCCTGCTGTTAGGGAGGGAATTCCAGGATTTTGACCGAGCGACAGTGAAGGAACGGCGATATATCTCCAAATCAGGGTGGTATGTGGCTTGGAGGGGAACTTCCAGGTGGTGGTGTTCCCATCTATCTGCTGCCCTTGTCCTTCTAGATGGTAACAGTTGTGGGTTTGGAAGGTGCTTTATTTATTTAACTCTTAGTGTCACAGGAGGGGATGTTTGCCAATGGGTTTGCCACACTGAGCAAAACTACTGCAAAAGATCTATTCACGTAGGAATTTCACAAGAATTAGTCCATTAACTTAACAATTCAAATAAAGCAAATGAAAAACAAAATCAGTTTTGGCAGACAGCTTGAAGTCCAATTATTGGCTATGAGTTGCTTGTCTATCAGTAACTTCACTGCTATTCAAGAACATGCATTCATATAGTGCCTCAACATAGTAACGCATCCCAAGGCACTTCACAGGAGTATTATCAAACTAAATTTCACACCAAACCAGGTAAGAGATATTAGGACAGGTGACCAAGAAGCTTTGTCAAAAAAGTAGGTTTTTCAGGAGCTTCTGAAAGGAATGGAGAGGTAGAAAGATTTAGCAAGGAAATTCCAGAGCTCAGCCAGCTAAATTCAGTGCAATACCTCCATGAACATAAAGAATTGAAGGCCAACTAATTGGTTTTCACTGGACAAATTGCACAACTGGCCAGTTGTAGTTGGTCTTTCTTTCAATGAATTCAAGCACATTCTTTCAGAAGGAGTGGTCAGATAAAGAAGTAGAAATTAGATGGTATGTTTGCAAACCCTGAATGTTGGGCAATTAATATTTACAAAGCTCTATAATTCAATGTGAAGCGTTCTTCAAATTTGAAGCTTTGCATCGTGAGAATGTGGCCCGAGAGGTTCGATTGCTCTCTCGGGGGGTCACTAGTGAAAAGGTTTAAGCATCTCTTCATAATTCCCACCTGTGGAACTTTCCAATTCAACAATAAAGCCTGAACTGGCTGAGCCTCTTTTCTCTAGCAAAGAGAAAACAGAGGTGACCTGATTGAGGTCTTTAAAATTATGAAGTAGTTTGAAGAGGTAGAGGGTGAGAAAATGTTTCACCTTGTGGGGAAGTCCTAAGCTACGGGCCATGAATATAAGATAGTCACAAATGAATCCAAATGAAGAATTCAGGAAATTTTTTTTTTTTACACAGGATTGGTAAAAATGTGGAATTGGCTACCACAAGTATTTGAGATGATTAGCTTGGATGTAGTTAAGGGGAAGTTAGATAAGGGAGAAAAAACTAGAATGATATGCTGATAGGGTGTGATGAAGTAGGGTGGGAGGAGGCTTGTGTGGAGCATTAACACTGGTATAGACTAACTGGGCCAAATGGCCCACTTCTGCATTGTTAATTCTGCAGTATTCGTGCCTCAGTTCATCCACTGCTGGAACCCTCATTCGTGTTTTTGTTGCCTCTAGTCTTGGCTAATACAATGCTTTCTTGGCTCACTGTCCACCTTGGATCCTTAGAAAATTTGAGCTCATCCAAAACTCTTTCCCATGTCCTAACTTGCACCAAGTCCCATTCAGTTATTACCCCTGTGTTTGCTGATCTACACTGGCTGACCTGGCTACACCTTGATTTTAAAATTCTCATCCTTGTTTTTAAGTCCCTTCATGGCCTCCCTCCTTCCTATTTCTATAACCTCCTCCAGCCGTACAACCCTCTGAGATTTACATTACACCATTGGCTATAAAGCACGTTGAGATGTCTGGTGATTGTGATAGATGCTATACAAATGCAAGTCTTTTATTTGTTGAGATCTCTGTCTACACTGCTCCAGTTCTGATTCCTGGCACTTCCCTGATTTTAATCACTCCACCTTGGCAGATGTGCCTTCCGTTGCCTAGATATTAAACTTTGGAATTCCCTCCCTAAACTTGTCCACCTCTCTCTCCTCCTTTTCAGGCACCCCTTAAAACCAACCAAGCTTTGGTTCAGTCCCGGTAATAACATAGAATGGTTACAGCACAAAAGGAGGCAATTCAGCCCATTGTGCCCGTCCTGTGAAAGAGCAATTTGTGTCGCTTTCTGCCTCATCTCTGTAGCCCTGCACATTCTTCCTTTTCAGATAATGATCCAATTGCCTTTTGAAAGCTTGAATTACCCTGCCTTCACCACACCCCCAGGCAGTGCATTCCAGATCCTAACCACATTTTTTCCTTATTCTTTTATGGGATACAGGCATTACTGGCAGGGTCAGTATTTGTTGCTCATTCCTTGAAGTGTGTGGCTTGCTAGGCCATTTCAGGCTTGCTGTGGATCATTTAAAAAAATTATTCATTCATGGGATGTGGGCATCACCGGCTAGGCCAGCATTTATTGCCCATCCCCAACTGCTTGAGAAGGTGGTGATGAGCTGCATTTTGGAACTGCTGCAGTCCATGTGGTGTAGGTAAATCCACAGTGCCATTAGGAGAGCGTTCCAGGATTTTGACCCAGCAACATTGAAGGAACGGTGATATATTTCCAAGCCAGGATGGTGAATGGCTTGGAGGGGAACATCCAGGTGCTGGTGTTTCCATGTGTTTGCTGCCCTTGTACTTAGAATAGAATAGAATAGAATCATAGGAAGTTTACGCCACAGAAAGAGGCCACTCGGCCCATCGTATCTGTACCTGTTGAAAAATGAGCCACCCAGACTAATCCCATTTTCCAGCATTTGGTCTGTAGCCCTGTAGATTACAGCACTTGCAGCGAATATCCAGGCACCCTTTAAATGAGTTGAGAGTTTCTGCCTCCACTACCCTTTCAGGCAGTGAGTTCCAGACCCCCAAAACCCTCGGGGTGAAAAAAATCTTTCCTCACCTCCCCTCTAATCTTCGACCAATCACTTTTAATCTATGCCCCCGAGTCACTGATCTCTCTACTAAAGTAAATAGGCCTTTCCCATCCACTCTATCCAGGCCCTTCACAATTTAGTACATCTCAATCAAACCTGCCCTCAGCCTCCTTTGTTCCAAGGAGAACAACCCCAGCCTATCCAAAACAAAAACAGAAACAGAAATACCTGGAAAAACTCAGCAGGTCTGGCAGCATCGGCGGAGAAGAGCACAGTTGACGTTTCGAGTCCTCATGACCCTTCAACAGAACTAAGTAAAAATAGGAAAGGGGTGAAATATAAGCTGGTTTAAGGGGTTGGGGGGGGGGGGGGGGGGGGTGGGGGGAGTGGGGGAGGGGGTGGTTGTTGGGACAACCAGCCTATCCAATCTTTCCTCATAGCTCCAATTTTCCAGTCTTGGCAAGATGATAGCGTTCGTGAGTTTGGAAGGTGCTGCCTAAGGAGCCTTGGTGAATTCCCGCAGTGCATCTTGTAGATGGTATGCACTGCTGCTACTGTGCGTCGGTGGTGGAGAGAGTCACATGTAGGCCAAGCCAGGTCAGGATGGCAGATTTCCAGGACTGTCACTGACCTCATCTCCTCTGGAGATCTTCCTCCCACAGCTTCCAACTTGATAGTCGCCCAACCTCGGACGGCCCGATTCTACCTCCTACCCAAAATCCACAAACAGAACTGTCCTGGCAGACCGATCGTGTCAGCCTGTTCCTGCCCCACGGAACTCATTTCTCGTTATCTTGACTCCCTTCTCGCTCCCCTTGTCCAGTCCCTTCCCACCTACATCCGTGATTCCTCTGACACCTTACGTCACATCAACAATTTCCAGTTCCCTGGCCCCAACCGCTTCCTCTTCACCATGGATGTCCAATCCCTCTACACCTCCATCCCCCACCAGGATGGTCTGAGGGCCCTTAGCTTCTTCCTTGAACAGAGGCCCCAACAATCCCCATCCACCACTACTCTCCTCCGTCTGGCTGAACTTGTTCTCACACTGAACAATTTCCCCTTTAACTCCTCTCACTTCCTCCAAATAAAAGGTGTGGCTATGGGTACCCGCATGGGCTCCAGCTATGCCTGTCTCTTTATGGGGTATGTGGAACATTCCTTGTTCCAGTCCTACTCCGGCCCCCTCCCACAACTCTTTCTCCGGTACATCGATGATTGTTTCGGTGCTGCTTCATGCTCTCGTCGGGACCTGGAAAAATTTATTAATTTTGCTTCCAATCTCCACCCCTCCATCATCTTCACATGGTCCATCTCTGACACTTCTCTTCCCTTCCTTGATCTCTCTGTCTCAATTTCTGATGATAGACTGTCCACCAATATCCATTACAAGCCTACCGACTCCCACAGCTACCTCGACTACAGCTCCTCACACCCCGCTTCTTGTAAAGACTCCATCCCATTCTCTCAGTTCCTTCGCCTCCGTCGCATCTGTTCTGATGACGCTACCTTCAAAAACAGCTCCTCTGACATGTCCTCCTTCTTCCTTAACCGAGGTTTTCCATCCACGGTCGTTGACAGGGCCCTCAACCGTGTCCGGCCCATATCCCGCGCATCCTCCCTCACGCCTTCTCCTCCTTCCCAGAAACATGATATGGTCCCCCTTGTCCTCACTTATCACCCCACCAGCCTCCGCATTCAAAGGATCATCCTCCGCCATTTCCGCCAACTCCAGCATGATGCCACCACCAAACACATCTTCCCTTCACCCCCCCCTGAAGGCATTCCGTAGGGATCGTTCCCTCTGGGACACCCTGGTCCACTCCTCCATCACCCCCTACTCCTCAACCCCCACTTATGGCACCTCCCCATGCCCACGCAGAAGATGCAACACCTGCCCCTTCACTTCCTCTCTCCTCACCGTCCAAGGGCCCAAACACTCCTTTCAAGTGAAGCAGCATTTCACTTGCATTTCCCCTAACTTAGTCTACTGCATTCGTTGCTCCCAATGCGGTCTCCTCTACATTGGAGAGACCAAACGCAAACTGGGCGACCGTTTTGCGGAACACCTGCGGTCTGTCCGCAAGAAAGACCCAAACCTCCCTGTCGCTTGCCATTTTAACACTCCACCCTGTTCTCTTGCCAACATGTCTGTCCTTGGCTTGCTGCATTGTTCCAGTGAAGCCCAACGCAAACTGGAGGAACAGCACCTCATTTTCCGACTAGGCACTTTACAGCCTTCTGGGCTGAATATTGAATTCAACAACTTTAGATCTTAAACTCCCCCTCCCCCCATCCCCACCCCGTTTCTTCACCCCCCCACCTTTTTTTCAATAATTTATATAGATTTTTCTTTCCCCACCTATTTCCATTATTTTTAAATCTAAACTAAAACCTTGTTAGTCTTTCCACCCCACCCCCACTAGAGCTGTACTTTGAATATCCTGTCTTCCATTCTTAATTAGCACTTTTCTCAGACAAATGTCACCACCTTCGACACCTCTTTGACCCTTTTGTCTGTGACATCTTTTGATTATCTGCTCATCTCCACAATCACCACACCCTCAATGTGTCTCTCCCCACCCTCCCTCCCTCCCTCCCTCCTCCTCCTCCTCCTCCTCCTCCTCCTCCTCCTCCTCCTCCTCCTCCCCCACACACCCACCTTAAACCAATTTATATTTCTCCCTTCTTCTAACTATGCTTCAGTTCTGCCGAAGGGCCATGAAGGCTCGAAACGTCAACTCTTTTCTTCTCCGCCGATGCTGCCAGACCTGCTGAGTTTTTCCAGGTAATTCTGTTTTTGTTTTGGCAGATTTCTTTCCCTATAGGGCATTAGTCAACCAGATGGGATGGGTTTTTACAACAATCAATGAAAGTTGCCATGGTCACCATTACTGAGACTAGCTTTATATTCAGCTTTATTAATTGAATTTAAATTCCATCAGCTGAGGTGGGACTTGAACCCATGTTCCCAAAGCATCAGCCTGGGCCTCTGGATTACCACCACTCCAATTTCCCTCATATCCCCCCATTGTTGCTTTTGCCAATAACCTTAAATGTAATGCCCTCTGGTTCTCGCTCCTTCCACCAATGGGGACAGTTTCTCTCCATCGCCTCTGTCCAGGCCCCACGTGGTTTTGAAAACTCCTATAATATCTCCTCTCAACTCGTTTCAAGAAGTCCCAATTTCATGCCGTGCCAAATTTTGTTTGACATTGTACCTGTGAAACGTCGGGATATGTTCCTACGGTAAAAGCGCTATTTCAATGCAAATTGTTGTTGAAATGCCATAAGTTTTGAGAAACTTTCACTGACCGGGTGACCCGCACAAGAAACAGTATTTATTACCTGGCTCTTTCTCCCCGCACCTCAATCCCAGGAAGTTTAGAACAGGCGTATTCATTTCAATTTCACACCCACCGTATTAGTAAAACATTAAAAAAAAACTTATTTGGAGCATGGTTATCGGACAATTTTCAGGCTAATTGTGGTATTTAAACAGCTCGCCTCCCCCAACCCCCATCATTTTCGGTTTAAAATGGTTTCAAAAACAATTTGCGAACGGTTTGCCATTGCACACGATGTGGGGAGAGCCGGGTTCAAATCTTCCACACGGTTCTAAACTACGGATAAAAACCCAGATCACACGTCCCCCCTGTCTCCTGATCATTCCATCTCTACGGGGGGTGGGGAGACTCGGTAGCTTTCACCGAGAAGGAGATTTCCTGTTTTTGGGAGCATTCCCACGAGGGATTCGAAACTTCCCCCCAGCTTCCAACATTTCTCCCTCTCAAGGTTTTTTTTTTAAAAGGTGGAAAATCGATGGGTGAAATGAGCGAGACTTGGCCGCTTCTGAAGGACTCGATGGCCCTTGAAAGCTGTCCCTCCGCTGGGTGAGTGGTGAAAGATCGTGAGGCAATCGTTTCCCCTCCACCCCCCTCTTTCCCTCTACCCCCCTCTCTCTCCTCTCCTCTCTCCCAACGCCCTGGGCCCCTAGTCCGCAACTTTTCGAAGGAGCCTTCAACATCGTCCCTTTGACTTTCTTAAAAGTTCACGATTCAATTAGAAAACTCCTCCGACCCTTTCAGTACATTTCGCTGCAACCCTGTGTTCAATCCCTGGTCTGGTCAGAAATTGGGGGCTGTGTCGGGGCAATATAATTGATTAGAGCGTTGCTAAGTTGGGGAGGTGAAAATCAAACTCCTGGTTACTCTGCAGCCACCCTGGCGTGTGTATCGTAAATGGATGTTGGGCAAGAACAAATTCAGATTTGTGATGCCTCGTGCAGTCAAATAGTTTATTATTTCGAAGCGCCGCTGAAGACTCACTATTACCCCCACGTGACTCGCTTGGGTGAGGCACAGATATGGAAACTCGAGGGACTAAACTGGGGAGGGGAAAGAAGGAAATTGACAAAAAAGGATGGGGGGAAAAACACAGGCGATGAAACGAAGTAAACCAGGGAGCAGAGCTTGGGTGATATTAAATTTTGCTTTTAAAAGCTAGCATCTGGTAGGAGGGAGTTAGAAGAATGAAAGATTCGCATGTATTTAGTGCCTTGCATAACAATCAGGTGTCCAAAGCACTTGATAGCCAATTAAGTACTTTTGCCATGTTTCTTGCACCACAACAATCTACACACAGCAAGATTCACACCAGCAGCGGTGATGTTGATACATTACCAACAGTGACTACATTTCAAAGTACTTTATTGGCTGTAAAGCACTTTGAGACTCCAGTGGTTGTGAAAAGCGCTATATAAATGCAAGACTTTTTTAATTGATTGAAGGATAAATATTGCTGAGGATACCAGGAAGAACTCCCCTGCTCTACGTCAAATTAGAGCAATGACTTCTTATACCTCCATCCAAGAAGCCAGACTGTGTCTTGGTTTAATGAAGAAAGGCACCTCTGACAATGCATTGGAGTGTTCATTAGGATTTTGTGCTCAAGTCTTGAGTGAGGCTTGAACCCACAACCTTCTGACTCGGAGGTGAGAGTGCTACCCTTTAGGCCAAGGCTCACAAGTGAGAGGTTCACGAATGTTGAGATCTGAAGAATGAGTTGGAGACGACCTCAATCAACACCATGAGGACAAAGGATGGGGTTGATCTCGATATTTGGATGATCAACCAGCAGAGTGTGCTGATTGGCTAGCCATGCAGAGGCCCCAATAATTGATTTAAATTTGCCCAGGAAACCGTGGGACATCCCCAGTGGAGGGGGAAGTGACATCAGCAAGGTAGGTTACCCTCCAAAAGTAATCGGACATTTGATTTGAGTTTTATTGACCTTGAACACTGCACAAGCTCTAACCTAATGCACTACCCTGACCTAAAATGGCAATTGGGGTCCTATTTACATCATAGGACCCTGGCCTACAGCAAGCAGGTACTTTTAGACACTGGGTGATAGAGCCCTTTCAAAAAGAAATGTGAATTTGTGAAATCTGGAAAAATTGCCCCAGAGAACCATATTTGCAAACTGAATCTGAGTATTAGAGAGATGAACACTGACTGGGAAGTAAGGATGTTGGGGGAATATGGAGAAAGGGCAGGAAATTGGAAGTAAAAAGATGGAACAAATGGCTAAAGACGTTTCGAAGGGTTGAATGATTACTGCTGTTGGTGTGTTGTACATTTTTGTTTTCCTCTTTTTGTTTACAGCACTTTCCTGGAGCATCATAAAACCTTTCCAAATGAGTTGTATGGCAGTCTGACCCGTGCAGACCCTGTTCTAGAACAACTGGAGCCTCGGCACTGCCATTCCAACCAATCATCTGGAGACCATAAGGAAGTGAATAAAGCGAATGCCCGTCGGAGGCTGTATCTAGCTTCCGCTGTCTGCTTGGTCTTTATAATTGGTGAAGTGATAGGTAAAGAAGGAAATAACAACTTGTATTTATATAGCACATTTCACAGCCTCAGGCTGTCAAGTACTTTTTAAGTGTAGCCACTGTTTTAATATGGGAAATGCAGCAGACAGATTATGCACACACAGCGAAGTGATAATAACCCGGTAATCTGTTTTTAGTGATGGTTGGTTAAGAGATGAATATTGACCAGGACAGCAAGGAGAACCATCACCCTGCTCTTGTAATAGTACAGTGAGATATTTTACACCCATCTGATGTAATTAACTTTGGATTAACTTCTTATCCAAATGATGGCACCTCCGATAGTGCAGCATTCCCTCAGTGTTATATTGAGAGCGTTTGCCTACATTTTGTGCCATGGCATCTGGAGTGGAAAAAGATCCTCTGACTCAGGTGAGAGTGTTATCCCTAAGCTGTGGGTACATTGCTATAGATGAATGGAAATGCATTTTTGCGGTTATACCATCCCAGCATTTCAACTCCCATAATATAAAAGCAAAATACTGCAGATGCTGGAAATCTGAAACAAAAACAGAAAATGCTGGAAAAACTCAGCAGGTCTAACAGCATCTGTGGAGAGAAAAAAACAGAGTTAAAGTTTTGAGTCCTTACGACTCTTCAAGAGTCATAAGGACTCGAAATGTTAACTCTTTCAACTCCATGTTTGATTTGAAATTGGTGTTTATTGGGATTCATTAAGGAAATATGTCCAAGCCAAGATTTATTCATTAAAAAATCCTCTGGTAGATCCAATGTAGTAAAAACAACTTGAGTAGGGAATTCCCAGATTTGACTTTGTGCACTGAGTCAGCTAGGTCTATGGTTGGGAAGGTCATTACAACTAACCTTGGTGCCTTTTACTGAGGATGATAGAAATTATCCAGGGTTCCCACTCCTGATTACAGCCTGGTGACCTGCTGGACAGTGCGTGTGTACAGATATCAGGTGAGAGTATAGAATCCAGTAGGATTGATTATCCCATTTAAACTTTTTCACCCTTGAAGAATGTGTTGTAAGGTTGTATGGTGTCTCATGAAAAGGTCTAGAGGCTTGTATGGTTGAATAATAACTGTTTATTAATAACACATAACTATTTACATATATACAGGATACAGTCCTGACTAGGTACTACCTTCATGCCAACTCCTACCAGACCTCTACTACCCCCATGTGACTCTATACATCATACTGTGGGTGTTACTGTTTCCTCACTCCAACATTTACCCTTACAGTCCCAAACACCCTAATGCTATACCTCCCCCCAAGTCTTTACCCAAATATATTTACAATAATATTTACATGCTACCTCTTCTACCCCCAAAGTCTCTGACTTTACAGATTTAGATGGTCTGGAGTCTTTCACTCTTCCAGATCTCATTCTTTTCAAATTTGGAGGAAGTAGTAGTCTTAACTGCTTTGGGCCGATGGCTTTGGTCTGGAGTTGAAGTTGTGGTACTTTGTGTTTCAAATACTTGGGTGTCAGCACCTGGTCCACTTCTTGCACTACTTAATGTTGTATTTTTCTTTGTCAACAATCTGTCTTCCTTGGTCAGATACTATGGGCTTACCCCTCTCCTTCCAGGGGGAATGTTTGCTCTATTCTTTCAGTGGACTCTGGTTTTCTTTTTTCAGTGGGGTGCACCATGTTCTTCCTGGCAGTTGAAGGTTTACCTCCCTTATGTTTGTATGTTCTTCATCAACCTGCAGCTTGGCTGCTAATGCTGCACTCTGTTTCTTCATGTGCACTTGTGCCTTCCTGAGTTTTGTCTTGATGAGTTGGCGGTCACTTCTCTCCTTTTCCAGGATCGACTTAGTTTTGTAGTGTGAGTTTGAAGCTCTGGCTTCGTTGCTGTAGTTTTTCCTGGTTCTGTGACAGCAGCTGTTTGACTCTGAAGTTCGCGCTCAACCTTCTGCTGCTGCTCCTTCTCCTCTGTATCTTCTGTTTTCAGTATATTGGTGCTCATCTGGAGGTTTGGCTGGTCTGACCAAAGAAGAGTATTTTCTGCTGTCTGCAAAGGAGCTGGAATAACTGCCTCTGCAAAGAGTGAGGACAATTCTGAACTGAAGTCCCAGTCAAGTGGTTGTTTTGACATCTTCTGCTGTTTTGAGGAGGTTGAGGGTAACACTGGCATCTCTACTCAGGAGAGAAAAGGTGTTGATTGCGAATGACATACAGAATTTTGATTATTTGCTTGTTGCCATGCTGGAGCAGCACTTGAACCATGCTTATGACTATGATTCCTCCAGGACCATACAGCGTTGTGTCTGTCATCAGTAGCCAGGGTTCTTTTAGCCACAGTCCCTGATCCGACAGGCGATTGCAGTGAAAGCACTACACAGTGATTGTTGGGCCTGTGAGGTCTTCTGGCACCACAGGGCTGACATGATCTGCCACCATCTTGCGTTTTGCTTGGGTCTTTTTCTCCTTGCCCTGAAGTCTCCTTGCCCTTTTGTTGCTTTATGAGCTGGATTTTTGGGGTTGCTTTGTACCACGGGTTAACTTCACCACGCAAAATGGTTCAGTTTTGCTGGCAGACTTCAGATTCCCTGATGATTTGGATGGCTTTTTCCAAAATCCTATCTTCCTTACACTGGAGTAGATCCAAAAGAGTATCATCGGCCACTCCCACTACAATTCGGTCTCTAATGAGCTTCGACTTAAGGTCACCATAGTCACAGCCTTCAGCCAATTAAAACATCTGCAGGTTTCCTGGGCTTTTGGACTCTCTCTTGTTAAATTTTGCTCGCTTCAAACTTCTATTGCTTCTTGGGTTAAAGTCAGTGTCAGAGGACTTCATGACCTCGGCAAAGTTATCGGAAGATTAATTTATTCCTTGTCTGGAAATTATGTTGTCGACTGTTGGACCTACTGGATATGATTGAAAATATGTTCAGCCTCTGTTTTCTTATTCAATCTTAATGCTATCCTATATCTTATAAAATATTCTCCATAACGGCCCTGGTCTTTCCATCTGCCTTAATTGGTCTGTTATGGCATGACAGTTGCTTAAGCTGAGTTATTTAAAAATCCCAGAAGGAAACTTTAAACAACTGTCATAACCTATGTTTTTAAGTGGTATGTTTGAGATGAAGCTCTCAATTCAGGAATCAGACCACGTGTTCTTGAGAGGTTTTATATCAAAATACATGAGACATTTATTAATTTACACAAGTTAAATATATACACGTGGCTACAAATTACTACTATCATAACTTTTAACAAATTCCCAAACTAATCTCCATTAAGGCAACAGCAACCCATAGACTTTAAGCAGACACCAGGCAAAGCATTTTCACGTTACAAATTCAAAATGAGGCTTCTTTCACTTTGGTTCCTTCGCAGACACAGTCGTAGGCTTACAGGCTTTGATCTTACATTGCCTCTGCCCTGCACACACAAAACTGCTGCCTGTTATACCCAGCACATCTCATTGGATGTAAATTCTCATTGTATCACCGGCCCCTTTGAACTCCCCTTCTTCTAACAATAAAACCCCTTTCATAGTACCAATTTTATTAGTAATATAAACATTGCTTGGTCTCTGCTAGCTAGGTGCCAGATTTCACTCCCCTTCTTGAATGCTCTATTCAACAAAGTGCAAATGCCTCTCTTCCATCTCAAAACTAGTATACATCAAAGCACCCAGACTAGCTGGCTTTAATCCAGTTAAGAAATTTGGATTAAGCACCCACAAACTAAACCTCTATTTTAAAAGAAAAGTTTCCACTAATATTATATACATTAATAGCTTCATGACAGTCTGGCAGTGTTGATTTACCATCCATGGAAGTTTTCAGCACAGAGAAGTATCCCTTTCACCTTTCTCAAATAGCAGTGTGGTAATTTTTTTTTCTTCCTGTGCCTGTCAGGATTTGGTGGACTCCAGTTGCGGTTATAGAGCCGCTTTAAACTTCAGCGATTCTGCAGAAAATCGTTTGAACGAATCGTTTTGACCAGCTAGTTGCTTTCCTGAGCTTACAGAATCGATTTGAAGCCTTTCTTTTTTTGCTCTGACTTCTCCTTTAAAATTTTATTTTTCATTTGCACACAGTCGCCATGTGTTATGATGCCGACTCTGGACCCGGGCTGCAGCATTCTTCAAACCATGCTCGTTAAAATAACCGGTCTGCCAGTGCTGCCTGATTTATGGTGCTGAATTTAAAAGCTTATTTCAGGTTTTTTGGGGAGTTTACTCACCCTTTTGCGATCTGGCTAGGTTCTTTGACTCTTCTTTCGATTGGGTCTTACAATGGACCACCAAGTGATCTGGTGGAGTTCTTTTATACTGCAAGGTGGAGCTTTCTTCAGCCTCTACACCTTTAATGGAGCTCTTTCAGCGATCTCCAGCAGCATATCCGAGATCTTCAAGTTAGGCACATCTCTCTCAGGTCAGACTGCAGTTTCTTTGCTTCCTCGTTCTTGGGGGTTTTGGGGTCCTTCACCTACTGCCACCATGTTCTAAGGTTGCATGTCCTCTCATGAAGAGGTCTAGAGGCTTGAATGATTCAACAGTAACTATTTATTACTAACACATAACTATATACATATACACAGGATACAGTACTGACTAAGTGCTATCTTCATGCTGACTTCTACCAGACTCACTACTACTCCCATGTGAGACTCCACATCATAATGTGGGCAGTACTGTTTCCCCAATCCCACATTAACCTTTTCAGTCCTGAATGCCCTAATACTACAGAATGGTTACTTGGAGGACAGTTGGTGCCAGAACTGAGCCAGAAAGAGGAACCATCTTTAGGAGAGATGGGTAGAAAATTAGAATGGTGCAGTGATCTTGTAGAAATCTATTGTCCCGTATACAAGGAATTTTGTAATAATTAGTGAGGGTGTTGAAACCCCCATGTGCTGATCCTTGACAACCATTCATTGTCTTTTTTCAGGGGGATACTTGGCCCAGAGTCTGGCCATAATGACCGATGCTGCTCATCTCTTGACTGATTTTGCCACCATGCTCGTCAGCTTGTTCTCACTGTGGATTTCCTCTCGGCCTGCAACTAAAACCATGAACTTTGGCTGGTATCGTTCAGGTGAAACCAGATGTGGCATTTGTATTTAGATGTGGTGAGAGACATCTCATCAAAGGGACTGGCATTAATTCAAAAGCAAAATATCGTGGGTGCTCTAAATGCAGGGAGCATTTAACAGGTCAGGCAGGCATCACCTGTGAAGAGAGAGAGAGAAACAATATTTCAGGTTGATGGTTTCTGGTCAGAACTGGAAGTTGTTAGAGATGTAGCCAGTTTTAAGTCAGCGCAAAGGCAGGGCAATGTGACAGGGAAGAGGGTAGGAAAGAAAGGTTTGTGATAGGGTGGCGGGCAGGAGAGATTAAATGGCAAAAGGGTTGATGGTGCAAAGCAAAAGGTGATGGTCATGGGATAGGTAAAGAAACAGAAGATGGTTAGAGAGAAGCTGTTAATGGTGAATCCTAAATGGGTTGAAATTGTGGTGATAGAGATGGTGTTATTGGTTATGGGCAATGGTGAATTATCCACCTGTTTTACACCCCACCTGATTATTTTTTTTCTTCATTATTTTTCCTTATTTTTAGTTTTCCTGCTGACATTGATGGTCAAGGCCAATTTTGCTCCCAAAGGCTTAATGTGCTACTTGTACTTGTGGAGTTAGTATTGTGGTTTCAGTGCCTCTGTCTTGTTAGTCCTGTCAGTGGCATGTGCCTTTTTTGTTTGTAGTCTGGGAGCAGCTTGAGTACCTCACCTGTCATCATAGATCCTTTTGCCTCCCTCTCATGGGGAGAACTGTGGATTCCATTTGATTTGACCTGACCCCCAGCTGAAGATGTCCTCTGCCCAACCATCTTAAGCTGCTTCTTCATGACCTTCCTTCCATCATAACGTCAGAAGTGGAGATGTTTGCAACATGTTTAGCACCATTCGTGACTCCTCAGATACTGAAGCAGTCCATGCCCAAATGCAGTAAGACCTGGACAAAATCCTGACAAGTGGCAAGTAACATTCGTGCCACACAAGTGCCAGGCAATGACCATCTCCAACAAGAGAGAATCTAACCATCGCCCCATGACATTCAATGGCATTACCATCACCAAATCCCCCACTATCAACATCCTGGAGGTTACCATTGACCAGAGACCGAACTGGACTAGCTATATAAATACCATGGCTACAAGAGGAGGACAGAGGCTAGGAATCCTGCGGCAAGTAACTCACCTCCTGACTCCCCAAAACCTGTCCACCATCTACAAGGCACACGTCAGGAGTGTGATGGAATACCCCCCACTTGCCTGGATGAGTGCAGCTCCAACAACCCTCAAGAAGCTTGACACCATCCAGGACAAAGCAGCCCATTTGATTGGCACCACATCCACAAACATTCACTTCCTCTACCACCGATGAACTGTGTACTGCAGTGTGTACCATCTACAAGATGCGCTGCAGGAATTCACCAAGGCTCCTTAGGCAGCACCTTCCAAACCCAAGGCCACTACCATCTAGAAGAACAGTGGCAGCAGATAGATGGGAACAGCACCACCTGGAAGTTTCCCTCCCAGCCACTCACTTGGAAATATATTGCCATTCCTTCACTGTTGCTGGGTCGAAATCCTGGACCTCCCACCCTAACAGCACCTACACTGCAGAGACTGCAGCAGTTCAAGAAGGCAGCTCACCACCACCTATTCAAGGGCAATTAGTGATGGGCCAATAAATGCTTGCCAAGCCAGTGATGCCCACATCCTATGAATAAAAAAAAAACAATGCCCTGACCGTGGGCCCCTTTGTGGATGTGTTTCCTGTAGCGATGTGGTTTGGTGCTCCAGTGTGCTGTTTTTAGATATTCCCTTTTTCTTAGAATAGGGAGTTGCTTAGTGGGATTGGGGACTTGAGCCAAATTGCATGTTTGCCCATGTTTTTGAAATACTGAAGGGATGGTGACTAGCTGTTGCATTAATTACTGGACAATTATGTTTCACAGGAATATCCAAGATTTCAGCCTAGCTGATGCCTTGGTTGATAAATGCATCAGGCGTTCCCAGCTGTGTAAGCAGTTGGCCTGTGACTTGCTTCCGTGTTTGGATTGGGAGGTGGAAAAGTCAGTCAGATTTTCTTTTGCTCTCTAATGCTTTCTTGTTGGAAAGCACTTGGATGTTTGGTAAGAAGTATCAAGGAATATGGAGTAAATGTGGGAAAACGGGAGCCTGAGGTGCAGATTGACCTTCGTCCAATTGAATGGCTAAGCTGGCATGAGGGTTTGAATAGCCTGCTCCTGTTCCTATTCCATTGTTCAAAAGCTTACTCTCCAGTCACTTAGCTGAGGAATGAACACTTGGTGAGGTACAGAAGGGCCTACATACAATGTACAGCACAGAAAAAGGCCAATTGGTCCATGTTAATACTCCATATTGAGCCTCCTCCCACCCCTCTTAGCATAATTTTTCCCTTAAATGCATTTGTGCTATTATCTTCAATTACTCCTTGTGGTAATGAGCTCTACATTATAACCACTCTTTGAGTAAAGTGGTTTCCCCTGAATTCCCAACTGGATTTATTGGTCAGTATCTTCTATTTCTGGCTGATAGTTTTGGTCTTCCCCAAAAGTGGAAATATCTTCTCTATCGAACCCTTTCATAATCTTAAAGACTTTTTTATTGTTACCACTTATAAAAAAAAAGTTATAAGACTCATAACTACTTTTATCTCAGTCTAACAGTAATTAAAAGTTCAATCCATGATGGAACAGACAAATTGGGACAAAGATTTCTGTAACCATTCCATTACTTAAAATCAATAATGATTACAAACAAATAAACATCAGCAAGTGATCCATTTGGCAGTGACTAATGGGTGGTTCTTTCTGTGATCATGTCACCTGATTCACTGTACCAGTGCCTGCAGACTGCTATTTTTATACATGAAGATTTGTCCACCCTCCCAATACGTAAATGTCCCAAGACGTTGTTAATAGTCCTTCATTGGTATCTCTTCTCCTTATCTGTAGTCAGTGAGCCCCTGACGCCATTTCTGCGGGGGCTGCAGAAGTTCCTCGTTTTGCAGTAGCTTGAAGGTTATCTTGCAGAATATCTCCAAGTCCACTCCCGCTCCCTGAGATGCAAACGTACTAACTGTAGCCTTGTGGTTTTCTAGTCTGACATCATTGTCCAGTTACAGACAGTTTGACTTTGTAGCTTGCCACAGACAAGTAAGATAGTTGATGCATTGGTTTTAATTTTCCAAAACTCCCTAGAATCGGGCAAGGTCCCATTAGATTGGAAGATAGCAAATGTAACTCCATTATTCAAAAAGTGGGGGAAACAGAAAGCAGGAAACTACAGGTCAGTTAGTTTAACATCTGTCATAGGGAAAATGTTAGAAGCTATTATTCAAGATGCTATAGCAGGGCACTTGGATAAGTTCAAGGTAATCAGGCAGAATCAACATGGTTTTGTAAAAGGGAAATCATGCCTAACCAACTTATTGGAGTTCTTTGAGGAAGTAACCTGTGCTATGGATAAAGGGGAACCGGTAGATGCTATTTTTTTAATTCATTTTTATGGGATGTGGGTGTTGCTGCCTAGGCCAGCATTTATTGCCCATCCCTAATTGCCCTTGAGAAGATGGTGGTGAGCTGCTGCCTTGAACTGCTGCAGTCAATGTGGTGTAGGTGCACCCACAAAGCTGTTGGGGAGGGAGTACCAGGATTTTGACCCAGTGACAGTGAAGGAATGACAATATATTTCCAAGTCAGGATGGTGACTGGTTTGGAGGGGAACTTCCAAGTGGTGGTGTTCTCATGTGCCTGCTGCCCTTGTCCTTTTCTAGATGGTAGTGGCCGTGGGTTTGGAAGGTGTTGCCTAAGGAGCCTTGGGGTGAGTTTCCGCAATGCATCTTGGTGTTGGTACAGACTGCTGCTACTGTTTGTTGGCAGTGGAGGGAGCGAATGTTTGTGGATGGGATGCCAGTCAAGTGGGCTGCTTTGTCCTGGATGATGTCGAGCCTCTTGAATGTTTTTTTTGAGTACTGTACTTAGATTTCCAGAAGGCATTTGATAAAGTGCCACATCGAAGGTTGTTACGGAAAATAGAAGTTCATGGTGTAGGGGGTAACACATTGGCATGGATAGAAGGTTGTCAGTACTTTACAGGGTGGATGTGGAGAGGATGTTTCCTCTTGTAGGAGAATCTAGAACTAGGGGTCACAGTTTAAAAATAAGGGGTCACTCATTTAAAACAGAGATGAGAAGAAATTTTCCTGAGGGTCTTGTGTTTGGAACTCTTCCTGAAAAGTTGGTGGAAGCAGAGTCTTTGAATATTTTTAAAGCAGAGGTGGATGGATTCTTGGTAAGCAAGTGGGTGATAGGTTATCGGTGTAAGCAGGATGCACATTTGAGGTAACTATCAGATCAGCCATGATCTTATTAAATGGCGGAGCAGGCTCGAGGGGCCGAATTGCCTACTTATGCTCCTTGTTCATTTGTTCTTAAGTTATCTCAGAAACATGGCCCTCATTTCTCGAGGCATACCGGTACATTAAATTCAGTCAAGTTACAGCATAGATTTGGTCAAATCTGAGATAATTGTAACCTCTTGCATTATAGTAAGTGGGGAGGGGAATTGTTATCTGATGGTATTGTAAATTCAGATTTACCCGTGCATAGAACATGGAAAGAACTCCCTAAATTATTTTATACAAATGAATTCTCTTCTTCCTTCCTCTGATGTCCCAAAGAGATTCTAGGAGCCCTGATCTCTGTGCTGTCCATCTGGGTGGTGACAGGTGTGCTTGTGTATTTGGCCATTGAGCGACTCATTTCTGGGCAGTATGAAATTAAGGGCGGTGCCATGCTGATCACCTCGGGATGTGCTGTTGCTGTCAATATTGTGTGAGTATCCCCTTGTGTGTAAGTGACGTTTTGTTACTTTTTAAATTTGAGCTTTCTCCATTCCAGTCATGAGGGTGCTGACTCTTGCTGGGGTATAGTTTCACTGAACACCAGCCACCATTCGGTAACTTGCTCGAGTGTCCACTCTTCCTGTCAGAGCCTAGTGAACATTTTCTGACTTTATGCTTCATGGAGGTATCACTGCCTAGCCCTATCTGTTTTTCATCTGCCAAGACAGTTTTGTGCTTTCTAAAGGAGTTACTGGATAGAGGTCAGGAGCAAGAATCCTGGCTGATAATTTTGGCACTATGCTGAGTCCTAGGGTGTTGAGTAATTTCATCATCCCTATTATCACTGAAGTTGAGATCATCTTTAGGCACAGTCCAGCACTTGTGACCTTTATGATTATCTTATTAGCAGTAGTGTGAACTAATAGCCTTGCAAACATAGACAACAAAGACACACTTTCCATTGAGTTAGTCTTCTATCATTCCAATAGTCGCATGATAAAATGACATTAGAGTTGTTGATTAATCGTAACAATCAATATCTATCAATGAGTCTACAGAAGAGCCAGACATGATAGGCTACATTCAAGCCCTTCAGCATCCTACCTCCCCAGCCAAACATACCTCAAGCTATTGAACTAAATGGCTAGATAATATTGGAGGAAACCATGTGATATGGGTTTAATTTTGCCTCTCCCACTTGGTGATCCCACTAAGTTCCTGATCTCCATTGCACTGTTATGTGGTGGCTCCAATCAAAAGGCAAAACCCTTCCTTGTGGGAAAGAGGGGCAGATGGGGTAACTGTTAACATGCTTCTTGGTAACTGCCCAAGTCACAGTGACCTCCTATCAGACCTATGGTCTTTTCCATTGCAGGAAATCTTTGACCCATAAGGGATGAGGTAAGGGAGTGGAGGAGTAATGTAGTTGAACATGCTCTCATTTATCAATTTTAACATTTGGTGTTGTAAGGAATGTTGTCATCAATCCATTCTCCTGCTCCAATTTGCTGCTGGCCATTCCTTTCCTGAACGCGCTGGCTATTATTGGAGTACAGTTCCATGAATACTGCCAGCCTTCTGCCACCTTCCCCAATTAGCCATCCTTCATGCAGAAGTCGAGGTGCAGGCATTGGCAGGTGGTGGGGTAGAAGAGAGTTACACCACAAGGCTGGGACATCACAGCTGAGCCTGGTCTTCTCCCAACCTTCACTTTAACCATTCACTCACTCCACCATTGGTTCAGTGTGTACATGAAAACTCAACGAGGTTTCTTCAACAGCCCCTCCCAAACCCACGACAAGGAGAGCAGGCACATGGAAACATCATGACCTGCAAGTTCCCCTCCAAGCCACTCTTAGAACTATATCGCTGTTCCTTCACAGTCGCTGGGTCAAAGCTCTGGAGCTCCCTTCCTAACAGCATTTTGGGAGTACTTTCACCAGACAGACTGCAGTGGTTCAACAAGGTGGCACTGCACCACCACCTTAAGGGCAATTAGGGATGAGCAATGAATGCTGGCCTTGTCAGCACTATTCACATCCAGTGAATGAATAAATATTTTCAAAATTCTGTGTACTTTGTTTGTAGTCAAGATCACAAGGTGCCCATCAGGATTGGAAACTATACCTGACTTTTTTGCAATCTTTTCATCCTAGTAGCATTGAAGCCAATTATGGTACCTTTACTCTTTCAGGTAAGAGATTGGCAAAGTTAGAACATAAACAAACCCTGAGTCTTTCCCCATCCATGGGACTCTACCATATTTGGCAGTGTAGATATAATGGCTTAGCCATCAACCAGCACCAATATGTGCATATTGAAAGCTTAAGACTTTTTGCTATACACTCCATACCAATTTCTTCCTTTGCCTGTTCCTATTCACCACTTCCACCCACAGAATGGGCATCATCCTTCATCAGTCTGGTCACAACCACAGCCACGGCAGTATCGGAGAGGTCAGATCACATGACATCGAGTCCAACAACCACGGGTCAAGGCTTAATGGCAGCGTGAACCCCAGTGTACGAGCTGCCTTCATCCATGTCGTGGGAGACCTGTTGCAAAGCGTCGGTGTCCTGCTTGCTGCTTATGCCATCTATTTTAAGGTACATGGACAGTGTTTCAGTGACATATCTTTTAAAGGGAGTACTGGTACTTTGCAAAGGGGAATTTGGGGTGTGGTTCCCAACTCTGGCTGAGTGCACTCCAGGAGGTCGTGTAACATGATCTCCTGCCCCCAATTGCTTCACCTAGTCAAATAGCCTTTTTTTAAACAATCTTCAATAAGTTAGAACTAATAAATGAAAGCATTAAAAAAAAGGGGGGGAAATAAACACTTTTTAAAAATTCATGCCCTCGTGCTTTTTCTCCCAGATTGCTCATAGCGTTGTTGAGGAAACTAACTTTTAATTCTTGGAGACTCCCAGATAATTCTTGAAGGTTGGCATCCACAGTCTGGGGGAATCCTAGTGAAATGTCCCAAGGTACTTCAGGAGCAATTATCAAACAGAATTTGACACTGATCCAAAGCTTGGTCAAAGAGGTAGATTCTATAGGAGGAGAGGGAGACGAGAGTTTAAGGGGGGGAATTTCAGAGCTTAGCATAGCTGCCAATGGTATGGTGAAGGAATTTGGGGATGTATTACACTAAACTGTGAATTTGCTCTTAATGTATGTAGTTTTCTTCTCATGCTTAAATGTCCAGCACTGTACCTGGATTGATAATATTCCCAGGACCTGTTTGGCACAAGAGCCAAGAGATCAGAGGCCCCTGAACATACAACTAACCATTTCTTTCTAATCTCCTAGTGTGTCAGATGATTTAAATACTTGCTCAAGGTATTTGAATAATTTGCTTTTAATTTTGTGTTTAGCCTGAATATAAAATGGTGGATCCAATCTGCACCTTCCTCTTCTCTGTGCTGGTTCTGGGGACCACCATATCCATCTTAAGGGACGTTCTCTGCATATTAATGGAAGGCAAGTCCAGAGATTTAACATTTTAAGATTTCTGACTGGCAGGTAAAAATGAAGGTGCAGGATATCACGAAGAGTAGAGAGAGTAGGGGAAAAGATGAGGTAAATGGAGAATGACCATGCTTGGTTTTTTAAAGCCTATGGATTGGGAAAGGTGTGATTGGTAAGTGGCTTGGAGGGGAATATACAGGTGGTGGTGTTCCCTTGCATCTGTTGCCCTTCTAGGTGGTAGAGGTTATGGGTTTGGAAGGTGCTGTCGATGGATCTTTGGTGAGTTGCTGCAGTGCATCTTGTAGATGGTACACACTGTTGCTACTGTGTGAAAATGGTGGAGAGTGTATGTTGAAGGTGGTGGATGGGGTGCCAATCAAGCAGGTTGCTTTGTCCTGGATGGTGTCAAGCTTCTTGAGTGTTGTTGGAGCTGCACTCATCCAGGCAGTGCTCCATAAGCATTATGGAGAGTATTCCATCACAGTCCTGACTTGTGCCTTGTAGATGGTGCACAGTTTTTAAGGAGTCAGGAGGTGAGTTACTTGCCACAGGATTCCTAGCCTCTGACTTGCTCTTGTAGCCACAGTATTTATATGGCTAGTCCAGTTCAGTTTCTGGTCAATGGTAACCCCTAAGAGGTTGATAGTGGGGGATTCAGCGATGGTAAATTGGAGGTGGTAGTTGAGGAAAGAAATCAGTTTTTTGTAGGAGATAATGTAGTAAGTTTTTGAATTCAATGCAGGGAGGTGGAACAGCAACTAGGAAGGGGTATTTGTGCGCAGCAAAAAGTCATTAGAAGGAACATTGGATCATATTAGCATTGATGGGGGCAAGTAAGAGGGATGTTAGAGACTAAGGATCCCCTATTAGGGGGATGCTTCTCTTTCCTTGTATCTAAATGTAGGGAGAAGTTTTACAGCCTCTCCAGATAAGAGACCAGGGTTTGAGTCTTGGTAGAATTTGGGTCAAAAATGCTAAGGAGAAGTATTTGGCACAAAAGGTGGAGCCAAGACAGCCACAAAAAAGCAGGAGATGTGGGGATTTTCATTTGTGATTAGGTGAAACAATAAGGCTCAAGAATAAGGGCACTGAAGGAATATGTTCATTTGCAAGCGTTATTCCCACTGAAGCTCAGTTCTGTACTTTGATCCAGGAACTCCAAAAGGAATGGATTTTAATCAGGTTAAAGAGACTCTCCTGTTAATTGATGGGGTGAAAGCAATGCACAGCCTCCACATCTGGGCACTGACCATCAACCAGCCAGTGCTGTCTGTTCATATCGCCATCAGTAAGTACAAATGTAGTTTTCTTGTTGGCAGGGGTTGCTGTAAGTTTGTTCAGCTGTGTTTTGAAGCTATGTCTACCATCACTCATTGGTATCCCACTCTTCCCCCCAGAGTGAGATGATTGTGAGTTGAACACATATTTCAAGTTGATGATGTCAGTGTAGAACTGAGAGAGTGCTGCACTGTCAATTGCTGCCGTCTTTTGGCTGGAATGTTAAACTGAGGTCCCATCTTTCCTCTTGGGTGAGAACGTAAAAGATTTCCAGGCACTATTTGAAGAAAAGAATAGGGGTTCTCTTTGGTGGCTGGTGCCAATACTTATCCTTCCAGCAACACCCCTAAAACAGATTATCCAATCATTATCAAAAGTGCTGTTGTGTGAGCTTGCTGTTTACAAATTGGTTGCTCCATTTTCTGCATTGCAACAGTGACTACCCCTCAAAGTACTTCATTAGCTGTAAAACCCTCTGGGACATCCTGAGATTGTGAAAGATCCTATATAAATGTATTTTTTTCCTTTTTTGTTGAATCTCATTAAAGGGGGAAGGAATCCTAAGGTTGAAACTTTGACCATGCCATACTCCCCTCAACAACAGTGTCTGTTCAATCTATATTAAAAAATATTCCAAGGGGGAATTTCCTTTCAGTTGTTCTACTGGCTTAACTTTGAATACTCCGTTTAAGCACCTGATGTAGTTGGTTCCACACTTACAGCAAAGTTACGCTGCCAGAGTGGTAGTAATCAGAGGAAATTCCCAACCCTGACCATTATTTTTTTGAATTAAAAAAAAAAGTAATTTTTTCTGGACTGATCCTAATGGTTGTCATATTTGCCTTCATAACATTAACTACACTTATTTTCATTTTTATTTATTCACTTTTTAAATCCTTTTTCCCCAACCCCACAGGGCCATCTGTCACTTGTTTCCATGTTGTGCCTTTACAGAGTGCTCATCCGTTCTGCTATTAAAACACTCTGCCACTATCAGCACCTTCTTTAGTCCTTACCGCTACCATTAACACTCCCTTCATCCTGTTTCCATGACATCTTTGTCAATCTCTCCTTAGCTCCCACCTATCCCTGACCTTTTATCTTGCTTCACCTGCTCCGCCCCCTCTTAAACAGTATAAAATCCATCACATTTCTACTTCTCTTTAGATCTGAAGAAGACTCATATGTACTCGAAACGCTAACTCTGTTTCTCTCTCCACAGATGCTGCCAGACCTGCTGAGTTTTTCCCGCATTTTGTTTTTAAATTCCAGATTTCCAGCATCTGTAGTATTTTGCTTTTTATCTTAATGTCTATCCTCGTGATGTTCCAGCTTCCCACAACCAATTAGAGAGTGAGCAGACTCTTGGTTACCTGGTTGGATGATTCCTGACTGTCAGTCAAACCATTCTTTTCCTAAGTCTGATATTTTTATAACTAATAAATTCTTTGATTTACTTCTGTTGAAAAACATTTTGCTGTCCCTATGGTTTTTCTCCTGAGTTCACAATAATGCCCTGGAGATTTAATTCTTAATTCTTAGAGTCTCCAGGGCAATCCTGGAGAGTAGGTGATCTTGCTCCTGTCCCTGTATTACTGGAGTAGTGAGGTGCAGAACCTAGACATAAATAAGCCAATTTTTCCCTCCTGTGCAATTGTAGGTGGGGAAGAAAATAAAAAGTATAAAAAGTTTTCGCCAATTCTTGTTTAATTCCATTCAGTTTTAAATGATAATGGTCAGGGCAGTGTTAATTGAAATTTACAACTTTGGTTGTGCCCAGGCCACAAATGACTGCTGTACAGCATTGTACCTGCCAGCTGATGGTGCTGCTGAGTACCTAATGCAGGCTTTCATCTCACCATGCTACCATGATGATGTAGTCTTGGTTAGAAAAAAATTGTCACCTCTGTTTTAAATTGTGGGCCTGTCATTTTATAAATGGAGGAAGAGACATATACACAGTGTTATAGGCCAGGCATTGAGATGGTCTGAATAGAGCTTTAATGATTAATGATTGTAAGATTACACCTTCAACCCACAGATGCTACTAGAGATCAGAAATATCCCAATAATTTAGTAAGTTTTTGGAGGGAGAGTGTCTCACAGTAATACCTTGTAGTAAAGGAGACTGATTGTGAAAAATGGCTGCATGCTGAAAAATCTTGACAAAAGATATCTTTCAGGTGTATAATGTGGGTGGTCCCATGCAACCAACACAATGAGGTGATTGAGACCTCTAGCTCTTGAGTGAATTTACACTTATTTATTTATCGCTAGTATGGGCTTGAGTTGTAATCTAGGAATATAGGAACAGGAGGAGACCTTTCAGTCTCTCTAGCCTGTTCTGCCATTCAATTTGATCAAAGCTAATCTGTTAATTCTGTTTATCCACCTTGGTTTTGTAACTGTTTAATACCCTTGTGTAACAAAATTCTATCACATGGTTTTGAATTTTCATTTGACCCCTAGCCTTGATGCTTTTTGGGCAGAAAGTTACAGATTTCCATTACTCTTGGCATGAAGAAATGCTTCCTAATATCACCCCTGACCCTTGTTTTGGGCTCTCTCACCAGAGGAAATAGGGTAGATAGAGAAAAACCATCAGTTCCTTTTTAATCATCTTAAATACCTTAATCATCCTTTAGTCTTCTATACTGATGGGAATACAAACCTAGCATTCTGGTGAATTTGCACGGCACTCCATACATCCATCCTGAGCTCTGATGCCCAGAACTGAACGTAATAATGTTGATGTATTCAAACCAGAGCTTTATATAACTGTATTATAATTTCCAACCCATTTTATATTCTAACACCCGCTTGAGATAAAGGCCCAAGATTTCATTTGTCTTTTCAATTTCTTCTGTTCCTGTTTGCTAGTTTTTGAGATTTGTATGATTTACTGGCTGTGTTTCTTGCAGATGATAATGCGAATGCTCAGGATATATTGGCCGAAGCTAACCACAGGCTCCAGAACAAGTTTGACTTCCACTCCATCACTATCCAAATCGAAAATTACTCTGCTGATATGGTCAATTGCAGGGAATGCCAGGAGCCTAGAGACTAGTTCCCACAGGTGCGTGTGTATGCCTGAGAGAGACATCACTTGAGACCACGTCTCAGGGAATCGCACCTGAATGAGTTGAGTGTAAGAGGCAGGATGGTGTTTGAAGTTATCTTACTGCTGGCTGACCTAGAGCTCATGCACTGTGTTGAGAGTGAGTTGCAGTGACCTTTTCTCGTACCTTGCAAGATCAAGGGTTTTAAATCCTTTTAGCATCCACATTGAACACAGTCATAATAGACTTCAAAATGATATTTGAACATAAATGTATCATTTGGGCAATCAACTTGCACTAGGGAAGTCAATCTCTGGATATGTTGGTTCTTCTGGGAGTGTGTGTGGGGGAAAGAACAAAGTCTTTGAGTTGATATAATCCATTTTAATGGATGTATTGTGTTTTAGACATAACTGTTCTGCCCTCTGCTTTTTCCCATCAATGTAACTGAACCCTGGTGGTAGGAGACTAAGGTTGACATTTTTGTTAAAATATACTTATCATTCAATTGTCATTGGAATTAATTGTCTGTTTCCAGGCCTTTCATATTTATGCAAGAGTTCTTTTTTAAAAAAATTTTGCTGAAATAAAATAAACACTTTTTGAAATTTTGTAATGTCAAAATTGTGTGTCAGATTGAGTATTTTGCCAATTATCTTAAACTGAGCAAGAGGCTGCCTGAAGAAATAACGTTTTACATACTGCGTAGTGACTTGGAATGCACTGCTTGAAAGTGTGGTGAAAGCAGATTCAATAATAAGTTTCAAAAATAAGTTGAATAAATACTTGAAAATTTTGCAAGGCTATCTGGAAAGAGCAGGAGAGTGGGACCAATTGGATAGCTCTTTCAAAGAGCCAGCGTAGGCATGAAAGGGCTGAGTGGCCTCCTTATGTGCTGTATTATTCTATGAATCTAGTTAGCATCTCACAATCAGGAGACAAAGATCATGAATTGTGCTGTAAGAGCTGAGGACATAGTCTGGGTTGGGTTGACACTACATCACTTTCACTTCACAACACGGTCTAACATGAGATGATAAACAGAGATCCTTTTCTGGTGTATGTTGGGAGTGATTTTATAAAAAAAAATTGATACTGAGCCTTTTAAGAAGTTATTACCACAGGTGACCAAAAGCTTGGTCATAGAGGTAGATTTTGAGGAGCATCTTCAAAAAGGGGTAAGTGAGGAGGAATGCTATTGGGAAGGAACATGGCTGCCAGTGGTAGAGCAAATTAAAAATTGGGAATGTGCAAAACCCCAGAATTGGGGGAGTGCAGAGATCTTGCAAGTTTGTAGGGATGGAGGAATTTAGAGATAGGGAGAGGTTGAGACAATGGAAGGATATAAACCACAAGGATGAGAATTTCAAAATCAAGCTGCTGCCAGGCTGAGATAGTGTGAACACAGGGATGCTGGGTGAACTAGGCATGGTATGAGCAGCAGTTTTGGCTGAGCTCTAGTTTACAGAATGTGCAGAGAGGGAGGCTGCTCAAGAGTACAGCCTATTCTGGAGGTAGCAACGTTGGAGATGAAGGTTTTCAACAGCAGCTGAGCTGAGGCAGGAATGGAGTTGGGCAATTGTTACTGTCTTGCTCTTTGGGGGAATCTTGTCCAAACAAAATGGCTGCTGTGTTTGCCTGTGAAATGTAATTTGTCATGTGAAGTTTCTTTTGAGACGTTGATATGGGGAGAAGGTAAATCCATGCAGGTCTCATTAAAATGTTATAGTAATTCTTGTGTAAGGAAAATCCTTTTACCCTTTTCAGAAAGTTAAATTTTGTGGTGGTCTCTGCAAACTTTGTAAGTAAAAGATTAAAAGTATCTTCAGTGCCCAGTCGACCCGCATAAATATCCTACTCGGTGTGACAGTGAGCCAGACAGAATATGGATGTACCAGGACCGCACAGCACAGAAGGAACACATCATGCCTGTGCCACCTCTTTGAAAGATCTATCCACTTAATCCCACTTCCATAGTACCTGATTTTTTCCCCCTCTCCAAATATTAATCCAATTTCCAGCTGATGACTATTACTGAATCTGTGTCCGCTCACCCTCTTAGACAATGCAATCCAGACCATCATAACTGTGTTTATTTTTTTTATGCGTTGTTCTTTTGTCAGTTATTATTAAATGTTCTCTCTGTGCACTGGTGCTTTGACTGTATGCAACTGCATATGCAACTGTTAGTACAACCTTATTGAATTATAGAGTGGAAATGAAAGTACAGGGGTTACTGGAATTAAAGCCGTCTCTCAGGAAGTGCCTCTGTGCTATTCTACTCCACCTTGCAGAGGGCGTTGCCTGCACTGGCTGCTCTCAACCACATTACAATCCCTTGTTTCGTCTTCCACTCGGACCAACGTGCCATCTGGTGGGGAGTGATGGGGTCTCGCTACAAAGGAGCCTTCCCCCTGTACCACTGGGGACCGGGGTGGAGATTGTTGCATGGAGCAGTATTGCCTGATAGGTTTTTAAGTCACTTCATGGACTCCCAGCCTGCCTGAAGCTTATGTGGCCTATTTGTATAAGTCTGTTTTGCATCACTGTGGTAGCTGAGAGGTTGCAGGCCTTCTGTTATTTAAAGCTCCTTGATATTTGGCTTCACTTTAGTCCCAGGTTCCTGATCTTTGGCCACCCAGTGCCGAGGGTGAGTGGGAAAGTCAGAAGATTTGCAGCTGGGCCTGACCTAGATGACTGTTCACAGGTTGGATATGGCCCATGGGGAGGGGGGTGGTCACTCCATTTTTTATTTGGAAAAATATACTTTATTCATAAAATATCTGGAAGAACATTACAAAACATTTCTAAATGGCCATCACAAAAAGTACAATCAGATTCAACTTTTCCACATGGATCACGAAGTTCTTCAATAAAATCAATGAACATTACAGTCATATCAATATGGTCAACACAGTCAGACAGTGTAATGGTATTGGAGTTATCAACATACATCATGTTGCACTCTGAGGTGCTTCAATTCAATTATAACACATTTAGTTTTCACTACAAACATTCATTGTGAGTCGTAAAGCCTGAGGCATCTATACAGTTCCCAGTCCCTCGGTGCACTATGGCAGAAAGGTCATATACAGTGACCTTTCCCCATTGCGCCTTTGCGGCGGCTGCTCCAAGCTTTACTGCGTCCCTCAGCACGTAGTCCTGGACCTTGGAATGTGCCAGTCTGCAACACTCAGTCGGGAACAACTCTTTGCACTGGAAGACTGACAAGTTTTAGGCAGACCAGAGAGCGTCTTTCACTGAGTTGATGATCCTCCAGCTGCAGTTGATGTTTGTCTTGGTGTGTGTCCCTGGGAACAGCCCGTAGACCACAGAGTCCTGTGTCACAGCACTGCTCGGGATGAACCTCGACAAAAACCACTGCATCTCTCTCCAGACCTTCTTTGCAAAGGCACAATCCACAAGGAGGTGAACAATGGTCTCGTCCCCACCACAGCCACCTCGAGGGCAACGTGCAGAGGGAGTAAGACTCCTGGCATGTTGGAAGGATCTGACGTGGAGGGCCTTTCTCACCACCAGCCAAGCTACATCTTGGTGCTTGTTGGAGAGTTCTGGCAATGAGGCATTCTGCCAAATGACTTTGACAGTCTGCTCGGGGAACCATCCCACAGGATCCACCCTCTCCTTTTCCCGCAGGGCCTCTAAGATGTTACGTGCCGACCACTGCCTGATGGATTTGTGGTCAAAGGTGTTTCTCTGCATAAATTTTTCCACAAGGGACAGGTGGTACGGCACGGTCCAACTACTTGGAGCGTTCCGCAGCAGCGTGGCCAGACCCATCCTTCATAACACCAGGGACAGGTAGAGCCTCAGCACGTAGTGACACTTGGTGTTTGCGTACCATGGGGAGGGGGGGTAGTCAGTCCAATTACCTGTTCTGTGGTCTTCTCTGTGCCTGCTGGAGATGGAATTTTGTGGTGTCTGCTGGTACACTCGAGGATTTCCATGAACGGTGGACACAGGGGGGCCTAGAGGGCATTTTGGACATGGGAGACAATATTCATTTGATAACTTTCCTTTGTTTACGATATAGATTTCTATTACTTCTGTCTCTTTAGAAAGGGACACTTATTTGATGACATGGCACAACCCAGTATCTCCTTTTCGCTGGGTTAAAAAAGCACAGACAGCAATTCTTTCAAATCAATTCCCCAACTCTGAGGATCAGAGGGATCTTGGTGTGCATATCCACCGGTCCCTTAAGATAGTGGGGCAGGTAGATAAGGTGGTTAAGGCGGCATATGGGATACTTGCTTTTATTAGCTGAGGCATAGAATACAAGAGCAGGGAGGTTATGCTGGAACTGTATAAAATGCTGGTTAGGTCACAGCTATAGTATTGCGTGCAGTTCTGGAATCTGCATTATAGGAAGGATGTGATTGCACTGGAGAGAGTGCAGAGGAGATTTGCCAGGATATTGCCTGGGCTGGAGAGTTTTAGTTATGAGGAGAGATTGGATAGACTGACATTATTTTCCTTGTAGCAGAGGAGATTGAGGGGGGACATGATTGAGATGTATAAAATTAAGAGGGGCATAGATAGAGTAGACAGGAAGAAACTGTTCCCCTTGGTGGAGGGATCAATAACCAGGGGGCATAGATTTAAGGTAAGGGGCAGGAGGTTTAGAGGAGATGTGAGGAAGAATTTTTTCACCCAGAGGGTGGTGGGAATCTGGAACTCACTGTCTGAAAGGGTGGTAGCGGCAGGAACCCTCATAACATTTAAGAAATATTTGGATGTGCACTGGCGATGCCACAGCATATAAGGCTATGGGCCTAGTGCTGGAAAATGGGATTAGAATAGTTAGGTACTTGTTTGACCGGCGCAGACTCGATGGGCCGAAGGGTTGTCGACCTCGATGACTCCACCTCCCCCACCCAAAAATTCACTCAATCACACAGGAGGTTTAACGGTGCGGAAGTGAAGTCATCCACCCTCGAGCTCTGATTTGTTCTTAAACAACAAGAACGTTTCCTGTTACAATATTGAAAGTTTCTATTTTACATAAGAAAGGCTGGAAAGCGAACGAGGAGTGGAAACCTGGCGGACTTGGATTTGAAGTTTAAAGAGGTGAAGGGTTTTTGTTTCGGGTTCGTGAGAGGAGGCGCGCGATTCTTTCCCAACCCGTGTATGGATTTCACATAAACTAAGCATGCTAACTTTTTGCAGACAAAAGATCCTGTTTTGTTTCTGGTAATAACACTGTCGGGTCCATGTCGTGCTATCACGATCGTTTTTTGAATTAAAAAGACGGAAGACTTATGAGCGTTACTTTTGGAGAAGGGGAGGGTATAGATGGTTTTTGGAATGTCGGACATGCTGCGATACATTGTAGCAGCTTGTTTAGAACGTTGCAACATTGTCTCGGAATGTTTCGAATGTTGATTTCACCGGCGTTCGGAATGTTTGTTATATTGTCTCCAGGTGCCTGAAATTGACGTGCGGTGTTCACCCCTCAGCCGCCCTGAAATTGACCTGGCTTTTCCCACCCTCTCCGCTGAAGATCGGAGCATAGTCTGTCTCCAAGAGGCAGTTCGCTGCCGTTCTCAATTCCCAGTGTCTTGCGAAGATTCTATCCTGCTTTTCACCCCTAATATACAGTCATTAATACTTTTCTTAACACAAAATATCTAACTGGGTTAATTTAAGAGTCGGGGTTGATTTCTCTCAACGCGAATCCGTGTTTCACTTTTATGTTGTATCCTGGAATTGTATCATTCCCGCTTGGGGAGCAGTCACTGGTAGCTGGCTCTATCGCGAGGGGCCACTTCCTCGGGAAGGGGAGGCTACACGGTCTGTTATTGGGTGTTTGTAATTTAAAAAGGAGAGATTTTAATAAGGCATGGTCAGGAATTGGCCCTCAATTTCTTTTATACTTTCCCTCCCCGCGCGGGGGTGAATTCAGAGCGGTTGTTGTGATACGGGGCTTATCCGAGCAAGAAAACCCCCGCTGACTTGACATAGGCCAGTGATACCGTACTAAGCCTCGGGAGAGGGGGCAGGAGAAATAGGATTATTTTACTGACTCTTTTTTGACCACGAAATATATCTTCTCGTGGCTTTAAATATGTATGTATATATGGTTTCTTCCATTTCACCGCCCCCACCCCGTCCCTAGCTACCTTTCAGCCTTCCTTCCTTTCCCTCCTATCTCTCTCTCCAGCTTGATGCCGTCCTTAATATAAAAGCAAAATACTGCAGATGCTGGAAACTTGAAAATGCTGGAAAAACTCAGCAGGCCTGACAGCATCTGAGAGAGACAGGGAGTTAACGTTTCGAGTCTTTATGACTTCAGAGCTGGTCTCCTTGTTTGTCATCAGTTTCGCAGCATTGTTACCGCGCAGAAGGCGGCCATTCGGCCCATCGTGTGTGCACCAGCTCCGAGTGTTTTAACTTTGTGCCAATCTCCTGCCTTTTCCCCATAACCCTGCACATTGTTTCTATTTATATAATCATCCACTGCCCTCTTGAATGCCTCAATTGAACCTGCCTCTAACGCACTTCCAGGCAATGCATTCCAAACTCTAGCTACTCCACTATGTGAAAAAGTTTTCTTTTTCTCACTTCACATTTGCTTCTTTTGCAAAGCACTTTAAAACTGTGCCCTTCGGTTCTCGATCCATTTACGAGCAGGAACAGTTTCTCCCTATCAAACCTATCCAGATCCCTGACCCTCGTGATTTTGAAAACTTCTATCAAGTCTCCTCTTAGCCTTCTCCTCTCCAAGGAAAACAGTCCCAATTGCTAGGGGGTCGGAGTTTAAAAATAGGAAAGTCTTGTTACAACTGTATAAGGTGTTGGTGAGGCCACACCTGGAATACTGTGTATGGTTTTTGTCCCTGTATTTAAGAAAGGATATACTGACATTGGAGGCAGTTCAAAGGAGATTCACTAGGCTGATTCCTGGGATGAAGGGGTTGACTTATCAAGAATGGCTAAACAGGTTAGGCCTTTATTCATTAGAGTTTAGAAGACTGAGGGGTGATCTTATTGAAACATACTAGATTCTGAGGGGGCATGACAAGGTAGATGTTGAGAAGATGTTTCCACTAGTGGGGGAACCTCAAACGAGGGGACATAGTTGCAGAATAAGGGCACTCATTTAAAACTGAGATGCGAAAGAATTTTTTCTCCGAGGGTAGTCAATGTCTGGAATTCTCTACCCCAGAGAGTTGTGGAGGCTAGATCACTGAAAATATTTAAAGAGGAGGTAGGTAGATTCTTGAAATATTGAGGAGTTGAGGGCTATGAGGAGCTGGTATGAAAGAGGAGTTGAGGCCTGGGGCAGATCAGTCATGGTCTTATTGAATGGTGGGGCAGACTTGAGGGGCTGAATGGCCTACTCCTGCTATTTCTTATGTTCTCCAATCTTTCCTGATAACTGAAATGTCTCATTCTCGTGCCTCTTCTGCACTCTCTCCAATGTATTCACACCCCTCCTACAGAACTGTCCACAGCTGAGGTCTTACATAAGTTCATCAAAACCTCCCTGTTACTGATGAAGCCTAGATGTAAGCTTTAGAAACTGCTCTCTACCTGTCCTGCCACCTTTAATGACTTATGTACATATACATTTTTCTATTTGTTCATGGGATGTGGGTGTCGCTGGCTAGGTCAGCATTTATTGTCCATCCCTAATTGCCCTTGTTCAGAAGGCATTTAAGAGTCAACCATGTTGCTGTGGGTCTGGAGTCACATGTAGGCCAGACCAGGTAAGGATGGCAGATTAAGATGGGTTTTTATGACAATCAGCAATGGTTTCATGGTCGTCAAAAGACTTTTAATTCCAGATTTTAATTGAATTCAAATTTCACCATCTGCTGTGGTAAGGTTTGAACCCAGGTCCCCAGAGCATTACCCTGGGTCAATGGAATACTAAATCAGTGACAATATGCCTAACTGTTCCTGCACACCCTTTAGAATAGTATCCTTTAGTTTCTACTGTCTCTCAATGTTCTTTGTACCAAAGCTCACACTTCATCTGCATTGAACTTCATCTGCCATCTATCGGCCCACTCCACCAATGTTTCATTGTCCTTTTTGAAGTTCTACACTGTCCTCCTCGCAAGACTTTCTAACAAAAATCACCCACTATGTATTCTGCCCTCAAGCAGGAGTTGTTGAAGCTGGGTTCTGGTTTAAAAGGGTTAAAATATGAGGACAGGTTGCCTAAATCTGGCTTATGTTCTCTTCGGTGTTGAAGATTTAAAGAAGAACCCAGAACAAGGCGGCATCACTTTAACAGCAGAGCCAGGCTGTAGAGCAGTGAAATCAGGAAACTCCCTTTTCACCCAAACCAGAGTGAAATCTGGGGGTCAATTGAAACTTTTAAGACTGAGATGGACAGAATTTTAGTGGGTATCTCAAAGTTTGCCAAAATTGTGTTTGTGTGTGTGTGGTTGGGGGGTGGGGGGTGTATAGTATAGAGGATTGTGACAAAATACAGAAAGACATTAATAAACTTACAGAATGGGTATGTCCATGGCAAATTATCTCCAGTACAACAATTTGGCAGGAAGAATTAGGAGGCTACATTCTCATTGGAAAACTTATCTAAATAGGATAGAGTAACAGAGGAATCTGGGTGGGTGGAGGGGGGAACCTCAGGAATTCCATGCAAGTAAAACATAAAGGAAAAAGAACAGATTATTGTCACGTGTATTTTCCTGGTTTAAGTTGCTTGCTAGTTCTGTGCCGCTATAAGCAGCATGTTTCCATTCTGATGCTGATTCTATGATCTGTAATTTAACAGCCACACCCTGCGTTTCAGGAGCACCTCAACCATCTCAGAGCAGAGGACAATTAATCAGAGAGAAACTGACAGAGCCAGAAGATGGAGATAGAAGGGTGACTAAAAGCTTGCTGAATGAGACTGAGGCTTTAAGGAGGGCAGAGAGGTTAAGAGAGGAAATTCTAGAAATTGTGGCCAAAATGTCCAAAGACACAGCCGCCAATGGTTGGATGAAGTAAGTGAAGGGAGAGCATTAGAGATCCGAGGGTCATGGGACTGGAGATTACAGAGGTAAAGGAGGTTTGAAGCCATGGAGGGATTTGAACTCTGGATGGACATTTTTTAAAATCAAGGTGCTGTTGGACCTGGAGCCAGTGTAGGTCAGTGAGCGCAGGAGTGATGGGTGAATGGAACTTTGTGTTAGTTAGACTATGGGCAGCAGAGTTTTGGATGAGCTGAAGTATTTTGGAATAGTGATTGTAAGGCACCATAGTTGTTTAATTGTGGAAGCAGCTTGGTCCATAGACACTGTTCAAATGACAAGGATTTAAATGGTTGCTGTGTGTGTGCACAGGGTTTTGCTGATTTTAAATAAAAAGTTAATTCTGAATCAAAAGAAGAAAGACTTTCATTCATATAGCACCTTCCATGACCCTAGGATGTCCCAAAGTGCTCTGTAGCAATAAAGTACCTTTGAAGTTTGGTCACATTTGAAATGGAGGAAATGTAGCAACCACTTTGTCCAGCACATTGAGATTAATGATCAGGTAATCTGTTATTTAGTGGTGTTAGCTGAGGGATAAATACTAGTCAGGACACCAGGGATAACGCCCCTGTTGTTCTTTAAAATAGTGCCATGGGACCTTCTACATCAACCTGAGATGGCAGATGGGACCTCAGTTTCAGATCTCATTCCAAAATAGCACCTCTGACAGTGCAGCACTCACTCAGTACTGTAGTGGAATGTCAGCCTAGATTTCTCTGCTCCAGTCCCTGACTCAGAGGTGCGAGTGCTACTAACTCAGGCATGGCTTTCTGTAAATAGGATCTGTTACTATATCATTATTGTTACAGAGCTTTTATCTTATGAAATTTTGTGAAGATTATGAACATACGAACATATAAATTGGGAGCAGGAGTAGGCCACTCGGCCCCTTGAGCCTGCTCTGCCATTCAATAAGAACATGGCTGATCTGATCACATTTCTGCCTACCTCTGATCACCTTTCACCCCCTTGCTTATCAAGAACCTATTTACCTCTGCCTTAAAAAATTGAAAGAGTCTGCTTACGCCGCCTTTTGAGGAAAAGACTTATGACCCTCCGAGAGAGAGAATTTCTCCCACCTCTGTCTTAAATGGGTGACCCCTTATTTTTAAATGATGACCCCTAGTTCTAGATTCTCCCACAAGATGAAACACCCTCTTCACATCCACATTATCAAGATACCTCAGGATCTTATGTTTTCTTCACGTCTTATTTTCCTACCTATCTTTGTGCGCTCATCACTCCAACCCCTGGAAGGGCATCCAACAGAGGGCGCTGGTGAGAAGTGACTGAAGCATTCTGGGAGAAGTTACTGCAGCCACTGCGACTCAGGAGGGAATCGAGGAGAAGGACTCTTGCACTCAACAGGAGGAAGGGCATCCAACAGAGGGCGCTGGTGAGAAGTGACTGAAGCATTCTGGGAGAAGTTACCGCAGCCACTGCGACTCAGGAGGGAATCGAGGAGGACCCACTGTCAAAGAACGGACTAGCCCCAAATGTTACATTGCTGTAGTGTTTCCATCCCTCCCTCCTCCTCAAACCTGAAAAAAAGAGAGAGAGAGGAAGAGGCAGTGCCTTCAAGAGTGCACCAGACCTGCGAGGGACACTCTCTTCTAGAAGTGGATTTTAAAGAAAAAGCAGCTGATTGGTGAGTAAATCCTGGGAGCAGACTCGGAGGGAGGAGCAGCAGAATGGTGAGTATAAACCTAGCTTACCTCAGGGATTTGCAGCCTTGTCTCTAGGGAGCAGACTCGGAGGGAGGAGCACCGGAGCGGTGACCTCGGGGCACAGTGTAACTGAAGCCAAAACTGAAAAAGAGACGTCACAGGAAAGATGTGACCTGATTGGTTGGTAGGAAATCTGCACCAAATTTGGAAAAAAAACACTGCAAAGCTAATTAATAAATTAATTATCTAAGTAGAGATGGCTGGGCAGGTGATTTGCTTTAGCTGTATGATGTGGGAGCTGGCAGATCCCATTGCGAGCCGCAGTGACCTCATCTGCAGCAAGTGTTGGTTGCTGGAGGAACTCCGGCTCAGAATTGATGAGCTGGAGTCCGAGCTCTGGAGGCTGCGGCACATCCGGGAGGGGGAGAGTTACCTGGACGCTTTGTATCAGGAGGCGGTCACACCCGGTAGATTAAGTACCTCAAGTCCGGTCAGGGTCAGCAGGGTGTGACTGCAAGTGAGGCAGGTAGAGGGATCCTGTGTTCAGGAACAGAGGAGCCTCAGCTCTTGACCTTGTCCAACAGGTACGAGGTACTTGCTCCCTGTGTGGATGAGGAAGAAGGCTGTAGGGAGGATGAGCCAGCTGACCATGGCACCATGGCACAGGAGGCCATTCAAGAGGGGGGAGCAAAAAGACAAGAGGTAGTTGTAGGGTATTCTATAATTAGGGGAATTGATAGCTTCCTTTGTAAGCAGGATCGAGAGTCCCGCATGGTATGTTGCCTGCCCGGTGCCAGGGTGAGGGACATCTCTGACCGGCTTGAAAGGATATTGGAGAGGGAGGGGGAGAATCCAGTTGTTATGGTCCACGTCGGGACAAATAACATAGGTAAGACTAGGAAAGAGGACCTGTTTGGGGATTATCAGGAACTAGGAACTAAATTAAAGAACAGGTCCTCAAGGGTTATAACCTCCGGATTACTACCCGAGCCACGTGCAAATTGGCATAGGGACGCGAGAATAAGGGAAGTAAACACGTGGCTAAAGGAGTGGTGCGGGAAAGAGGGGTTCCATTTCGTGGGGCACTGGCATCAGTATTGGAACAGGAGGGATCTGTACCGTTGGGACGGTCTCCACCTGAACCGATCTGGGACCAATGTTCTAGCGAAAAAGGTAAATAGGGTGGTCAACAGGACTTTAAACTAGAAAGTGGGGGGGACGGGAAGGGTAAAACTCCAAGAAATATGACTAATGGGAAACAAAGCAGCAGGTTAGCATGTGGGGTGGGGGTGGGGGGTGGATTCAACTTCATGGAAAATTATGAAAAAACTGAAAAGAAAGGAGAGCCCAGGAGAGGTTATTAAAGTCCCCAGAACACAAAATAGGACAGAGTGTTTGGAAAGAGCTAGGAATCTAACTTCAAGCACAACAGATAAAGGGACGAAAATGAGAAAGGGGACGGGAAATACAGGACTGATGGTGTTGTATCTGAATGCACGCAGTATACGAAATAAGGTAAATGAGCTTGTGGCACAGATTGAAATTGGCAGGTATGATGTGGTGGGCATTATGGAGACATGGCTGCAAGGAGATCAGGACTGGGAGCTAAATATCCAAGGATATACATCCTATCGAAAAGATAGGCAGGTTGGCAGAGGGAGTGGGGTTGCTTTGTTAGTAAGAAATGAAATTAAATCGATAGCAAGAAATGATGTAGGGTCAGGTGATGTAGAATCTGTGTGGGTAGAGTTGAGGAACCACAAAGGTAAAAAAACCATAATGGGAGTTATGTTCAGCCTTCGAACAGTAGTCAGGATGTGGGACACAAGATACACCAGGAGATAGAAAAGGTGTGTAAGAAAGGCAAGGTTACAGTAATCATGGGGGATTTCAATATGCAGGTAGATTGGGAAAATCAGGTTGGTAGTGGATCCCAAGAAAAGGAATTTGTGGAATGTCTACGAGGTGGCTTTTTGGAGCAGCTTGTGGTGGAGCCCACTAGGGAACAGGCAATTCTAGATTTTGTGATGTGCAATGAGGCAGATTTGATAAGAGAGCTTAAGGTGAAGGAACCCTTAGGAGGAAGTGACCGTAATATGATAAAATTTACCCTGAAATTTGAGAGGAAAAAGCTGGAATCAGATGTAACGTTATTACAGTGGAATCAAGGCAACTACAGAGGCATGAGGGAGGAGCTGGCCAGAATTGAGTGGGCCAGAATTGAGTGGGAGATGAGCCTAGCAGGAAAGACAGTGGAACAGCAATGGAAGGAGTTTCTGGGAGTAATTTGGGAGACACAGCAAAAATTCATCCCTAGGAAGAAGAAGCATACTAAAGGGAGGACGAGGCAACCATGGCTGACAAGGGAAGTCAGGGACAGCATAAAAGCTAAAGAGAAAGCATACAATGTGGTAAAGAGCAGTGGGAAACCAGGGGATTGGGAAGCCTACAAAGACCAACAGAGGACAACTAAAAAAGAAATAAGGAGAGAGAAGATTAAATATGAGGGTAAACTAGCTGGTAATATAAAAGAAGATTGCAAGAGCTTTTTAGATATATAAAGGATAAGAGAGAGGCAAAAGTGGACATTGGGCCGCTGGAAAATGATGCTGGAGAAGTAGTAGTGGGGAACAAAGAAATGGCAGAGGAACTGAACAGGTACTTTGCGTCAGTCTTCACAGTGGAAGACACAAGTGACATCCCAAAGTTCAAACGAGTCAGGGGGCAGAGGTGAGTATGGTGGCCATTACCAAGGAGAAGGTGCTAGGAAAACTGAAAGGTCTGAAGGTGGATAAATCACTTGGACCAGATGGATTACACCCCAGAGTTCTGAAGGAGATAGCTGAAGAGATAGTGGAGGCATTAGTGGCGATCTTTCAGGAATCACTGGAGTCAGGGAGGGTTCCAGAGGACTGGAAAATTGCTAATGTAACCCCCCTGTTTAAGAAGGGAGTGAGGCAAAAGACGGGAAATTACAGGCCGATTAGCCTGACCTTGGTAGGCCTTGGTAAGATTTTAGAGTCCATTATTAAGGATGAGATTTCAGAATTCTTGGAAGTTCATGGCAAAACTGGGCAAAGTCTGCATGGTTTCATCAAGGGGAGGTCATGGCTGACAAACCTGTTAGAATTCTTTGAGGAGGTAACTAGTAGGTTAGACAAAGGAGAGCCAATGGATGTTATCTACTTGGACTTCCAGAAGGCCTTTGACAAGCCTTTGCCGCATAGGAGGCTGCTCAGGAAGATAAGAGCCTATGGTGTTAGTGGCAAGGTACTAGCATGGATAGAAGATTGGCTGTCTGGCAGGAGGCAGAGAGTGAGGATAAGGGGGTCCTTCTCAGGATGGCGGCCGGTGACTAGTGGAGTTCCGCAGGGGTCAGTGTTGGGACCACAACTTTTCACTTTATACATTAATGATCTAGATGAAGGAACTGAGGGCATCCTGGCTAAGTTTGCAGATGATACAAAGATAGGTGGAGGGACAGGTAGTATTGAGGAGGCGGGGAGGCTGCAGAAGGATTTGGACAGGTTAGGAGAATGGGCAAAGGAGTGGCAGATGGAATACAACGTGAGGAAGTGTGAGTTCATGCACTTTGGTAGGAAGAATAGAGGAATAGACTATTTTCTAAATGGGGAGAGAATTCAGAAATCTGGAGTGCAAAGGGACTTGGGAGTCCTAGTCCAGGATTCTTTTAAGGTTAAACTTGCAGGTTGAGTCGGTAGTTAGGAAGGCAAATGCAATGTTGGCATTTATTTCGAGAGGACTAGAATATAAAAGCAGGGATGTGCTGCTGAGGCTTTATAAGGCTCTGGTCAGACCACATGTAGAATATTGTGAGCAATTTTGGGCCCCGTATCTCAGGAAGGATGTGCTGGCCCTGGAGAGGGTCCAGAGGAGGTTCACAAGAATGATCCCAGGAATGAAAGGCTTAACATATGAAGAACGTTTGAGGACTCCGGGTCTATCCTCGATGGAGTTTAGAAGGATGAGGGGGGATCTGATTGAAACTTACAGAATACTGAAAGGCCTGGATAGAGTGGACATGGGGAAGATGTTTCCATTAGTAGGAGAGACTAGGACCCGAGGGCACAGCCTCAGAGTAAAGGGAAGACCTTTTAGAACAGAGATGAGGAGAAACTTCTTCAGCCAGAGAGTGGTGAATCTATGGAATTCATTGCCACAGAAGGCTGTGGAGGCCAGGTCATTGAGTGTATTTAAGACTGAGATAGATAGGTTCTTGATTGGTAAGGTTATGGGGAGAAGGTGGGAGAATGGGGTTGAGAAACTTATCAGCCATGATTGAATGGCGGAGCAGACTCGATGGGCCGAATGGCCTAATTTCTGCCCCTATGTCTTATGGTCTTATGGACCCTCTTTTATTTTCTCCCTTGCTGTATTATTCCCTATTCCTTTATTCACCATGATTGCTGTCTATGCTGCTGGAAGGATGGGTACATAGTCTTCTCACAGGCTGCTGGCACAAGGTACCAGTTATTGCATAGGAATAGGAGTTCCATCATTCATTAGATAATGACTGAATTGTGCCTCAACTCTATTTGCCATCTTTTGTTCCATATCCCTTTGATGTTTTGGGCAGCTAATATCTATGGACATCGTGCAAGTTCCAAATGACCCCTCAGAATCCACAACCTTTTGGGGAATGGAGTTCCAGAATCCTAATATCTCTTGAAAAAAATGTTGTGAAAAAGTGTTGATTTCCCTCTGGTCTCACTCTCTGTCTTCCTCCAAACCTATGACCCACTGAGATCTCTGTGCTCCTCCAGTTCTGACTTTTTGTGCATCCCTGATTTTTGTTGCTTTGCCATTGGCAGCTGTGCCTTCAGGAGTCTGGGTCCTAAACCCTAAACCTCTCCGCCCCTCTCTCCCTTTTAAAACGCTCCTTAAAATCTTCCACTTTACCTAGCTTACAGTCACCTGTTCTAATATCTCCTTGTGTCTTGGTGTTATGTTTTGTTTGATAATGCATCTTTGAATTGCCTTGGGACATTTAACAACATTAAAAGTATTGTATAAATGAAGTTGTTGTTGTAGATCAGCTTAGCCCAAATTTTAAGACCATGCCCTTTGTTTCTCAGGCTCCCTGACCAGATGGAACAGCTTCTCTGAATCAAACCGTTGAATCATCTTAAACACCCCGATCAGACCACATCCCTCAATCTTCTAAACTCCAAGCTCCTCTGTGCAATCACTTGCTTATTTAAGTCCCCTTGTTTTGTTTTTTCAGGTTTGCCTCAATAGGCCATGACGGCGCTACCAGGAGCTGGGCCAAGGATCCCCGGCCTGCACTCACAGAGCACTGTGCCCGTCCACCCTACAGCACCAGTCCCCCCGCAGCCGCCGCAGAGTGCCCTGCGTGAGATCACATGCGTCACCCTCTGCAAGGTTGGCCAGGAAACTGTTCAGGACATTGTGGCGCGTACAATGGACATCTTCCACATGCTCCGGGCAACACAGGTGACTGGTTTCTCCCTCCCTTCTTAGTTTATTGCTCAGCAAAATGAGGGGTGTTGTGTTGAGCAATAGGACACTTTCCATTTCAGGCAGCAAGGACTTCCAGGTAAATCGCAGCATGAGTTAGGCATGCAAAGTATGAGGGGGTTCCCACTGATCTCACAGGACTCTGACGTCACAGGAGCCCAATTTTCACACTTTAATGAGACTTCCACTTGTTTCAGTAAGACTTGCATTCGCATAGCATCTTTTGCAACTTCAGGATGTCCCAAAGTGCTTTGCAGCCAATGAAGTAGATTTGAAGTGTAGCCACTGTTGTAACCTGGAAACACTTAGCAAGCTCCCACAAAAAAAATTACAACATAATTAACTAAGAAATCTGATTTGTGATGTTGGTTAAAGGATAAATATTGGCCATAACACCGGAGAGAACTTGCATGCTCTTTGAATAACGCCAAGGGATCCTTTACATCCACCTGAGAGGACAGGTGCCCTTAACTGTTCGCTGGAATAGCCTAGCTCAGTTGTATCAAATGGCAATATAAACCTAGGTTAAGTATAAAACCAGATGGACCACCTGGCATTGACCTTGGCATCAGGCAAAACAAAGACACTGCCCAGTGCAATCTACCCTGCAATGTCCTCTTTGTTAACATGTTGGAACTTGTGCCAAAATTGGAAGAGCTGTCCCACAGATTATCCAAGCAACAGCTTGACATAGTCATACTTAGAGAATCATAACTTTCAGCCAACATCCCAGCTTCCTCCACCACCATCCCTGCGCATGTCCTATCTCACTAGCTGTACAGACTCAGCAGACGTGTTGGCAGAGTGGTAAACAGTTGGGAGTGGCCCTTGGAGTCCTCAACATTGACTCAAGACCCCATGAAGTCTCATAACATCATGTCAAGCATGGGCAATGAAACCTTCCACTGATTACCATCTATTGCCCTCCCTCTCTCCCGCAGTCGATGTATCAGTGCTCCTCCATGTCGAATACCACTTGGCTGAAGTACTGAGGGTAGCAAGAGCACAGATTATACTTTGGATGGACATTGAAGTCCCTCACCCAACATCCAAGAGTGGCTCAATAGCACCACTGTTGACCAAGCTGGCCGAGTCATGAAAGACACATCTGCCAGACTACACCTGTGGCTGATGTTGAGAAGGCCAACACAGAAAAAACCTTTTAGGTAGGGATTCTTAATGCCATACTCAGTCAAATGCTGCCTTGATGCCAAGGGCAGTCACTCTCACCTCTTGAGTTCAGCTTATGTGTCCATGTTTGGACCAAGACTGTAATAAAGTCAGGAGCTGAGTGGCCCAGGCAGAACCCGAACTGAGCGTTAGTGAACAGGTTGTTGCTGAGTAAGTGTTGCTTGATAGCACTGCTGATGACAGTTTCCATCACTTTACTGATGATCGAGAATAGACTGAGGGGGCAGTAATTGGCTGGGTTGGATTTTTCCTGCTTTTTTTGGACAGAACATACCTGCGCAGTTTTCAATATTGCTGGGTAGATGCCAGTGTTGTAGCTATACCAGAACAGCTTGGCTAGGTGTGCATCCAGTTCTGGAGCAAAAGTCTTAAGAACTATTGCAGGAATATTGTCAGGGCCCGTAGCCTTTGCAGTATCCAGTGATTTCAGCTGTTTCTTGATATCCTGTGGAGTGAATCGAATTGGCTGACGACTGGCATTTGTAATGCTGGGGACCTCAGGAGGAGGCCGAGATGGATCATCCGCTCAGCACTTCTGGCTGAAAATGCTCAGCCAGATCTTTTGCGCTGATGCGCTGGTTTCCTCCTCATGGAGGGTGGAGATATTTGTGGAGCCTCCTCCTCCACTGAGTTGTTTAATTGTCCACCACTATTCGCAACTGGATGTGGCAGGACTGCAGAGCCTTGATTTGATCCGTTGGTTGTGGGATCACTTTGTCTGTCTATCACTTGCTGCTTATGCTGTTTGGCACTCAAGTAGTCCTGTGTTGTAGCTTCACCAGGCATGCCGTCCTGCACTCCATTGAACCAGGGTCAACCCCACCCCCTGGCTTGATTGTAATTATATAGTGGAGGATATTCTGGGTCATGAGTGCACAGGCTATGGGCCCTGACAACATCTTGCAATAGTACCGAAGATTTGTACCCCAGAACTAGCCACACCCCTTTCCAAGCTGTTCTGGTACAGTGCCAACACTGGACAAGTAGAAAATTGTCCAGGTATTTCCTGTCTACAAAAAGACAAATCCAATCTGGCCAGTGACCACCCCATCAGTCTGCTCTCAATCATCAAAGTGATGGAAGATACTGTTGACAGTGCTATCAAGTGGCACTTACTCAGCTGCTCACCAATCTCAGTTTGAGTTCTACCTGGGCCTATAACTCCAGACCTCATCGTGACCTTGGTCCAAACATGTACAAGAGAGTTAATGCTGGAGGTGAAGTGAGAGTGACTGCCCTTGACATCAATGTACCTTTTGACAGAATTTGGAATTGAAGAGTTCTAGGAAAATTGAAGTCAATGTGAATTGTAGGGTAAGTGGACTCTCCACTGGCTGAAGTCATACTTTACACAAAGGAAAGTAGTTATGAATGCTGGAGGCCAACTAACTCAGCCCCAAGACATCATTGCAGGAATTCCTCAGGGAAGTGTCCTAGGCCAAACCAGATGCTCCATCAATGACCTTACTTCTATCACAAGGCCCGAAGTAGGGATGTTCGCTAATTGCACAGTGTTCAGTTCCATTCTCAACTCTGCAGATAATGAAACAGTCCATGCCCACATGCAGCAAGACCTGGACAATATGCAGGCTTGGACTGATGAGGCGTAAATGCTACTTGCAACTTAATTGCCAGGCAATGCCCATCTTCAGGAAAAGACAGTCTAAGCATCTCCAATTGACATTACTGTTCCCGAAACCCCCACCATCAACATCCTGGGTGGAGGGAAGGTCACCATTGACTAAAGCTTAACTGGCTGAGTCACATAAATACTGTGGCTGGGAATTTTGCAGCAAGTGACCTTAGCACCTTAGTTTAATGTCTCATCCAAAAGACGGCACTTCTGACCAATGGAGCATTCCTTCCATAGTGGATGTGTCAGTCTAGGTTATGTGCTCAAGGCTTTGGAGTGGGACTTGGGTTGACAACCTATTATATCTGAGGTGAGAGTGCTACCCACTGAGATACAGTTAGCACATCTGTGCCTTTATTATTGCAATGACATTTAAACTGTCAATATTTCCTACTGAAAGCCACAAACATGAGTTCTATGCGTCTGCCTGCAATTTTATAAAAACAGGAAACGTACCCAAGCTGTTAGCAACTGACTTGAAATAAGTTTTCATAATGGTGCAGTGACTGAGCCATATAAACCACAAAGGTCCTAGGTAGTGTCAACCATGACGAGCTGTTTTCCCCATTGTCCAGAACAGTAGAACCAGAGGACACGGCCTGTGCTTGAAGAGATTTAATTTTAAAACTGAGATTTAAGTGACCGAGCGGCCAATCTATACAACAGGCTCCCTAGGGAGATGGTGGGAGCTGTTAATGGTAGTTCATTCAAATTAGATTTCATGCTGGAAGTAACATGTTGGGATACAGTATATGAGTAATTTCAGACAAGTGTAGCATGCTTGGGAGGCAGAGGAAACTTTGGGCCTATGGTTCACAAAACTTTCTTCCACTTGGGTTTCCCTCTCCTTATGTCCGGGTCTATTTGAATTCGAGGATGGGAATTACAAATCGAGGACAGTGGGGATCCATGAGCCATTTATTGTTGGTTCACAAGAAGGATATGGGGCAGCAGAGTTTTGGATGAGCTAATATTTGTGAAGGGTGAAAGATAAGAACGTGAGGAAGTTTCAGCAGTAGATGAGCTTACACAGGGGTTGGAGGCAGGTGATATTATGAAGGTGGCAGTCTATGCAACGGAGAGGTTGTGAAACGAGGGGCTCAGCTTGAAGTCAAATGGGAGGGTGAGGTTGTAATCAATCTGATTCTCTTTCTGGTCCCTGAAATATTTTTGGTGTTCAACACCCCGGAGAGGTAGTACATAGTGCTGATACCTAAGATCTGATATTTTTATTGTTTCTCATCACTGTGATTCCAATGACTCATGATGTTAACTGGGACTTTAACAACTTGGTTAAAAGAAAGAAAGAACTTGCATTTCTATAGCACCTTCAGTGGGGACATCCTTCAGGATGTCCAAAGCACTTCACAATGAAATATATTTCGAGAGCATTCACAGATGTAAGGAAGGAAACAGCAACTAATTTATGGGCAGCAAGATCCCACAAACAATAATAATTCCAGATAATCTGTAGTAGTGATGTTGGTTGAAGGATACTGGTAAATATTGGGCAGCAAATGGGTTGAATTTCTCTTTTTCCTTCAGGATAATGCCATTTGACCTTTTTAAGTCCCACTGAGGACAGGGCCTCTGTTTTAATATCTGATTTGAAAGACAGTGATTGTAATATTTCTTCAGTACCACTCTGGACTGTCAGCTTGGAGTTTGTTCTCAAAGTCTCTGGAGTGGGACTTGAGCCCATGACCTTCTGACTGTAGGGTGGGAGTACTACCACTGAACCACGGCAGACTTTAAGACAAGTTTTAGGTTCTAATCTGTGCAGCAAAGATCAAGATCAAGCGAATTCAATCACCCATGTGCCCTTTGCTGATATGTTTCTAGTGCTTTGGTAAGCTGATATCGTCAAAGGTGAGAATAATTAAAAACTGTGGGAAATATTTGCAAGGTCTGGCAGCGTCTGTGGAGAGAGAAACAGAGTTAACGTTTCAAGGTGAATCTGACGACTTTTTTTTCGAAGGTGATAGTGCTTGTGGCTGCTCTTTCTCATGTTTATCCTCGGCACGTGGGCATAGCTGGTTGCCCCCAGATACAAGTGGCTGGGCCACTTCGGAAGATAGTTAAAAGTAAAACATGTTGATGGAGGACTGGAGTTGCAGACCAGACCGGGTAAAGATGGCAGATTTCCTTCCCTGAAGGTCTTTAGTGAAATAATTAGGTTTCTATGGCATGCTCAGCAGATGAGGCAGCATCTGTGGAGGGAAAGAGTTAATAATGTTTCAGATGTTCTGCTGAAACATTAGCTCGGTTTATCTCTCCGCAGGTGCTGCCTGACCTATGCGTATTTCCAGCATGTTTTGTTTTATTTCACATTTCCAGCATCCGCAGCATTTTGCTTATGTATTAGGTTTCTATGACAACCTGACTGCTTCAGGGTGACTTTTATTGATACCAGCTTATTATTTATAGATTTTTAAAACTGAGCTAAAATTCTCGAACTGTCATGGTGTGCTTTAAACTTGCACTCTGTGTATTACTAGTCCCATAATGCAGTATATCCATTGCACTATTGGGCTGCCAACTCTGGATATATTCCTGGAGGTTTAATCACACGACCTTCTGCCTTCAGCTACCCTGCCCAGACAAGCAGCTTTTATTCATTTTCATTAGTTTTATAACTAAAACAATGAAAGCTAAACAAAAACCACAGCGAGACAGTAATAAGAGCTAAATTCAAAAAACTGCGGATGCTGGAAATCCAAAACAAAAACAGAAACAGAAATGCCTGGAAAAACTCAGCAGGTCTGGCAGCATCGGCGGAGGAGAGCACAGTTGACGTTTCGAGTACTCGTGACCCTTCAACAGAACTAAGTAAAAATAGGAAAGGGGTGAAATATAAGCTGGTTTAAGGGGGGGGTTGTTGGGACAAGCAGCCAGTAATAGGTGGGGATAACCAAAAGATGTCACAGACAAAAGAACAAAGAGGTGTTGAAGGTGGTGATATTCTCTAAAGGAATGTGCTAATTAAGAGTAGAAGGCAGGACAGACGAGGCTCCCACCACCCCACCAGCCTCCGCATTCAAAGGATCATCCTCCGCCATTTCCGCCAACTCCAGCATGATGCCACCACCAAACACATCTTCCCTTCACCCCCCCGGCGGCATTCCGTAGGGATCGTTCCCTCCGTGACACCCTGGTCCACTCCTCAATCACCCCCTACTCCTCAACCCCCTCCCACGGCACCTTCCCATGCGACCGCAGAAGATGCAACACCTGCCCCTTCACTTCCTCTCTCCTCACCGTCCAAGGGCCCAAACACTCCTTTCAAGTGAAGCAGCATTTCACTTGCACTTCCCTCAACTTAGTCTACTGCATTTGCTGCTCCCAATGCGGTTTCCTCTACATTGGAGAGATCAAACGCAGACTGGGTGACCGCTTTGCAGAACACCTTCGGTCTGTCCGCAAGCATTACCCAGACCTCCCTGTCGCTTGCCATTTCAACACCCCACCCTGCTCTCTTGTCCACATGTCTGTCCTTGGCCTGCTGCATTGTTCCAGTGAAGCTCAATGCAAACTGGAGGAACAGCACCTCATCTTCCGACTAGGCACTTTACAGCTTTCTGGACTGAATATTGAGTTCAACAATTTTAGATCTTGAACTCCCTTCTCCATCCCCACCCCCTTTCCGTTTCTTCCCCCTCCTTTTTGTTATTTCCAATAATTTATATAGATTTTTCTTTTCCCACCTATTTCCATTATTTTTAAATGTATTTCCACCCATTATTTATCTCTACCTTTTAGTATTCTCCCACCCCCACTAGAGCTATCTGTACCTTGTCTGTCCTGCCTTCTACTCTTAATTAGCACATTCCTTTAGATAATATCACCACCTTCAACACCTCTTTTTGTTCTTCTGTCTGTGACATCTTTTGGTTATTTCCACCTATTATTGGCTGCTTGTCCCAACAACCGCCCACCCCCCCCCACCCCACCTTTAAACCAGCTTATATTTCACCCCTTTCCTATTTTTACTTAGTTCTATTGAAGGGTCATGAGTACTCGAAATGTCAACTATGCTCTCCTCTGCCGATGCTGCCAGACCTGCTGAGATTTTCCAGTAATAAGAGCTGCTGAGAAGAGGCGAAATGCATTCTCCATTAGGAAAGAAGTAGGACATAAAGGGATGTGCCCACGCAGCCGGATACTCACCCTGTGCCTGGTTAGTGTGTCAGTAGAGGCTTCTGATGTTTCAGTCGGCGAAAACTCCCATTGTGTGTTTTTCTTTGCAGTATGGTACCTCAACCACCAGAGGACGCAGTTGCTCTTTGTGAACAATCCCAGCCATCTGCTGGCAGCAGTTCAGGCTACAATGTTTTTATCGTCAGTTAGTTGGCAACAGGAGCAATGAGCGCATGCACTGAATTTGAGCTTCTTTGTTAATGGGAGTATGACAAAGGCTTTGAAAATCTGTACTGAAGGACAGCAGGCGAGCTTTAGATTTCTAAGTGTCCCTAGAATTATAGAATAATGCAGGACAGAAGGAGGCCAATCAGCCCACCTTGCCTGTTCCAGCTCTTTGTAAGAGCTATCCAATTAATCCCACTCCACTGCTTTCTCCCCTATGGTAACTGGATGGAAAATCACTCCCTCCTGCCAATCATGGATCATGTGATGTACTGTGGGGGCCCTGGCTACAGAAGTTCAAACTCGACTGGTCTGAGATATTTTACCTAAAATCGGATGGAATCCAAGAACTGCTAAGGAAATACAACATGGTTTTTTGGGATGAATTAGGGAAGTTAAAAGGCATGCATGCCAAGAGACATGTTGATCCTCAGGCAACACCACATTTCTCCAAGGGCAGGCCTGTGCCTTATACTTTGAGAAAGTGGATGCGGAGCTGTGCCAGTTAGAAAAGCTGGGCATCATCCAACCTGTCCAATTCTCGGAGTGGGCTGCACCCATAGTTCCAGTGGTTAAGCCGGACCGCACCATATGCATCTGTGGAGGATATAAATTGACAGTAAATAAGGCAGCAAAACTAGATAAGTCATCTATCCTTGGAATGGGGTACAAATGTGCCAAGCTGGCTGGAGGCAAGTCCTGTATGAAATTGGATATGAACCATGCCTACCAACAATTTAGAACTGGGTAGCACATCGAGAGAATATGTGACTTTTAACGTACACGAGGGTCTCTAAGTTTACTCGTCTACCCTTTTGAGTCTTGTCAGCATGAGCTATTTTCCAAAGAACAATGGAGAGTCTTTTGCAAGGACACCCACGAGTGGCAGTATATTTGGATGATCTCATCACTGGGTCAACTGAGATTGAACACTTGACCAACCTGGAGGAGGTGCTAAGAAGGTTCATGGAAGCCGGTGTATGGAAAAGGAAAAATGCACATTTTGAATACCAGAGGTCACTTATCTAGGCTGCAGGGTGGACGCCATGGGTTTAGATCCAGTAGAAGAAAGTTCAGGCAATAAAAGATGCACCATCACCATCCAACGTAACAGAACTCTAGTCCTTCCTGGGTATGACCAACTACTATAGCTGCTTCTTACCCAACCTGCCAACTGTTTTGGCTCCATTACACTCGCTGCTTAAAAAAAGAACCACCATTGGTCATGGGGTTCACAACAGGAAGAAGCCTTTGTGAAAGCGAAGGAATTGCTGCATTTATCTTATTTATTGGTGCACTATGACCCATTGAGAGAGCTGGTATTAACACGTGATGCCTCTCCTTATGGTGTAGGAGCCATGTTATCACACAAAATGGATCAGAAAGGCTCATTGACTATGCCTCGAGAACTCTCTCCACAGCTGAGAAGAGCTATTCTGTTAGAAAAAGAAGGATTGTCGGTAGTCTTGGGTGCAAAAAAAAAAAGTTTTGCCAGTACCTACATGGATGACATTTTATCATTGTGCCAGACCATAAACCATTAATGGGATTATTCAGCGAGAACAAGGCTATTCTGCCAAAAGCATCAGCAAGAATACGATTCTGGGCACTCTCATTATCTGTATTTGAGCATACTTTTATATACCACACTGGAAATGCAGATGCACTCAGTCACCTCCCGTTACCAGATAGCATTGTAAATACTCCCGTTCCACAAGAATTAGTGCTATTATTGAATTTATTAGATTCTTCGCCTGTTTGTGCGAAACAAATTTAAAATTTGTCGAACAAAGATCCAATATTGTCAAAAATCAGAGACTTTGTTTTGCAAGGATGGCCTCGCTTGTATCTGAAGAATCGAGAACATTCCATGTCCGAAACAAGGAATCAAATTGTCAAGACAGAATTGTGTTGTGGAGTTTGAGTTGCCATACCATCACAAGGTAGAGAGCCACTCTTGACAGAGCCCCACACTCTGCATCCAGGTATATCAAAGATGCTTGCGTGAAGCTATGTCTGATGGCCCAGCATTGACAGTGACATTGAAAGCATGGTCAAGCGCTGTCAGCAACAGCAGAAGTTGCCTGTTTTGGCTCCCCTGATCCATGGGAGTGGCCTGTTTGACCCTGGGTTGACTACATATCGATTTATGAGGACCATTCTTAGGTACCAGGTACCACGTTCTTGTTAATTATAGATGCACGTTCAAAATGGATGAATGTGTCTGAAGTCAAATCGCCAACATTGAACGCAACTATTGAGAAACCACGTCACTGTTTCAGCATACATGGCCTACCTGAAATTTTCATTTCTGACAATGGTACAGCCTTTACCAGCACAGAGTTCCAGAAATTTATGGGTCTGAATGGAATCCGACATATTAAAACAGCTCCTTGGCATCCCTCATTGAATGGTCTAGCCAAGAGGGCAGTACAAACTTAAGCCTGGCATGAAAAAAAATATCGGAAAACACTCTGGAATCTTTACTTTCCCCGTTCCTCTTCAGTTATTGTACAATGCCACGTTCGACTATGGGTTGAACACTGTCAGAGTTATTAATGAAATGTCGTCTGCATACATGTTTACACTTAGTGTTCCCAAATTTAGAGGGGAAGTTAGCACAGAATCAGAGTAATCAGAAATTTTAATCATGACATACACCAGTTTGCACATTCAGTGTAGGTGACGTGATATAGGTGTGAAATTTCGGCAGTGGACCCTGCTGGGCTCTGGGAGCCATTGTTTCAGAGACTGGTCCATTATCTTCCAAGTACAAGTGGGAGATAGAATTGTCCGTAAGTACCTAGATCACATCCATGCCAGAGAGACATTCCAACAGTTAACTGATCAACCTGTGATTAACCGCCTGAGGTGTGTGATCGACCTAGAACAGGCATTCCATATGTTTCAGAACAGTTGCCAAATCCTGAACTGCCACATTTTGATGTCTCATACTGCAGTTCTCGACCCTGTCGATCCTGTTCAGGAACCTCCAGTGGTAGAGCTATGCTGCTCTAGCAGTATAAGATGACCACCTTGGAGACTTGATTTAAAATCACCTGAAATTGTATATGTGTTTGTTGAATTGTTTGTGTTTTTCTGAGTAATTGTAACCAACTAAAGGGGGAGGGAATGTGGTAACTGGATGTGTAGTCACTCCCTCCTGTCAATCATGGGTCATGTGATATACTGTGGGAGCTCTGACCCGTGAGCTCTCAGCCCGGGCAATTCGCAGGGCGGGTCTTTTCCGACCAGTGATCTGGTCGAGCGTGCAAGACTGAAAATGTCTCTGTAATAAAATGTAACTGTTTCTTGATAAAAACCAGTCTGCTCCACAGTCATCACATCCCCTTAGCCCTGAAAAGTTTTTCCCTTCAAATATTTATCCAATGCCTTTTTGAAAGTTATTATCAAGTCTGCTTCCCCCTCCCTTTTTTAAGACAGTGCCTTCCAGTCTCTCATCTTGCTTCTGGTTCTTTTACCAATTGCTTCAAATCTGTGCCCTCTGGCTACTGACCCTCCTGATGTTTCTCTTTGTTTTAAAAAAAAAACCCCTTCATAATTTTGAAAACCTCTATCAAATCCCCTCTTAACCTTCTCTGCTCTAAGGAGAACAACCCCAGCTTCTCCAGTCTCCTCACTTAACTAAAATCCCTCATCCCGATATAGTTTGGGAAGAGATAATTAATTTCGACATCATGATAAAGAGATGGAAATCGGGGAAAGAAATTCCCTGGACAGGAGGAGCTCTGCTATGTGGAACGTTCTGGATTGGCACAGGATGTTGCCACTCAGTTTCCGCTTTACTTTCTCACGTTAAGATCCGGCTTAAAATATAAACAAAAAATGCTAGAAACACTCAGCACGTCTGGTAGCATCTACAGAAAGAGAAACTGAATTAAAGTTTTAAGTCTGTGACCTTTCATTTCTCTCCCTCTCTCCAGGGTGTCTGCAGTACTTTTTTTGTTTTTATTTTAGATTTCTAGCAACTGTAGTGTTTGCTTTTTTGTGTAAGATCTATCTTTACCTTTTTTAATTAGTGAGACCTGAATATCTACCTTTATCTCTTTAACTATTGAGAGCTGAAGTAAGCACTTGGCATCGAGGGCTGCCAAATAATGCAACTGAGGTTGACATAATTCCTTTAACATCCCAAAGGCACTTCACAGGAGAGTTATCAAGCAAAGTCTAACACAAAGCCACAAGGAGATATTCGGCCAGGTGACCAAATGCTTGGTCAAAGAGGTAGGATTTAAGAAGAGACTTGGAGGAAAGAGAGAAAATGGCAGAGAGGTTTAGGGAGCAGATTATAGTGCTTGAAGCCAAGGCAGCTGAAAGCATAGTTGTCAATGTTGAAGTGATGAAAATTGGGGGATGCGCAAGGGGCCAGAATTGGAGGAATGTAGAGATCTCGGAGTGTTGTGGGGCAGGAGGAGGTTACTAAAAATAGGGAGGGGGAGGCCATAAAGGGATTTGAAAACAATGAAGTGAAATTTTTAAAACTCATCACAGGTAGATGGGCAAGAATGGGGGAAAAACCAATTCAGCCAACCTAGTTTGTCTATCCTGGTAGAATCTACGCATTCCTCCCCATGCACTCTCCCTCCAAGGCATTTAATTCTTTATAGTTTTCGACTCCACTATTCCAGTCAGCAGTTCATTTTGTATGTTGACTGCGTGAGGTGTTTCTTAAATCGGTCTTAAATTTGTCTCGCGTGAGTTTGAACTTGTATTCCTATTACTGTTTAATCTGAAGCAATGTTTCAGATTTACTATTTCTGTCCCATTCACTCTTCTTTGCCTCGATCAGGTCACCTCCCAGCTGCTTCCCTCTAAGGTTGCAGAGCTAGGTTTCCCTTTATAACTGAATTCTCTTCTGCCATCTCCTCTGTGCACGCCACTTGCTTGGTTCCATTCCTACCAGTTCCAGTACAGGTAATTGCAGCCTTGCACTGATTGGAAGTGTTAAGCAAAGTCACTGGTGAGTTGGAAACTGAAATAAGAGCACAGAATTTGCTGGGAAAATAATGGTGAGATTTAATGGCATTCGCCATGTGTAAATCGCTCAGCAATTTGCAGAGAGGATGAGATCCTCCTTGACTTTCGAATCGCCACAAGTTGCTAAACAATTTAGTTTCATGGAGATAGCAGCTCGCCCACACCCTCTCTGCGAGTATCAGGATATTGCTGCATTTTCCTATTAGTTACCCACTAAACATGCGCAAAGTTAGAGCTGGTACTTGATGGCATAAGGATCCTTTAAAAGATAAGATGTCACTCAAACTTTCCAGCTCAGAAAGGAAACAACTAAAACTGAGAACTCTCATTCCTGCCAGTGGTAAATTGTACTTAAGAAATTTGTTACATTGAAAATTTCATCTTTCCTTGTCTCTCTCTCCCCCTGATTTTATTCTAATCACTTTGTTTCCTTCTCTGTTGTTCACCTGTTTCTTTCTCAATCCTTAAATCCCATTGTTTTAACAAAATGGATGGTTGGTCCCATCACTCAAGGTTATCAGCTTGCACTTCCAGCAATTTATGACCAAACCTTTTAAGCTGAAGGGTGTAGGAGAAGGTGTAACTAATAGGACGTATCACACGTTGCGCCCCCCACCAACCCCTCTGATTCTCCTCCCTCCCCGACCCTCCCCAACTCCAACAAAATCTGAGCCAACAGTTTTAACTGAAGAAGCCAGTAGTCCCTGGGCATTGTGTTTGCTGATGTGACAACAGATACTGCACTTCAGAACGTAACCCATCATATGAAAGATTCTGATAGGATCAGGGACAATGTAACACGCAACAGATAAATTAATTGCCTTCTTCTACCTCATGCAGACAAGAGTTATGGAGGTTTTTATAACATAGGAGCAACATTAGGCCATTCAGCCCCTTGAGCCTGTTCTGCCACTTCGTGGCTGATCGGCATATTAACTTCAACTCAGGAGTAATCAGGGTAATGCTTGCGGACAGAACGAAGGTGTTCTGCAAAGCGGTCACCCAGTCTGTGTTTGGTCTCTCCAATGTAGAGGAAACCGCATTGGGAGCAATGAATGCAGTAGACTAAGTTGAGGGAAGTACAGGTGAAATGCTGCTTCACTTGAAATGAGTGTTTGGGCCCTTGGACAGTGAGGAGAGGGGAAGTAAAGGGGCAGGTGTTGCATCTTCTGCGGTTGCATGGGAAGGTGCTGTGGGAGGGGGTTGAGGTGTAGGGAGTGATGGAGGAGTGGACTAGGGTGTCACGGAGGGAACGATCCCTACGGAATGCTGCCGGGGGTGGGGGGTGAAGGGAAGATGTGTTTGGTGGTGTCATCATGCTGGAGTTGGCGGAAATGGCGGAGGATGATCCTTTGAATGCGGAGGCTGGTGGGGTGATAGGACTCCGTCCCATTCTCTCGTTCCTTTGCCTCCGTCGCATCTGTTCTGATGATGCCACTTTCAAAAACAGTTCCTCTGACATGTCCTCCTTCTTCCTTAACCGAGGTTTTCCACCCACGGTGGTTGACAGGGCCCTCAACCGTGTCCAGCCCATCTCCTGCGCATCCACCCTCACACCTTCTTCTCCCTCCCAGAAACATGATAGGGTCTCCCTTGTCCTCACTTATCACCCCACCAGCCTCCGCATTCAAAGGATCATCCTTTTTGTTTTTTCTAATAATTTATATAGATTTTTCTTTTCCCACCTATTTCCATTATTTTTAAATTTATCTCTACCTTTCAGCCTTTTTCGATTCCTTCACCCCACCCCACCCCCACTAGGGCTATCTGTACCTTGCTTGTCCTGCTTTCTACCCTTAATTAGCACATTCCTTAGATAATATCACCACCTTCAACACCTCTTTGTCCTTTTGTCTGTGACATCTTTTGGTTATCTCCATCTATCACTGACCCGCTATCCAACTCTATTGTCCCAATCCCCCCACCCCACTTAAACCAACTTATATTTCACCCCTTTTCTATTTTTCATTAGTTCTGTTGAAGAGTCATGCGGACTCGAAACGTTAACTGTATTCCTCTCCACTGATGCTGCCAGACCTGCTGAGTTTTTCCAGGTATTTTTGTTTTTGTTCCCAGTTTCTCTAGTCTCTCTACATAACTGGACTCCCTCCTCATCCTTGGCACTATTCTAGTAAATCTGTATCTCTCCAAAAACCTAATTTGGGGGAAAAGTCATATTGTCTGCAAGCTGACCTGCTTCTGGAACTTTCCAGGATTAAAGTTCAGATCCATTGTGTTTCTCCTGAAGTATTGTTGAATGGTGGCGGTGGACGGGAGGGTTGGAGGAGGGTGTTGGAGAGAGTAAGAGAGGGGTGATGGGTTGCAGTGATTGGGAGTGACTCTGTATGTTGGTAATATTTACATCTCCCTGTATCCAGTCTATATTCCACCCTTTCTTTTTATACAGCTTCCGAATGGCGTAACACAGAATCACGTGGTGTACCAGGAGCGGTACAACAAACTCCAAGAGCACCTTCGCCAGCTCACTCTACTCTTCAAGAAGCTGCGGTTGTTGTACGATAAATGTGGAGAGACGTGCGGGGTCTCTGATGTCTCTGTAACAGAGGTGCCTAGCGACAAACTCAGACTTCTTTCTAATAGGGTCTCTTTTTGGTGCAAATAATGGACCGAGGAAATTGAAATATGGAATTAGTGAGCACCTCCCCACTTTTTAAATATCACTGAACTAAGAGCGGGTTTTGGTCAGCCAAAGACCAGCAGGGATTTATTGGCCTCGGAGGGGGATGCAGTGCAGATATTGCGGAATGATAGGGCTTAAAGGGTTACATGATAAGGCAAGTTTCATAAATGTAGTTTGTATTTCTTATGGTTTAAAAGTTGAGGAGTAATCTACTCGAGGTGATTAAAATGAAAGAAATTTAATAGAATAGATACAGAGAAACTAATTCCCCCTGGTGGAGGAATGCAGAATAAAGGGGCATGGTCTTATAATTAGACTTGGGCTGTTCAGAGGCAATGTTAGGAAGCACTGTTGCACACGGAGTAATAGAAATCTAGAACACTCTCTCCCAAAAGGCTGTGGAGGCCGGGGGTCAGTTGAAACTTTCAGGACTGTTAGATTTTTGTTGGGTAAGGGATATGGAGCAAAGGTAAATAAATGGAGTTGCAGATCAGCAATGATCCAATTAAATGGAGGAGCAGGATTGAGCTAAGTGGGCTACTCCTGTTCTTGTGTCCCTTTACAAACCCTGTTTTCTCTCTCTTCTCTCTGCAGTTAATTCCTTTCGTGGGTGAGGAGCCCTTCAGACCTTCAGATCTTCCCAATGTTGGCGGGTTAGCAAACAAAGAGTGCCGGGAAATCCTTGAGGTAAAGCGGGTGTGATCGCAGCTTCTGATTTTGAAATCATTTCTGTACCACATTCATGGAAGTGCAGGAGGATCTTTTGTGGAAATCCCCATGGACAGGGCTCTGTCCCAGAAGCCCCCAGATTCACCCCATCCAGAGTTTTATTTAAAAATAGCAGTTAGCCTGAGATGTGGTCTGGAGAACCAGAGCTGCCATGGTGAAACCTTTTTGTAAATGTGAATTGTTATGAGATGGATTGCGCTGAAATGTCTGAGAGAAAATTCAAAAGAGAGCTGGGTAGATACTTTGAGAGAAAATTTGCAGGGTTACAAGGTAAGACCGGGGTTGTGAGATTAATTGGATAGCTGTAAAAAGCCAGCAGCAGGCATGATGGGCTGAATGGCTTCATTCTGTGCTGTATCAGTCTATGATTCTAATTATGAGGTTTAGCTGCTAACCTGACCTGTTCCTTTAAAGCCACTGTTTGAATACTGCCTATGGGACTCCAGGTAACTAGTTGATGGATGTTAGTTGCTTTTAAATAGTAAATGGCATTTTTAACATCTGTAACAAGGTAAATTGTCTGGGGTACAACAAATGAGCTACTGTCAATAGTGGTTTCAGTTCGTCGTGTTCAAATTTGCCTGACATAAAACACAGATATTTCAATTTGATCTGATTGTAAAGGCAAACTCTTGAAGTGAAGCTTGGTAGAGCGTTGTGACAGATAATCACAGTCTCAGTGGGATTACAATGGTGGAAAACCAGCTGCATGCACCAGCTTACCCGACTTTGCAGCATTTGCTTGGGCACTCCAGCACAGCTGGATGCAAACCCGAGAAACTTTCCCCATGACATTGAATTACAATGTGCAATGCGAATGCGGTACTGAGGGAGGTGTTGTCTTTCATGTAAGATATTAAACCAAAGCTCTGTCTGCCCCCTCCGGTGGAAGTAAAAGATCTCATGGTAGTTTCTTGAAGAATTGTAGGGGACTTATCTCTGGAGACCTGGGCCAATGTTTATCCCCTAAATAACAATTAATACATGTTATTTGGTATTTCATTGTTGTTTGTGGGACCTGGCTGTGCGTTTTTTTTTTGTCAATGGTGGTTTACCATTGCCTTCCACTCAGTGGGGCAGGGTGAGGAAGCTGGTCCCAAGTCTACTTCAGTCAGAACAGGAATCAAACCTGTGTAGTTGGCATTATTCTGAAGCGTAAACTCACCACCTAGTCAACTGAGCTAACTGGTCCCCTAGATAAACTTTTTACATATTATTGAGAATGAAAAGCCAGGGTTGAAAGTCTCATAGTTCAGGTTGAATAGACGGAGAAGATGAGCTAAAACAAGAAGTGAGTAAATGAGTTGACACCCTGGGGTTTATAGCTCTGAAGCTTCAAGCAGCCAGACATCCCTGCTTCCTTTCTCCCCTGCCAGTCACATTCTGGTCCATGTTGTTTCCGCTGTCATTCCTGGGAGATGTCGATACTAGTGCTTTGAGTTGCAGTCCTGAATTGAGCTAGTGGTTGGCTGTATATAGAGGGTCTGTGTCCTGTCTGTCTTACTGTTCAAGAAGGTTAATGAGAAAGTGGCATTCAGTCATTCAAATCTCCTCCCTCCAGTACATTCACTGAAATAACTACAGCTACAGTAACAATAATCAGAAATTGCTCAAGTTTTCAACAAACAGTCCAGGCTTTGAGTGTCTTTATCAGAACAGAGACTGGATATTAATGGGTAGAAATTGGTCATTGTTGTATCCATGCTCACTCCATTCCCCTTCTCCCTCTTCTTCTAGCCCTTTGTCTTTTTCTGCCCCTTTCTCTCACCCCTTCTACACCTCCCATCCCTAGCTCCCTCTTCCTCCCTCTCATCCATCGTTGATCTGAGTATAGAATTCTGATTAAGTGCAGATTGACTCTCAAGCTTGAGTTGGGAGCAGCAATGAATTGTTGCCTTATTCATATGTATTACAAGTGTTAAATAACAGGTCGTGTTATGTTCTTGGTCTCTCTTAAATGTCAGATTATTTTTGTGTCTGTGCACGATACCCACTCATACATGGGACCTTGTATAATTTATATAAAGGTTGCTCATTAGGCTTTGTTTTTCTTTAAATGCCAAGGACTCTTGTGCTATATGGACCTGAGCCAGATAACTTCTCAATTACTTGCTAATTCATGTCTGAAAGCAAATTGCAAATAATTAGTAAAAAGGTCAGTGTAATCATCATTGTGGAGGAAAAAAAATGCCAAATGTTACTCGGTCCCGGTGTTGATACGTCTGAGTAAGTTCATTAGACTGAAACAGTGCATCTAGGAGTCCGATCTGGGCCTCCTAAGGACAGCTGATCCATTGTAGTGTACAAAAAAGTGCCTTGGTTTACAGAAGGGACTTCAGTTATGTGGAAGAACTGGGTTGGCTCTCCTTCGAGCAGAGAATGCTAAAGGGAGATTTGATAGAGGTGAAGGATTTTGACAGAGTAAACAGGGAGAAACTGTTTCTCGTGGAAGAAGGGTTGGTAACCAATGAACACAGATGTTAAGATGGTAAAGAGCCAGGGGCCCGATGAGAATATATTTTTTACTCGGTAAATTGTTTGTGTCTGGAATGCACTGCCTGAAAGGGCTGAGGAAGCAGATGGCTGAGCATGTCCAAGGCACTGATAGAACTCTCCTCTTCTTCGGAAAAGCTGTGGAATCTCTTCTACCCACTTGAGAGGGTAGATTGGAGCTTAGTCACACCTGAAAACGGTGGAAAAGTGGCTAAAATCTGTCAAAAGGAGGAAAGAAATATCAACTCATTCTGTTCTTTGTTCTCCCAGAAGCTACAACAGAAAAACCAAGAACTGAAGCACATTATGGACCAGCTACGGAATCTCATTTGGGACATCAATTCTATGCTGGCAATGAGGAACTAAGCTCAGGGCGAAAATCCCGTTTTGTTTTACAAACTGACCTCTTCATTTAAATCTGTGTAAACAAAGAAACCTTCAAGTAGTTGGTGTGTTTTTAAAAAATTTTTTTGCACTGTATATATAACTGTTTTTCTACATTTACAAATAAAAAGAAAAACAAAAAAATGTACACTGGGGAGAGGGAAATTGATTTGTCAGTTCAGTGACTACTTTGCTCAGTAAATTTGTTTAGACATCATGAGTCTTACTGAACCAACATGCTGCATTATTTTTGTGTGTGAAATGATCAGATCCAGTTTCTCTGGCCTGGATTTGATGGAGGCAACAGGGGACCTGCCGAGTGGAGAGAGAGTGCCTCTTTCTGGAAGGCCCAAATTAAGTGCCAATCAGGTTAATTGCATAGCGGCTTGCCTTCCCTGGGATCAAGGAAACTGATGGGGGGTGGGTGGGGGGCAGAAATCTCGCCTGCCAGCCAATCATTGTAGTCCAATCAGAGGCCGGCAGCTCTATTGAACGGCAGCGCCACGGAAGGTGACGGCTGCTGCTGTAACAAAATCCACCCAATGCAGAGGGTTGTCACTGGATCCCAGGTCAGAAGCGAGTGATGGCAGGAGGCGGAGCCACAGGGAGGGGAGTCGGGAGCAAGGGCAGGGGTTGGCTCTTAGCAGGCACCCTTTTCCCGATGCTGGGACCCTCAGTCAGGCACTGAGTGCCTTTGAATGAAGGGGATCCTGCAAGGATTTGCTCGTTGTGCTTATTGCATAGCAAGCACCCCGCCCCCCCCACCTGCTCACCGGGGTAATACGAGGGGTGGTGGGATGAGGGCCTTAGTGGGTGTTAGTTGCCCATTTAAAGGCCCTAGTTGTCAGCAGGGCGGTAAGGCTGTCCATGGGTCTTCCCGCTATGGATTTAATTGGTATGGAAGTGGTGGGGTCCCCGCTCCTCACCCATTCACCTGGTTAACCCATCGCGGGAGTAGTCATGAAATTTCACCCTCCACATGGGAGTTCTGGGCAATGTGGGGAGAGTCCGAAGCCAGGGTTACCAGGACATTTCTGGAGTCTCCAGGAATTGAAGGATGATTTCTAAAACACTGCTGGTGAGTATTGCCCAAGGAAATAATTACTTTTACAATAAAGAAAATTGTGTGCTTTTAAAAAAATTTTCTTGGAACACCTACGCTTATTCAAAATAAAACATTGGAGATGGGCAAAACGGGCTGGCTGGGTGTGTCATGGAAGGTCTAGGAACCTAGGAATATAGAAATAGGAGTGGGGCATACAGCCTCCCCCTACTCCTGAGCTTGTTTTACTATTCAAACAAATCATGGCTGATTTGCCTTGGTTTTGTAACCCTTAATCCCCAAAAATCTTTAATTTTGGCTTTCAATTAACCCCCTCGATCCCACCCACTCTGCAGCTTTATGAGATAGACACTATCTCCACTATCCCTTGCATTAAGAAGTGCCTCTTGACATCACCCCTGAATGACCTAGTTCTAATTTTAAAGTTATGACTCCTAGTTCTGGACTTCCCCTCCCCCACCACCAGAGGAAATAGTTTCTATCTACCCTACCAAATCTTTTTCTACATCTTAAGTAGATAACCCCTTAGGCTTGTATTTCCTTGAATGCAAAAGATTATGTAACCCATCCTCCATTCTGCCCCAGTATCAACTGATGCATCTCTCCAAGACCACAGTATCCTTCCTGAGGTGCGGTGCTCAGAACTGAAAGCATCTAACCAGAGCTTTATACCACTGGAGCAAAACATCTCCGTGTCCTTGTGAATAAAGGCCAATGTTATCCTTTTAAATGATTTATCTTTGTATCTTTAGCTTTTGGTGATTTCTGTGTTTGGACCTCTCCCTCTGCTACTTCTCAAAAATGAAGGCGTAGCAAATTTATTTCTTTGTGAATTTTCCAGTGGCTCAGCTGTAAAGCCACTACCCACACAAAAACATTTGTGCCCTTTGAGTTGTATTTCCATCCCATGTTTGTTTGGCAAAGGTATTAAGGATCCCAAAGCCAAGCAAGAGTAGACGGAGTCAAGATACAGAGCAGCCATGATCTAACTGAGTAGCAGAATGAGACTTGAGTCTGAATGGTCTACTTTTTAAAAAAAAAAAATTATTTTATGAGATGCAGGCATCGCTGGCATGGCCATGAATTTTTGCCCATCCCTAATTGCCCTTGAACTGAGTGGCTCGCGAGACCAGAGGGCAATAAAAAGTCAACACATTGCTGTGGGTCTGGAGTCACATATAGGCCAGACCAGGTAAGGACATCAGATTGCCTTCCCTAAGGGTATGATAGCCATGACTAGCTTTATAATTCTAGATTTATTAACTGAATTCCAATTCCACTAGCTGTCATGGTGGAATTGAAACCCATGTCCCCAGAGCATAAACCTCGGCCTCTAAATTACTAGCCCAGTGCCATTACCACTAGGCCACTGTCTCTTTTCACTATTTCCATTCTGGTTGTAGCTCTTTGCCCTGTAAACTGCCTGGCACCCTGGTTAAGAGCTGCTCATACTTCACATTGGGCAGTGCACATGTAACAGCTGAGTTACCTGAACATACAAGCTGCTTAAATCTGTTCAACCGCTGGGAAAACTGTACTTGGCAACCAGGCTATTCACATGTGTCAGACTGTAATACATAACTGCATTGGTGAGAAACAGGTTTATCTGCTATGTCTCAGAGCTGGGCTGCAATTCCTCATTGCACATGTGCAGTTGAGCAATTAGTCAACTTGAAAGTCCCTGTATTTGTGGTGAATGGTCAGTGGATTTACATTATGGCTGGATGCTCCTTACAGACAGAAATAAACCCTATGAAATTTAACAAGAAAATATGGAGGGCTGCAAGAGTTAGCCTGCTGGAGGAAGCTGTCAATGTTTTATTTATGCAGAAAAATGCAAATTATCTGATAGTTTTGTTTAGATCCCATCAGTCAATGAAAACCATTTGTTAAATTGATCCTTTTGTAAACTGTTTGAATTACAGAGCACATAATGTAATGCTTGTCAAGAGTTAGTCAATATTTTCATCTTACTCTGGGTCTGCCTTGCATTCAAAGGAGATGATCACTCCCTGAGGGCTCACCTCACACTCAACTGTGCCATATAAATGAAGGACTTTGCAGGTTTGTATACAGTCTGTGTGGCAGTTGATCTCGCACAGGATCAACCAAGATTACTCTTCCTGACTCTCCAGTCCATCAACCCCGAGTGCCAAATGCACATATGGATACCAAAGGTGGGAATGGACTCACCTGTGATGCCATTGTAGGCAAATAGCGATCACTTTCTCAGCTGGCACTCAAAGAATGGCCACTTGTATAAGGTACTGGAAAGAAGATACCCTGATACAAATTAATGCGTTTGGTAGAGCAGCCCAAGAATATAAGTCACAGATTAGGGAAGAGTTGGAATTTTGGGAAGTGCTACTAAAGAGACATGATTCTTGAAAGAAGGGCAAATCATTTTTGTTCATTTACAAATATAATGATGCTATAACATAGTCCAGTTTTTTTTAAAAAAAACTTGCCAGCTATCCCTCACCCACCGAATGTATACCTGATATGCATCCATGCCTTTAGCTATAGACTCAACAATTTCAACCCTCTCCCGCCCAGCTTCCCATCTATCACTCTCCATAAATTTGTGCTCATCCAAAACTCTGTTCTAACTCACATCAAGTCCCATTTGCCCCTGTGTTTGCTGACCTATATTGGCTCCAGCCTGGCAATGCCTCAGTTTTAACATATTAATCTCTCTGTTCAAATCCCTCCATGGCCTCACCCCTCCCCATCTGTTACCTGCTCCAGCCATACAAACCTCAGCCAAGCTCCTCTTATTCCGAGTTCTTGCACATCTTGCAATTTTAATCCCTCCATTATGGGTGCCTGCACCTTCAGCTAATGAGACCCTAAGCTCTGGAATTTCCTCCTTAAATATCTCTGTCTCTTAAGTTGCTCCTTAAAACCTCTCTTTAACCAAGCTTTTTGTCACTTGATCTAATACTTGTGTGGCTCCATGCCAAATATTGTTTTATAATGAACTTGCTATATAAACTAGGGGGCACTGTTTTAAAATTAGGGGTCGCCCTTTCAGGAGAGAGATGAGAAATTTATTTCTCTCAGAGCGTTGTGCGACTTTGGAATTCTCTGCCTCAGAAGGTGGTAGAGGTGGTGTCATTGAATATTTTTAAGGCAGTGGTAGATAGATTCTTGTTAGGCAAGGGAATCAAAGGTTATCAGGGTTAGATGGGAACGTGGAAATCGAAACACAAGAAGATCAGCCATGGTCTTATTGAATGGCAGAGCAGGTTCGAGGGGCCGAATGGTCTACTCCTGTTCCTATTTCTTATGTTGTTATAAATGCACCCATTGTTTAAAAATACCTGTCATAATTTCTTCTTCACAGGCTCCAGGCCATCCATGGTTTATACGGAATAGAGAAGGGTTTTGCATTGGAGCATTCCCAGCAACTAATTCCCAATTATTTTTCTGGTCTTCATCTCCAAATCAGTTAGATAAAAGTGAGCGAGAGTTGTATTCGATTTGACCAGTTAATTGACCCTAACTCTCAGTTGATAACTATCATTAAACTGTGAGATTAGGTTAGTCATGGAATGAGTCCCTAGCTTCTAATATTTTCCTTATATACTGTTGAACTTGTGGGGGATTTAATTCTCTTTTTCCTGAAGCGCTTGCTCTCCATTGATGCTAACAAGTTCATATTACACCTTGTTCTATAACCTTCACAAGGGACAGTGATTTGGAATTCTGAATCTCATATTACTGACCCTCAGTTTCTCATAAATACTAGACACTGTGTTTTATGTAAATCAACTGCAAATGAGTATTATAGAATAGATACACACTGGAGGGATCAGATGCAAAACCCTTCTCTATATGCTGAACATAATGGATGGTCTAGTGCCTGTGAGGTTTTTTTAAAATTCATTCGTGGGATGTGAATGTCACTGGCAAGACCAGCATCTGTGACCCATCTCTAATTGGCCTTGAGTAGGAAATTATCACAGGTATTTTGGGGTTAATTAGAGTTTACCATATATCTCAATCCTGGGCATAAACATCAGATGGTGTGGTTAACTCTTAAATTCCCTCAGAAATGGCCTAGCAAGCCACTCAGTTGTACCAAAGGGCTACAAAATCACAAAAAAGGAATGAAATCAGACAGACCACCCAGCATCGATCCAGGCACCAGAAATGGCAACGACAATCTCAGCCCTGACAACCCTGCAAAGTCCTCCTTACTAACATCTGGGGGCTAGTGCCAAAATTGGGAGAGCTGTCTCACAGGTGAGTCAAGCAACAGCCTGATATAATCACCCTCACGGAATCATACCTCACAAATAATGCCCCAGACACCACCACGACCATCCCTGGGCATGTCCTGTCCTACCGACAGGATAGACCTAGCAGAGATGGCGGCACAGTGGTATACAGTCAGGAGGGAGTTGCCCTGGGAGTCCTCAACATCGACTCCAGACCCCATGAAGTCTCATTGCATCAGGTCAAAGATGGGCAAGGAAACCTCCTGCTGATTACCATGTATTGCCCTCCCTCAGCTGATGAATCAGTACTCCTTCATGTTGAACACCACTTGGAGGAAGCACTGAGGGTGGCAAGGGTGCAGAATGTACTCTGGGTAGGGAACTTCAATGTCCATCACCAAGAGTGGCTCGGTAGCAACACTACTGACAGAGCTGGCCGAGTCCTAAAGGACGTAGCTGCCAGGCTGGGTCTGTAGCAAGTGGTGAGGGAACCAACAAGAGGGAAAAACATACTTGACCTCATCCTCACCAACCTACCTGCTGCAGATGCATCTGTCCATGACAGCACCGGTAGGAGTGACCACCGCACAGTCATTGTGGAGACAAAGTCCCGCCTTCACATTGAGGACACTCTCCATTGTGTTGTGTGGCACTACCACCATGCTAAATGGATTTTGAACAGATCTAGCAAACTCAAGACTGGGCATTCAAGAGGCGCTGTGGACCATCAGCAGCAGCAGAATTGTACTCAAACACAATCTGTAACCCCATGGCCCGGCATATCCCCCACTACCGTTATCATCAAGCCAGGGGATCAACCCTGGTTCAATGAAGAGTGCAGGAGGGCATCCCAGGAACAGCAACAGGCATACCTAAAAATGAGGTGTCAACCTGGTGAAGCTATGCCACAGGACTACTTGCATGCCAAACAGCTTAAGCAGCAAGTGATAAACAGGGTTATGTGATCCCACAACTAAGCTCTGCAGTCCTGCCATATCCAGCTGTCAACTTACTGGAGGAGGACGCTCCACAAATATCCCCATCCTCAATGATGGAGGAGCCCAGCTCAGCAGTGCAAAAGATAAGGCTGAAGCATTTGCTACAATCGTCAGCCAGAAGTGCCGAGTGGATGATCCATCTCGTCCTCCTCTGGAGGTCCCCAGCACCACAGATGCCAGTCTTCAACCAATTCGATTCACTCCACGTGACATCAAGAAATGGCTGAGGGCATTGGATAGTGCAAAGGCTAAGGGCCCTGACAATATTCTGGCAATAGTACTGAAGACTTGTGCTCCAGCACAAGTGCCTCTAGCCAAGCTGTTCCAGTACAGCTACAACACTGGCATCTACCCGGCTATATGGAAAATTGCTCAGGTATGTCCGTACACAAAAAGCAGGACAAATCCAACCTGGCCAATAACCGCCCCATCAGTCTACTCTCCATCATCAGTAAAGTAATTGAAGGGGTCATCGACAGTGCTATCAAGCGGCATTTGCTTAGCAATAACCTGCTCGCTGACGCCCAGTTTGGGTTCATCCAGGGTCACTCAGCTCCTGACCTCATTACAGCCTTGGTTCAATCATAGACAAAAGAGCTGAAATCCCAAGGTGGGGTGAGAATGGCTGCCCTTGACATCAAGGCAGCATTTGACAGAGAGTGGCATCAAGGAGCTCTAGCAAAACTGGAGTCAATGGTAATCAGGGGAAAACTCTCCGCTGGTTGGATTCATACCTAGCACAAAGGAAGATGGTTGTGGTTGTTAGAGGTCAATCATCTCAGCTCCAGGACATCAATGCAGGAGTTAATCAGGGTAGTGTCCTCGGCCCAACCATCTTCAGCTGCTTCAACAATGACCTTCCTTCCATCATAAGGTCAGAAATAGGGATGTTCGCTGATGATTGCACAATGTTCACACCATTCACAACTCCTCAGAAACTGAAGCAGTCTATGTCCAAATGCAGCAAGACCTGGACAATATCCAGGCTTGGGCTGACAAGTGGCAAGTAACATTCACGCCACACAAGTGTCAGGCAATGACCATTTCCAACAATAGAGAATCAAACCATCGTCCCTTGATGTTCAATGGCATTACCATCATTGAATCCGCAACTATCAACATCCTGGGAGTTACTATTGACCAGAAACTGACTGGATGAACCACATAAATACTGTGGCTACAAGAGCAGGCTAGGAATCATGCGACGAGTAACTCACCTCCTGACTCCCCAAAGCCTGTCCACCATCTACAAGGCACAAGTCAGGAGTGTGATGGAATACTCCCCTCTGGATGAGTGCAGCTCCCACAACATTCAAGAAGCTTGACACCTTCCAGGACAAAGCAGCCCACTTGATTGGCACCACATCCACAAACATTCACTCCCTCTACCACCAACACACATTAGCAGCAGTGTGTACCATTTGCAAGATGCACTGCAGTAATTCACCAAGGCTTCTTCAACAGCACCTTCCAAACCCATGACCACTATCATCTAGAAGGACAAGGGCAGCAGGTAGATGGGAACACCACCACCTGGAAGTTTCCCTCCAAGTCACTCACCATCCTGACTTGGAAATATATCGCCTTTCCTTCACTGTCGCTGGGTCAAAATCCTGGAACTCCCTTCCTAACAGCATTATGCGTGTATCTACACCACATTGACTGCAGCGGTTCAAGAAGGCAGCTCACCATCACCCTCTCAAGGGCAACTAGGAATGGGCAATAAATGCTGGCCGAGCCAGTGAAGCCCACATCTCATGAATGAATACCAAAAAGAGGCCTTGGTTGGGCTACAGCCTCTGGTGATATATACATTTTAAATAATATTTTGGTTATTCTGCTAGACATACTGTGGTATCCCCATCCTAATGTGCACTGAGTCCTGTTCACTCATCACCCCTGTGACCTACAGTTGTTCCTAGTCCAGCTATACTTTGATTCAAAATTCTCACCCTTGATTTCAAATTGCTCCATGGCCTTTCTCCTCCCAATCTCTATAAACTTCCCCAGCTCCACAACTCTCTGCGCCTCTTCAATCCTACATTCATCCCTCATTTTAATCACTTCGCCATTCATGCCTTCAGCTATCTAAGCCCTAAGCTCTGGCATTCCCTCTCCGAACCTTTCCATCTCTCGATCTTCATTTATAATGCTCCTTAACCCCCTAAAATCTTCATTTTTGACCAAGCTATTGACCGCCAAACCTAATATCTCCTTATGTAGATTTTGTTTGATAATGGTCCCATAAAGTATCTTGGATGCTTTACTGTGTTAAAGGCATTATATAAAGGCAAATTGTTGTAATGGGTGTTTTTGACTGACACTTTAGTGGAGCGCTTAGGGAATGCTGTCCAACGAGATGTTAAATTGAAGCCCAGACTATCCTTCACTCGGTACTTTATGATGAGCAATGAGTTCTTGTGCTCTAACCAACATTCTTTGCTCAATCAATCAGCAATTCATCTCATGCATTTTTGTGGTACTTTAGCTACTGCATTGTACTACATAACAATAACGACTGCTTTTAAGAACATAGGAACAGGAGTAGACCATTTAACCTCTCGACCTTTTTTCAGCATTCAGTTAGAACATGGGATCTGTATCTTAGCTCCATCTACCTGCCTTGGTTCCTTATCCTTTATTACCCTTGAGTAACAAAGGTCTGGCAATCACTATTTTAGAGTTTTCAGTTGAACCCCTTACCACTAACCTCAACAGCTTTTTGCGAGAGAGAGTTCCAGATTTCCACTACCATTTGTGTGAAGAAGTGCTTTCTGACCTCACCCCTGCATATGGCTCTAATTTTGAGACTAAGCTCCCTTGTTCTGAACTCACCCACCAGAGTTTCTCTTTATCTACCCAATCAACCTCTTTGATCATTTGGTTCAGTTGGTTCACCCCTTAATCTTCTATATTTTAGGGAACACAAGGGTTGCCTATGCAATTTGCCCTCATAATTTAGATCAATTTAGCCTGGTATTAACTCAACTAATCAACAGGGCTGGGTAGTTCTTATATTGAACAAGAGATACCAAGGCTGAGGTACATTCAGAAATCTAAACTTGAGGAGGAGGGGGTGGGGTTTCAGATCATTTGTGCATAGAATATTATCTACTGAGAACTGAGTACAAAATTATGATGGGTTTTGATAGATTAAAACAAGGAGAAACTATTTTTACTGGCAGCAACCAAAGGACACAGATTTAAGTTAATTGGGAACAATAAACAGGGGAGGTGATGAGAACTTGTTGTATAGAGAGCATTGCTATGTTTTGGAATGCACTGTCGGAAAGCATGTTAGAAGCAGATTTAATACTAACTTTCCAAAGTAAATTGGATAAGTACTTGAAGGAGAGAAAATTGCAGGACTATGGGGAAAAAGCAGGCGGAGTAGGATTAATTGGATAGCTGTTTCTAATAGCCAGCACGGGGCAATGAGTGGAATGGCCTCCTATTGTATTACTTAATTGTATGATTGCATATAAGGTATTTTGGGATATCTTAACACCTTAAGTATTTGAGAGAGCATGTTATACAAAAGTATTTGTTTTTGCTACACATCACTTCAGAAATATATTGGAGTTAATTACAGGCCGTTGTGCAGTGATTGCATAAAATACAAATGGAACCGAGGCCAATTTCCATATGGAGGGCAAGGGCAGACCTGCTTTCACAATACCCCAGGGGAAAGGGAGATGCAGCAACATACAAATTAACAATCGGCAGAGCATTTCAGCACTTCCAGAATTCACAGTTCTTGTCAAAGGTTCCCTGATAGAACTATCAGGAAGCAGGATGTTCATGCTACAGGTCAAGGGGGTTGAGTGTGCAGTGACTGATCGATTAGCGTAGGGAAGGTGTCAGTCACTTGTGATACTGCCGGCTGCAGGCTCCTGGATCTAAACTCCAGACATTATTCTCTGCCATCCTCCACCTGAGAATCACCTTATAATTCCTGTCATGTGTCTATTCGGTCACCTTGCACTACTGTTTGTTGGCACAAAGATGTGTTGGTATTGCAAATAAGGATTTAACTGATGCCATTGATGCAAAGACTGCTGCAAGCCCCTTAAACTGTAACTCATGATTCAGAAGTGAACCAGGGTTCAATTTAAATGGCAAATTTTCCACACAGTTCAATAATTACTATCTGCCCAGCTTTCTGTTTTAGGAACTAATCTGTCCATGACCCTACTCAGAATTCATGTTAAAAGCAAAAAACTGCGGATGCTAGAAATCCAAAACAAAAACAAAAATACCTGGAAAAACTCAGCAGGTCTGGCAGCATCTGTGGAGAGGAACGCAGTTAACGTTTCGAGTCCGCATGACTCTTCAACAGAACTAAGGAAAAATAGAAAAGGGGTGAAATATAAACTGGTTAAAGGGGGGTGGGGGTGGGGGGGGGGGGGGGGAACGGGTAGAGCTGGATAGAGGGCCAGTGATAGGTGGAGATAACCAAAAGATGTCACAGACAAAAGGACAAAGAGGTGTTGAAGGTGGTGATATTATCTAAAGGAATGTGCTAATTAAGGGTAGAAAGCAGGACGAGCAAGGTACAGATAGCCCTAGTGGGGGTGGGGTGGGGTGAAGGGATCGAAAAAGGCTAAAAGGTAGAGATAAAACAATGGATGGAAATATATTTAAAAATAATGGAAATAGGTGGGAAAAGAAAAATCTATATAAATTATTGGAAAAAACAAAAAGGAGGGGGAAAATCGGAAAGGGGGTGGGGATGGAGGAGAGAGTTCATGATCTAAAATTGTTGAACTCAATATTCAGTCTGGAAGGCTGTAAAGTGCCTAGTCGGAAGATGAGGTGCTGTTCTTCCAGTTTGCGTTGAGCTTCACTGGAACAATGCAGCAGGCCAATGACGGACATGTGGACATGAGAGCAGGGTGGAGTGTTGAAATGGCAAGCGACAGGGAGGTCTGGGTAATGCTTGCGGACAGACCGAAGGTGTTCTGCAAAGCGGTCACCCAGTCTGCGTTTGGTCTCTCCAATGTAGAGGAAACTGCATTGGGAGCAACTAATGCAGTAGACTAAGTTGAGGGAAGTGCAAGTGAAATGCTGCTTCACTTGAAAGGAGTGTTTGGGCCCTTGGACGGTGAGGAGAGGGGAAGTAAAGGGGCAGGTGTTGTATCTTCTGCGGTTGCATGGGAAGGTGCCGTGGGAGGGGGTTGAGGTGTAGGGGGTGACGGAGGAGTGGACCAGGGTGTCACAGAGGGAATGATCCCTACGGAATGCCACCGGGGGGGGTGAAAGAAAGATGTGTTTGGTGGTGGCATCATGCTGGAGTTGGCGGAAATGGCAGAGGATGATCCTTTGAATGCGGAGGCTGGTGGGGTGATAAGTGAGGACAAGGTGGACCCTATCATGTTTCTGGGATGGAGAAGAAGGTGTGAGGGCGGATGCACGGGAGATGGGCCGGACACGGTTGAGGGCCCTGTCAACCACCATGGGTGGAAAACCTTGGTTAAGGAAGAAGGAGGACATGTCAGAGGAACTGTTTTTGAAAGTGGCATCTTCAGAACAGATGCGACGGAGGCGAATGAACTGAAAGAATGGGATGGAGTCCTTACAGGAAGCGGGGTGTGAGGAGCTGTAGTCGAGGTAGCTGTGGGAGTTGGTAGGCTTGTAATGGAAATTGGTGGACAGTCTATCACCAGAAATTGAGACAGAGAGGTCAAGGAAGGGAAGGGAAGTGTCAGAGATGGACCATGTGAAAATGATGGAGGGGTGGGAATTGGAAGCAAAATTAATAAATTTTTCCAGGTCCAGACGAGAGCATGAAGCAGCACCGAAGTAATCATCGATGTACCGGAGAAAGAGTTGTGGGAGGGGGCCGGAGTAGGACTGGAACAAGGAATGTTCCACATACCCCATAAAGAGACAGGCATAGCTGGGGCCCATGCGGGTACCCATAGCCACATCTTTTATTGGAGGAAGTGAGAGGAGTTTAAGGAGAAATTGTTCAGTGTGAGAACAAGTTCAGCCAGACGGAGGAGAGTAGTGGTGGATGGGGATTGGTCGGGCCTCTGTTCGAGGAAGAAGCGGAGAGCGATCAGACCATCCCGGTGGGGGATGGAGGTGTAGAGGGATTGGACGTCCATGGTGAAGAGGAAGCGGTTGGGGCCAGGGAACTGGAAATTGTTGATATGATGTAGGGTGTCAGAGGAATCACGGATGTAGGTGGGAAGGGACTGGACAAGAGGAGAGAGAATGGAGTCAAGATAGCAAGAAATGAATTCCGTGGGGCAGGAACAGGCTAACAGACTCCATCCCATTCTCTCAGTTCCTTCGCCTCCGTCGCATCTGTTCTGATGATGCCACTTTCAAAAACAGTTCCTCTGACATGTCCTCCTTCTTCCTTAACCGAGGTTTTCCACCCACGGTGGTTGACAGGGCCCTCAACCGTGTCCGGCCCATCTCCCGCGCATCCGTCCTCACACCTTCTTCTCCATCCCAGAAACATGATAGGGTCCCCCTTGTCCTCACTTATCACCCCACCAGCCTCCGCATTCAAAGGATCATCCTTCGCCATTTCTGCCAACTCCAGCATGATGCCACCACCAAACACATCTTCCCTTCACCCCCCTGGCGGCATTCCGTAGGGATCATTCCCTCTGTGACACCCTGGTCCACTCCTCCATCACCCCCTACACCTCAACCCCCTCCCACGGCACCTTCCCATGCAACCGCAGAAGATGCAACACCTGCCCCTTTACTTCCCCTCTCCTCACCGTCCAAGGGCCCAAACACTCCTTTCAAGTGAAGCAGCATTTCACTTGCACTTCCCTCAACTTAGTCTACTGCATTAGTTGCTCCCAATGCAGTTTCCTCTACATTGGAGAGACCAAACGCAGACTGGGTGACCACTTTGCAGAACACCTTCGGTCTGTCCGCAAGCATTACCCAGACCTCCCTGTCGCTTGCCATTTCAACACTCCACCCTGCTCTCATGCCCACATGTCCGTCCTTGGCCTGCTGCATTGTTCCAGTGAAGCTCAACGCAAACTGGAAGAACAGCACCTCATCTTCCGACTAGGCACTTTACAGCCTTCCGGACTGAATATTGAGTTCAACAATTTTAGATCATGAACTCTTTCCTCCATCCCCACCCCCTTTCCGATTTTCCCCCTCCTTTTTGTTTTTTCCAATAATTTATATAGATTTTTCTTTTCCCACCTATTTCCATTATTTTTAAATGTATTTCCATCCATTGTTTTATCTCTACCTTTTAGCCTTTTTCGATCCCTTCACCCCACCCCACCCCCACTAGGGCTATCTGTACCTTGCTCGTCCTGCTTTCTACCCTTAATTAGCACATTCCTTTAGATAATATCACCACCTTCAACACCTCTTTGTCCTTTTGCCTGTGACATCTTTTGGTTATCTCCACCTATCACTGGCCCTCTATCCAGCTCTTCTTGTCCCACACACCCCGCCCCCCCATCCTAAACCAGCTTATATTTCACCCCTTTCCTATTTTTCCTTAGTTCTGTTGAAGAGTCATGCGGACTCAAAACGTTAACTGTGCTCCTCTCCACAGATGCTGCCAGACCTGCTGAGTTTTTCCAGGTATTTTTGTTTTTGTTCAGAATTCATGTTGCTCTACTCCCTACTGCATTGTAATACAATTCCATTTTAAATGTTTCAACTGAATGGCTAATTACTGGAGCGTTGGTTGTTCATTCATAATTTGGTAACCTCCCCAATTTAGGACAACCCCAACAACTTGCATATATATAACATGGCTTTAACAGAGCAAAGTTCTTCCAGGCCAGCAACAGTAATGATTATCAAACAAAATTTGACACTGAGCCACATTAGGAGACATTAGGACAGGTGGCCAAAGGGTGGTCAAATAGATAGGTTCTAAAGAAAGTCTTAAAGGAGAAGTAGAGAGGTAGATGTTTTGGAAAGGAATTCTAGCACTTAGGGCCTAGGTAGTGAAAGCACAGCCACCAATGGTGGAGTGATTAAAATTGGGGGTGCGCAAGAAGCCAGAATTGGAGGAGCGTGGAGAACTGGGAAGGTTGTGGGGCTGGTGGAGATTACAGAGAAAAGGAAGGACAAGGTCTTGGAGAGATTTGAGAACAAGGAAAAGAATTTTAAAATTGAGGCTTTTGCAGACTGGGAGCCAATGTAGGTCTGTGAGCACAAGGGTGATGGGTGAATGGAATTATATGACAGTAAAGTCTTTAGTTTATCAACGTGTTCTTTGGTTTACCATGAATTATGTCTGCACAAGCACAACATTTGCTATATCATTTTAAAGTATGAATTATACCTCCCTCCCCGTAATCTTTTCACTGCATGCAGGTTAGTCCCTTGCTAAAGATGGTAAGCAAAGAGAACTGGCTTCTTGGATTATTAAGCTCATTCACTTCAGAGATTATGTTCAATTAAACTGATCACAAGCTCTATTCAGTATCCTGTAAAAACACCAACCACAGATAAACCCCTAAGGAGATAAAGCTCAGTGAAATTTCTGCCCTGTCCCCATATCTGTAATCCAATCAAACTCCAAAACTTTATCCAACCACACGACCCATGTTCTACCCAGTACTTTATCTTCTATGTCTGTCCTTGTCATCCTGCTGAGTTAGCATCAGAAGGTCATGAGTTTTAGACTCACTCCAGAGACTTGAACATTTAGTCTTGACTGACACTTCAATTCAGTACTGAAGAAACATTGCACTGTCGGCAATGTTAAACTCTGCTTGTTCATTCAGATGGCTGTTCAAAGATCCCGTGGAATTATTTGAAGAAGAGTAGCGAGTTTTCCTGGTGTCCTGGCAACAGTCATCCCTCAACCAGCACCACCAAATATAGTGTTGAATGGTGACTGATAATGCTCCTCTGAAGCGTCTTGGGATGCTTTACTATTTTAAGGGTTCTTTATAAACGCTTAGTTGTTTCTGTTGCACTTAAAAATGGTAATTCGTTTCTTGTAAAGCATTTTGGGATGTCATGACGATGTGATTAGGTTTTATAGCAATGCAATTCACTTTCAGATACTGACGGCTTGATGTGGAGTTTCAAAACTTCCTGTTTTTACTTTGGTGAGAAAAAAAAAAGGCCTTTTGCATTTAAGCGGCAGCTTATCACGTCCCTCAGAAATATTCCAACACACTTTACATAACAGAATCCTAGAAATTACAGCAGCTGTCAGCTCCTCTACATTATTTCCCAAATACCTTTTATATTCCTTTTCAAATATTTATCTAATTCTCTATTAAATCATGTTATTGTCTGCCCCAATAATTACTTGGGGTAAAATGCTCTGTCTTTGAATAACCTTCTGCAAAAAATATCTTCCAACTTCTCTTTCATTGTCTCTAGCCCAGAATTATCCAATTCAGTTGGCTGACCAACCTCAAGTGTAGCTACAGTGGACACCGTTTTAGTCAAATGTGCTTATTTTTGTAGAAAACATCTTATGCATAAGATAGACCAATACACTTCACATGAGTATATTTACTAAACAAATATCTACCACCATTCAGTAACCAAAGGAGTAAAATCCCTTACAATGATCAAAAAATCCTCATATGCTCTGCTGTATGTCGCACCATTTTATCAACAAATGCACAAAAAGGTCAAAAAATCCAGAGAATGTGAATTCCAAAACAAAACAAAAACAGAATTACCTGGAAAAACTCAGCAAGTCTGGCAGCATCGGTGGAGAAGAAATCAGTTAACGTTTCGAGCCTTCATGGCCCTTTGGCAGAACTGCAGCATAGTTTCAACACGGGAGAAATATAAATTGGTTTAAGGTGGGTGGGGGGGGGTGGGGAAGAGACACATTGAGGGTGTGGTGTGAGCAGATAATCAAAAGATGTCACAGACAAAAGGGTCAAAGAGGTGTTGAAGGTGGTGGTCTTTGTCTGAGAAAAGTGCTAATTAAGAATGGAAAACAGGATATTCAAAGTACAGCTCTAGTGGGGGTGGGGTGGAAAGACTAAAGGTTTTAGTTTTAGATTTAAAAATAATGGAAATAGGTGGAGAAAGAAGAATCTATATAAATTATTGAAAAAAAGCGGGTGGGGGGGGAAAAGAAACGGGGTGGGGATGGGGGGAGGGGGAGTTTAAGATCTAAAGTTGTTGAATTCAATATTCAGCCCAGAGGGCTGTAAAGTGCCTAGTCGGAAGATGAGGTGCTGTTCCTCCAGTTTGCATTGGGCTTCACTGGAACAATGCAGCAAGCCAAGGACAGACATGTTGGCAAGAGAACAGGGTGGAGTGTTAAAATGGCAAGTGACAGGGAGGTTTGGGTCTTTCTTGCGGACAGACCACAGGTGTTCCGCAAAACGGTCGCCCAGTTTGCGTTTGGTCTCTCCAATGTAGAGGAGACCGCATTGGGAGCAACGAATGCAGTAGACTAAGTTAGGGGAAATGCAAGTGAAATGCTGCTTCACTTGAAAGGAGTGTTTGGGCCCTTGGACGGTGAGGAGAGAGGAAGTGAAGGGGCAGGTGTTGCATCTTCTGCGTGGGCATTCCAATCCTACCATGGCAGTTCGAGAATTTGGATTAAGTTTTCAAAAAAATCTGGAAACGAAATGTCCTCTCTGTGACCCCGCCTGCCTCCAAAACATGCAAAATCCTCAGTTATTTTCTAAAGAATCTTCTAATGTTTCATCCAACTAACATCCTCTTGTTCTGCTGCTTATGAATGAATTGCCATTGGCCCCATCAGGAGAAATTCTTTTGACTAAAGTAGCAGAGTCTCTGCTTTAGATGTTCCATCCAGCTGTGAAATACCAAACTAGCCATCATCCTTCTCAAACATGTGGCTCCTGTAATGTCCCCATTTCAGCTTCTGCAATGCACCTATATTATATACAATAGAACCTCATCATCTTGCACAGCCATTTTATGTAAAATCACTCACTGCGGCATTTTGCTTGGGTTTCAATCTGGAATTCTGCAAGGCTGATTTATCCCTTTACCTGGGAAATGTACTTCATTACGCACTACATTGTTGAGGTCCTTTCCTTTCCTTGTTGGCCACTATTAAGGGGAGGGGAGGAGAAGTGTTTGAAATTATGTTGGAGGTCTTTCTTCTTTGTGATGCACCTTTATTAATGAACCCAGCTTTCATGATGATTCTGTTGGTGAAGATGCTGGCCAGTGTAGAACAGAAAAATGGAGATCAGGCACTCCATTTATAATTTTTTAAAAATGTATTCATTCAAGGTATATGGGTCTTGCTGGCCAGCGTGTATTGCTCATTGCTAGTTGCACTTGAGCTACTTCTTAACCTACTGTGGTAGCAGGGACTCCCACAGTGTTGTTAGGTAGGGAGTTTCAGGATTTTGGACCAGCAATGATAAAGGGATGGCAGAGGTGGTGACATTCCCATGCATCTGCTGCCCATGTCCTTCTAGGTGGTGATCACAAGTTTGGGAGGTGTTATTGAAGAGGCCTGGGTGAGTTGCTGCAGTGCATCCTGTAGGTGCCACACATTGCAGCCCTGACATGCGGCTGGTAGAGGTCACAGGTTTGGGAGGTCCTGTTGAAGGAATCTTGGCGAATTCTCGCAGTGCACCTTGTAGATGATACACACTATATATATTCTATGCTGCTTTCGCAGTTTCCCTTCAACCCTCTCTCTGGCCAGACAAAGTTTCCTGAAGATCCCCTACAGAACTGCTGGCTCCAATCTTTATATTACAAACAGAACCAGAGGCAATGTAATCTCTCCTATTAACCGTGTCTGTTTGCTGCTTCTTACAAACCAGACCAAACTCCCCTCAGGTCAATGAATGACACTTTACTAAATAAATAATTCTACCTATGGCATATGCAGATCCAACTCAACACTTATGCATTACTATAATCTTTCAGCAGCTCTAATCATTTTCGAATACATTGCCAAGTTGGATGCTGAAATGCATTGAACTGATACTTCTTTTTAATATCTACTTGACACAGCTTCTCAGCTTTTCCCTCAATCCTTCCATTTTATATTCGCTTTTATCTTTTTAGATTCCCTTGCACTCGCCTGATCTTTTTCACCGCCTTCTTAACCTCTCACAACCCAAATGATTGTATCCTCCTGTTACTCCCTTGCATTTAGTGTTGGTGTCATTGGTCAATTCCAACACCAGCCTGAGGGAACAATTAATTCATAGAACTTATAAAATTGTGGAGAATGTACAGTGCAGAGACAGGGTATTGTGCCCAGGTGGCCTATGCTCATGTTTATGCTCCATGTAAGCCTCCTCCCACCTGGTTTCATCTCAGCCTATCAGCATAACCTTTCTAACTCATGTGCTTATCCAGCTTCTTCTTAAATGCATCAGTAGCATTTGCCTCACCTGCTCCATGCGGTAGCAGATCCCACATTCTGACCACTCTCTAGGTAAAGAAATTTCTCCTGAATTTCTTATTGGATTAATTAGTGACTATCTTCTATTTATGGCTACAGTATTCTATTTCAACTTAATCAGGATCTAGGGAGCATGAAAAGCTTAACCCAAGCTGCTTAGAAAATTTCCGTTACTCTGTATATGAGATGCAAGATCATTCGGCTTGTTTGACTAGGACACTCTCCCTTGTTCGGTACCATGTTAAATACACATCAGCTTTGTTCAGTTGATTGCACTCTCATCACTGGGTGCGAGTTGTGGGTTGGAGCCTCACACCTAAGCATAAGTTCCCAATCGTGGCTTAAACTTTAGCACAGCACTGAAGGATGATTCAGTAAATTCCTATCTGTCTGTTCCAGTGCGAATGATATCCCCTGGCACTCTTATGAAGAGAGTAGGAAGTTCTCTTGGTGTGCTGGGCAATGTTCCTGTCTCATCTAATGCCATGTAAAACTACTCATTCACTTAATTTCCCAGTGTGTGGGATGATATTGATGCAGAATGGCTATCTCAGTGAAATTCTAGCTCATGGAATAAAAGGTAAAGTAGGCACTTGGATGAGAAATTGGCTGAGTGACAGGAAACAGAGTAGTGATAAATGGTTGTTTTTCAGATTGGGGGAAGGTTTGTAGTGGAGTTCCCTAGGGGTCAGTGTTGGGACTCTTGCTCTTCTTGATATATACTAATGACCTAGAGCTAGATTTCAAAATTTGCAGATGATATGAAGGTTGGAAATGTTGTCAACTGTGATGAGGATAGTCTCGAACTTCAAAAGGACATAGACATGATGGTGAATTGGGCAGACAAGTGGCAGATGAAGTTGAATGCAGAGAATTGTGAGGTAATTTATTTTGGCAGGAAGAATATGGTGAGATAGTATAAAATAAAGGGAGAAAATCAAAAGGAGACGAAGGAACAGAGGGACCTCAGTGTACATGTACATAAGTCATTGAAGATGGCAGGGCATGTTGAGAGAGCAGTTGATAAAGCATATACTATCTTAGGCTTTATTAATAGGGACATTGAGTACAAGAATAAGGAGGACATGTTGAACTTGTATAAGACAATAGTTAGACCTTATCTGGAGTACTGCGTTCAGTGAGGAAGGATGTGAAGGCATTGGAGAGAGTACAGTGGAGATTCACAAGAATGATTCCAGGGATGAAGAACTGCAGCTGTGAGGATAGATTGGAGAGGTTGGGACTGTTTCCTTGGAGAAAAGAAGGCTGAGAGGAGACTTGATAGAAGTATTCAAGGTCCTGAGGGGCATGGATAGGGCATATAGTGAGAAACTGTTCCCACTCAAGACAGCATCAAGAACTAAAGGGCACAGATTCAAAATAATTGGCAAAAGGAGTAAAAGTGATGCGAGAAATTTTTTTTTAACCCCAAGGCTGGTTGGTGTCTGGAACGAACTTCCTGAGAGGGTGATAAAGGCAGGCTTGATCGAGGGAATTGGATTGCTATCTGAAAAGAGAGAATTTGCAAGATTACAGGATAAGACAGGGTAGTGGGATTAGGTAAAATGCTCCTTCAGAGAGCCAGTGTGGTCTTGAGGGCTGAATGGCCTCCTTCTGTGCTGTAAAGATTCTGTGAATCTGTGGTTCATCCAAAGTAAGGCTGTTTGAGCTGGGTCTAATTTTTTGTACATCTGGAGAGAGCAGAGGAGCTGAGATTGTTCTCCTTAGAGCAGAGATGTTTAAGGGGAGATTTAATAGAGATGTTTCACAACCATGACGGGTTTTGATAGAGCAAATAAGGAGAACCTATCTCCAGTGGCATAAGAGTTGGTAATCAGAGAATACAGACTGAAGGCAAAAGAACCAGAGGGGAAATGAGAAGAAATGTTTTAACGCAGAAAGTTGTTATGATCTGGAATGCGCCGTCTGGTGGAAGCAGATTCAATAATAACCTTAAAAAGGGAATTGGATAAATATTGGAAGGAGAGAAAATTTGCATTTTCAAGCAAAAGAACTGAGGGGTGGGACTACTTGGATAGCCCTTTTAATGAGCTGGGATAATCAACCAAATGTTCTCCTCTGTGTAGTATGTTCTATGATTCTGTGATGTTCCTCCCAGTGTCCTGGTCAATAGTTAGCCCTCAACCAACATCACTAAACTAGATTAACTGGTCTCATTACCCACTTTTGGGATCTTCCTGTGTGCAAAATGGTGGCCAGGTTTTTCTTCTGATCTTTGTCTGAAGGCAGGTCTGGCCCACAGGTTCATGGCCTCCACCACAGGCAGGGCAAGAAGGCACATCCCAAATTCACCCTATTTGATCCACACCAGCTGTCCAAACAACTGAGCTAACTGCACCCATCAAGGAGTTCAAGTTGCTGTGGCAACAGTCCACAGCTATGAAAAGTGATAGTAGAGGCTCCAATTTTATTTCCAACACATGGCAACCCAGGAACCTCACCCACTCTTACCACCTACCATTGGTGCATGTTGGAAGGATTTTGCAGATTGACACTCATCCTATTTTGCCAGGTTATGAACACATCTTCCTTGGCCGCCAAGTCCTGGAGCAGAACTTGAACCCAGAGCTAAAAGCAAAATACTGCGGATGCTGGAAATCTGAAACAAAAACAGAAAATGCTGGATAAACTCTAACAGCATCTATGGAGAGAAAAAAAACAGAGTTAACATTTTGAGTCCTTATGGCTCTTCAGGCAACACCTGTCCCTTTACCTCCACCCTCCTCGCCGTCCAAGGGCCTAAACACTCCTTTCAGATGAAGCAGCGCTTCACTTGCACCTCCTTCAGTGTAGTCCACTGCATTCGCTGCTCCCAATGCGGTCTCCTCTACATTGGAGAGACCAAACACAGACTGGGTGACCGCTTTGCGGAACACCTTCGGTCTGTCCGCAAGCATAACCCAGACCTCCCTGGTGTTTGCCATTTCAACACCCCATCCTGCTCTCATGCCCACATGTCCATCCTTGGCCTGCTGCAATGTTCCAGTGAAGCCCAATGCAAACTGGAGGAACAGCACCTCAACTTCCGATTAGGCACTTTACAGCCTTCCGGACTTAATATTGAGTTCAACAACTTCAGACCATGAACTCTCTCCTCCATCCTCACCCCATTTTTATCCCCCTTTTCAATGTTCAATCTCATTTCTTAATTTTTATTTTTTAATTTTTATTTTTTATCCACTTATTTTTTTATTTATTTTAACTTTTATTCATTGTTTTATCCCCACCTTCTAACCTATTTTCAATCTTTTTCCCTACCACCGTTCCCTCCCCCCACCAGGACTATCTGTCACTTGTTCATGTTATTTCCAGAGTGCTTACCCTTGTCCTGCCATTATCACATTCTGTTTTCTGACCTTAATGCCACCATCAGCATCTCCTTTAGCCAATATCACTATCATTAACAACCCTTTGTCCTTTTGTCCATGACATCGCTGGCAATCTCTCCTTTGCCTTTACCTATCACTGGCCTTCTATCCAGCTTCACCTGCTCCACCCCCCCTTAAACAGTATAAATTTCATTACATTTTTACTTCCCTTTAACTTTGAAGAGTCATAGGACTCAAAAGGTTAACTCTGTTTTTTTTCTCTCCATTGATGCTGTTAGACCAGATGAGTTTATTCAGCATTTTCTGTTTTTGAACCCAAAACTTCAGGTTTAGAGATAGGGATGCTATCCTCTGCACCACAAGACCTCCTCCTCATAGTTTTCTACCTAATGGCAATTACATTCCAAAGTAATTGATTGGTCAGTTTGAGTATTATATGTCCAACCACTAGGTGGAGCTGAGCTGATGCATTCCTCTGTTGTTAATGTGTATTGGCAGTGGTTAAATGATCACAGTACGTCTGCATTCACGTCATAGAAACTGTGAAATAAAAGTTAATGCTGCCAGTGCCTCCTGACTCAATGGAATCCTTGAGGTCCCTACAAAAAAATTCTCTTTTAATGAAAATGGGGGAAAGGCCTTAAAAAAGAACTCACATTTATATGGCGTTTTAACTAATTTTTAAAGTGTAATCCCTCTAGTAATGTAGGAAATGCAGCAGCCAATTTGCACACAGAAAGGCCCCACAAACAGCAATGTGATAATCATCAGATAATCTGTTTCGTTGATAGTAATTGATGGATAAATATCGGTCAGCACATCAAGAAAAACGTCTCTGCCCTTCTTCAAAATAGTGGCATGGGATCTTTTCTGAAAGAGCAGCGGGCAGGGCCTTGGTTTCATGTCCCAGCTAACGGATGGAATCTCTGACAGTACAGCACTCCTTCAGTATTCCCTCACAATCTTCTGCCACTGAGCCATGGGTAACACTGGATTAAACACCTCCTTAGGAATTTATTCTCATAGGTAATTTCCCAAAAATGATTAACAAGAGGGAGGCCATTCAGTTCATCTTACTCACCCATCCAGAAATATTCTACAGTACCCCATTGCAGCAGCTATTTGGTCTTTACAAGATTTCAGGGTTTTGCCTCTGTTACCCTAGCTGGGAGTCCAGTCCATGGGCTATTAGCCGGGAGGTGGGCTTTCAGCTCAGGCATGATGTGCCGATTGACTTCCTTCTGTGCTTATGCTTCTATGTTTTAGTTATATTTAGCTTGTAATACCATCCAGTAGCATTTCTGCCTTGGATTTGCTCTCACATTTTGCTGTGTTTGAGCTGTATCAGGTGAGTAAGCATTTGCTAAAGACTGTACGTAGCCTGTCACTGCTGTAGCCTTAAGGCCCATTGGTTGGGTGGTGAGTTATTTTCTTCACAATTGGCTGCCACTTATAACCTCACTCACCCCTTATGTGTCAAACTCTTGTGTCTGGTCTCATTGCCATTGGGTTTAATGATTATTGTAAATTGATCTTATTGACTATCTTCAGTCTTTGAGATGAAGCTCTGTAGATGGCATTTCACCAGAGGAGCATTTATTCCTGTGCTCATCAGCTCAGGTTAATCCACCCTGTCCGTCCCATTGGTTTGGATTTAGAACTCGCTGAGCTGGTCAAGGTGTTTGTCCTTTCGACCTTCCCTCTGCCCCATCTTCTCCGAGTACGTCTTTTTTTGTTTGACACTTCTAGCAGATTGAGTGACAGGCTAAATCAAGCCAATATCGTGGAATGTGGAAAGATTAAATATTCAATAAACACATCGCGGAAAGATTGTTTGAAGAGCTAGCTTGGGGTAAATGTGCCAAAATATGACAAAACAACTTGACTCCATGCTGGAAGATGGTATAAGAGTACCCAAGGGCCGGCTTGTGAGTTTGTCAGAGCATTCAAGGGTGTTTAAGAGTCAGTGCACAGAAGAGGAGAATGAGTGCCGATGTGAGGAGGTGGAATGTCTGCATGTACTGTAGACGATAATTATCCACGTGTGGATATGAGGCTGTGGTGTCTGGATTGATGGTTGGTGTCTGTCTGTGAGGCTGATGTGAGTGTGTGGGTTGTGAGGTTGGTGTGTGAGTATGCATGGAGAAATGTGCTTATGTATGGATTGTGGACTGTGATGTGACGCTGGTATGTGAATGCACAGTGGAAGATGGTTTTGAGTGTTTCACGTGAATGTGGCTGTGTGTGCAGGGATTGAGAACGTAGTGTGTGGGAATGCAAGTGCAGCTGAGTGAGTGTGGGAGATTCTGATAGTGGGTGGAATCTTCCAGCCCTGCCAGCAGTGGGAAGCTTGGCGGGCACGAGAACTTAATTTGGCAGGAGGCAAAAAATCAGTTTCCCAAGAGCGGGATGAGCTTCAGCAATTATGTTCTCGGGACTTTAATGTGGGGGGTGGGTGTTAAAGGTGTGTTGAGCTTCCTGATGCACAATATCAGAAAACGTTTTTGCATTAGCATGTTATGTACGCTCATTAAAAGTTCACCTGGTGGGAATTAAGTGCACCCTTATTCAAAAATGGAGGGAGACATAAAACTATAGGCCAGTTAGCTTAACATCCATCATTGCGAAAATGTTAAGAGTCTATTATATAGGGTGTAACAGCAGAGCATTTATAAATGCATAACATAATCAAGCAGAATCAGCATGGCTTCATGAAGGGGCAATCATGCCTAACAACTTTATCAGAATTCCTTGAGGAGGTAACAAGCAGGATAGATAAAGGGGAACCAGTAGATGTAATGTATTTGGATTTCCAAAAGGCGTTTGATAAGGTACCATACATAAGGTTACTTAATAAGATAAGAGCCCACGGTGTTGGGATTAGTATATTAGCATGGATAGAGGATTGGCTAACTAATAGAAGATAGGGAGTTGAGATACCGGAGGGGGAATTTTCAGGATGGTAATCTGTAACTAGTGGAGTGCCACAGGGATCAGTGCTGGGGGGGCCACAATTATTTACAATGTATATTAGTAACTTGGATGAGGGAAATGAATGTACAATTGCCAAGTTTGCGGATGACACAAAAATAGGCGGGAGGGCAAATGGTGAGGATGACACAAAGAGTCTACAGAGAGATACAGACAGGTTAAGTGAGTGGGCAAAAACTTAACAGATGGAATATAATGTGAGAAAATCTGAGGTTATGCACTTTGGCAGGAAGAATAGAGGAGCTGAATATTACTTAAATGAAGAAAGGTTGAAGAAAGCTGCAGCACAGAGGGATTTGGGGGTCCTCGTACATGAATCACAAAAAGCTAGCATACACATTCAGCAGATAATAGGAAAGGCAATTGGAAAGTTGGCTCTTATTTCAAAGGGAATGGAGTATAAAAATAGGGAACTCATGCTAAAACTATACAAGACAATAGTTAGACTACACCTAGAAAACTGTGAACAGTTTAGGTTCCCTTATCTAAGGAAAGATATACTGGCATTAGAGGCAGTCCAGAGAAGGTTCACTAGTTTGATCCTGGGTATGGAGGGATTTCCTTATGAGGAGAGATTGAGTAGGTTGGGCCTGTAACCATTGCAGTTTAGAAGAATGAGAGGCGACCTTATTGAAACATGTAACATTCTTAGGGGGCCTAGGGTAGATGCTGAGAGGTTGTTTCCCCTTGTGGGAGAGTCTAGGACCAGAGGGCTTCATCTCAGAGTGAGGGGTTGCCCATTTAAGACAGAGATAAGGAGGAATTTCTTCTCTCAGAGGGTAGTGAATCTGTGGAATTCTTTACCGCAGAGGGCTGTAGAGGCTGGGTTGTTAAGTATATTCAAGGCTGAGACAGACAGATTTTTAATCAGTAGGGGAATCAAGGATTATGGGGTAAAGGCAGGAAAATGGAATTGAGGATTATCAGATCAGCCATGATCTCATTGAATGGCGGAGCAGACTCGATGGGCCGAATGGGCTATTTCTACTCCTACCTCTTATGGTCTTATTAACTTCCTCGCCAGAGAGAAATTAGAACGTTTGCATTAACGATTCATAAGTGGCGTGTACCCAGCCAGCTTCACCTCCTCCATCATTAGTGCTGAGTTGCTGCTGCAGTGTCCTCTTTGGGAAGTGTCTGTAAATGTCGGCCTGTGCTTGAGATCGGTGGTGGCCGTAAAGGTTACGTGAAAGATGACGAAGGAAGGAGGGGAGGGTTAGTGGGGAAAAGTGCAGCAGAGGCCGGGCAAAAGTGCAAGGGATAGTGTGGGATGTCCGGAGAGGGAGAGTGCGGGATGTTCGGGGAGGGACGGAGCGGGATGTCCGGGGAGGGAGAGTGCAGGATGTCCGGGGAGGGACGGAGCGGGATGTCCGGAGAGGGAGAGTGCGGGATGTCCGGGGAGGGACGGAGAGGGATGTCCGGGGAGGGACGGAGCGGGATGTCCGGGGAGGGACGGAGCGGGATGTCCGGGGAGGGACGGAGCGGGATGTCCGGGGAGGGACGGAGCGGGATGTCCGGGGAGGGAGGGTGCGGGATGTCCGGGGAGGGACGGAGCGGGATGTCCGGAGGGGCGGGATGTCCAGGGAGGGAGAATGCGGGATGTCCAGAGAGGGACGGAGCGGGATGTCCGGGGAGGGACGGAGCGGGATGTCCGGGGAGGGACGGAGCGGGATGTCTGGGGAGGGACGGAGCGGGATGTCTGGGGAGGGACGGAGCGGGATGTCTGGGGAGGGACGGAGCGGGATGTCCGGGGAGGGAGAGTGCGGGATGTCCGGGGTGGGACGGAGCGGGATGTCCGGGGAGGGAGAGTGCGGGATGTCCGGGGAGGGACGAAGCGGGATGTCCGGGGAGGGACGGAGCGGGATGTCCGGAGAGGGACCGAGCGGGATGTCCGGGGAGGGAGAGTGCGGGATGTCCGGGGAGGGACGGAGCGGGATGTCCGGGGAGGGACGGAGCGGAATGTCCGGGGAGGGAGAGTGCGGGATGTCTGGGGTGGGACGGAGCGGGATGTCCGGGGAGGGAGAGTGCGAGATGTCCGGGGAGGGTCGGAGCAGGATGTCCGGGGAAGGACGGAGTGGGATGTCCGGGGAGGGACGGAGCGGGATGTCTGGGGAGGGACGGAGCGGGATGTCCGGGGAGGGACGGAGCGGGATGTCCGGGGAGGGAGAGTGCAGGATGTCCGGGGAGGGAGAGTGCGGGATGTCCGGGGGGAGAGACGGAGCGGGATGTCCGGAGAGGGATGGATCGGGATGTCCGGTGCCATTTATAGATACTGTATGGACCTTTGACCCCATGGGGCAATGGTGGGGGTGATGACTGCCTGCCTGCCCCGCCGCGAGAATTTGTGAGCTCCTCATGGATGCACATGTAATGAGCTGAAGAGCGCAAGATCGCGCGTGGTCAGTGCAGGATGCCCACCACCCACACCCTCCAGACTGGAAATCCCTCCGTCTTCCATGCCGGCTACCAAACCTAGACACCAGAACAGGAGATTCTGGCCAGTGTGTGCAAGTTTGTTTGCATGTAGGATTGAGAGAATGTGGTGGCTGTGTTGTCTGAATTTGCATTTGTTAGTTTTTATTATTCATTCATGCGATGTGGGCTTCGCTGGCTGGGCCAGCATTTATTGCCCATCCCTAATTGCCCTCGAGAAGGTGGTGGTGAGCTGCCTTCTGGAACCGCTGCAGTCCATGTGGTGTAGGTACACCCACAGTGCTGTTAGGGAGGGAGTTCCAGGATTTTGACCCAGCGACAGTGAAGGAACGGCGATATATTTCCAAGTCAGGATGGTGAGTGGCTTGGAGGGGAACTTCCAGGTGCTGGTGTTCCCAGGTATCTGCGGCCCTTGTCTGTCTAGGTGGTAGTGGTTGTGGGTTTGGAAGGTGCTGTCTAACGAGTCTTGGTGAATTCCTGCAGTGCATCTTGTAGATGGTACACACTGCTGCTACTGTGCGTTGGTGGTGGAGGGAGTGAATGTTTGTGGATGGGGTGCCAATCAAGTGGGGCTGCTTTGTCCTGGATGGTGTCCAGCTTCTTGAGTGTTGTGGGAGCTGTACTCATCCAGGTAAGTGGAGAGTATTCCATCACACTCCTGACTTGTGCCTTGTGGACAGGCTTTGGGGAGTCAGGAGGCCAGTTACTCGTTGCAGGATTCCTAGCCTCTGACCTGCTCTTGTAGGAATTTCTGCTCCTTGATGCCACACTCAGTCAAATGTGGCTTTGAAGTCAAGGGCAGCCACTCTCACCACACCTCTGGGATTCAACTCTTTTGTCCATGTTTGAACCAAGGCTGTGATGAGGTCAGGAGCTGAGTGGCCCTGGCGGAATCCAAACTGAGTGTTAGTGAGCAGGTTATTTCTAAGCGAGTGCCACTTGATAGCACTGTTGATAACCCCTTCCATCACTTTACTGATGATCGAGAGTAGACTGATGGGCCGGTAATTGGACAGGCTCGATTTGTCCTGCTTTTTGTGGACAAGACATGCCTGGGCAATTTTCCACATTGCCGGGTAGATGCCAGTGTTGTAGCTGTACTAGAACAGCTTGGCTAGGGATGCGGCAAGTTCTGGAGCACAAGTCTTCAGTACTATTGCTAAAATATTGTCAGGGCCCATTGCCTTTGCAGTATCCAGTGCCTTCAGCAATTTCTTGATAGCACGTGGAATGAATTGAATTGGCTGAAGACTGGCATCTGTGATGCTGGGGGAGGCCCTCAGATTCCTTGTCTTCGGAGGAGGCCGAGATGGATCATCCACTCGGCAGTTCTGGCTGAATATTATTGCAAATGCTTCACCCTTATCTTTTGCACTGCTATGCTGGGCTCCTCCATCATTCAGGATGGGGATATTTGTGGAGCCTCCTCCTCTAGTGAGTTCTTCAATTTCCACCACCATTCACGACTGGATGTGGCAGGACTGCAGACCTTAGATCTGATCCGTTGGTTGTGGGATTGCTTAACTCTGTCTATCACATACTGCTTATGCTATTTGGCATGCAAGTAGCCCTGAGTGTAGCTTCACCAGGTTGACACTTTATTTTTAGGTATGCCTAGTGCTGGTCCTGGCATGCCCTCCTGCACTCTTCATTGAACCAGGGTTGATCCCCTGGCTTGGTGGTAATGGTAGATTTGAGGGATGTGCTGGGCAATGAGGTTACAGATTGTGGTTGAGTACAATTCTGCTGCTGCTGATGGCCCACAGCGCCTGATGGAGGCCCAGTCTCGCATTGCTAGATCTGTTCAAAATCTATCCCTTTTAACACGGCGGTAGTGCCACACAATACGATGGAGGGTATCCTCAATGTGAAGATAGGGCTTTGTCTCCACAAGGACTGTGCGGTGATCACTCCTACCAATACTGTCATGGACAGATGCATCTGCAGCAGGCAGGTTGGAGAGGATGAGGTCAAGCATGTTTTTCCCTCTTGTCGGTTGCCTCACCATCTGCTGCAATCCCAGTCTAGCAGATATGTCCTTTAGGACTCGGCCAGCTCAGTCTGTACTGGTGCTACTGAGTCACCATTGGTGATGGACATTGACGTCCTCCACCCAGAGTACATTCTGCACCCTTGCTACCCTCAGCTTCCTCCAAGTGGTGTTCAGCATGGAGGAGTACTGATTCATCAGCTGATGGGGGGACGGTATGGGTAATCAATAGGAAGTTTCTGTTTTTGACCTGATGCCATGAGACTTCGTCGGGCCCAGAGTTGATGTTGAGGACTCCCAGGGCAACTCCCTCATGACTGTATACCACAGTGCTGCCAAATCTGCTGGGTCTGTCCTGCCGGTGGGCCAGGACATACCAAGGGATGGTGATTGTGCTGTTTGTGACACTATCTGTAAGGTATGATTCCGTGAGTATGACTATGTCAGGCTGTTGCTTGACTAATTTGTGAGACAGCTCTCCCCATTTTAGATGTTAGTAAAGAGGACTCGGCAGGGTCGACAGGGCTGGCCATTTCCATTTCTGGCGCCTAAGTCAGTGCCAAGTGGTCTGTCCGGTTTCATTCCTTTTAGACTTCATAGCAGTTTGATACAACTGAGTGGCTTGCTAGGCCATTTCAGAGGGCACTTAAGAATCAGCCACATTGCTGTGGGTCTGGAGTCACATGTAGGCCAGACAAGGTAAGGGTGGCAGATTTCCTTCCCTAAAGGAGGTGGGTTTTTACAATCGACAATGGTTTCGTGGTCATCATTAGATTCTTAATTCTAGGCTTTTATCGAATTCAAGTTGCACCATTGGCCATGGTGGGATTCGAACCCTAGTCCCCAGAGCATTACCCTGGGTCACTGGATTAGGAGTCATTTGTTGGTATGTGTCAAGACTTGTATCTTTGTGTTTGTGTTAGTGGAGAATTATGTGTATTGTGAGTGTACGCGTGAAGGACTATGAATTTGTGCATGGAGGATAGTGAGCATGTCCATGGAGGATTGAATATGTGTGCAAAGGATTGTGAGTGAATGCAATGGTGTCTGCGTGTGGAGAATTGTAAGGTGGATGAGTGTGAGAGCAGGGCTGCAAGTGTGTGCTGAGTATAGTTTTCCTGAGTAAGCCTGAAAATGCTGCAAGTGATAGGTATTTAGATGGAAATTTCTGAGGGATTCATCCCTGGTGCCTAGAGTGTAATATTCCATTCCTTCATTCAAGGGGAGGGTAAAGTGATTGACTCTTAACTGCCTCTGAAATGGCCAAGCGTGCCACTCAGTTGTATTCAAGAAGATGGCAAAGCCAATTAGGGATGGTAATAAATGCTGGCCTTGGCAGCAATGTCCATACCCCATGAATGAAAGAAAATGATCAGTTCTTGCATGGTCCCCTGCTGACCAAGATTTTGTCATTGTATAAATGCAGCCTCAGGCATTTTGTGCTGTAAATTGTGGCTTGTCCACCTGCCCTGTCAATATCACTCATCCTAAAGATGGGTATTGGGCAGTGAGTGTCCTTTTTTCCCCCGTATTCATTCATGGGATGTGGGCATCACTGGCTAGGCCAGCATTTATTGCCCATCTCTAACTGCCTTTGTTCAGAGGGCATTTAAGAATCAACCACATTGCTGTGGGTCTGGAGTTACATGTAGGGCAGACCAGGTAAGAACTGCAGATTTCCTTTCCTTAAGGTTATTAGTGAGCCAGATAGGTTTATTGTGGTCATCAGCCTTTCAATTCCAGATTTTTATTGAATTCAAATTTCACCATCTGCCATGATGGGATTCAAACATGGGTCTCCAGAGCATTACCCTGGGTCTCTGGATTACAAGTCCAGTAACAATACCACTATGTCACCGCCTCCCCCAGCTCAAATGAAGGCAATTGCTCTAGCAACCCCCAAGCAACAGCTGAAGAGTGTAATTCAGTTGTTGGCCTTGAACTTACACTGCCCAAATATTATTGTATGAACGCTCAACGTATTGTGTATCTTTGCTATTTTAAACAGCATTCACCGTTTTATTTTTAATTAAATAAATTCAGCTGAAATAGTGGACAACGTAATTCCACATGAGCACATTAAGTGTTCAATATACTTAATTCACACAAAGGAATTCTGAAGCTGTTTTGTTTTTCTCTTACAAGGCTAATTGGCCATATTATGTAATTGGCAAAAGAACCAGGGTAGAGATGTGATTTCTTTCTACACAGTGAGTTGTAATGACCTGGAATGCACTGCCTCAAAAGGTGGTGAAAGCAGATTCAATATTAACTTTCAAAAGTGTGTTTGATATATATACTTGAAGGAGGAAATAATTGCAGAGTTATGGGGAAATGGGACCTATTGGATAGATCCCATTTAAAGAGCTGGCAGTGATATGATGGGCCGAATGGACACCTTCTGGGCTGTATGAATCTAAGGCTGTTTGTTCCTGAGGTAGATTGGAAAGGCCTCTGCTATATTATTCAATGCAATGCGACACCATTGGACAAAATGTAATTTAATACAACATAATCCTGTGGGCAACAACATGCATCTTTCATTTTGAGCCACATTGTTTTTTTTTAAAACAGTGAACAATTTGCCATTAAAACCAACTCACTGAACCTTCATGCAAACTGGTGTGTGCTAGACAAACCGTGATATGATCACAGCGGGGGAGCCTCTTCAAGCTTCTTTCTCTTAAACCATCTATATCCAACACAGGTCCAGAACGAAGACTCCTGCGTATGGGAATCTTATTCAGGCCCTGGCACTCACCTGTTGACACCCAATTTTTATACCAGTTGATTGTTACAGGTTTCTTAGGTTGACAACAAAAAGAATGCAACCTTGAATATTGTGTGTTAATCCAGTTTCCTCATTTACCCTGGAGAACTCTGCAAAATCCATAGCATGATTGGATTGTGGTCCTTTTACGGTACAGGCCTACAGACAACTAACACACAGTCTTTCATAAAAAGTAAGTTATAATATAAGCAACCGAGAAGAACTGGTTCACTTTATTAGAATTAGCTTAAGCACAGCCTTGTGATGTGAACTTACTGTATAAACAGTTCTGGGAGGGTATGGGCCACCTCTCTGAACCTCTTCCAAACTGCCCCAGTTAACAGATAGATCATGTTTCTATTAGTTCCACATGGATTGTGTTGTAGTAAATAACAGTGATTTAAAAAATAAAGTCAGTTGGCCTTTTTTTTTAGGCTTTGCGGAAGATTGTCTAGAAGATTTAAGGAGCGCCTGCAGAGCCTTGATCTGTTCTTACTTGTCTTGTGTTCTTCTGAGAAGACCTTTGACCCTGTGATGTCCCTTGGCCAGGCCTACAGAGAGTGATCGTTCAGAGCCTTCACCTTCAAGGTCTCTCGATATCGCGGTACTTTTTCCGAAGTATGGAGACTTGATCCTTGAACAGGACGGGGTCAAGGCGTAGCTGTGATTGTACGAGGGGCATGTAGCCAAACCAGCTGGCAAATGTGTTAATGCAGTTCTGTCTCTGTGTGAAATGATCTGGATTGGCCCAGAGAGTGCTCTTTGACCCCTGTGTGATCAGGAAAGAAACAACCAAGTCAGAATCGGAAAGTCATTCAGTTAAAAAAAACCCTCTGCTTTGTCTCGGAGTCATACAACAAAAACCTGCATTTATATACTCATTTAAGGTCCAGTTTTAAATCAAGCAACACTCCAGGATTGCCCTAGAGTTTCCAAGAATGAGGGGTTAATCTCCAACACATGGCACTGAGCAAACACAGGAGAAAAGAAAACCAAAGGGATGTGAAAACAAACATGATTTCCCCCCCTTTTTTTGACCATTTTTGTCAATCAGTGGTAAAATATATTAGGGCTAGTAGATGGCAAAAAAGGCTGTTTTACTGGATGGCTGAGGGTGGGATGGGAGGGCGGTGTTGGGTTGGCTATGTTGGTTGGGAAGGGCTTGGATGGGAGGTAGGAAGAAATGCTCCGTTTCTGAGTTTGGGAAATGAAGCAGTAACAGACCAAAGATCCCCATTTTATCTTCCACAAGGGCAGGAGCGCACATATAGATGTCATCCCTCCTTAAAGGTGGTAAAAAGATAGAGTGCATCTTCTGACTCAATGACCAACAACATAGGACATCCATTAATATGTGGCTGAACATAGTGGACACCAGTACTCCTGGCCAGAATGGAGGTGATTAAATGGGGGTGATCCATCATCAATCATGCCTGGAGATTGCACTGCTGTAAGTGACTGGGATTGATTTTATGCATTTAATTTATATTATGTGACTATTCTCCACTCACTGCATTTTACTGGAGAAATTACTTTGCTTTTATCGGGAGATGTTGCTGTAGTTTTGGTCATGAACTCTGCTTCCTCTCGTTCATAGAAACACTTTTTAAAACAGGCTGTGAAGACCATTCATTTGATTCACTACTGGATCATAGTAACTCTAATTTACCAAAAAAAACTGCAGATGCTGGAAACCTGAATCAAAACACAGAAAATGCTGGAAACATTTAGCAGGTCACTCAGCATCTGTGGAGGGAACAGGTGCTAGAAAAATAATGGTGTGTTAGCAATGCACGCCATTGTTAATGCTGGTATTATCCAGCAAATTCAAAGCCATTAAAAGAAATGATACAGGTTGAGAATGTCCAGAACTTTCTCGCCGCTCCCCTGTTTGTTTCATGCAAGCGAAATCTCATCTTTAGCCTCCCTATTAATTTTAAGAGCTTGAGTATTGCTGAAAAAGAGACATGCTGTCAAAGCTTTTCATCTTGCACTCATCAGGACAGATTCACAAGAATGTCGAATTTCGAAGGACACCACAATTTATACTGCATGAGAAGGGAGTGCTCATTGGTTGGCAAGTAGACTCTGACCCTCACTGTGCTGTTTTCAGTTCGCACTTCCAGCCAGGTTATAGGGCAATTCGAATCGAGCAGAAGGGTGCAGAAGAGACATCTCTCGCCATTTGGTGCCTTATCCCGCATATTTTGGCCCAACGTTGTTTTGGAGTTTCTAATTAGCCAGTAGTGTCAAAGCAGGCATATGAATGTGTTCCTGTACAGCACATTCAAGCACCACACTGCTGAGAAATAATAGGCCCAATGCAATAGCAAATGATTCAAAACAGGTAGTGCTTAAATGAAATTCTATGACTAGGCAGCTACATCACAGCAAATATTTGTCGTATTGAATAAATTCCGCTGTACGAATCCAAGCTGTTAATGCTAAGGGCACAGGGTTTTTGGAATTCATTTACTTTAGTCATTACTAGAATTACAGCCCCTAAATTATTCAGCAGGAGTTAATCAATAATATATCAACAACAAGGGACGGTAGGTTGATTACTAAACCTTCCGTCCACAGTGGGCACATCATTGATTGCTTCATGTCAGTGTTAGTTCAACCCATGAATGATGGTGTCTAAATCTCACAAGTCTGCCTACCCAATCGAACCAGAAATCAATCCCGCTTCCAGCTGCAAAGGGAATAGAATGAATGAGCAAGTACCGCCTTGAAAACTGATTCCATCCACTTGATCTCACCAGAGAATGCTAGTGGTGAAATGCTGAACTTTTAAAGTGGCAATGCTGAGTGGTCTGTCATACTGCTGGACAGGATACAAGAGAAAGCTTGCCTGGGAATGTAAACCCACTCTCGCCTTCATTCCCTCTCACCATTGCAATTTTTCCAGTTGAAAATCATAGGTCACAGGCCATAGAAGATCATAGAACAGTACAGCACAGAAGGAGGCGAGTTGAGGCACGTCCCATCGAGTTGGCGCTGCCTCTTTCGATGAGCAATCTGGTTAATCCTACTCACTTGCACTTTCCCCCCATCCCTGCAATTTTTTCCTCCTTCAAGTATTTATTCAATTCCATTTTGAAAGCCACTATTGAAACCACCATCCTATCAGGCAGTGCACTTCCAATCAGTCATCAGAAAAGGAACTTTTCTGGGAACTTTTACCGGAGAGGTCAGATAGAGTCTCCAGTTAATGTCTCATCTTGAAAGACAGCACCTCGGAGACTGTGGCACTCCCTCAGCACGACACTGGGAGTGTCAGCTTAGATTGTGTGCTCAGGTCTCTGGAGTGAGGATTTGAACCTACGACCTTGGGGAAAGTGCTGGTCACTGAGCCAGAGCTGACATCAGGATCAGCAGGCACTCGACAGGCAGGAACTCCCGAATGAGGAAGGCACTTACTTAGGCTGGGATTTTCTGGCCCTGTCAACAGCGGGCATCGTTGGGGTGGGACTGGAAAATTTGGAGAACCTTTTGCGGTTCTCCAAATTTTCCCTTCCCGCCTGCAAAAATCCCAGCCTCAGGCTCTACCTGTAAATCCTCAGATTGCCCATGGATCCCTGCAGACCTTTTGATCAACAAAGGCTCTGAGTCTCGCCATTTTTCTGGGCTTGACTATGCAGCCGTTCTAAATGAGAAATGAGACAGGAGGATAGCAAAGCACTCCCTTGATTCATTGTCATGGCATCATCTGGCTCCTGCCTACAGTGGGCACAAGGCCCAGCTCCACCTGCTCCCCCTTTCAACCCAAGGTTAGCTCCAGAAACCCTATTGCAGTGTTTCTTTTAAAATTAATTCTCAGGATGTTGGGGCCCACTGGCAAGATTGGCATTTATTGCCCATCCCTTGGTTGCCTTAAGATGGCCTTAAGCCTTCTTCCTAAACCACAGCAGTTTGTGCTCAACCCTCCCTATCTCTATAATGTCCTCAAGCTCTACAACCCTCCAAGATCTCTGTGATCGCCCAATTCTGGCCTCTTGTGCATCCCCGATTTTCATTGTCCCACTAGTGGCGGCCATGTTTTAAGCTGCCTGGGTCCTGGAATCTGGTATTTTCTCCCTAAAGTTTTCGTCCTCTCTCCTCCTTTCTAAAACAGGGGTGGGGAGCCTTTTTCTTATTACGGGCCATTCACACATAGACAAATCTATCATGGGCTACACACACATAAAAATCAATTTAATTTAGTTTTTTTTTAAGAGGGAATACAGAAATGTTCAACTCACTCGCTGTTTTAATGCGATGGCTGAATTTGAATATGATATTGTTAAATATTATTATAGCAATTTAGCTGACGCTTTTATCCAGAACAAACCTGTAACGATGATGATAAATGCTATTTTGAAGGTGTGACTGTTATAGGTCTATATTTTTAGATATCTTAATGCGGGGCTGGATGAAATTGACCAATGGGCTGGATCTGGCCCACAGGCTGTAGATTCCCCTCTCCTGCCCTACAATCTGCCTCATCAACTGTCCTAATATCTCCTTATTTGGTTTGGTACCAGATTTTGTTTGATAATCTACCGTGAAGTGCTTCGGGAGCTTTTTTGCTATGTTAAAGGTGTTACATAAATGCAAGTTGGTGTTATTTTAGTAGAGAATGGGCTCTTACAATGCTGAGAGGTATCCTAGGTAGCGGTTTGAACCATTAGGCCAACTACGTTGGTGTGGGATTGAAGTCACATATCGGCCAGACCAGGTAAGGACGGCAAATTTATCCCCCTAAAAGGACATCAGAAAACCAGCTGGGTTTTAATAACACATCAACAGCTTCATGGCCACTTTTTATATCCTAATTTTCTTTTTAAACTAAGTTTAAGTTCTCAAACTACCGCAGTGGGATTTGAACGTGTTCTCTGGATTACTGGTCCAGCCACATATCCATTTCACCACCCCGACAAGTGTTAAAGGGAGTGAGACCTCAGTGAACTGGAAAATCAACCTTAATCTTAAAATGACATCTGGGAAAGCCCTCAGGTTAATTGTGTGGGAAAGTTGGCAATACGTCTTGATGTGGATTCAAGACATCACACGAAGAGCAGTGACATCTGGATTCCAGCTGTTCTGTTTATAAAGTTGACTCTGAGTGTTACAAGGGTGTTAAATGGTACTGGAAGTAGGGACGAGCAGTATCCTTGAAATGGAGGCTGGGTGGGATTGAATGGGGACGTGGTGTAGGGAAAAAGAGCTTATATTTTGTTCATGAAAATGTGGGCGTCACTGACTGGGCCAGCATTTATTGCCCATCCCTAATTGCCCTTGAGAAGGTGGTGGTGAGCTGCCTTCTTGAACTGTTGCATTCCATGTGGTGTAGGTATACCCACAATGCTGTTAGGGAGGGAGTTCCAGGATTTTGACTCAGCGATTCTGAATTGCATTTATATAGCATCTCTGATGACCTTAGGATGTTCCAAAAATGCTACACAGCCAGTGAAACACTTTTGAAGTACTGTGGTAATGCAGCAGAGACTAGGAATCGCTAGGAGTCGTGCGATGAGTAACTCACCTCCTGACTCCCCAAAACCTGTTCACCGTCTACAAGGCACAAGTCAGGAGTGTGATGGAATACTCCCCTCTTGCCTGGATGAGTGCAGCTCCAACAACACTCAAGAAGCTTGACACCATCCAGGACAAAGCAGCCCACTTGATTGGCACCACATCCACAAACATTCACTCCCACCACCGATGCACAGTAGCAGCAGTGTGTACCATCTACAAGATGCACTGCAGGAGTTCACCAAGGCTCCTTCAACAGCACCTTCCAAACCTACAACCACTACCATCTAGAAGGACAAGGGCAGCAGACAGATGGATACATCACCACCTGCAAGTTCCCCTCCGAGCCACTCACCATCCTGACTAGGAAATATATCGCCGTTCCTTCACAGCCACTGGGTCAAAATCCTGGAACTCCCTTCCTAACAGCACTGTGTGTGTACCTACACCACATGGACTGCAGCGGTTCAAGAAGGCAGCTCACCACCACCTTCTTAAGGGCAACTAGGAATGGGCAATAAACGCTGGCCGAACCAGTGAAGCCCACATCCCACAAATGAATAAAAGAAAGAAAAAAAAATCAATTTGTTCACAACAAACTCCCAAAGTAGCAATGTTATAATGACCAGATAACCTGTTTTAATGATACTGTTTGAGGGATAAATATTGGCTGGGGCACTGGGTATAACTCCCCTGCTCTTCCTCAAAATATTGCTGTGGGATCTCTTAAGTCCATTTTAGAGGACAGTTGTTTAGACACTTTAGGGGCCTTGGTTTAAAGTCTCATCTGAAAGGCAGAATCTCTGACAGTGCAGCATTCCCTCAGTACTGTGCGGGCATGCCAACCGAGATTATCTGCTCAAGTCTTTGGAGTGGAACTTGCACCCTCGCCCTTCCGACTCAGTAGCGAGAGAGCTATCTACTAAATCATGGCTGATGCAATAAACAACTGTAAGGGGGTGCTGGATCCGGATGGGTGGGCGGGAGGGTGGGGCGCGGGGGGTGGGGTACTATAACTTTGCTAGGAGAACAACTGAAACCCTGGGAGGAATCTTCCATTCAGGCGTAGAAACTGGGTGGCGCGACTGGAAGTGAGCATCACTCTCACTCGTGGGCGGGTCGGCTTTTCTTGCACGATTACACAGTGGTCAGCGAGGGGTGCAGCGATTCTTCTGGCAGCGGTAGGCATGAAGTCGACGCCCCCGCCATTACCTCATAGGGTTTAAAGGGCACCCAGACAGGCATTCATTCCCTGCAATTTAGGAGTCTGGCTGGACGTCTGTTGTGTTTGGTTCTGCAGCTGCAGATATCCTCCCTTCACCTGCCGCCCCCTCCCCCCACATTTTGGATTCCCTCACTCACCCCACCCCCATGCGGAAAGTCAGACCGTAGACAGAGAAGGGCCCCAAAGCGATGCCTTGCTGCAGGGCCTCCCCTAGGCTGTCCGGGAAAGGCGGGAGGTCCTGATTCCCAGGGATGACAGCAGATGGTCCTCCTGTCTGACCAAGGTGGCCTGGGTGGAGGTGACAGCGTACGTCAGTAGTTGTGGGGCCCACAGTGTACCATGAGTGCAGTGCAAAAAGAGGATGAATGATCTGAGTGCAGCTGCAAGGGTAAGTGACATTTAGCTTTCGTATAAGCTGGCACTCATAAGGGTAGCAGTGAATGTAGATGTGCGAGTGCAGAGGGATGCCAGATAAAAGTTAGGATTGCATACCTCGGCACCAGCTGGGAAAAGTGGACCAAGTGTAGAAGTCACTTCATGCTCTAGAAGGTGTACCAGCTGCAGGATAGTGTATGTGGAACACTTACTAAAGTGGGCACAGGACGACACATGTCATAGGCATGTATGCTCCTGTACCGGTTATGGATCATTTAGGATAACACGCAATTCCTCTGTTTGTCTGCAGGAGGAGTGAGCTCACAGCTGGTGTGGGTGAGAGCAGACTGGAGGAGCAGTCCCTGACCTCAGACTCCTCACTCTGGCTGAGGGGGAGGGCGCAGAGCTGGCAGGCGAGGACCCTGGCTGAGAGTGCACTGATGGAGAGGCTGGCGTTTCCACAGAGTCCGGTGAGGATGCCTCCAGTCTTGTACATGAAACTTAGGTGGGCAAAAGGTTTGTGCCTAACCATGAACTAATTCTTTCTTAGAAGCAAAATACTGCGGATGCCGGAAAAATATATTTTTAAATACATTTTTCTTTTCCCGCCCATTTTTAAATTTATTTCGATCTATCGTTTTATCTCCACCTTTTAGCCCATTTCGATCCCTTCCCTCCACCCCACCCCCACTAGGGCTATCTGTCACTTGCTTGTCCTGCTTTCTACCCTTAATGTCACCATTAGTACATTCCTTAGATAATATCACCACCGTCAACACCTCTTTGTCCTTTTGTCTATGACATCTTTGGCAATCTCTTCTTTGCCTCTACCTATCACTGGCCCCCTATCCAGTTCTACCTGTCCCACCCCCTCTACCAGCTTATATTTCACCACATTTCTATTTTTCCTTAGTTCTGATGAAGAGTCATACGGACTCGAAACGTTAACTGTGCTCCTCTCCGCAGATGCTGTCAGACCTGCTGAGTTTTTCCAGGTAGTTTTGTTTTTGTTTCGGATTCTTCCTGTTCTCCATTGCAGATTCTGGAACCAAGGCCAAGAAAAAGGGGCAGAGAGAGCCTACCTCAGCATCACCTCCACCCCCACCTTTGATGCTGAATCCTCAGAAGAAGCACCGATACGACATTCCCCTGCACCCTCCACCAGCACAAAGACCTTCGCCTCAGTGGGTTCACATTCTGGATTAGGCTCGGGGTCACAATCTGGGGAGCACATCACTGACACCTGCTCGCAGCTGATGGAGGATGTGATAGCCGAGGTCCCTGACATTCAGACAACTGCTGGAGACCAGGCCCATGCTGAGCCTCTGCACTCGGCTATAAGAGACCTGATGGAGATGCAGTGACAGGCAGGGGAACATCAAGCAGAGATGCCAGAGGCCATGCGCAGATTTGAGCGAAGGCTGGAGGAGCCCGACCACGTTTTGAAAACTGCCATAGCTCCGGCATTCGAGCGCTTGGTTTCCTCATGGAGAGGGTGGCAACTGCCTGGTTTGGGAGAATACTCAGTGGCTGCTGGCTATGTGCTTGGACTTGCATTCCATCGCTCCCTCAACATAGGTACAATGCAACAATGGCCAGGCGACAGGGGGAATGAATCACCTTGACCTCCTTCCAGCTGCCCCATCTCCTCAAAGAGTCAGGGAGGCGCACCGACAGGGAGGAGAAGTACCAGCCAGGCACCTCAGGGGGTTTAATCCAAGGACAGTCAAAGGGTGCCCTGCCTCTCCACCTCCCCTCTGCCAGTGACCCCATCGCCTCCTGCAGGTCAGGCTGAGGAGGGTGCACCTGCACCTGTGCAGAAGACCCTCAGCAGGTTGGCATCCTCCAGGCCTCGGACCACCAGAGGATGGCCACACGGTCATCTCAGGCAACAGGGCATAGTAGCCAGCAGGCTGCCTCCACCTCAGCTGCGGATGTCAGGGCTGCGCCTAGGCTCAGGAATAGAACAAGATTAAGAAATCATAAGGGCACAAAGGTGGCACAGGTTCTAATCACTCTATATATGAAACACACTTGTAAATATATGTTTAATTGCACTTTATTCATGTATGTTGTATTTTCATTATGCTGCTAGATGCTGCAATGGTTACGTCCATTAAAATGCATTTCACTTTGTTCCCAATCAGTCTTGGATGATTTGGGCCTTTGGATACACCACTTATTCTGTCGCATTGTCGGTAGTGGCATCTCTGAGTATCCTGAAGTGTGTAGGATTAAGCTAGGGCATCATTTGCCAAGTTGCGACCTTGGAATGCATCTGGCAAAAAGCCAGGTAGTGTCCACCTGCTTATCATCCCTCTGAGGCTGCTGTCTGCAGCCAAGTAAATTGCATATCGTGCTGGTGTCCACATGGCACAGTGCTTTGCAAGGCATTGCCCCCACTTGGAGAGTGTGTCAGTGAGACATGACTGTATTTTTGCCAAATTAAGAATCCACGTGTCTTCCAATGTAGCATGCAAATGGGCATGTGTGTGCCAAGGGGCTGCAGCATTTTTCATTCCAGCTGGGGAGGTGGTGCTGTAGTGGTATTGTCACTGGACTAGTAATCCAGGGACCCAGGGTAATGCTCTGGGGGGGGGGGGGTCTGCTTTAAAACCCACCATGGCAGATGGTGGAATTTGAATTCAATAAATATTTGGAATTAAAAATCTGACGATGACCATGAAACCATTGTTGAATGCCATAAAAACCCATCTGGTTCACTAATTTCCTTTAGGGAAGGAAATCTGCTGTCCTTACCTGGTCTGGCCTACATGTGACTCCAGCTCCACAGCAATGAGGTTGACTTTTATATGCCCTCTGAAATGGCCTAGCAAGCCACTCAAGTTGTATCAAACCACTAAAAACAAGCCAATAAGGAATGAAACCAGATGGACCACCCGGTATCGACTTAGGCACTGGAAATGACAACGTCAAACTCAGCCCCATTGAACCTGCAAAGTCCTCCTTACTAACATCTGGGGGCTTGTGCCAAAAGTGGGAGAGCTGTCTCACAGATTAGTTAAGCAACAGCCTGACACAGTCATACTCACGGAACTCACCTTACAGATAATGTCCCAGACACTACCATCACCATCTCTGGGTATGTCCTGTCCCACCGGCAGGACAGATCCAGCAGAGGTGACCATATCACCTTAAGATGTAGCAGCAGAAGTAGGCCATTCGGCCCATCGAGTCTGCTCTGCCATTCAATGAGATCATGGCTGATCTGATAACCTTCAACTCCACTTTCCTGCCTTTTCCCCGTAACCCTTGATTCCCTTACTGATTAAAAATCTGTCTACCTCAGTCTTAATGACCCAGTCTCTACAGCCCTCTGCGGTAGAGAATTCCACAGATTCACTACCCTCTGAGAGAAGAAATTCCTCCTCAACTCTGTCCTAAAGGAGTGACCCCTTACTCTGAGATTATGCCCTCTGGTCCTAGACTCTCCCACAAGGGGCAACAACCTCTCAGCATCTACCCTAGGCCCCCTAAGAATCTTATATGTTTCAATAAGATCACCTCTTATTCTTCTAAACTCCAATGAGGACAGGCCCAACCTACTCAACCTCTCCTCATAAAAAAAATCCTTCCATACCAGGGAGCAACCTAGGGAACCTTCTCTGGACTGCCTCCAATGTCAATATATCTTTCCTTAGATTCGGGGACCAAAACTGTACACAGTATCCTCGGTGTGGTCTAACTAGTGCCTTGTACAGTTTTAGCAAGAGCTCCCTATTTTTATTCTCCATTCCCTTTGAAATAAAGGCCAACATTCCATTTGCCTTCCCTATTACCTGCTGAACTTGTATGTTAGCTTTTTGTGATTCATGCACAAGGACTCCCAAATCCCTCTGTGCTTCAGCTTTCTGCAGTCTTTCTCCAACCTCTATTCTTCCTGCCAAAGCGCATAACCTCAGATTTTCCTACATTATATTCCATCTGCCAAGTTTTTGCCCACTCACCTAACCTGTCTATATCCCTCTGTGTCATCCTCACCACTTGCCCTCCCACTTATTTTTGTGTCATCCACAAACTTGTCGATAGTACATTCACTTCCATTATCCAAGTCATTAATATATATTGTAAATAATTGTGGCCCCAGTACTGACCCCTGTGGCACTCCACTAGTTATGGCATGCCATCCCGAAAATGCCCCCCTTATCCCAACTCTCTATCCATGCTACTATACTACCTGCAACACCATGGGCTCTTATCTTATTCAGTAGCCTATGTGCAGTACCTTATCAAACAACTTTTGGAAATCCAAATATACTACATCTACTGGTTCCCCTTTATCTATCCTGCTTGTTACCTCCTCAAAGAATTCTAATAAACTTGTCAGGCATGATTTCCCCTTCAAGAAGCCATGCTGACTCTGCTTGATTATATTATGTATTTCTAAATACTCTTATATCCTTTATAATAGACTGTAACATTTTCCCAATGACAGATGTTAAGCTAACTGTCTATAGTTACCTGTTTTTTGTCTCTCTCCCTTTTTGAATAAGGATGTTACATTGGCTGTTTTCCAATCCTCTGGGACTTTTCCAGAATCTAACGGTTCTTGGAAGATTACTATCAGTACATCCACTATCTCTGTAGCTACTTCCTTTAATATCCTAGAATGCAACCCATCAGGTCCAGGTGACTTATTGGCATTTAGCCCCATTAGTTTCCTCAGTACTTTTTCTCTAGCGATAGTTATTGTTTTTATTTCCTCCCCCTTTTTGCCCCTTGATTATTTAGTATTTTTGGAATGCTATTAGTGTCTTCTACCGCGAAGACTGATGCAAAGTATTTATTCAACTCCTCTGCCATTTCCTGATTCCCCGATATTCTTTCTCCAGCCTCATTTTCTAAGGGGCCTATGTTCACTTTGGCATCTCTCTTCCTTTTTATATATTTAAAGAAGTTCTTACTGCCTGTTTTTACACTACTTGCTAGTTTACCCTCAAAATTTATTTTCTCCCTCTTTATTATTTTTTTGGCCATCTTCTGTCGGCCTTTAAAACTTTCCCAATCCTCTGGCTAATGTTTGCCACATTGTATGCTTTTTTTCTTTCAATTTGATACTATCCTTAATTTCCGTGGTGAACTATGGTTGGTTAATCCCCTTCCTAGAATCCTTCTTCCTCACTGGGATAGATCTTTGCTGTGAGTCGTGAACTATTTTCTTTAATGTCTGCCATTGTTCATTAACCATCTTTTCTGCTAAACTCCTTTCCCAGTCCACTCCAGCGAACTCTGCTCTCATTCCTTTGTAATTGCCCTTATTTAAGTTTAGCACAGTTGTTTCTGACTCAAGTTCCTCACTCTCAAACTGGATGCTAAATTGTACCATGTTGTGGTCACTGTTTCCCAGGGGATCGTTTACTCTGAGATCATTTATTAAACCTGCCTCATTACACATTACCAGATCCAAAATAGCCTGGTCCCTGGTTGGATTCTCAACATATTGTTCTAGGAAACTGTCCCAAATGCACTCTATGAATTCTTGCTCGTGGGTTACCTCTGCCAATTTGATGTTCCCAATATACATGAAGATTAAGGTCACCCATAATTAATGTACTGCCTATTTTACATGCCCTCGTTATCTCCTGATTTATTCTCCGCCCTGCAATATAGCTATTGTTAGGGGGCCTATAGACTACTCCCACTGGTGTTTTCTTCCCCTGTTATTTCTTACTTCCACCCACATGGATTCTACATCTTCCAATCCAAGATCATTTCTTACTATCATACTTATTCCACCATGTACTAACAAAGCTACCCCACCACCCTTTCCTTCCTTCCTGTCCTTTCGAAAAATCACATACCCCTGAATATTTCGTTTCCAGCTTTGATCACCTTGTAGCCATGTCACCATAATGGCTATAAGATCATACCCTTTAACCTCTGTTTGTACCATTAATTCATTCATTTTGTTCCGAATACTAAGTGCATTTAAGTAAAGAGCCATTAATTTTGCCTTTTTACCTTTTTTCCCCCTTTGACCCTATTTGCTGCTTTTTTTTAATGTTTGTACACTCTATCTCTTACTGTCACACTCTGGGTAACATCACCTAAATAGCTGCCTTGCAATGTTGCCATATCCTTTTGCTTTAGAAGCCTATGTATCCCACACTCTAGTTTAATACCCTCTCTACAGCCCTAGTGGTGGCACAATGGTGTACAGTTGGGAGGGGGTTACCCTGGGAGTCCCCAGCATCGACTCCAGACCTCATGAAGTCTCATGGCACCAGGTCAAACATGGGTAAGGAAACCTCCTGTAGGTTGCCTCATACCATCCCCCTCAGCTGATGAATCAGTGCTCCTCCATGTAGAACATAACTTGGAGGAAGCACTAAGGGTGGCAAGGGCACAGAATGTACTCTGGGTGGGAGACTTCAATGTCCATCATAAAGAGTGGCCAGGTAGCACCGCTACTGACTGAAGTAACCAAGTCCTACAGGATTTAACTGCTAGGCTGGGTTTTTTGGAAGGTGGTGAGGGAACCAACAATAAGGAAAAACATACTTGACCGCATCCTCACCAACTTGCCTGTCACAGATGCAACTGTCCATGACTGTATCGATAGGAGTGACCACCGCACAGTCCTTGTGGAGGCAAAGCCCCCGTCTTCAAATTGAGGATACTCTCCATTGTGTTGTGTGGCACTCCCGCTGTGCTAAATGGGATATATTTTGAACAGAGCTAGCAGCTCAAGACTGGACAACTATGGGGTGCTGAGGGCCATCAGCAGCAGCAGCAGAACACAATCTGTAACCTCAAGGCCTGGCATACCCCCCCACTCTATCATTACCATCATGGCAGCAGATCAACCCAGGTTCAATGAAGAGTGTAGGAGGGCATGCCAGGAGCAGCACCAGACATACCTAAAAAAAAGTGTCAACCTGGTGAAGCTACAACACAGGACTGCTTGTGTGCCAAACAGCATAACCAGCAAGCGACAGACAGAGCTAACCAACTGGTCTGATCTAAGCTCTGCAGCCACACTGAGTCGTGAATGGTGGTAGACAATTAAATAACTCATTGGAGGAGGAGGTTCCACAAATATCCCCATCCTCAATGATGGAGGAGCCCAACACAGCAGTGCAAAAGATAAGGCTGAAACATTTGCAAGTGGATGATCCATCTCGGCTCGTCCGGAGCTCCCCAGCATCACAGATGCCAGTCTTCAGCCAATTCGATTTACTCCACATGTTATCAAGTAACAGCTGAAGGCACTGGATACTGCAAAGGCTATGGGCCCTGACAATATTCTGGCAATAGTACTGAAGACTTGTGCTCCAGACATTGCTGCACCCCTAGCCAAGCTGTTCCAGTACAGCTACAACATTGGCATCTACCCAGTAATATGGAAAATTGCCCAGGTACTTTCTGTACAGATAAAGCTGGACAAATTGAACCTGGCCAATTATTGCCCCATCTGGCTACTCTCAATCATCAGTAAAGTGATGGAAGGGGTTATCAACAGTGCTATTAAGTGGCACTTGCTTGGCAATAACCTGCTCACTGACTCCCAGTTTGGATTCTACTAGGGTCACTCAGCTCCTGACCTCATTACAGCCTTGGTTCAAACATGGACAAAAGAGCTGAACTCCTGAGGTGAGAGTGGCTGCCCTTGACATCAAAGCAGCATTTGACTGAGTGTGGCATCAGGGAGTCTAGCAAAACTGGAGTCAATGGGAATCAAGGGGAAAAGTCTCTGCTGGTTTGAGTCATACCTAGCACAAAGGAACATGGCTGTGATTGTTGGAGGTAAATCATCTCAGTTCCAGGACATCACTGCAGGAGTTCCTCAGGGTAGTGTCCTCGGCCCAACCATCTTCAGTTGCTTCATCAATGTCCCTCCTTCCATCATAAGGTCAGAACTGGGGATGTTCGCTGATGATTGCACAATGTTCAGCACCATTCGCAACTCCTCAGATACTGAAGCAGACATTGTCCAAATGCAGCAAGACCTGGACAATATCCAGACTTGAGCTGACAAGTGACAAATAACATTCGCGCCACACAAGTACCAGGCAATGACCATCTCCAACAAGAGAGAATCTAACCATCATCCCATGACATTCAATGGCATCATCATTGCTGAATCCCCCTCTATCAACATCCTGGGGGTTACTATTGATCAGAAACTGAACTGGACTAGCCATAAAAATACTTTGGCTACAAGAGCAGGTCAGAGGCTAGGAACCCTGTGGTGAGTAACTCACCTCCTGATTCCCCAAAGTCTATTCACCATCTACAAAGGCATAGGTCAGGAATGTGATGGAATACTCCCCCCTTGCCTGTTTAAGTGCAGCTCCAACAATAATCAAGAAGCTTGACACCATCCAGGACAAAGCAGCCCACTTGACTGGCACCCCATCCATCGACGTTTACTCGGTCCACCACCAACGCACAGTAGCAGCGGTGTGTACCATCTACAAGATGCACTACTCGAACTCACCAAGGCTCCTTAGATAGCACATTCCAAACCCACAACCGCTACCATCTCGAAGGACAAGGGCAGCAGATACATGGGAACACCACCAGCTGCAAGTTTCCCTTCAAGACACACATCATCCTGATTTGGAACTATATCGCCGTTCTTTCACTGTCGCTGGGTCAAAATCCTGGAACTCCCTCCCTAATAGCACTAGAGCAAAATGGACTGCAGCAGTTCAAGAAGGCAGCTCAGCACCACTTTCTCAAGGGCAATTAGGAATGGGCAGTAAATGCTGACCTAGCCAGCGATACCCACGTTCCATGAATGAATTTAAAAAAAGGACCAGAGATGGTGGGAATATGCAGTGATTTTTTTTTTATTCGTTCACGCGATAAGGGCTTCACTGGTTGGGCCAGCATTTACTGTCCATCCCTAGTTGTCCTTCAGTAGGCGATGGTGAGCTGCCTTCTTGAACCGCTGTGGTCCATGTAGTGTAGGTACACCCACAGTGCTGTTAGGATGTTTTCACAAAATCACAGAATTTTAATGGCACAGAAGGATTCCATTCGGCCCATTGTGTCTGCACCAGCTCTCCAAATGAACATTATGACCTAGTGCCATTGCCCTACCTTTCCCCTGCACCCTTGCACATTGTTTATATTCAAATAATCATCTAATGCCCTCTTGAATGCCTTGACTGAACCTGACTCCACCACATTTCCAGGCAGTGCATTCAAGACCTGAACCACTCGTCGTGTGAAGAAGTTTTTTCTCACGTCACATTTGCTTCTTTTGCAAATCACTTTAAATCTGTGCCCTTTCATTCTTGATCCTTTTATGAGCAGGAACAGTTTCTCCCTATCTACTCTGTCCAGCCCCCTCATGATTTTGAACATCCCTATCAAATCTCCTCTTAGCCTCCTTCTCTCCAAGGAGAACAGTCCCAGTCTCTCCAGTCTATCCTTAAAGCTGAAGTTCTCATCCCTGGAACCATTCTTGTAAACCTCTTCTGTACTCTCTCCAACGTGTTCACATCCTTCCTATAATGTGGCACCCAGAACTGTACACAATATTCCAGCTGAGGTCTAACAAGTGTCTTATATAAATTCAGCATAACCTCCCTGCTCTTGTACTCTATGCCCCTACTAATAAAGCCCAGGATACTATAGGCTTTATTAACTGTTCTCTCCACCTGTCCTGCCACCTTCAATGATCTATACACATATACAGTCAAGTCTTTATGCTCCTGCACCCCCTTCAAAATTTTACCCCTTATTTTATATTGTCTCTCCATGTTCATTATACCAAAATGAATCACCTCACACTTCTCCGTATTGAACTTCATCTGCCACCTATCTGCCCACCCCACCAACTTGTCTATGTCCTCTTGAAGTTGCACACCATCCTCCTCGCAGTTCACAACACTCCCAAGCTTCGTATCATCCACAAACTTTGAAATTGTCCCCTGCACACCAAGATCTAGATCATTAAAATATATCAGGAAAAACAAGGGTCCCAATACCGACCCCCGGGGAACTCCACTACAAATCTTCCCCCAGCCCAAAGAATATCCATTGACCATTAGTCTCTGCTTCTTATTTTTAAGCCAATTTTGTATCCACATTGCTACTGTCCCTTTTATTCAGAGCAACCCATTTTGTGCAACTGGGATGTGTTTCATTTCAGATTGGCCCATACACAGGATCGCAATACAAGCAGTTTTAATGTGAAAACTTCAAATTTAATGTAGCCACCAGAACATAAGAACAACTAAATGAAACAAAAATGTCCACGTCCACTCAGGAACCCTGGCCTCCCAGGCAACAGAGGAAGAAGACCCACAGTGTAGTGAAGGTGTATCGGTGCCTGACTCGACCAGGAATCTGGTGGTGATTAGATTGTCACAGGTTTGTCTGCTGTGGCGCTCTATTGCTCTGGCTTCTCCCACTGTATCCTCAACATCAACTCCCTCACCAGCAGCACTGTATTCCCCTTTCTCCTTGTCATCTGGCTCCTTCATCTTCCCCTCTGCGAAACCACCCTCCTTGGCTGAGTGAGGTTGTGCGGGGCACAGCAGCCCACAATGATCCTGGACACTCTTTCTGGTGAGTACTGAAGCGCTCCACCTGAATGCTCCAAGAAGTGGAACCTCATTTTCAGCAGTCCTATCGTCTGTTCTATTGTTGCCTTTGTTGAGGCATGGGTGGCATTGTGCCTCTCCTTGGGGGCACTGTGTGGGTTCTGCACTGGTGCCATCATTCAGGTCCCCTGTGGGTATCCCCTGTCATCAATGAGCCAGCCCTGCAGTCGATGAGGCGGATCAAACACTTGTGGCACCTACGAGTTATTCAGGATGTAGGCTTTGTGAGAGCTCCCTGGGTAGTGTGCATACACCTGAGGGATTTGTTTTCTATGAGCTCGTACCAGCTGCACATTCATAGAGTGAAGCCCCTTGTGTTAATGAATGCAGCAGGCTGATCCCAGGCAGCTCTCAGTGTCACATGTGTGCAGTCAATTGCACTTGTGAGAGTTCTGCAATTGCAGTAAGTCCCACAGCTTTGGCTGCCTGGGTCTCGGGGTCTGTACTGAATCTTACAAAATCATTTTCTCTTCTGTCACCTCCCAGATACATTTGTGTGTGGCTGGCTGGGATATTCCACACATATCCCCGCTGCAGCCCTGAAAGAGCCACAGGCAAAGAAGTTCAATGCCGCTGTCACTTTTAATGCTACTAGCACTTGATTGCCTCCCAGACCTCATGGATGCAGGTCTTTGTGGACCTGCTGGTATATGTGAATTGCCACATCCCATTACATCATAAGTCACCTCCAGCTTTGCCTTTCAGTCATCTGCAGGTAGTTGCACAGCCTGTGGAACATATGGTTTTGGGTCAACGCTCAGCGTCGCACAGGCTCCTGGTTGCCAGCATCCTGCGCTGCTTGACCCTTTGCTGCCTCTCCCGATTGATATTCTGGCAGCTGCTCTGCATGGTCTTGGATCACCCTCTTGCAGGTCCTCCGCAGCTGCAACATTGCTATCAGAACTGTTGGGTTGACATGCCCCACATCTGCCTGAGGTGATCTGGTCAGCATATTCTTTGAGGCCGTCCCTCCTGTCCCGAGCATTTCTTCCCAATAGGAAGTCCTATACTTAGCATTGGTCAAACCCCAGTCTCCACCCATCCCACCTTGATTGATCCCATCCTGAAGGATCGCTGCCAAGATGTCTTCTTGTGGACGCAGCCATTTGCATGGAGACCGGAGCATTGACACTGCAGTTGGAAGCCATGACTGTTTACCATCCTTTCACTACTGAGCTCTCCTCAATCATTCTTAAGCCACAGTTTGATGCCCTTGCCTTGATCTCAGGTAAGTTCCACCCACCCGTTATCAGCCATGACCAGCTATAATGGACCCTCAAAGTTCCCAACCAGCCCCCATAAACCCCCTGACCCTCAACCTGCCCTCTGTCATCCTATGCACTCCTTCTATTATCCTTGAACTTCCCTCTGTTACCCTTGAGTCTCAAAACCTTGGGAGTACCATTTCTAGTATGTCCCCTTATTCTTCCCACAGTCATTCTGGACCTGTGGACTTCCGACATTCAGGTTCCCTGCATGGTCCAGTATCCTCCTTGTGTCGCCACCCACTGCAGCCCCCTGCCCCCAACCTCCCGATCAAGCTTTTGATTACTTGTTCTAATATCATTTAATGTGGCTTATGCCAAAATGTGTCTGATAACCCTCCTGTGAAGCACCTGGATGTTTAACATTAAAGGTGTTATATAATTGCTTAGTACCAAGTTGATTGAGACACAGTCACTAATGATGGAGCAATAGAAATAGAGGATGTGCAATTGGCCAAAATTGGAGAAGTGCAGAGATCTCAGAGGGCTCAAGGTTACAGTGATAGGTAGGGGCAATGGCCCTAGAGGGATGGTAATAGAGGGATGAGAGTTTTAATTTTGAGGCGTTGCCAGAGAGGGAGCCAATGTATGTCAGCGAGCACAGGGATTACGGATATCCTAACTCACAATAAGCAGGACTTATTGTTACTCAGGATATGGGTGGCGGAGTTTTGGATGAGCTGAAGCTCAAAAATGTTAAAGACAACGAGCACACTGGAATTACAAGTCTAGAGGTAACAATGTTTCTCACTACTTTTTCTAAACTAATCACGGAGGGAACTTAAATTTAATGGCTGGGTGACCGCTTTGCAGAACACCTTCGGTCTGTCCACAAGCATGACCCAGACCTCCCTGTCGCTTGCCATTTCAACACTCCACCCTGCTCTCTTGTCCACATGTCCGTCCTTGGCCTGCTGCATTGTTCCAGTGAAGCTCAACGCAAACTGGAGGAACAGCACCTCATCTTCCGACTAGGCACTTTACAGCCTTCTGGACTGGATATTGAGTTCAACAATTTTAGATCATGAACTCGCTCCTCCATCCTCACCCCCTTTCCGACCTCCCTTTTTTTCCTCCAATAATTTATATAGATTTTTCTTTTCCTACCTATTTCCATTATTTTCAAATGTATTTCCATCCATTGTTTTATCTCTACCTTTTAGCCTATTTCGATCCCTTCCCTTCACCCCACTCCACTAGGGCTATCTGTACCTTGCTTGTCCTGCTTTCTACCCTTAATTAGCACATTCCTTTAGATAATATCACCATCGTCAACATCTCTTTGTCCTTTTGTCTATGACATCTTTTGGCAATCTCCAACTATCACTGGCCCTCTATCCAGCTCTACCTGTCCCACCCACCCCCTTAAACCAACTTATATTTCACCTCTTTTCTATTTTTCCTTAGTTCTGTTGAAGAGTCATACGGACTGGAAACGTTAACTGTGCTCCTCTCCGCAGATGCTGCCAGACCTGCTGAGTTTTTCCAGGTATTTTTATTTTTGTTTTGGATTTCCAGCATCCACAGTTTTTTTGCTTTTAACTTTAATGTGCGTGCGTTTATTAATATAAACTGGCTGCTGGAGCAAAGGACAAAGTTAGAATCAATTACTTGAAATGATACACTAATGGCAGAGCTGCTAACAATGGAATGTAGAAGGATCATATCTATTATTTAAAATGCTTTAATTAAGAATTGCATGCAGCACGCATAATTAAATCGAACCAGACATAAATATTACAAATGGATAATTTTTCACAACTAGCCTACAGAACTGCTGTTGCCAGCAGAATATTTTTGTTCCAACTCATGTTATTAGGAATTCACCAGCTTAATCGTGAATGATTATTGATCATGGCAAAAACAGGCAGCTAGTAGACTTATCACTGGAATATTACCATGACACTATAATTATTCAGCGATGGAATCATGGGACCAATGCTAACTGCTGGTATTTATTTCTAACGATACGTTCTTTGTAATATCTGCCTGCCACTCTACCTAATTATTTATCCCCAACCCAGCACCCCGCCCCATCCCCCTTCATGTTGCTAATAGGGAACAACATAAGGTAAAAGCAAAAAACTGCGGATGCTGGAAATCCAAAACAAAAATAAAAATACCTGGAAAAACTCAGCAGGTCTGGCAGCATCTGTGAAGAGGAACACAGTTAACGTTTCGAGTCCATATGACTCTTCAACAGAATTAAGTAAAAATAAGTATTTTCACTTAGTTCTGTTGAAGAGTCATACGGACTCGAAACGTTAACTGTGTTCCTCTCCACAGATGCTGCCAGACCTGCTGAGTTTTTCCAGGTATTTTTATTTTTATTTTTGTTTTGGGAACAACATAATATGTCTCCATCCAAGGGTGCCTTGAACTGATGCCTTTTTATTCTGCCTATTGACAGGGCAAATAGAGAGAAACTTTCTCTGCTGGTGGGGGGAGTCTTAGACAAGGGGGTACGGCCTTAAAATCAGTGCCAAAAACATTGTTTCATGCAAAGAGTGGTAGAAGTGTGGAATTCTCTCCCACAAAAAGCAGTAGGTTTTCAAATTCTCACCTTTGTTGTCAATTCCCTCCATGGCCTCACCCCTCACTACCTCAGTAATCTCCTGCAGCCCCCAAATTCCAAGCTTCTCTCATTCTGTCCTCATGAGCATTCCCGATTTAATTGTTCTCCACCTGCTGCCTGGGCTGTGAGCTCTGGCATTCCCTCTCTAAACCCCTCTACCTCATTTTCCTCCTTTAAGATGTCCCTTAAAACATCTTCATCTGTCCTAGTATCTCCTTATGTGCCTTGGTATCAAATGTTGCTTTATAACACTCCTTTGAAGCACCTTGGGATATTTTATTATATTAAAGGTGCTATAAAAATACAAGTTGTTGCTGTGTTTGTTGTAGGTGCTAGCTCAATTAATAGATTTTTGCTAGACAAGGGTACATAGGAACATACGAAATAGGAGCAGGAGTAGGCCTTTCAGCCCCCCAAACCTGCTTCACCATTCAACTAGATCATGGCTAATCTTCTACATCAATGCTATTTTCCCCACACTATCTCCATATCCCTTGATGTCTTTATGTCTAAAAATCTGTCGATCTCTGTCTTGAACATACTCAATAACTGAGCCTCCACAGCCCTTTGGGGCAGAAAATTCCAAAGTTTCACCACCCTCTGAGTGACAAATTTCCTCTGAATCTCAGTCCTAAATGGCCTGCCCCTTAATCTGAGATTCTGTTCCTTAGTTCTAGACACCCCCAGCCAGGCGAATTATCCTTCCTCCATCTACCCTGTCGAGCTCTGTAAGAATTCTGTATGCTTCAATGAAATCACTCTCTGTTTTCTGTCCGTTAACCAATTCTCAACCCATGCCAGTATATTACCCCCAATTCCTTGTGCTCTAATTTTGCTTACTAATATCTTGTGTGGGACCTTATCGAAAGCCTTCTGAAAACCCAAAGACACCACATCCACTGGTTCCCCCTTATCTCTTCCGCTTGTTTCTTCCTCAACATGCCTGTCAAACATGATTTCCCTTTCATAACTCCATGTTGACTCTCCCAAATCCTACCATTATTTTCGAAGTGTCCTGTTACTACATCCTTCATAACAGACTCCAGCATTTTCCCACTTCTTATGTCAGACTAACAGGTCTGTGGTTCCTGTTTTCTCTCTCACTCCTTTCTTAAATAGTGGAGTTACATTTACCACCTTTCAATCTGTAGGAACTGTACCAGCATGTATAGAAATTTCAAAGATGCCACCAACGCATCCATTATCTCTACAGCCACCTCTTTCAACACTTTCAGATGTAGATCATCAGGCCCAGGGGATTTATCAATTATCAATCCCATTGGTTGCTCCAGTACTATTTTTTTTATGAATACTAATCTTTTTCCGTTCGTCACGCTCATTAGGCCCTTGGTTCTCTAGTATTTTTGGGACGATTTTTGTATCTTCCTCTGTGAAGACAGACACAAATTATTCTCTGCCATTTCCTTATTCTTCATTATATATTTTGCCTGTTAATAGACCCACATTTGCCTTTGCTAATATTTTCTTTTTACATGCCTATAGAGGCATTTTACAGTCTGCTTTTATGTTTCTAGCCAGTTTACTTTCATATTCTATTTTCGCTTTCTTTGTCAGTTTCTTGGTCCTCATTTGCTTTTTGTTTAATCAAACATGGGATATGGGCATCACTGGCAAGGCCAGCATTTATTGCCCATCCCTAATTTCTCTTGGGAAGGTGGCGGTGAGCTGCCTTCTTGAACCGTTGCAGTCCATGTGATGTAGGTACACTCACAGTGCTGTTAGGAGCGGAGTTCCAGGATTTTGACCCAGCGACAGTGAAGGAATGGCGAGATATTTCCAATTCAGGATGGTGAGTGGCTTGGAGGGGAATTTCCAGGTGGTGGCATTCCCATCTATCTGCTGCCCTTGTCTTTCAAGATGCTAATGGTCATGGGTTTGAAAGGGGTTGTCTAAGGAGCCTTGGTGAGTTCCTGCAGCACATCTTGTAGATGGTACACACTTCTGCCACTGTGCATCGGTGGTGGAGGGAGAGAGTATGTGTGGATGGGGTGTCAATCAAGTGGGCTGCTTTGTTCTGGATGGTGTCGAGCTTCTTGAGTGTTGTTGGAGCTGCATTCATCCAGGCAAGTGGAGAGTATTCCATCACACTCCTGACTTGTGCCTTGTAGATGGTGGACAGTCTGTGGGGGTCAGGAGGTGAGTTACTTGCCACAGGATTTCTAGCCTCTGACCTGCTCTTGTAGTCACAGTGCTTATATGGCTGGTCCAGTTCAGTTTCTGGTCAATGGTAACCCCCAAGATGTTCATAGAAGGGAATTCAGCAATGGCAATGTCAATGAATGTCAAGGGATGATGGTTAGATTCTCTCTTGTTGGAGATGGTTATTACCTGGCACTTGTGTGACGAGAATGTTACTTTACTGATGATTGAGAATAGACTGAGGTAATTGGCCGGGTTGGATTTGCCCTGCTTTTTGTGTACAGGACACACCTGGGCAATTTTCCACATTGCTGGGTAGATATCAGTGCTGTAGCTATAGTGGAACAACTTGGCCAGGGGCACAGCAAGTTCTGGAGCACAAGTCTTCGGTACTATTGCTGGAATATTGTTAGGGTCCTTAGCCTTTGCAGTATCCAGTGCCTTCAACCATTTCTTGATATTACGTGGAGTGAATCAAACTGGCTGAAGACTGGCATCTGTGAAGCTGGGGACCTCTGGAGGAGGCTGAGATGGATCATCCACTTAGTACTTCTCTTTTGCACTCATATGTTGGGTTCTCCCATCATTGTAGATGGAGATATTCTTGGATCCTCCTCCTCCAGTAAGTTGTTTAATCATCCGTCACCATTCACGACATATGTAGCAGGACTGTAGATCTTGGATCTGATCCAATGGTTGTGGAATCGCTTAGCTCTGTCTATCACTTGCTACTCATGCCGTTTGTTACGCAAGTAGTCCTGTGTTGTAGCTTCACCAGGTTGACACCTCATTTTTAGGTATGCCTGGTGCTGCTCCTGGCATGCCCTCCTGCACTCTTCATTGAACAAGGGTTGATCCCTGGCTTGGTGGTAATGGTAGGGTGACGGATATGCCAGACAATGAGGTTACAGATTGTGTTCGAGTACAATTCTGCTGCTGTTGATGGCCCACAGCACCTCAAGGCTGCCTAGTCTTGAGTTGCTAGATCTGTTTGAAATCTATCCCATTTAGCACGGTTGTAGTGGCACACGACACAATGGAGGGTATCCTCAATGTGAAGATGGGACTTAGTCTTCGCAAGGACTGTGTGGTGGTCACTCCTACCGATACTGTCATGGACAGATGCCTCTGCGGCAGACAGGTTGGTGAGGATGAGGTCAAGTAAGTTTTTCCCTCTTGTTCATTTCCTTACCACAAGCTGCAGCCCCAGCCTAGCAGCTGTGTCCTTAAGGACTCGGCCAGCTCGGTCTGTAGTGGTACTACTGAGGTGATGGACATTGAAGTCCCCACCTTGAGTACATTCTGCACCACCCTCAGTGGTTCATCCAAATGGTGTTCAACATGGAGGAGCACTGATTCATCAGCAGTGGTGCGGCAGTATGTGGTAATCAACAGGCGGTTTCCTTGCCCATGTTTGACCTGGTGTCATGAGACTTCATGGGGCCCAGAATTAATGTTGAGGACTCCCAGGGGAACTCCCACCCGACTGTATAGCACTGTGTTGCCATCTTTGCTGGGTCTGTCATGCCAGTGGGACAGGGCACACCCAGAGATGGTGATGGTGGTGTCTGCGACATTGATTGTAAGGTAAGATTCCGTGAGTATTGCTATTTTTTTAGAGACAGCTATCCCAATTTTGGCACTAGTCCCCAGATGTTAGTAAGGGGCACTTTGCAGGGTCAACAGGGCTGTCATTTCCAGTGCCTAGACTGATGCCAGGTTTTATTCCTTTTAGACTTTGCAGTGGTTTGATACAGCCAATTTCAGAGGGCATTTAAGAGTCAACCACATTGCTGTGGGTTTGGAGTCGCATGTAGGCCAGACCAGATAAGGACAGCAGATTTCCTTCCTTAAAGGCATTAGTGTACCAGATAGGTTTTTACGACAATCGACAACGGTTTCATGGTCATCATCAGACTTTTAATTTCAGGCTTTTATTGAATTCAAATTTCACCATCTGCCTGGGTTGGATTCAGATTTGGGTCCCCAGTGCATTACCCTGGGTCTCTGGATTACTAGCCCAGTGACAATACCACTACACCTATGCCAACGCCTCCATCCCCTAAATTCTAAAAAGCTCCCAATCCCCTCAAGCTTACTGTTTTGGCCACTTTATAAGGCCCTTCCTTTGACCTATTGCAATGTTTAACTTTGCTTATTAGCCATGGTTGAATCATTTTTCCTGTTGAGTTTTTGTTCCTTAAAGCAGTGTATATTTGTTGCAAACCATGTATTAATTCTTTAACTGCTAGTCATTGTCCATCTGCTGTCCTACTTTTTAATGTAGTTTCCCAATCTACCGCAGCTAACTTGCCCCTCATACCTTTGTTATTTCCTTTGTTTAGATTTAAGCCCCTTCGTTCAAATTCAACTACATCACTTTCAAACTTAATGTCAAATTCTATCATATTGTGGTCAAGCTTCCCTAAAGGCTCCTTTACATCGAGATTACTTATTGGCTCTTTCTCATTACTCAACACTAGATCTAAAATAGCCTATTCCCTAGTTGGTTCGTCAACATACTGCTCTAGAAAACCATCTCGTATATGTTGGGTATTAAGGAATATGGTGCCATGGCATGTGGATTGAGATATACATCAGCCATGATCTCATTGAATGGCAGGATAGGCCCAAGGGGCTGAATGGCTGCCTCATATCCAAGTCTCTTCTTTTCCATTGACTCTTTGAGCCCAGGTAGCCCTTCATTACCTCATCCTGTAGTCATGCATAGCTTAGACATTAAAGGGCTTGCTCCATACTCCAATGGGGAAGGCATGCTGAGAATCTTGGCTTTCACAGTAAATCACTTCTGCACCCTCTCTAAGGTTTGACATCCTTTCTAAAGTGTGCTGCCTAGAATTAAGATACAATACTCACACTAATTACTGTCTCTTCTGCCAGTGGAAATAGTTTCTCCTGATTAAAACCCTTCAGATACCATCTTCAGCTATGTTTCAGGACCACCTATGGAGTAAATATCCTATCCATGGGATTCTCTTATGGAGTAAAATAACATGACACACCTGCTGCATCAGTGTCTCTTTATACTGTTTCTTCTGCGTCACTTTGATTGAGGGAAGCTTAGTGACTGATGACACCAGGAAATTCATCAGGATATCTTCGCAGTTGGCGGTCTGGTCTAAGAGTGCGTGTAGACTCGTTGGCAGGTAATGTGTGAACAGGTGATGATAATATCTGTGAAAGCACAAAAAAAAAGAGCTCAGGAAACATTGATTGCTGTCTAAGTTGGCTGTTTCCGGGCAGCTCCCCTGCTATCTAGGTTGGAATTGCACCAATGTGAGGTACTGACTCATACAAAACATGAAGATCCAGCATTCAGTTCGTGATCTGAGCTCATTCAGATGATCATGGCAAAACCAGTGGCAAGGCCAGGTCTCAGTGGCAGCACTCTTGCGTCTGAGTCAGAATGTTGTGGGTTGAAGCCCCGCTCCAGAGGCTTGAGCATACAATCTGACACTTGAGTGAGATGGGAATGCTGCAGTGTCAGAGGTGTTGTCTTTTGGATGAGACGTTAAACTGAGGCTCCATCTGCCTTCTCCGATTGATAAAAAAAAAATCCCATGGCACTATTCTGAAGAGGAGCAGGGGAGTTCGCTCGAGTGTATGAGCTAATATTTATCCCTGAAGCAACACCTGAAAACAGGTTAATTGGCTATTTATCTCATCGCTGTTTGTGGGACCTACATGTGAGCAAATAAGCTGCTATGGTTCCAATATTACAACAATGTTCACACTTCAAAAGTACTTCATTGGCTGTAAAGCACATTGGGAGGTCCTGAGTTTGCAAAAGGTGCTATATAAATGCAAGTTCTTTCTTTCTTAAGAAGGTTATATTTGGCGTCTATAACTGTGAGCTTGTTGCAGATAAAACCAGCTAGTGTTCCTGCTCCTGATTACTAACACATGATTCCCGCTGGATGACCCATGTGTGAAGATCAGGTTCGGGCAGGACTGAACCCGATGGTGATGTCCCCTAAGGTGCAATAGTTGCCCAACACTCACTCTCTAGATTTGCACAATTTAAACGGCCGCTGAGCATGTCCCTATGGTAACATGGCTGAGATTGGTAATAGAAGAGACCCCCACCCTGCTGGGTCTTTTCTGATAGTTATAATCTCTCAGTTTTGGTATCGGCCTTGTAAAGCATTTTTTGCCTCTTCTTCAATGATTATATATCCTTCTTTGTAATAATAGACCAGAAATGTGTACAGTAGTCCACGTTTACACAAGTTTAACATAACTTTCCTGCCCACAACTTAAACCAATGCCCATCTGCTGTTCAGGTTGATGTAAAAGGTTCCATGACAATTCACTATTCTATTCGAATTTGAGCAGGGGGTTACTCCTGATATCCTGGCAATCATTTATTGTTCAAACACGCCACAGATCAGCTGGGCTTTTACTGCATTAACTGCTTGTTGTTGCAGCTGTGGCTCAGTGGGTAACATGCTCACCTCTAAGTCAGAAGGTTTTGGACTCAAATCCCATTCCAGAGACTTTAGCACAAAAATCGAGGTTGACATTCCAGTGTCGTACTGAGAGTGCACAGCACTGTCGGAGGTGCCGTCTTTCGAGTGAGATGATAAACTGAAGCTCCACCTACCCTCCCAGGTAAACCTAAAAAATCCCATGATGCAATTGTTAAGAAGAGCACTGACATTACCCTCTTTGTCTTGGACCAATGTTTATCCCTCAATCAACATCACGAAAACAGATTATCTAAACTGGTGCTTTTGGACCTAGCTGCGTGCAAATTGAGTTGCCATATTTCCCGACATAATATTGACCACATTTTGAAAGTGAGAATTGCTTTAGGAATTCCTGGAGACATGAAAGGTGCCACATGAATTCCTTCCTTACGTATTTGAACATTATAAAACATCACTACCTGTAACAGCAGCGGCTGCACTGACCTTGGGCTGCATTTTCTGTGCCCCCACCAAGTGTGTTTTCGGTTGGGGGGGGGGGCATGTAAAATAGGGGGGGGGGTGCCCACTCAACCGCCTTCCCACACATCCCCAAGCTCACTCCCATAATACAGGGGGTGTGCGGGTGCCAAAATTATCAGCCTGCCCAGCGTATTTAAATAGATAACCAAGGCTCAATCAGGCTCATTATCAAACCAGTTGACCCTGATAATACGCTGCCAAGGCCATACAGCGTTTGGCATGGGCAGTCGAGGGGGTGGGAGTGGGCAGCCCAATTTTTAAAATAGTCTCTTCAAAGGGTGGGAAGGATGGGGGTGGGGGAGGGGAGGAGATCTTCCACTGCTCAAAATAGACAACAGAGGTAGCATTTTATGTCTCACGGGCAGGCACGCACCTGACCCGATCAAGCGTAAAATAGTGCGTGATGACGTCGGGGGAGTGTCCCAAAGTCATCACACGATATTTTGGTCGGTGGGTGTGCGCGAGAGCTGGCAGCAAGCCTGCCCGCTGACAATTAGGGGGCCTATTAAAGCCACTGAAAGTTTTGTTTAGCGATTTTTTGCTGCCCGTCCAACGTTACGGTTGGCGGGCGGGCGAATCGGCCAGGCGGCTTTCGGGTTTGAGGAAACCTCACCCAGGGGATGAAGTTTCCGACGTCAATTTAAAAAAAAAACAAAAATGTTTGGGCAGAATTTTTATTATCTATATGTTTTGGTGAGTGAGTCCTTATGTGGACATTTTCTTCTGCACTGTTACATCCTTATTTCTTGCTTTTAAATTCTTCAGCTCCCCAAGGCAGCTCTCTGCCTTCAGGGGCCTGTCATTGCGCACCCCCCTGCGCCCGCGCTGACATCAGCACTCGCCCTCCTCCCCACCCCCAGCCCCCGTCAGCGCTGACCTTTTCAGTGCACCTTTCACGCTGGCTGGTTGTTTATTGGCCAGCTAGCGTGATATCATGGTCGGGCGCCAAACACAGGCAGTTCCCCAGTCACTCCAGGGCCCGTCCGCCACCCCCGCCCGACGACCCCGAAAATCCTGCCCTGGGTTACAAAGCAAGGGCCAGTAACACTAATTTTAACTTCTTTGTATTTGCCCGAGGAGGCCACTTCTGAGTATATACGCTCAACCTCTGCACATTTCTGGTCTCTTTGTCACAAAAAAGATTTAGAGGCACTGGGGAAAAGCGCAAAAAAACGATATGCAAGAATGATACCAGAACCGAGAGTTCTCTAGCGGGGTGACCTAATAGAGACATTTACAATCCTCAATAAAATCAATAAAATATCACAAATGAGAAGTTATCCACTTTGGTAGGAAAAACAGAAATACAGAGCATTAAATGTTGAGAGATATTGGCAGGTATTGATGTCCAAAGGGACCTGGGTGTCCTTGTTCATAAATCACTGAATGTATGTGCAGATGCAGCAAGCAATTAGGAAGACAAATGGTATGTTTGTCTTTATTGCAAGAGGATTTGAGTAAAGGAGTAAAAATGTCTTGCTACAATTGTGTGGAGCCTTGGGAGACCGCACCTGGAGTATTGCAGACAATTTTGATCTCCTTACCCAAGGAAGGATATACTTGCCATAGAGGGAGTGCAACGAGGGTTCACCAGACTGATTCTTTGGATGGCTGGATTGTCCTATGAGGAGAGATTGAGGAGACTTGGCCTGTATTTTGCAGAGTTTAGGAGAATGGGAGATGATCTCATTGAAACATACAAAATTCCTACAGGACTCGACAAGGTAAATGTAGGAAGGATGTTGCATCCTGGCTGTGGTGGTGGGGGGGGTGGGGGGGGTGTCTAGAACCAGGGGACACAGTCTCAGAGTAACGGATAAGACATTTAGGATTATGATGAGGAGAAATTTCTTCACTAAGAGGGTGGCAAATCTTTGAAATTCTCTACCCCAGGGGGCTATGGAGGGTCAGTCATTGAGTATGTTCAAACCAGAGAAACTTATGTTCCTATAAGGTAGACATAGGCCAGAATTTTCAGCTTGGCGAGCGGGGGTGGGGGCCTGCTTGCCGAGGCATAAAAATTATGCGGGGTGACGTTAGGCGTGTGTCCCGATGTCACCGCGTGTCACTTAGATTTTCAGTTCAGTGGGCGCGCAGCCAAATCGGCTGCACGCCCACCAAACTGTCAAAGGCCTATTAAGGCCATTTAAAAACTAATTAAACTGATAAACTGAGCTGCCTGTCCAACCTTAAGGCTTGACGGGCAGGCTAAGAGCCCAGGCGGCCTTTGTATTTTTCATGGAACCTCATCCACGGGCGGGATGAGGTTTCATGAAATGTTTATAAATTGAATAAAATTTTTCATAAAAATTCATTGACATGTCCCAGCTCATGTGACACTGTCCCACGAGGGGACATGTCTTAAAAATTTTTCTTTTCTTTATTTAGATTTTTAAAACTTAAACCAATGGGTGCCTCAGGGAGATTTCTGCGCTCTTTCGTGCACATGTGGGAAAGAGCGCAGGCACTGACTCAGGGAACACTCCCCCGCCCGCGCAGGGAGCGCTCAGCGCTTCCGGGCGCACGTCACGCTGGGCGGGCCTTAATTGGCCCGCCCACATAAAATAGCGGTGCGGACTTGATCGGGGGCACCGATCGGGTCTGCGCCCGCCCCCACAACCACCACCCCGATGGGGGGGAAAACTCTCCCCATAGAGATATTTTCACTCGTGGGGGAGACCCAAAGCTAGTTGTCACTGAAACAAGTTAGCTCCAGTTAAGGTAACGTACGGTTATTCTGCTTGTCTGGTTGAATGAATTAAGGTGTGCCAGTGGTATCCCTCATGTGATCTTGTATGCAAGAGCGCACTGAGCTTATCCAGGGGCACTGAGGCCAACTCTGTGACCCTACACTGTCACAGCTAACTCAGCACAGGCTGTGCACTGAATAATTCTGTTGCTCTTGTCAGAGTATCCCACACGTGGACACTTACCGATGGGGCAGGGTTTTCAGCTCAGCATGCGGGCACGCGCCCGACACGCACAAAAGTGAAATAGCTCGCGATGACGTTGGGCGAGCGTCCTGACGTCATCGCGCGGTATTTCGGTAGGCGGACCCACACAGGAGTCAGGAGCGGGCCGCCAACAATTAAGGGGGCTGTTGAGCCCAATAATAGATTAATTAAAGTGAAATTTTCCCTGCCCGTCCAACCTTATGGTTAATGGGCGGGCAAATAGGCCAGCAGCTGTTGCATTTTTTGCGAAACCTCATTCACAGGTGGGATGACGTTTTGAACAGTGATTAAAAAAACCATTAAAAATTTTAAAACTCATTTTTAACATGTCCCTGCTCATGTGATGGAGGCCACCCAGGCAGCGGAGGTTATCAGCGTGGTTTCATGCTGGTGGCCGTTAACTGGCCAGCCAGCGTGAAATCGCGGTTGGGGTCCGATCGCGGGTGGCGGACCATTCCGCGGCCGCTCCTGGGCCTGCCCGCCGTGCCCGCCCGTCAAGGTAAAAATTCTGCCCATGCACACACACTCTCCCATTGAGTACTGAGGGAGTGCTGCACTGTCAGAGTTCCAACTGAATAGCAGAACAGATTTGAAGGGCCGAATGGCTGATACTGGTTGCTGGGATTGAGGCAAAGGATGAAATTTAATATTCTGCTGATTAAAAAGGGAACAAAAACCATGGTAACAATAATTGCAGCTACTGTAACCACAGAAACGAAGTGGGGAAAATAGGCCTGTAATCAAACAGAAAAGAGACTTTCTATGTCTGGTTTATATTCATTAGAAATTCCTGGACAGCCCAAACACTGGGCAGTTTTACTCCAAAGATGAAAGCTGAATAAACCTGAATACTCAATTCCAATGTGAAATATGTAAACTGTCAAAATTATTTTAATGACTTTCCCATTGAGAGAGAGCCAACATTCACTGGGCTTGCTGGGATGGAAAGCAGTCTTGTCCCAGAACCTAAAATCCTTGTGCCCTCCAAGTGTCTCACAGAAGCCGTGAGCGCTGCTTACCTTTTCCTTTGAATGTTGTTACCTGTGGTAAAATGCCGCTCCAGTTAACACCATGGAATACTCATTGGTCCATTTTGATGTGTATCCCCATAATCCTTTGCTGCTGTCCCAAAAATGACTGCGAGCTGGGTAACCTACAATCCGATCAGGGAAGCTGCACCACACGATGAACGCAAAATCAACCTAGAGAAGGAACAAAGGCAACGGCTCTTCAAGTGTGTCCTTGATGCAAACTATGAATATTAACATGGCTTTAAAGACATCAGTAAACTTGCATCACTTTTTTACCCTTGATCTTTTCTCCTGAATGTGCAGTTTCACAGGTGCTTGTAGTTCATCCAGAGATCCATTATTCACATAAGGATTTTACCCTGATTGTTTCGTCAAGGAGGCATCACAGCTGAGCCGCTCACACAAGCACACATTCCAGTTCAAGCTACTGCCTAGGCACGGGAACATTAGCTGCCATTTCCTATCACACATCCAGGTGTGCTGTAGCCATTTGCAGTGTCCTTTCTCCCGCTCCATTTGGGATGTGCTAACAAAATGCAAACTGGGGATGGAGCCTGGGTCTTCCAGGCTGGTAGTCCAGTATCACACTAGTCAGTGTCTTTACTTACAAACCCAAGGCCAATGTTGGAGTCACCAAATTCAATTCCTTCATTGGTGATGGGAAGGAAGATACGTTGGTGCTTGAGTAGAACCAAAGGTACCAGAATATAACAGCTGCAGTTGAATAATTTGTTAAAACTCAACTTTAACAACAACAACTTGCATTTATACAGCTCTTTTAATGCAGTAAAACATCCCAAGGAGCTTCACGGGAGTGATTGTCAAACAAAATTTGACGCCGAGCCACATAAGGAGATATTAGGTTCACACGACCAAAGACTTGGTCAAAGAGTAGGTATCCTAAAGGAGATAAGATTGGTGGAGAAATAAATACGTTTAGAGAGGGTATTCTAGAGCTTAGGGCCTAGGCAGCTGAAGGCATATGCCTTCATATGGTCAGCAATGGTGAGCAGTAAAAATCACCAATGCAGGAGAGGCCAGAATTGAAGCAGTGCAGAGATCGTGGAGAGTTGTAGAGGTGGAGGAGGTTACCGAGATAGGGAGAGATGAGGTTGTTGAAGGATTTGAAAGCAGAGATGACAATTTTAAAATCGAGCCATTGCCTGACCGGGATGTAGATCAGCGAGCTGGGCAAAGAAGAGATGGTGCAAGTCAGGAAAGGGACAGAATGGTGAGTTGGTCAAGGTTCCATGGAATCCAATTCAAGTTGGCTGTTGAATGGAACATCTGAAAGTCTATTGAGTATTTTGGTGAAGCTACTTATTTATTGAATTGGACTACCTACCAAAAAATTCAATAGTCCAAATTGAATTACCATTAAGTAAATTTTTATTAGACTCTTTATCTCTGAATGTAATTTTTCTCCAGATAAAACGCTAAATAGAGGCTCGATCAGCCTTCTCAGGTAAATGTAGAAGATCCCAAAATATTATTTCAAAGAAGAGCAGGGATGTTCTCCCTGGTGTCCTGCCCAATATTATCCCACAACCAACATCACTAACAAAGATTATCTGGCTATTATCACATCGCTGTTTATGGGAGCTTACTGTGCGCAAATTTTCTGTTCGCCTTTCCTCCATTATAATAGTTACATCAAAATAACTTCTTCAGCTTTAAAGGGTTTTGGGATTCCGGGGAGTGAAAGGCCTTATAGGAATGCCAGTTCTTTATTTTCTTTATTGCACAGAAAGAAAGCAGAATGCATCCTCTAGTGCCCCATACTCTAATTTTGTTTGCAAGGGCAGTTTATTTCCTTTTGACTCACTGCACAGTTCAGAGATGACAAATGCTGATGGCATTGTGTTTTGATATGAAGTGGATTAATATTAATAGGGTTGACCATCTCATCCACTGTTGAATGAGGCATGTAAAAACACATCTCCTACTCGGTCCCGCAGTGCCAGGTTGCTACTTTATCTCTTTCGCTTATCTGGTTGGCCAACCATTCAATCATTTACATCTTTGGGCTAACACTGACACTTATGAAAAACAACTTAGCAATGGATGATAATGATTGTTCTTTGCCGGAGGGGGGCATTCAATTGGAATGCTAAACTTTACAGTCTCTGTAGTTACTCTAATGCAGTGTGGCTAATGCTTTGTATTAAGGACCACAATGCCAAGTAATGGCTCGCTCACAGATCATGTTCAGGAGCGTCACACATGTTGCACTATGAGTGATGTGAATCCGCACATTCCATTCGTTACACCATCTCCCTCCCTTGCCCTGAGAAGACGAATGCAACCACCAATTTAGTGCATACTTATGGTCAGTATTGCACAGTACCTTTGCCCCCGAGGGCTCATGGTTTTCCATTTGTGTGGACACTTGAGTGAACACTATGGAGCCTTGGGGGGCACATGTAAAGCTTAATCCCACAGTCCCAGTAATTTGCATATCTCAAACTGTGGATACTAACAGAATCACAGAATTGTTACAGCGCAGAAGGAGGCCATTCGGTCCATTATGTCTGCATCAGCCATCTGAATGATTAATTCACCCAGTGCCATTCCTCTGCCTTCTCCCCGTAACCCTGCGGGGATTTAGAATAAATGTGTCAGAAATGAAAGGACAGACGTTGGTCCATGGCTCACAGCTTGAATATCTTCACTCTAGGAAATGAACTGGAAGTATATTTGATAGCAAGGGTGTTTGCAAGCATGCAAAAAATAAAATAGCAGTCAAAAAGAGGGAAGGAATCTAGTTGTTGAGGGAGAAGGTGTGAAAGATATTACATCAATATTTTGCACTTGTCTTTCACAAATGGTAGTGGAATTAAAGATGTAGGTGTATTTGGAGGAGGATATGAAATTATTGTTAGACTGTAGAGATGACTTTCTGAGAAAAATAGCAACTCGTTAAGTCACCGAGCCTTAATAACTTGCATCCTAGGAATGAGAGAGAAACAGAGACAGAAAGAGAAAGAGACGGAAGAAAGAGACCGGCAAAAAAGAAAGGCAGTAAGAAAGTGAGAAGGTGAGAGGGAGAAAGAAAAAGAAAAAGACAGAAAGAAAGGAGAGGGAATGTGAAATAAATAGTAAAAGAAAGGGAGGCATCAACAGAGTTGAAATAAAGAGGCAGAAAAAGGGAGAAAGAACAAGACAGTGAGAGACAGGGATAGGAGAAAAAAAGTGAGAGACAGAGAAAGAGACATAAATGGACAGAAATAACAAAATAGATCAAAAGAGACAGAGGAGACACTGAAAGGGAGAGAAAAAGAAAGAATGAGAAAGGATAATAGAAAAAGGTGCATAACCAGCATGACAGAAAGAGAAAGGAAATGAGACAGAGAGAAAGAAGGAAGGAAACAGATCTTTCCTTCATAAGAACACAAGGAAAAGCTGATTACATGAAAAGCCCTGCCCCTTTTAATAGATCAATGATAGATCAGACTATTAATGTTTCCCCAACATACCCTTATCAAACATTTCCCTATTTGGAAATATACCAAACTGTATTTAGAATCCATTTACAGGTTTGAGTGGAATAATGACATGGACTGGTTGGTCTGAATGACCTGTTTCTTGCTGTTCCTGTCAATATTCTTCTTTACTATGATTCAATAATTCTATTAGACGTTATGTGCAAAACTTCCTCCGTCTTCCCTTCTTGTGCCCTACTTTGAACACATTTTAATTATTCTCTTCAGATTTGGATTGTATTATTCTTCATTTTTCCACTGCTATTTTTAAGTAATTTACAAGATGGGAAACATAGACATTTCCAATATATAATACGCTTCATTTCAGGGAGATGCAACGTACCTCATTGGTGGAGAGCATGGTGTCTTCATCCAGACTCAGCACAGCGTCCGTTGTTATGACATCATAGGGAAAGAAGCGACTGCTCATGGCCTTGAAAAGAAGAGGCATCAACATTAATATGGGACCTTCCCGACTCAAATGTTTCCATTTGTATTCTTGTACAGTTAGTACCTCACAGGTGAAGATTGCCATTTGGGCTGAGGTACTTAAGCAATAGGCTTAGGAGACAAGGGGAGAAAATTGGATTTTAATAAAATAGTGTAACCTTCTCCTTGTTTGGCACTCTCTCCGTGGGTGGCTGATTCAGGCCAGGATATGGCTCCACAGCCATCAGTTGTTCCCTATTCTCATGCCTATTGGAGTTCTCCATGCATGGTCTCAGTGAGTGTCAGTAGGCTGTTAGACTGTGGGAAGTGTCATTCCTGAACCCAATCCAGTTCTTACTAAGTGCCCACAGATGCAGGAGCTGTGGGGCAGTGATTGGAGGCAGGATATGTTTGTTTGCCCTTGGTGCAAGTGTACTATCTCAGCACACACCAGGGTACTGAGTGCAAAGCTTTCCTTGTCTGTCTGGTTAAAGCCGTATTAGGATGAACATGTAACAACTGAGCTAATAGACTTCCCAACCTCCAGGAGAGAGGGGTAGCTGAAATTAGCAGACACGGCATTCTAGTTTCCTGGAATTAAAGACTAATCTCCAGAACATTCTTGCCAGCAAACCTGGAGAAAAATCATAAGATTATCAAAAAATTGGTTTATCTTTATAAATTCTCTGAATAATTTTGTTTATTAGTTATAAAAATAATGGGACTTGGGAATAAGAGCTTGTTTGACTGACAGCCAAGGATTATCCAGTCTAGACAATGAGGAATCCATTCACTTTCTGACTGGCTGTAGGAAGGCAGGACACCAAGAGGTCAGGCAACCAATGATAGATACTAGTTGGATGGGGCGATGACAGCCGGGAGGTCATGTGATGATACCACAGGAATATTTCCAAATAGAGTTGGAAAATATACCCATGACGAAAACCACCTTTCTTCATTACCTAGTTAAAGTTTATCATAGGTGACATTATTCTTATGGTAGGTGTGATATTGACAGATTGTCTGGGCCTATTCTGTTTACCACGTAGATGCAGGATCTTTGACCTTGGGCCTCATCCACCAATCCCACCCCCCGATTACTTTTATGTATAATTAGCAGATCATGTAAGTAATAAAATTACTAATCACACCCAACAGATTATTAAAGTTTGTTATAAAAAAAACCCTTGCCTTTGGTGCAAAACTATATTTAGGTCCAATTCAAAAGCCTCTTGGCCAGCATTACCCTACATTTCCTTGAACAAGAACCTGCATTTTAAGTGCAGTTAGAAGTTCTTTGTGTCCATGTGGTATTCTCTGGATGCAGGTTACATAAAGTCCATATACAGATTATATAGAGGCTGTGCACAGTTTATATACAGTTTACATCATGCCCTATATAAGCTGGACACAACTGTCAATAGGATACGTTTAGGATACTAACAAGCCACATACAGGCTGTCTGTAGACTGGAAATATGCAGCTTACATACATTATACATACATGGAGGCTACATACAGGCAATGTATAGGCTGTGTACAGGTTTATACCTACTGCCAACATTTAGGGTACACAGAAGACAATATATGCACTGACTACACACAGGTTATATACTAGACATATACACATGTTATATACAGACTATAACTGGATATATTCAGAAATCACATATGCTGTACAGAAAATACAAAAGATATCTTCTGTGTTGACATTATACACACAAGTTACAGCACAGAAACAGGCCATTCAGTCTAACCAGTCTCTAATAGTGTTTCTGCTCTACATGAGCCTCCTCCCACTCTATTTACTTCATTTCACCCTATCAACATATCCTTCTAGTCTTTTCTCCCTCATGTACTTCTGCTTAAATGCATCCATGTGAATTAAAAGCATCTAAATGAGCTAACCAGAGGGCACATAAAGACAGTAAGTGTTTGTGTTGAGGGTTAAAAGGATAGAAAGACTTGCATTTTATATAGCGCCTTTCACGATTGCAAGACATCTCAAAGTGCTTTACAGTCAATGAAGCACTTTTGAAGAATTAATGTAGCAAACACGGCAGTCAAATTGCACACAGCAAGCTCCTATAAACAGCAATGCGTTTATGACCAGGAAATCTGTTTTAGTTATGTTGATTGAGGAATAAATATTAGCCAGGGTACCAGTGATAACTCCCCTGATCTTCTTCGAAATAATTCCATGGGACCCTTTACAGCCCCACCCAAGAGGGCAGACAAGGCTTCGGTTTGAAGTCTCATCCAAAAGATGACAGCTTCAACAGCACTCCCTCAAAATGTCAGCCATGATTTTTGTGGCTCAAATCCTGGAATGGGACTTGAACCCACAACCTTCCAATTCGGAGGCAAGAGTGCTTCCAACTGAACCACAGCTGGCACCTTAAGTTTATCAGTGAGACTCTTTGACCAATCATACATATGGGGCAGAATTTTCTGGATGGTGGGGGGGGTGGAGCGGGAGCAGACCTGATCGCCACTCGCGATTGGGTCTGCGCCAGCATTTTATGCGGTGGGCCAATTAAGACCCGCCCAGCGTACTTCATGACTCCCGTGCATAACGGGAGTGGGCGGGTGGTGGCGGGTGCCCTGAAGGTTAAGAGTCCAGACTAAGCAGCTGGTATGCAGATCACACAAGCAAGTTTCATTAACTTTGGAAAATCAATACTTGAGAGAGCACACTCGCGACCTCAGTGAGCCCTCTTATCCTGCCCGCGGGTGAGGTTTATACAAATGTCTCTCATCCACCTGTCCGTTGCACCCATGTGCCGACCCGAAGATTGCGCGGGCATTGAAAAATCGGCGCCGATTGGTGAGTCAAGGGCCTTAAGTGGCCCGTTAATTAATGGTAGGCACACAGCGGATATCATCGCGTGCCCGCCCAACGAAATATCGCAATGGCGCGCGGTGATGTCGGGACACTCGCCCGATGTCACCGCGCGTCATTTTATGTGTGGACGTGCCCGCACACCAACGGGAAAATTCTGCCCTTGGAGGAGAATGATGGTTGTATTGATAGTGTCCAGGTCAGCAGCCAAAATGAATATCGTGTCAATCAACATGCTAGTCCCTCAAAGAACACGTGATGAAAAACTGATCAAGGGATGGTTGACCCAGCAAAGCTCATGTCACTGGGAAGAAACATGGTAAAGGGCAAGAATAAAAGCAATACTGGGACAAACCATGAGGAACCAAGAGTTTGGAAAAATGAAGTCGAGTGGAACCCTGGCAATATATTAATCAAGCCATTACAAAGGGGTCATCATAAGGCATGTAAGAGGACAGATAATGGGGCGATGTGAAGAAATTGATCCAGTACTGAACAGCTATCTCTGTAGGGGATATTAATCACAGGTTGGCTGGAATGTTCATTAATTTATTCTTAGCATAATGTTACTAATGTGTGCAGTTCATATATACTTTATGTGCTGCAATACAATTAAGGTAATTATCAAAATCCAATCAACTATGAATTACCAAACTGCACACAATTCCTGATTAACTTGAAAAACAGAACAAGAAATGCCATCAGCCCAAAGCTGGTTCCTTCCTCAGGCCAGAAGCAATTTGATCCATCATAGAAAGAAGCTAAATGAAGTGAAAAAGGTTAAGCATAGACCCACGAGAGCGCCACTAGGGCAGACAGGGTAACAGATATGAAGGGATAATTTAAAAGTTGGGGATTTTTTTCATTTAAGTTGAAAAAGATAGGGGTGACTAGACAGAGATTATGGAATCATAAATCACAGGAGGTCATTTGGTTCATATTTGAAAGGGCTATCCAATTAATCTCACTTCACCTGCTCCTTCCTCATAATTATCCCCTTTCAAGTTTTTATCATTTCAAGGTAATGAAGGAGTGAGAAAGGAAAAATAACAATAGATTGTCTGCACTGATCAATGCAATGGTAAAATGAGAGGGAACAAAGTTAGGAAAACGTGCTTCACTCAAAGAGTGGAATGTGGGACTCTCTCCCACAAATCACTGTTGTTGCAGCACCTACAAATTGTTTCAAAATGGAAGTGGATATTTGCTTAGAAAAGAGGACTATTAAAGCATACAGGGAGTGAGCAGCAGAATGAGATTAGACTGGGCGAGATATTAAATGACAGTAGGGTTGGACATTGAAGGATATGGAGGGTGAGGTGGAGAGTGGGACTGAAATGGGTGTAACAGTGAAAGGCAGGGGGACTGAGCAGGAGAGTGGGATTAGACTTTGTGGGATATTAAAGCATATGGGGAGTGAACTGGAGAGATTGATTGACTGTGGGATAATGAAGTGTTTGGGGAGTGTGCATGAGAGTAGATTTGGACTAGGCTGAATATTTTTCTTCTTTATTCATGGGATCTGGGAGTTGCTGGCTAGGCCAGCATTTATTGCCCATCCCTAGTTGACCTTGAGAAGATTGTGGTGAGCTGCCTTCTTGAACCACTCCAGTCCCTGCAGTGTGGGTATACCCACAACACTATTAGGAAGGGTGTTCCAAGATTTTAGCCAAGTGACAATGAAGGAATTGCGAAATATTTTCAAGTCAAGATGGTGAGTGGCTTGGAGGGGAACTTCCAGGTGGTGATGTTCCTATCTACTTGTCCTTCTAGATGGTAGTGGTCATGGACTTGGAAGGTGCTGTCAAAGGAGCCTTAATGAATCTTGTAGATGGCACACACTGTTGCTACTATGCGTCGGTGGTAGAGGGAGTGAATGTTTGTGGATGTGGTGCCAATCAAGCGGACTGCTTTGTCCTGGACGGTGTCAAGCTTCTTGAGTGTTGTGGGAGCTGCACTTATCCAGGCAAGTGGAGAGTATTCCATCACACTCCTGACCTGTGCCTTGTAGATGGTGGACAGGCTTTGGGGAGTCAGGAGGTGAGTTATTCGTCACACAATTCCTAGCCTCTGACTTGCTCTTGTAGCCACAGTATTTGTATGCCTTGTCCAGTTCAGTTTCTGGTCAATGGTAATCCCCAGGATGTTGATAGTTGGGGATTCAGTGATGATAGTGCCATTGAACATCAAGGGGCAATGGTCGGATTCTGTCTTGCTGGAGATGGTCATTGCCTGACACTTGTGTGGCATGAATGTTACTCGCCACTTACCAGCTCATGCCATGATCACTTAACTCTGTCTATCACTTGCTGCTTATGCTGTTGGGCATGTAAGTAGTCCTGTGTTATAGCTTCACCAGGTTGACACCTCATTTTTAGGTATGCCTTGTGTGGCTCCTGGGATGCCCTCTTGCATTCTTCATCGAACCAGGGTTGACCCCATGGCTTGATGGTCATGGTAGAATGGGGGATATGCTGGGCCATGAGGTTACAGATTGTGTTTGAGTGCAACTCTGCTGCTGCTGATGGCCCACAACACCTCATGGATGCCCAGACTTGAGTTGCTAGATCTGTTCTGAAATCTATCCCATTTGGCACAGTGGTAGTGCCACACAACACGATAGAGGGTATCCTCAATGTGAAGGCGGGATTTCGTCTCCACAATGACTGTGTGGTGGTCTTTCCAGCTTAGTCAGTAGTGGTGCTACCAAGCCACACTTGGTGATGAGCATTGAAGTTCCCCACCTAGATTACATTCTGCATCCTTGCCATCCTCAGTGTTTCCTCCAAGCGGTGTTCAACTTGGAGGAGCACTGATTCATCAGCTGTTGGAGGGCGGTACGTGGTAATCAGCAGGAGGTTTCCTTGCCCATGTTTGACCTGATTCCATTAGACTTCATTGAGGACTCCTCGGGCAACGCCCTCCTGACTGCATACCACTGTGCTGCCACCTCTGCTGGGTCTGTCCTGCCTGTGGGACAGGACATATACCCAGGGATGATGATGGTGGTGTCTGAGACATTATCTGTAAAATATGATTCCATGAGGATGATTATGTTTGGCTGTTGTTTAACTAGTCTGTGAGACTAGTCTATGTGCTCTGTAGATGATGGACAGGCTTTGGGGAGTCAGGAGTTGAGTTGCTCAGTGCAGGACTCCTAACCTCTAACCTACTCTTGTAGCCACAGTATTTATATGGCTAATCCAATTCAGTTTCTGGTCAATGGCAACCCCCAGAATGTTGATAGTGCAGGATTCAGTGATCCTAATACCATTGAATGTCAGTGGTGATGGTTAGATTCTCTCTTGTTGTAGATGGTCATTGTCTGGCACTTGTGTGGAGCGAATGTTATTTGCCACTTGTCAGGCCAAGCCTGGATGTTGTCCAGGTCTTGCCGCATTTTGACATGGACTGCTTCATTATCTGAGGAGTTGCGGATGGTGCTGAACATCATGCAGTCCATCAGCGAACATCCCCATTTCTGACCTTATGATGGAAGGAAGGTTATTAATGAAGCATCTAAAGATGGTTGGGCCTAGGACACTACCCTGAGGAATTCCTGCAGTGATGTCTGAGATGATTGACCTCCAACAACCACAACCATCTTCCTTTGTGCTAGATATGACTTCAGCCAGTGGAGAGTTTTCCCCCTGATTCCCATTGACTCCAGCTTTCCTAGGGTTCCTTGAAGCCATTCTCGGTCAAATGCTGCCTTGATGTCAAGGGTAGTTACTCTTACCTCACTATTGGAGTTAAAGGGTATGGGGAGTGACTGAGAGTGTGGGGTTTGACCTGTGGAGCAAAATGCCAGCACAATCTGCTTCCATGCTGGGAACATTCTGTGATTACAGACTATCATTTCCCAAGCCTGTCTTCCAAGGAAAAGTTCTGTGGAACCTCTTGCTGTGTCTCAAAAGTGGAGCAAGTAAAACTCCAAAATTTCAATTATATTCACCCCTGAGCACTTGCCTTCCTAGGTGACAAGTTTCCATGGAATCATTCAGGAACCAAGCAGTTTCACACAGGCTTAATCAACACCATCTGTTCCTAACTAGATACTCATCCAGCTCTATTTAAAAGGTGTTAATTAGGACAATAAGCTGCTTTAGCTGAAATGTATTCCACAGAATCACTATCTTGTGAGGAGGAAGTTCTCTTTGATGTCAAGTTTTGCTCAATGCTTCTTCATTATGTGATTGATGTGATTAACCTTTGGGTTCTTTGTGATGACTGCTGTTGATTAGTTTTTCAATTCAACCCGAAAGGTCCAACCTTAAAAAACATTTCATGTACTTGTCTTTTATACTGTAAGTCTGCCAGGGTGCAGGGATCTGACTGTATAGAGTGACACCACCAATCCAAGGCAGAATGGAGACAACTTGGTAATTCTCCTAGAGGCTGCACTGTTGTAAGTGACAGGGATTGATTTTAAAGCAGATAATTTGTATTGTGTAATTATCCTCCGCTCATTTTGCTTTTATCAGGTTGATGTTGCTGCAGGTTCAGCCCGGAGTTCAGTTTGGTTGTAGGAGTTGTAGGGCCTTTAAACGTAATTTGTAGGCCATTTGCTACCGTGTGAAAAATAAGCAGACTCTGTTTGCTGTAAAATAGACTGTTTGCTCTGTTCTGTTGTCACCAGTTCTGCTGAAGGGTCGTGAGGACTCGAAACGTCGACTCTTTTCTTCTCCACCGATGCTGCCAGACCTGCTGAGTTTTTCCAGGTAATTCTGTTTTTGTTTTGGATTTCCAGCATCCGCAGTAGTTTTTTGTTTTTATGTTTGCTCTGTATCCTGCCGGAAGACCCACCTCATATTGCAAAAGCAAAATACTGCAGATGCTGGAAATCTGAAACAAAAACAAAAATAGTTGGAAAAACTCAGCAGGTCTGACAGCATCATATTCCTATTCCTCTCTGCAGATGCTGTCAGACCTGCTGAGTGTTTCCAGCTATTTTTGTTTTTGTTTCACCTCATATTGTGGCAGCCCATGGCTTATTTGACAGTACTCTCGCCTCTCTGTCAGAATGGTGTGAGTACAAGTCTCCCTCCAGGACTTGAGCACGAAAATCAAGGCTAGCACTCCAGTGCAGTGTGCTGGGAGTGCTGCACTGCCAGAGGCACCTTTTCTCAAATGAGATGTTAAACTGAGGCCACATCTGCCCTCTCAGGCGAACGTGAAAGATCTCATAGTACTTTTTCAAAGAAGAGCAGGAGGTTAACCCGGTGCCCTAGCCAATATTCATCACCAATCAACATCACAAAAACAGATAATCTGCTCATTATTACATTGCTTTTTGTGGGAGCTTGCTGTGCATAAATTGGTGTTGATCATGACAGTGACTACACTTCAAAAGTACATAATTGGTTGTAAAACACTTTAGGGTATCCTGTGGTTGTGAAAGGTTATATAAATGTAAGTTCATTTTTACTCATTGGCTGACACTGTGGTGATAACAGATATTGTGCAGAAACCTGTCCCAACCTGTTGGTATATTGTTCTGCTTTCAATTGTTATTGAGAGACTTCTGTAGTAACAAAGGAATAGTCAAACCTGACTGGGAGCATGAGAACATGCAGTCCAGGAGCTGTTTCTGCCAGTTTTAGGTGGCTTATTATAAAGCAGGTAGAAAATCTCACTGTGGGTCACAAGGGTCCAGTATTTAACAATATACTTCCAAGTATATATAGCGGGTGCATTGGTGCTAACACTGTTTACCTGGTGGACAATAAAACTAATCACCACTTCCTGATCACTAAAAAACAATTAGTGTGGAATGCAGTTTCCACTCAGTTCTGTACTGACCAAGAGACATGCAACAGAAAATGCCAGTCTGCCAGCACAGAGACAGTATTGCAAGAAAGACACACAGTAGCAAACAGGCTTTCTGGAGCCCATCGTAAATGCTGTATGGGGGAGGGGAGGGGGCAGTTTAATGAGGTGCAAAGAACTTCCAGAAATAGCTGACATGGTCACTATGTTACAACCAGAGCCTTTGTAATGGTGAATGATACTGGAGTTTGGTTAGCACCATTTTCCCCCCGATTGAAGTGGCTGCCTGTGGTGAACGTGAATGGTAGAAGTGGTCAGGCCATTTTTTTGCTTTTGATGTTCTGCTTTCACTCTCCCCAAAATGATCCTGTTGTATGGACATTGGGTGTATGAGCATTGGTTGCTCGTCCGTACTTCATCCAAGTCTCCAATCTTGAACCGTGAAGACTTCAGGTCCTACACCTTCATTTAAACTGGAGGCCAGTTGGACTAGGTGTCAGGGGATACGCTACCTGACCTACACCGTCATTTTTATCCTAAATAATTTGACATGTGGTGGTTGGAAATCTAATCTGATGCCCTCTCATCCATACTAACTTCTGTTCATCCATCGCACTATCTCTGCTCTTCTTAACTTCAGCCTTGTTATGAATTTCCATATCCATGCTTCAACAATCCCCAATATCGCACTCCCACTCTAAGTCCCAAAAATATCACCCTTGTTTGCAGTGATGAGGAGCTGTTCCAGTTACCTAATGTGCTAATAAGTTAATAGGCTCATTAAACCAATAACATTTCACAAATAAATCATCCTTAGAAACAATTATTCCTTACCTTACGTTCTCCCCTTATGAATATAAGAGGCATTCTGGTGGAAGGCCACTTACTCCTTGGGGGTAATGGTTTGTCACAATTCCACAAGATAATTATCTAGGATCAAAGTAGCAAAGATTATTTTACAGGTGGCTGAAAATGACATAGAACTAGCTGAGACTGCAAAACATTTGCAGTCAAAATAGTATCTTTATAACACCAGTATTTCTTTAAATACGGGATTTCTAGTTATTCTTCCACCAAAGACTTTAACAGAATCAGGACTTTACACCCTAGAAAAAAAATACATAAAGCTGTCCATGAGTAAAAACAGGCCTAGGAACGTAAATATAGATTGTGTCAAGTGTCTGGGCTTGTGAACTGTTCAGTCACAGAATATGAAAGTCTAATTGAGAACTGTTTTCTCCCAAGTTGTAAAGGCAGGTTTACACAAATGGGTTCAATATTATTTGAAGAATAAACACGTTATTCCCTTGAAATCTGCATGTTATCATTTCAGCATCTTTCATCAAATAAAACAAGCGTCCTAACTACCAATCTTGCATGACAAAGTCCTTGGTTAGGATTCAGGTTTTGCAGCAATATTATATCTTGAGTCTAAAGCCTGGCTTTTCACCAAGTCGGAATGACTCCTGAGCTATTTAAAAATGGCGGACGGGACCTGATTCCAGGATACCCACCCTCTTTTCTGCACGCCACAATTTTCACCAGCATGGGAAAAGGGTGTGGGTGGTGAGCCTGCATCCTGCACTCCCAACCTGTTCAGCTCCACTGCGGGGATAGGCATCTACTAGCCCCCCACAATTTCGGTGCAGTCCGACCAGATTCTCCATGACTTGTGTTTCACAGAGCCTGGACTCATAGCCGAGCATGCATAACGAGGCTTGGCTGTAAGCCCAGATCAAGAAAAGCATTAGCTCAGCAGGGGGTTCTGTTTTGACAACTGACTTATTGACTTTGCTTGGTTGACATCTTTAAGTGGTTATAATAAGTGATTCTTTCTATGATCTCCTTTGTACATGTCTTTCAATCTTTACTTTGACAAGATTAAGAGGTGTGAAGTGTTTGAAGCCTTTATCATTGATACTTTAATAGTCTGTCTGATTGACACTTTCATCGGGTTGAAGGAACAGCAGTTTTTTTTTTCAATTTGTGAACGGATGGTTTTATTCTCTCAGCAGTTCCGCACTTGCCATTGTTGTTCAATGGCCTATTGGTTATGTACATGGGGCATATTGGGTGAATGGGCATGGAAGGGGCATGAGTTGGCATGGAAAGTAAGGGGCCATGGGGGTGGTTGGGAGGTATGAATTGGCAGTAAATTGGAATGAACAGCGTGAGGGGCCATGGGGAATGGCTGGAGGAGCACGTTTGCATGGAAGGTATAAGGGACATGGGGGTGCGTGTGAGGGGTGAAGGCTAGAGTGCCTTCTCTAGAGGCTAGAGTGAAATCTTCAAACACAACTGAAATGAAGTCCTGGCAGGCCTTCTAACCAGCCCACCTCACACTCGCCCTCCCTCATGGACCCCCAACTCTGCAAGCAGAGCATCAGTGGCCAACTCCATTCTGCACCTGCACCCACCGGAACAAAGATTGTGTACTGGGGGTCTTTTTTATCGAGGTGGGTCTGGCAGGTCAGGAAATTCCCCGACTTGAGCTACTCACGTCAGTAGCCAAAATCCGGCCCTAAGTTTGTGGCATGCCCACAGAAGTTGTACTGCGTAACAAAAACTGGAGGGTATAGACTGTCATCATCTTCTTTGTCTTTAGAAACAACACTGATGTAGTTTTTAATTCAGCTGACAGCTTTTCTAAAACTTTTTCATTCAAAGCTCATGAATATTTTTAGTTATCAAATAGCTTTCAAATAATAAGTTGTCAAATAATTCTCTCCACCATTTTTTCCAGACTTGCCTAATTCCATCATCTCATCCAATCCTCCCATGCTATACCCTCCATCCCATGCTATCCCCATCCCTCCCCTCAATCCTATCCCATCCATCATGGAAACAATCTCCCCAGTGAGGATAGCTTTGTTGTTGGGCTCCCCTTACCTTCCACTGTTTTTCCGACAACGCCCTACCCCATTGCCACCATCACCACCCGGTGGCAGCCGCACATGTACCACGTGCTCCAGTTCTCCACGTGCCCCATGTGTACAAGGCACCACCCACCGAATAAACGTGCCTTTTAAACTGACCAATCAAAACAGCCCACACAGACAAAAACTGAGTATGATTGTCATTAGAGATCATATAGCATTTACAACTCAGGTATCTGACCTAAATGGTCTATGCTGTTGTTGATGTTCCACATGAGCCTCCTTCCACTCCACTTTACTTAACCCTATCAACATATTCTTCTATTTCTGCCTTATCTAGTTTCCTAAAATGGTGAAATTTAGTCTCCTTATTGTCACTTTCGGCTGAAATTATTTTTTATTCTTACACAGGACGTGGGCATCGCTGGCCAGGCCAGCATTTATTGCCCATCCCTAATTGTCCTTGAGAAGGTGGTGGTGGGTTTGGAAGGTGCTGTTGAAGGAGCCTTGTTGAGTTCCTGCAGTGCACCTTGTAGATGGTGCACACTGCTGCTACTGTGCGTCGGTGTTGGAGGGAATGAATGTTGAAGGTTGTGGATGAGATGCCAATCAAGCAGGCTGCTTTGTCCTGGATGGTGTCGAGCTTCTTTAGTGTTGTTAGAGTGGCACTCATCCAGTGAGTTGGAGTGTATTCCATCACACTCCTGACTTGTGCCTTGTAGATTGTGGACAGGCTTTGGGGAGTCAGGAGGTGAATTACTGGGAGCAGAATTCCCAGCCTCTGACCTGCTCTCGTAGCCACAGTATTTATACAGCTGGTCCAGTTCAGTTTTTGGTCAATGGTAACCTCCAGGATGTTAATGATTACGTGTTCTCCAGAAAAGATTGTCCTTGTTGAAAAAGGAGGCTGATCAGAGTATCTGCATTGTGCAGTCTGGCATAAATGGCTAACATTTCTCACCTGGGACCATTCCCCCACCTTTCTCTTATTCAGACAGTAGGGGAGATTTTCCAGAGTCTGTAAACTGAATCCCCGGGATCAGGAAATATTGGGAAATTGGGCAGAATGCCCACCTTAGCATGTCTATTGCGGGTCCGGCTTCACGAACACCAGCAGCCCTCTGGCATCTTGCCCAGAATGATCATTCTTCATGTGTGAGCCTAGATCCATCCCAAAATCCAAGCTGCCTCTCTAATGTAGTACTGAGTGTTGCACTGTGGTACTAGTGCTGCACTATTGGAGATGTTATTATTTGGATGAGACATTAAACTAAAGCCCCATCTGCCCTTTCAGGTTGATGTAAAAACAATCCAATGGCACCATTTCATTTTTTCAAAGAAGAGTAGGGCATTTCTCCCTGGTGTCCTGGCCAATATTTATCCCTCAACCAATACCAGTAAAACAGATTATCTAGTCATTATCATGTCGCTGTTTGTGGGAGCTTGCTGTGCACAAATTGGTTGCTACATTTCCGAGAACAGTGACTACACTTTAGAAGTGCTTTGTTGACTCTGAAGCACTTTGCAGTTGTGAAAGGCGCTATACAAATGCAAGTTTTTCTTTCAAGTTGTTCTTTCGATGGTAAGCCTGCTATAGAGCTTCATAGTGGTGACCCAATGTTCTAGTATAAATACAGAATAGGGCTTCCAGAAGGCGTTCTTCCCCCCTTAGCTTCAGGGTCACACTCAGTGGCACAGAGGACTAAAAGCAGCAGATAAAGCAAAAAAAAAGAAAAATACGCAGGAAGAAAAGTGAAAAGGGAGCATGTGCATGGTATTTGTTACATACCTGTGCACAGTACTTGGATTTTGCCAATGCTAAGATTAACTTGATGATGGGCTGGGATTGGGAGACCAGGGGTGAGACTGCATAAATCAATCCAGTGAACTCCTTCTTGGGGGTTAAGCCTGCAAACAAAAAAAAAATAACCACACCATTCAATCAGATTTGCGAAGTACTGTATCAGCATGAACAATACAATGGATTGCTGCAGGATTATTCATCAAGGATTCCACTTTCACACTTACCCTCATCTAAGTAGTAGAAGGGGTAATCTGCTGCATGTGTTGAGTATTGCGGGAACACAAATAATCCTCCAGGCAGTTTGTTCCACATGAGTCTATTTCGTGACACATGTGTGAATATTCTATCTTTAATGATCTGAAAAGAAGCAATGAATTGGGTCAATCATCAACAGAAAAGCTACTGCCTCATCCAGTTGATTAACTGAGTACTTTCCAATGGGCTGGCTTCCTTGGTTGATTGATTTATCCTCTTGTTCCTTTCACAGTTCGAGGCTGAGCCCTTCCTTGTACCAAGATGTGTTGAGTTGGAACCTGACTATTGGAGGGTGGGGGCATGGGTTGGGCTTTAGGTGGTGCAGGGGTTTATTATACTTACCTTTCTCCTGAAGCCTGGGTTTCCATCCAATTTGGATTGAGGAGATGAAAGTCTCCCCTCTCTCTGCTGACCGTAAGTTTCTGCAGGCTCTAACTCCCTCCTGGAGGCCATGGCCCCATGGTACAAAACTGCCCCCAATTTAGAGCGGACATGGTTCTAAAACTGGTGTGCTCATTCTTAAAAGCCATAAGACAGCATACAGTGGAAAATAGTAATCTGCCAACACTGGTATGGGATAATCATCGAAGATAAAGGGTTTGATCATGTTGGAACAGAGAACTGAAAGCTCTACTCTGCAGCTGATGTATTCACACATGGAGATGCCTCATGCTGATAGCAGGCACTGAAGGCAGAACAATTTTCTTTGGCCTTACATTTCTCAAAAATTAGCCCAGAATTCAACCTTTCTCCTTGCCAATTGAGCTGCAGTCCTTTGTTACGATGATAGTCCTACACCGAATGAATCCTGAATCTCCCTTGTTAATTATTTATTAATTATTTTTAAATGTATTCAGGTGGTGGACACTAACTGGGGGGTTCACTTGTGTTCCTATAAATAGGAACAGGCAGGAACTGTGGTCATTGGGTTAGACCGTGCATGTTTGCAATGTATATCTCTGTAAATAAATATTTATAAAAGGGTGTAAAGATTGGCTCAAGTTCTATCCTTCACCATCTGGCATTCTGCGGTATAACACCCTTACCTCAACTGAGACCAATTGTTAATTATCAATTACCTCATCTGTGCCTTTGTCATCTCCAGACTTGACAATTCTAATGACCTCCTGGCCAATCCTCCACCCTCTGTAAACATGAGCTCATCCGAAAATTCTACTGTCTGTACCTCAGCTTGCATCAAATCCTGTTCCCCCATCAACTCTGTGCTCGCAGACCAACATTGGGTTTCGATCTGGCATCCCTGGTTTCAAATCCCTTCATGGCCTCTCTCATCCCTACCTGTGTAATCTTCTTCAACCTTACAACCCTCCAAGTTCTTTGCGCTCCTCCAATTCTGGCCTCACGTGCATCCCTGATTTTCTGCACGTCTGGATAACAACAACAGCAATGACCTCAAGAATATATATATTTTTTTGCTTTCCCTGCCCAAGTCCCTTGAGCCTAATTGTAATTCACTAACCTGTCTCTCTCTCTCCCTTTAATGAAAATTTGGATGCAGAAATCTTAATGGTTGATGGCATAGATCAGAAAAGAATTAAATTCGGAATCCATTGTTTTGCAATATAAATATTTTACATATGAAATTCATGCAGGAGCAATCCTTTGTAGCTGCATTGGAGAATTGATAAACATTACACAGGAGTCAAACCACCCACTTGATCTCATTGAGTTTCTCAAAGCATCCGGGGGAAATGAGTGAACTTCAACACTCCGGTTACCTGCTGACCTTTTCCTAAGCTCCATAATCAGTGTGCCAGTCAAACATTTCCTTAATCCTATCAACCAGAACTAGTCAAAGTGGTGTCTTCATCAGCTGAGCAATCGGGCAGAAACAGGAATTTTACTGTGCACATAATAAATGGATTGAGGAGCCCAGCTCAGTCAATTCTACGGTACATTGAGTTTAGAATTAAATCTATTCAGCACCACTTCACAGATCGAGAATAATGACTCTGAATTTATTGTGGGAAGTGCAACAACTAATTGATTAATTGACCGTTGATCAACTTAAGGAGTCAAGTTTCTTTGTAGAAAGGCTGCCGCTGTCATTGGTCAGAGTATCACCAACTCTTTCTCCTCCCTCCCAATTTGGCATAGCTTCATTAAGTCCTTACTGCCATGTGTGAGTGTGAGTGTGAGTATGAGTGTGTGTGGGTGGGTGTGTATGAGTGAGTATTTATATGTACATGTATGTAGGTATGCATGTGCGTGTGTGCAGGTGAGTGGTGTGTGCATGTATCAGTGCATGTTTGTATATGTATATGTTTAGGATGAGCGTGTGGGTGCGCATGTGGCAAATGGCTGTGTGTGTGTGTCTGTGATGATGGTGGTGAAGGGGTTTGAGTGTGTTTGTGTGGGAATGGGTGTGTGTTGGGTGGTAGGGATATGTATTTGTATAAGAGAATGGGCGGGTGTGTGCACATGCACCTGTGTATCTCTGCAACAGTAATAGACATTTATTCCCCTGGGCAGAAAGATGGAAACTGTTGGATAAACTTGAACAGTTACTCTGCAGAGAATTATCCCTCAGTGGTTCAGAGAATGGCACATGCAATCCTCAGCATGGAACCAAAAATGTCTAGGGTTTGACCCATGGTCTGAACTGAGTTAGTTTGGGCAGACGCTGAGTTACTCAACATGCCTCAGCACATCTGGGATAAGTGATTGAATTCTGTTAGAAAGGGGGTGTGTGTGGATGTGCGTGAGGATGGGTTCAGGAGCTGCATTGTATCTGTGGTCAAATAGCTCACTGACATTTACATATGAAGAATAACCAACTGGTCAAGGTCAAGGAGAATGCTAAAGCTGGTGGCTCTTTAATTCTACATCCCACTCTGACCTCTCTGGCTTCAGCCTCCTACCCTGCTCCAATGAAGTTCAAAGGAGCAGCATCTCTTTTAATGGGGCAGTTTACAGCTTTCTAGACTTGGTATCAAGTACAGCAATTTCAGATCATAACCACTGCTCCAGTTTTTTGGACAGCAAATGCTGGTAATGATCCTACTATTGCTATTTACACCTCCCCTAGAGCCACCTATTGATTATTTTCTTGTCACAATATCATCTCCCAGCACCATCATCTTGTTTGCCATTTAACCACTCCTCTGCCTTACAGCCTATCACAGTCTTTCCCTTTTTCTTTTTCCTTCCTCCCTTCTGTCCTTTCCTTGACTGTATTTTCTTAAATACTATTGCATCTCTAACCCACTCCAGTTCTGATGAAAAGTCAGTGATCTGAGATGTTGGACCTGATATGAACTCTATGCAAGTGGATGGGCTTTGAACGGGTTAAGATTAGGCCCTTTACATCTGTTTCCATCTTCACAGGTGTTGGCTGACCTCCCAGGTAAATTCCAGCACTTTTTGTAGAATCATAGAATCTTACAGCACAGTGGGGAACGCCCCCTCTCCAATTAGCCCGTCATACCTGTGCCAACAATTTGAACCAGCAGTCCGATTTAGTCCCAGTCCCCAGCTTTCTGCCCAGAAGCCTGAAAATTAGTGCTCTTCAATTGTATGTCCGAAACTCTGTTTTGACTTTTGCTGGAGCGATGTTCCACCATGGGGCCAAGGAAAAGCAGAAAGGAAAAGGCTTATATTTTAGGGATCAAATTATTTTTCTTGATTGGTTTAACTTGCAGGTGCAATTGGAGTTGCAATTTCAGGGTTAGCATCTGTGATGTCAGGAGGCCGCAAGCCGAGCAGGAACGGGGTATTTTATTTAAGTCATCTCGGGTTGAGGATGTTGCCAGCAAGGCTGGCATTTAATGCCCATTTCTGGTTGTCCTGAGAGCAGTTAAGCAGTTAAGATTTAACTACGTGGTGTGGGACTGGAGTGACCTGCCAGCCTACACCAGGTAGGGACAGCAGGTTTCCTTCCCGAAATGACATTAGTGAGGGTTTCGTAATCACTTTGAGAGACTATATTTTAAACACTGTGTTCAAATTCTTAAAGTGCCATGATGAAATTTGAATTCACGCTCTCACATAAGAGCTATCTTGACAATTACATTGTTAAAGTTTGTTAATGTCATGTCAATAACATTGTTAAGCTTTAAGAGAAGCAGGTAATGGGTATTAATTGTCTTTGAGCACATATAAATAGGGGACGGATGGGACACTGGGTTGTATGCGAGGAGAGCTTTGAAACTGAACAAGTCAATAAACTCTCAATAAAGGAAGGTTTTGTGTCTTGGTTTCAGCTTCACCAACTGGCTTGGATCCTATTAACAACAAGTGTGAGCCTAGTCAGCAAATGTTGCCAGTGTATTTCACTGTGAGGGTCAGCACAGTGAACTCCAAATTGCCCTCAATCTATGGGTTATATTTTAAGGTCAGCAGCAAAGGAACAGTGCTCGCCACTGCACTTAAAAGCTACCCACAGATCTTTCGCCGGCTGTTGAGCTGCAACTTGTGAGAAGAGTCATACGGACTCGAAACGTTAACTGCGTTCCTCTCCGCGGATGCTGTCAGACCTGCTGAGTTTTTCCAGCTATTTTTGTTTTTGTTTCAGATTTCCAGCATCTGCCGTATTTTGCTTTTATATAATTAGAGATTGTTTGCTGCGTGATGCCCGCTACGGGTGAACTGTGGTATGTGTGAGCAAGGCAAGCAGCAGCATTCCTTCTTCAACCAATCAGATTGAAGAATCCAATCAGACAGGCCGAACCTGAGCCAAGGGGTGTAACTTAGAATATTTATTTCAGTGTAAAATCACATTTAAAAAAAACAAAATGAAGAGAGGAAAAGAAAGTTTTAAATTTAAATTTTTTATTTAAAGCCCCCAAAATAATTAAATCCTGGGGGAATGAGGCTCAACAAATGTAAAATTAAATTCTTAACGTTACAGAGATTACTAGCAGTAATTATGATTATCATCCTGCTAAAAATACCCATTTGAATGCACCAGCCCGGACTTGTTCTGGCAAGTTTAATGAGTATCTGATGGGTAAGAACTGCAACTTCTTGCCCTTAGTATATTTAAATGCTGAATCTCTCAGCAAGATACCAGTGTATCTGTATTGGTGTGGAGGAGAAGGGTAGATCAGACAGTAACTTCCTGATTTCCATCTTTAACTGCACACATATGGATGCTGAAACTTGAACAAAAGTGACCGTCTATAGCCTCCCTGTCATTCCTATTGCAAAGCTGGGCCATCGTCCACTGTACAACAAGTACTATATCCCTGTTCCTTCACTGTCGCTGGGTCAAAATCCTGGAACTCCTTCCCTAACAGCACTGTGGGTGTACCTGCACCACATGGACTTCAGCGGTTCAAGAAGGTGCCTCACCACCACCTTCTCAAGGGCAATTAGGAATGGGCACTAAATGCTGACCCAGCCAGCGACACCCACATTCTATGAATGAATCAATTTAAAAAATAAATTACTGGACCATGGTCAGGAACAGAATAACTGGCACATTTTCTTCTCCCCACCAACCCCCAGTCCACTGGCTTCAGGTGACGAGGCCCAACTGTGGCATCTCGGGTGCTGTGGCCCTGGTTGAGGTCATGTTCATCAACTTCAAATTGATGGCTTAAAACGTACTCCGGCTGATCTTCCGTTCCAATTTGCAATATTCATATCCTTTTATTTGAAGCTGCATGTTTTATTGAAAGGTCTTATTTTCTATTTTCTTTCATGAGATACCCCACACATTGATTAGGCAATGTTCTCCACACTACGCTGCATTGCCAGTGTTTAAAGTGCAATGTGATGACAAAGTATTAAGTTCAGCCTCCTTATTTCACCTAAACAAATGCATAGTCTCACTATCTCCATTATTCTGCTCAAAGCTCCAGAGTCATTTATTATATCTTCCTCAGAATCATGTGATTGTACTGCACTAATGATTTAAATACTTTATTATGTGCCAGTTACACAACACGTGTTGTTTTGGTGTGGAGGGATTATCTTCTTGGTGATCAACACACTCTTTTCCCAATGGCTCTGTCACTGCATTCTGATAAATAAACAGCAATGACAACACACGTAAGAAAAGTAAAATTGCAAATTGAAGAGAAAGCTACTTGGCTCACCAAACCTCTGACTTTCACAGCCCATTTACATTCTATTCCATCTTGAGCCCATCCATTTATTTTCCATAGGTTAAGTACAATCCACCGATCATGGAGCCTAAAAGCTCACCACAGTCCCCTCCCCCCACTCCACCCCCACTAGGGCCATCTGTCGTTTGTTAATTTTGTTCTTTCCAGCGTGTTTACCCTTGTCCTGCTATTACCACATTCTGCTTTCTGACCTTAATACCACCATCAGCACCTCCTTTAGCCAGTACCACTACCATTAACACCCCTTTGTCCTTTTATTCATGACATCTTTGTCAATCTCTCCTTTGCCTCCACCTATCGCTGGCCTTCCATCACCTACTCCGCTCCCCTTAAACAGTATAAATTTCATCACATTTTTACTTCTCTTTAGCTCTGAAGAAGAGTCATACAGACTCGAAACATTAACTCTTGTCTTTCTCTTCACGGATGCTGTTAGACCTGCTGACTTTTTCTAACGTTTTCTGTTTTTGATCATGGAGCCTACCCTGCCCAATTACACTGCTTACGCAGTCCAAATACAACCCGCCTATTTAATTTCCTAAGGGAAATTCTGATTAAATCCTTCCATTCCTTAAATGCAATCATGCCACATTACCATGCCTCTCCTATTCAACTTTGGTTGGCTGCTCCAGAGTAACTCGAATCATCACATTCCATTGTGTATTTGATGATCTCGGTCTATACTTAGCCGTGTAACTTATCAGTCGCATCCTCCCATCATTAAGCTGATATCTATCAATGAGGGTTTAAGCAGTAGATGAGCTGTGGCAGAGGCAGAGCTGGGATGTTACGGGGCTAGAGGTAGGTGATCTTGATGTTGTTGAGGATATGGAGTGGGAAGCTTATGGTTAATTAGGGCATACAGGTTGTGAACAGTCTGGTTCAACCACAGACATTGGCCATGGGAAGGTTTGGAGGTGGTGGCTAGGGAGCAGGGTTTGTGGCGGGGACAGGAGGCAATGGCTTTAGTCTTCCCAATATTTAATTTGAGAAAATTTATCTGAAATGTTTTGTAGCTGTATGATAATGTCCCACACCACCCAGAGACCCTGATACAACAGCTAACAATTCACTCATAACAAGAATATTTAGTCTTTTTGGTTTCTATCTCAGACAAAAGGTGACAAACTGTCTCACAATTTATTCACTGTGCCTGACATATATCAGCACCACAATATATTCTCCATTACACATACATTCCATTTTTCCTTATCAGTCAACACATTATGTACAAATTTACACACCATCATGATCTCCAAGTCAAATGGCATCACCAGCGCACTCACAATACTGTGAGAGAGAAAAAAAACACTATCTGACTAAGGAATTCAGAAGAAACATTGTTACCCAGACAGTGGTCAGAATGTAAACCATACTGCTACATGGAGTAGTTGAGGCAAATAGCATAGATGTATTTAAGAGAAGGCTAGATAAATATATGAGGGAGAAATTGAAGGATATAATAACAGGGTTAGAGGAGCGGAGAGGGAGGAGGCTCATGTGGCAAATAAACACTGGCTTAGACCACTTGAGCTAAATGTCCTAATTCTTTGCTGTAAAATTCGATGTATTTTTATTCAATTGTCATAAATCAGTGGCCCTGATAATATAGGATACAGAGAACATACTGGGATAATATATCTCAAGGTGAGTGGTAGGCAATTCCCTAGTATGTATGTACATGTACTGAGACGTGCCGCATTTCAACTGTTGCACATGGCAACTTAAAAGAGAGAGAATGAAAGCTAATGATTTCCTTCTGGTTCTTGTGCTCTTGGGAAGGAGCTGGGCACTTTTTAAATTCATTCTCAGAAAGTGGACATCAGGGGCAATGCTGGCATTTATTGTCCAACCCTAGTTGCTCTGAGAAGGAGGGATGTAACTGAATGTGTTTGCGAGGCTGCTTTTGAGGGCAATTAAGAACTGGCCATTTTGGTGTTGGACGTGAGTGACATATAAGCCAGACGGGGTAAGCACGGTAGATTTCCTTTTCTAAATGATATTCAGTTTAGTTTCTATGACAATCTGACAGCTCCATCAGTCATTTTCAACTGATACCAGCTTTATCCTTGGAGTTTTTAAAGTTGAATTGAAATTCTGAAACTGCCATGGTGAGTTTTGAACTCACATTCTCTGAGTTATCAGCCCAGGCCTCTGGATTACGAGTCCAGTCATATGTGGCGGAATCTTCTGCCCTCTCTCATGGCACGTTTGGAGGCAGGGAGGGTATCTAATTGGGTGGGAGAATGACGGGTGAGCACCTCGCCGCTGTCCTGCCTCCACCCCAATTAAGCCTGGGCAGGAAGGCCTGTGGTCGATCTTCCTACCCTCATCACCAGTTGAGGCTTTTAAGTGGGCAATTAATGATCACTTAAGGGCCTCCTCCCACCCACACAGGTATTAATCCAGCTGCGGGCAGGCCTGGCGCCATGCGGACTGTTTGTTCTCTTGGGGTGGGCATGATCCCTCCTTCAAAGGCACTCAGTGCCTGATCGAGGAGCCCAGCATTGGGAAGGTGGGGTGGGGGATTGGGGTGGTCTACTGAGAGCCAACCCCCTGCCCTTAAAGCTGACACCCCCTACATTTCCCTGCACCTTCCTCCGCCACCCAACAAAACCCCCTCCCGCCATTACTTACCTCTGGCCTAGGTCACTCCACGATCTTGGGCCTTTGGTGAGTGTCTTTACTGCAGTAGCCACCACCTCCCCTGTGCCGCCGCTAAGCAAAAGAGCTTCTGGCCTCCAATTTGCCAGCAGCTCTTGGTGGGCAGGACCTCTGGCCCTAGGGTCCTGATTCTGGGGAAAGGCCTGTGGCTGGCCTCTCCACTGCCTGATTGGCTTGTGGTTCCACAGGCCTCCCCTAAAGGAGGTGACGCAGGTCTCGTGCCGGCTCTCCAGCTGACAGGCAAAATCCCCATCACCTCCACGAGATTCCATAACCACAACACTAAAGTAAGGAGCTGCCAGTTTATAACAACAACTTGCATTTATATTACTCCTTTAACATAGTAAAAGAGTCCAAGGCATTTAGGAGGATTATTAAACAAAATTTGACTCTGAGCCCCATAAGCGACAGTTGGAAAGGTGGTCAATGAGGGGGGTTTGAAGGAGCAACTTAAAAAGAGGAGAGAAACAGTTAGTCTTTAACTGACCTCAAAGAGTGTGTCTACTTGCAACAATTATGCTTTGTGGCCTTAAACAGATAAGACTGGATTATACACAGCTGCACTTTAGCAACAGGATTATACATCATGCATTAAGTGGCATAAAACTCCTGCCCTAAGGAAGTCTTGGAATATGGGACTAGGACAAGAAAGTAGAGTTCAGGTAGATCAGCCATGATCTTATGGAATGGTTGAGAAGGCTCGAGGAGCCTTGTAGCATCTTCCTGCTCCTATTCCTCATGCTCTAACTGAGCAACATGCTGTATATTACTGGGGTATGTTACTGGGGTATATTATTCAAGGGATTTTTAATGCAATGAGTGAATGGCTGTAATCTTATGACTTAAATCCTTTTCTAAAGCTATAGCTTCATTATTCTGCCTAAAATTCTGTATATTTGATTCTCCTGTTTACGTCTAATAAATGGATCTTGTGTATACGGTAGGACAAGCAGGCTAAATGAGCTAAGTGTTCTAACCAAGGTCAGTCTGCCAATCTTAAACCTTTGCTCAGTTGTCAAACCTCCAACCTCCTCTCAATTTGACAATTACAGGAAACCAGTGTTATGCTTGTAATGAAAGCCTCAGCATGTTTAATACTGGAACCAGGGCCAGAAAGCTAATTAAAGTACATGGAAGTGCAAGGCTTTAATCAACTTCGAGTCCCTTTATTATAATGAAACGTGCCAGATCACTCATCAAGACATTAGGTCAGACACATGGATGAGACAGCTGGTGTCCTTTACCAGCAACGGGAGATAATTTGGGTATTCGCCAGATAAGAGAGGTGGGGCTCTTATGTGCTGGACCATTACTGCTCACTGGCACAAACTTGGCATCAATGCGCCAAGACCTAGTTCCCAATCCACCAACTGAGCCAAGGTTGACAAAAATAATATTACCCATAAAACATTTCCCAAATGACAAAGAAGAGTTGTAAAAAAATAAATCAATAATGAAGGTTGTTTCACTCACCTCCAATGTGGTCGATACAATCTTTTCTACAGAAGAAAAATAAGCATCCCACAAGAACTGGGTGTGCTGTCGGAATGCCAGGATTTTGTCATTGTCAATAGATCTGACTGTTGATGGAACCTATAAAGTAGAATGGGAGAGGCTTTTAGTTCAGCTTGCACAATCAAGCACTGCTCAGAGACACTTTGTAAAAACATTCAGCTCCCACCATCTGCTTGCTGGTAGACTTCCAGCAGAGGCTAATTACCAGCACCATTCGCCACAGTGATGGGTTTAATCCAACAATTAGCCATGTTGCTCCTTAGCTCAAAAATCTGTCTACCCCTGTCCTACAATGGGGCATCCACAACCCTCAGATATATAAAATAAAACAGCAATTTATAGAAATTACAATTCAAGCTAGGTTTGATTAAAGTAGATTGAATTAAACGAGGCAACACTTAATTAATAACGGTTGGACACAATCCATCAAAAGGCTTCAACTTGCTATTTCAATGAAGCCCGCATTTAGGTTACAGCCTTCAGTTTCTCATCTGGAAGATGCCACTTCAGATAGTGCAGCATTCCTTCAGTACTACATAAGTGTCAACCCAGATTCTTTGCTCAAGTCCTGAAGTGAGATTTGAACCCACAATCTTCTACCTCAGAGATGAATGTGCCACCTGCTGAGCCAGAGCTAATGTCACTAGTTGGAGGTGTTACCTAATATGGAACTGAACTAGATGAGAAGGTCCAGGATGGATTCCCTAGCTTGCATTGAGTTAGCTGATCTCAGATCAGGTATTAATGGCAATTGACTTTATTGCCCCTGTACTTGGGAGGGGAAATCAGCTAGGATTTCTACAGGCCAATTAACTATTATTTAAGGGCCTCATTCCCACCACTGCCAGTATTTTACTTCTGCACTGGATCCAACACTAGTATGTACAAGTGACATTTTCAATCCTGAGAGAATTTTCCTTATTCACTCTTTAAAAACAGCAACCATCAAAATCTGTGCAAAGGAAGTGAGATAGAGTCATCCCAGTCAACAAGGGAACTGGACTTGTTTACTTTGTGGGAAACTAAGTTGTTGAATATACAATACCATTTTTATATTGGTATTGGTACCAGAAAAATGATGATACTTGGGGCAGAATCTTCTGTTCTCACTGGTGGTGAACTTGGAGGCAGGAAGGGCGTGTCATTAGGTTGGAGGGGAAATCAGCCAGGATTTCTACTCCTGATTGCTATTCAATGTCTCTTGCTAGAAAATGTGCATGTTAAGGGAGAGAACAGGATGGGTCTCAGGCACCAGAAGTTGGCTTATGTCATTGGCCTGAGAGGTGGGGAGAAAACTATGGGCAGATGGGGAAGCAACAAAGAATAAAACTTTAATCAATAATGACCAGATGAAATCAATAACAATAAACAAGGATGGTAATATCCAAACTGACAGTGTGTGTGATTGAATAAAGAATGTGTGTAGTGTTCTGTGAAATTGAGGATAGGCAGGCTGACTGAAAGATTCAACCCAATGGCCCTCCTGCTATTAACTCGTCTATCTTCAGTTCCGTGGTACAGGAAAGGTGTCCTTTCATTAATGAAGAGGTGCTGACTAGAACAAAAAGTGGGAGTCAAACACATTCAGAATATCAAACATACTTCACTAAGTGAAACAATGAACAGCTGGGACATGTGTGTAAAATGCAGAAGTAGATATAAGAACAGAAGTCAAAGAATAGTGACCATGGTTATGTTACCAGGGATGCTCATTGAACTAAGCAACATAAAGGGGACTCACCAGCCAACTAAGTGCATTCCTGGAGAAATTGAGGTAGTTAATGAGCATGGACTGGTTGGGCCGAATGGCCTGCATCTATGCTATTTATTCTATATAATTCTATGCAACCTTTCTTTTTGTGTTTTCACAAACCCTCAGGCATAACTTGTGTCAAAATGTGCCACTGCTTCTCAAAACTATGGTTATACTCCTGAACACAACATGGTTGTGAGGAGTGTGACCTAAAACTATTGTAGTTGCTAACCCACTGCAACACTGCAATTAAAATAGCATCTCTTTGACATCTCCTTGATTTTTAAAATATTATTGGGAAATAGGTGGGTCGATGCAATACAGAGTCTCACTCATCAATTTTTCTCATAAGGATCTGAGTATTGAAGCATAACAAATATTGACCAGCAAAAGAGTAGGGGTTGAGAGGAATACTGGGAGTATGGAGATGTAAAAGATGAAGAATGATATAAATAAGAACATAGCATGAACAAGAAACGCTGCCTGCACAGAGGGCTCAAGAAAGATGACTGCAATAGTTTGAGGGGGTTTCAAAGATGGAAATTGCTAGAACTCCTTTCATGGTCCTGTGCAAAGCAACACACACAACAAGAAGTCTAGGAAGGCCAGGGAAATGCTGGAGAGACAATGTCAAGGGGGCTTGGAACAGAAAGGGGTACATGTCACTTAAGTGGCCAGGCTGGTTCAGAACCAGCAACAACGGAGTGATTTTGTTTATCATCACTTCTGAGTGGACAGACAGTGTTTTGGTACAAGTAATGAGTTAGGAGCTATGACTAAGTGAATAGTTTTGCTGAGTCCATTCAGTACCTGGACTTACCTGGAGTAGGAGCCTCTCGTCACCCACCACAACAGCCTTGCTCCAGTCAATGACATCAGAGAAAGGTAGCTCCCAGCCATTACTGAGCAGAACCGGGATACAAGCAGCCTAGGATGAAGCAAAAAGAAATAAACTTAACTCAATAACTGAACATTGTTTTTCATAGATATACAGTGTCAGGAATTTAAGGATCCTTTGGTTGAGACCAATCAACTCAGCAGAGACATCTGGTTTCTCACACTTGACTGTGCATTTATCAAGTGACACCATCATAGGATCGTCCAGGACAGTTTCAAACATCTCTGCTACCTTTTCCAACCTCTTTTAAAGAGGAGCCTCAGCATTGGACCCTTTGAACTGAACGATGGGTCTGAAATGAGAAAGTCATTCTTCTTTCTAAGAGTTGTGAAAACCCTGGTATTTAGCAGGGAGTCACATAATGCATTATCTCTTCACAACTTAACCCATTATTTATTTATTCTTTTTGGTCCTCATCATGTATTCAGTTCAAATAGTATTGAGAAAGCTCCATTAAAGAAATGGGCTCCAAATCACAGACTCATTGCAGCAGACAAGTGACAGGAAGGGAAGGGAAGGAACATTCACTGAGCTTAGGACTGCCAACATTGGGAGGGTGTATTCTTGGAGGTGTCATCACATGACCTCTTGCCTTCAACCACCCCATCCTCGCAATCACTGCCATTGGTCGCCTGACACCCATCCTCACGATGCCCCGCCTTCCTATGACCAACTCATCATTACTTGATTGGGTGATTCTTGACTGCCAGTCAAACAGCCTTTCACTCCTAGCTCCAATATTTTTAGAACTAATAAACAGGAGTATTCAAAGAAGATTAAAAACAAAACACAAATTGTTTGATGCCCCTATGAATGTTTGCCCCAGCTATGCTTACAGCAGTGTCTGGAGATTAGACTTTCATTCCTGAAAACCTCAGGGCAATTCTGGACGATTGGCAACTCGAACTGAGTTGCTGTCAGACACCTGCCAACTCATGGCAAATGGCCTACTTCCAGCTTTGTCACGAGCATAATACTGCGTGCCCACCGAAGCAAGAAAGTCCAAAACAATATAGTGATTTGCTGAGGAACTTAATACAAGGGTCAATGTGCTGAGTGTGGGACACCACCTAGGTGGAGGAGAGTAAAGAGAGAAGCTGAGGTAAATCAAGAAGTCCTGGGTAGCTACTCAAGGGCAAGCTTGAGGTTTAAAAGGTTATAGAATAAAGGAGGAAGGGAAGAATAAGGGAGGGGAGGTGTTTCACAGCTTTTGATGCCTTTGGAACGAATGAGTCAAAAAAGATCTGCATTTTTACAATGTCTTATCATGTCCCTCAGAAACATCTCAAAGTGCTTAGCATACGATAAAATGCACTCTCCAGTCACTGTTGTCAGGTGACTAAAGACAGAGACTGTTTTGTGTTTCACAAAATCCCACAACTACAATGAGGCAAGTGACTAATTAATTTGATTTTTTGATGTTGTTGGTTGAGGGACAAATGTTGGCAGGGACACAGGGCCAGAACTCACTGTTCATCTTTAAATAGTTTATTTGCTGGGAATATTGATGTCCCTTTCTTCTATTCAATCTTTCTAACTCAATTGTTTTCATCAACGTGAAAAAATAATCCAGTCAGTGACAATTTCCATTTCCTTGCTCACGAGGTGGTGGCAATGTCACTGGACTAGCAACCCAGAGGCCCAGGCTAATGCTCTGGGGACCCAGGTTCAAATCCCACCACATCAGATGGTGGAATTTAAATTCAATCAAAAGCTAGTCTCAGTAATAGTGACCATGAAACCATTGTCGTAAGAACACATCTGGTTTACTAATGCCCTTTAGGGAAAGAAGTCTGCTGTCCTGGTCTGGCCTACATGTGACTCTTAAATGGCTTAGCATCAACTACCACGAAGCCTAAAAGGAATGAAAATGGATGGACTGCCTGGCTTCTGCCTAGGCACCGGAAACAACAATGGCACACGCAGCCCTGCTGACCCTGCAAAGTCCTCCTTGCTAACATCAAGCAACAGTCTGACATAATCATGCTCATGGAATCATATCTTACAGGTAACGTCCCAGACACGGCCATTGCCAGCTAATGAATCAGTGCTCCTCCATGTCGAACACCACTTCAAAGAGGCACTGAGAGTGGAAAGGGAACAGAATGTACTCTGGGTGGGGGACTTTAAGGTCTCTTCAGTGGAGCTGTTATGGCACTGTTTGTATATGAAATACTGCCATATGTTTAAATTTTATTGTGATTTTTTTTTTAAAGATCTTTTTAACCAGCAGTGTGAGGTGTCCTTTTTCTTCCTGACCCCACCCCCTTCATTTTTCCTTCTCCTGCAGCATCCCTCCACCAACCTCGAAGAGCTGGTTTATTCCTGGGTGAGGGACTTTAAGGTCCATCACCAAGAGTGGCTCAGTAGCACCACTACTGACCGAGCGGGCCGAGTCCTAAAGGACATAGCTGTTGACTGGATGTGTAACAGGTGCTGAGGGAACCAACAAGAGGGAAAAACCTACTTGACCTTGTCCTCACCAATCTACTTGTTGCAGATGCTCTGTCTATGACAATATTAGTAGGAGTGACAACCGCACAGTCCTTGTTGAGATAAAGTCCAGCCTTCACATCGAGGATACCCTCCATTGTGTTGTCTGGCAGTCACCACCATGCTTAATGGGATGGATTTTGAAAGAACCTAGCAACTCAAAAGTAGGCATCCATGAGGCGCTGTGGGCCATCAGCAGCAGCAGAATTGTATACAACCACAGTTTGTAACTCATGGCCTGGCAAATCCCCCACTCTACCATTACCATCAAGCTTAGGGATCAACCCTGGTTCAATGAAGAGTACAGGAGGGTATGCCAGGAGCATAACCAGGCATTCCTAAAAATGAGGTGTCAACCTGGTGAAACTATAACACAGGACTGCTTGCATAGACAGCATAAGCAGCAAGTGACAGATAGAGCTAAGTGATCCCACAACCAATGGATCAGGTCTAAGCTCTGTAGTCCTGCCACATTCAGTTGCGAATGGTGGTGGACAATTAAACAACTAATAGAAGGAGGAGGTTCCATAAATAGCCCTTTCCTCAACGATGGGGGAGCCCAGCACATCAGTGCAAAAGATAAGGCTAAAGCAGTTGAAACCACCTTCAGCCACAAGTGCTGACTGGAGTCCTCCTGAGTTTCCAGCATCACAGATGTCAGTCTTCAACCTATTCAATTCGCTCCATGTGATATCAAGAAATGGCTGAATGCACTGGATACTGCAAGATCTAAGGGCCCTGACAACATTCTGGCAATAGTGCTGAAGACTTGTAGAACCAGAACTAGCCACATCCCTAGCCCAGCTGTTTTAGTACAGCCACAACACTGGCACTTACCCAGCTATGTGGAAAATTGCCCAGGTATGTCCTGCGCATAAAAATCAGGACAAATTCAACTTGGCCAATTACCACCCTACCAGTCTACTCTCAATCATCAGTAAAGTAATGGAAGGGATCATCAACAGTGCCATCAAGGGGCACTTACTCAGAAATAACATGCTCACTGAAGCTCAGTTTGGGTTCTGCTAGGGCCACTCAGCTCCTGACTTCATTACAGCCTTAGTCTAAACAGGGATAAAAGTGCTGAACTGAAGAGGTGAGGTGAGAGTGTCTGCCCTTGACATCAAGGCCGCATTTGACTGAGAATAGCTTCAAGGAGCCTTAGCAAAATTGGAGTCAATGGGAATTAGGGGGAAAGCTCTCCAGTGTTTGGTCATACCTAGCACAAAGAAAGGTGGTTGTGGTTGTTGGAGGTCAATCATCTCAGTCCCAGGACATCACTGCAGGAGTACCTTAGAGTAGTGTCCGAGGCCCAACCATCTTCAGCTGCTTTATCAATGACCTTCCCTCCGTCATAAGGTCAGAACTGGGAATGTTTGCTGATGTTTGCACAATGTGCAGCACCATTTGCAACTCCTCAGATACCAAAGCAGCCTGTGTCCCTATACAGCAAGACCTGGGCGGCATTCAGGCTTGGGCTGATAAATGGTAAGTAACATTTGTGCCACACAAGTGCCTGGCAATTACCATTTCTAACCAAACAGAATCCAACTATCTCCCCATGACATTCACTGGTATTACCATCGTTGAATTCCCCACTATCAACATCCTGGGGGTCACCATTGACCAGGAACTGAACTGGACAGGCAATATAAATACTATGGCTAGAAGAGCAGGTCAGAGGCTGGGAATTCTGCACCACGTAACTAACCTTCTGACTCCCAAAACCTGGCCACCATCTATGAGGCACAAGTCAGGAGTGTGATGAAATACTCTCCACTTGTCTGACTGAGTGCAGCCCCAACAACAGTCCAGAAGCTTGACACTATCCAGAGCAAAGCAGCCCATTTGATTGGCACCCCATTCACCACCACTGATGCACGGTGGCAACAGTGTATACCGCCTGCAAGTTATACTGCAGCAACTCAACAAGGCTCCTTCAACAACACCTTCCAAACTCCGAACCTTTATCACCTAAAGGACAAGGGCAGTGGATACATGGGAACACCACCGCCTGCAAGTTCCCCTACATGTAACACACGATCCTGACTGCGAATGATATCGTCATTTCTTCACTGTTGCTGGGTAAAAATCCTGGAACTCCCTCCCTAACAGCACTGTGGGTGGACCTACACCACATGGACTGCAGTGGTTCAAGAAGGCGGCTCACCACCACCTTCTCAAGGGCAATTAGGTATGGGCAAAGAATGCTGGGGGCTAGCCAGTGACGCCCACATCACGAGAAAGAATAAATAAATAAAGCTCTGTAAAATGTTTGACAACTGACAAGTTTCAAAATAATGAGATGTGTATCACTTTGGCTGTCATAGCAATCGTGGAAAAATGGCACTGAAGCAAAAAAAGTACAGTATAACCCTTTGCATTAAATGTAGGATTGCTTAGCAATGTGCCAAAGAAGAACTTCCACAAATTTGCCTTTTTTTTCTTCATTTCTTTTCTTCATTTCAAAGCAAGAAACATTAGAACATAAGAAATAAGAGCAGGAGTAGACCATATGGTCTATTGAGCCAGCTCCACCCGTCTCTTTGATCGTGGCTAATCTTCGGCACCAAATCCACTTTCCCACTCTCTCCCCATATCCCTAGATTCCCTGAGACTAAAACTCTGTCTAACTCAGCCTTAAATATGTTCAATGTTGGAGCATCCACAACTCTCTCGGGGTAGAGAATTCCAAAGAATCACAATCCTTTGAGTGAAGAAAGTTCCCCTCACCTCAGTCCTAAATGACTTAAATGATCAGACCCTTAACCTGAGACTGCCCCTGTGTTCTAGGTTCCACAGCAAGGGGAAACAGCTTCTCAGTGTTCACCCTGTTGAGCCCTTTCAGAACCTTGTATGTTTCAATGAAATCACATCTCATTCTTCTAAATTCCAGGGAGGTACAGACTCAATTTAATCAGCCTCTCATCATAGGACAACCTTCTCATTCAGGAACCAATCCAGCGAACCTTTGCTGTACTGCCACCAATGCAAGTAAATAATTTCTTAAATATGGAGGCCGAAAATGCACATAGTCCCCCTGGTGTCGTCTCACCAAAGCACTGTACAACTTTAACAAGACTTCTTTATTCTTTTACTCCAATCCCCTTGCAATAAAGGCTGACATCTCATTCACCTCCCTAATTGCTTGCTGTGCCTGCATGCAAAATTTCTGTGTTCCTTGTACAAGTACACCCAAGTCCCTCTAAACAAAAATATTTACAAAGCTTTAAAACATATTTTAAAACATATTCTGTTTTTCTCTTCTTACTACCAAAGTGAATAACCTCACACTTCCCCACATTATACTTCCTCTGCCACTTTGTTGCCCACTCACTTAACCTGTCTATATCTCTTTGCAGCCTCTTGATGTCTTCCTCACAACTTATATTCCCATCTAGCTTTGGATTGTCAGCAAACTTAGATGTCGTATTCTCGGTCTCGTCGATTAAGCCATCAATATAGATTGTAAATATCGGAGGCCCCAGCATCACTCCTTGCAACGCTCCACTAGTTATAGTCCACCATCCTAAAAATGCCCTGTTTATCCCTACTCTTTGCTTCCTGCCCATTAACCAATCTTCTATCCTTGCTAACACAACATGCCAACCTCCATGCGTATTAACCTTTTGTGTGGCATTTTATTGAATGCCTTTTGTAAATCTAAGTATATGACATCTATTGGTTACCTTTTATCTACCTTACTAGTTATATCCTCAACAAAAAATCTAATACGTTTATCAAACACGTTTTTCCTTTTGTAAAATCATGTTGACTTTTTCTGATTGTACTATGATTTTCTAAGTTAATAAATAGTCGCTTGGTCGTACAGAAGTTGAGTATTGGTGAAAAAAAAGACATACTATTGAAGCTTTTGTCTGGCACTCATCAGCACAGATTTGCAAGAATAGCAAATTTCAAAGGGAACAACAATTTATACTGCATGAGAAGAGGGTGCTGATTAGTTGGCTCCTGGAGAGAGGTAAGCGGTCTGGGATGGGGGTCACAGGGAAGGGGTCACTGGCAAGGGGGGGCTAAGTTGGTGGTTGGAGGGTGTCAGATGCCAGGGCTGTGAGGAGTGGGGGGGGGTGCAGATTGTCTTTCAGTGGGCTCCCCCACTTCCCAATGCCAGGTCCCTTGATCGGGCATGGAGTGCCTGTGAACAAGGGACTCCCTGGTAGGCTGGGTTTCTGGAGGCACAGGAGACCTGTGCAATTATGGTTTAATATTTGAGCCACCATTATCCTTTTATGAGTCTGGACTCTCAACCAAGCATGCATAGTGAGGTTTGGCTTAGAGTCCAGACTTATAAAAGGGTTATCTGAGTGGGAGTTCATTTTGACACCTGGAGAGAACTGTTGGCTTTGCTTGTTTGCCATCTGTATGTGGTTATAATAAGTTATTTTTTCTGTGATCTCTTTTGTCAATGTCTCAATTTTTTTTGCACAAAATTAAGAGGTGTGAGGTGTATGAAGCCTCTATTATTGATACATTAATGGTCTGTGTGACTGAAACTTTTGTTGGGGCAGCAGTACTTTATCAAAAGAAGATTTGAGAATGGGTATTTTTTTTAACAGTTCCATACATGCCATTGTTACTAAAGAGTTCATTGGTCCTGTACATTATGCATATTGGGTGAATGGGCATGGAACAACCATGAGTTGGTATGGTGGGGCATGGGTAAGATTTTTTGACCATACCTTTCAAAGGATTCCTGAATCTAGACTATAGTTCCCAAATTCCCTGAGATCTATGTATGGCAGAACAGGCCCGAGGGGCTGAATGGCTTAGCGCTGTTCCTATGTTGCTTCACAAGCAAGAAAGGAGTTGTGGTAAATATAAAAGAGAAGATGACTAAAGGGAAGTAGGAGCGGATTCAGTAGAGTAATGGTTATGTGACTGGACTATCAACCAAGAAGCCAGGGTCAATAATGTAAAGAATACAAGTTCAAATCCCACTATGACAGGTGGACAATGTACAGACTAAAATGGCAAAGTTTCTAATGGAACTCGGTGAGGGCAATAGCATCACAATAGGCCTTGGAGAGAGAGAAAATGGGGGAGAGTGGAGTGGTTGACTATGTCAAACATCACAGAAAGATGAGGAAGGCTAGTGTGGAGGGTTGCTTGGATGTTGGTGGAGTTGACCAAGATGGTCTCAGTCTTGTGGGCAGAAATTAAACTGAAGGGGATTAAAGATAAAAGACTGAGGAGTTAAGCACCAAGATAAACAGGTTAATATTCCAAGTAGCATCTCTACCCCAAAATGCTAACCTTTCTTTTCTTTCAATGTTGATAGACTTGCTGTACATATCCAGCATTTTCTGTTTTTATTTCACATTCACACATAGTTCAACCTTGCACATGTTGGACATTGTGTTACCTGAAGAGATTCCAGAAATCGGAAAGAGCCCAGTCTTCTCCCCCTTGGAACAAGGCAGAAGGTGGAGTTGTGCAGCAGTTCCTGATAATCATACCTGAAAAAGGGAGGCAAAACCAATGCTCATTCATATAAGACTCCTTTATTTAAATGTAAAGTTAAACCTGTGGCCTCACCCCTCTCTATCTCTGTAACCTCCCATTGCTCTGTAACCCTCTGAGTTCTCTGTGCTCCTCCAATTCTGGCCTCTTTCATCCAGGATTTTAAATGCGCCACGATTGATGTGGCTGTGCCTTCAGCTGACTTGGCCCTAAGCTCTGGAATTCCCTCCCTAAACCTCTCTGCCTCCCTCTCCTCCTTTAAATACACTCTTTAAAACTTCTCTCTTTGACCAAGCTTTTGGTCAATTATCCTGATATCTCCTTTTCTGGCTTAGTTGCAAATTTTGTTCGATAATGTTCCGGTGGAGCACCTTGGGACATCTCACAATATTTAAGGCACGATATAAATGCAAGTTATTGTTGTTGGAGATTTAAAATCCTCAATGAGGATTCAGGGCAAGGATTCAGGATGAGGTTCAGGTGGTTCACTGATCCCAGGGGCCAAAAATTGAGTGGTTCTATTCGGCTAGTCCCGGTGAGATAAAGCAGGATGCGTTGGAGCAGTTTCGCCAATCTTGAGGGAGGAGAGTGGAGGGTTGTCTATGGTGGTGCCAGGAGAATTCATGCTCCTTTCGACCCCACAAAAATCATTTACAAAGATCCTTTGCAACTGCTTGCAAGGGTCTGTAGCTGTCCCTTTAAGGAACCGCTAGGCTAGGTCAATCTCCAAAGGGTGGAGTGTGTGTTGCTTGGCCTCACACATCCGAGATCCACTAAGCATTCGTGAAAATGTAACATCTGATCCTCCATTTGTTCCCTTTACCTGACTAATTAACAAACTGAACAATCTCACCTATTCTCTACCTTAGCTAGAGGCCAGGGCCCCAGTTTTCATGGGCCAATAAAGTTCCCACCTGTTTCCTGGAAGCAGCTCTGCCACCCATTACAAGACTCCCAACCAAAATATTATCAACCCAGACATCGATGGGAAGTACTAAATTGCTATTTTCATAACTGTTCCCAAGGAAATCCATCACTTATCTCTCTAGTAAGTGGCAAAACACCACAGATGGACAGCCCATATAATTCAGGCTAAAACTACTAATGCCAATTTATTTCAATATATAAAGGCTTTTCATAATTCCTCGAGTCCTTTTGACAGAGATTTGGATGGCAGTAAAGAGAGATGCTGGGTATCATGAAGTTCACTGCAGCAACACAGAACTAACTGACTGAAGTCTGTGGACTGGTCAAGCACTCCAGGATTTGTCGCAGACTCACAGGCCTCCAGACACAAAGCTTTTGTTCAAAGGCTCAATGAAGCATATTGAACATGGATATTTTAACACAATGATTCACATCTCAGCCTAGGTTCACATACCCAGGAAATGCTAAATGTTTGTGATAATGTTCCATCTGACCCCCCCACCATTTGTTCCCTTTACCTGACTAATTACCAGATCAAATAATCTGCCCTACTCTCCTGCAGACAGACGGATCCCTTTCTTAGCTAGAGGTCTTATGAGTAAAGAGACTTTCCATTTTAATTGCAGACAGAATAGAATCATAGGCTGTTACAGCTCAGAAGGCAGCCTTTCTGCATATTGTGTCTTTGACGGTTCTTTGAAAGAGATATACAATTAGTCCCACTCTCCCACTGTTTCCCCATAGGTCTGAGAAGTTTCTCCTTCAAGTATTTATCCATCTGCTTTTCAAATTTACTATTGAATCTGCTTCCACCACCCTTTCAGGCTGTGGATTCAAAATCAAAACAACTCACAGGGTTAAAAAATAACTCGCTTCATCTCATTTCTGGATCATTCTCTAATTAATAAGTGAATAATAGTTGAAAATCATTCCCAGCACATTGGAACTAAGTTTCTGTCACAGTGATGGAGGCAATTCACCCCCCCCCCAAGAGTGGAGATGAATTCTTTCAATGGCATTGAATCCAGCCCATAGAATACACTGGGCAAATTCTGCATAACAGGAACCAGATCATTTTGTGGAATGGCCTTCATTGAATAGAGAGAGAGAGAGAGAAAATATCTGGAATTAAAAGTCTGATGATGACTATGAAGCCATTGTTGATTGTCATAAAATATAGAACCTTGGTTAGGCCACACTTGGAATATTGTGTGCAATTCTGGTTGCCACATTACCAGAAGGATATGGAGGCGTTGGAGAGAGTGCAGAGGTTTACCAGGATGCTGCGTCTGGAGGTTATTAGCTATGAGGAGAGGTTGGAGAAACTCGGATTGTTCTCGCTAGAGCGACGGAGATTGAGGGGCGACTTGATAGAAGTTTACAAAATTATGAGTGGCATGGACAGAGTAGATAGTCAGAAGCTTTTTCCCAGGGCGGAAGAGTCAATTACTAGGGGACATAGATTTAAGGTGAGAGGAGAAAACTATAGAGGAGATGTGTGGGGCAAGTTTTTTACGCAGAGGGTAGTGAGTGTCTGGAATTCGCTGCCAGAGGAGGTGGTGGAAGCAGGTATGATAGTGGTGTTTAAGAGGCAGCTTGACAAATACATGAATAGGATGGGAATAGAGGGATACGGACCCCGGAAGTGCAAAATGTTTTAGTTGATGGGCAATATGATCGGCGCAGGCTTGGAGGGCCGAAGGGCCTGTTCCTGTGCTGTACTTTTCTTTGTTCTTAAAAATCCCATCTGAATTACTAATGCCCTTTAGGGAAGGAAATCTGCTGTTCTTACTTGGTCCATGTGACTCCAGATGCATAGCAATGTGGGTGACACTTAAAATGCCCTCTGAACAAGAGCAATTAAGGATGGGCAATAAATGCTGATCTAGATAGTGATGCCTGCATCCCATGAACGAATAAAAAAAATCAGGTCACAGATGTGTCATGTTGCATCTCTTCAGATGCAGAGCTGCTTTAGATAGACCCTCATGGGACCTGCAAATAGACGTGCCCATTTTTTGGCTGTGGGTTGAGGGCAATATTTGACTCTCCTTCCATTCTGTGTTGCTGTTCCTCCTCTTCCACAAAAATAGCATGGCATTCCCATGCGAAAACCCATATCTGTTCCTGAGTTGCTTTGACTGAGGTAGGGTTGCGAACCCGCCAGGATTGTCCAGAAATTAAAGATTGATCTCCAGAATACTGTTGGAAGCAAAACCCTTCAAAAAAAAAATCATCCGGGGATTAAACAAAATTGTGTGTGTGTTTGTACACTTCTGTTATTAGCTATAAAAATATTGGAGATGGAGGGAAAAAAGGCTATTTGACTGACAGCCAAAAATCATCCAACAGGGAAACAAAGAGCCTGATTGCTGTGGGAAAGTGATGATGGACATGTTGAGTGACCCGAAGGGGGTGGGGGTGGGGGCAGCTGGAGGCAGGATGTGATGTGATGACACTTCCGGAAATATGTTCAACCAGGGCTGGCAGCCCCTGACTGTGGGAGGGGAGGGGAGTCTGACCAAGCAACAGGCAGTGAAAATGAAGCATAGGTTGTATTATGAAAAGGAGAGCTAATGAAAATAAGATGGGCTAAAAAAGCGTTTTCAAAAACACTTCTGTTTTGAGCATGGCAGCTGTCATGCCTCAATATATTTGGCAGCAACTTACCCGGATTGTAAAAGGAGGGCCAATCCAGGTGCAACACGAGTAAAAACTGTATGAGCCCACTGAGTTTTTGGTGGACATATTGTAGGAAGGGCCAAAAGTCAAGGGAAGTGATTTAAAGGTGCACAGGTGGGGCAAATCATTCTCGTTGCTCAAAATCATCCCTGTGTTCTTCCAGCATCACCAGTGTGACAAAAAAACTGCAAGGGAGTTCACCCCATAATTTTTAATGTGACTCCAAACTGACTCTTTACACAGCACGTAATTAGTGTAAAAGAGCTGTGACTCAGCCCCATAGACATATCAACACCAGCTGCCAGTCATTCGTTCTGCTCTTGAAAGGTTACAGCAAGACTGTAGCAATCGCCGTGTCATGCAGTGCTGATTATCCAGAAATGCAATGCAGCCTGCCTTCCCCAGTCAATAGAATTCAATCAAGAATAAATTCCTTAAAATTTGAAAGAAAGGACTTCCATTTACATAGCACCTTTCACAGCCCCAGGATGTTCCAAAGCACTCTTCAGTCAATTAAGTACTTTTGAAGTGTAGTGAAGTGAAGTGCTTATGTATGAAACGCAGCAGCCAATTTGCACACAGCAAGCTCCCACAAACAGTAATGTGGTAATCAACATGATAATCTGTTTAGTGACATTAGTTGAGGGATAAATATTGGTCCCTGCTTTCCTCATAGTGTCATGGGATCTTTTACATCTACCTGAGAGGGCAGACAGGGTCTCCACTTAACATCTCACCTGAAACCCTCCACCTCTAACATTCCCTCAGAACTGTGCTGGGACTGTCAACCTAGGTTCTGTGCTCAAGTCTCTGGAGTGGGGCTTTAACCCTTGACCCTCTGATTTAGAGGCGAGAGCACTTCCCGTTGAGTCACAGCTGACACCTTATAGAGAGTTATATGAGTGGGGAAGGTGAACTTTTACAATGTGAGAGTTCTTGAAACGCTGGCAGATGAGTGACAGCGGCACTGACTGAGGACTAATACAACAAGTGATACCACAGTTCTATCGTCCTCACTGAAGCATGATGAACTCGTGACTAGCCAGCAGCGCGAGAATGAAAGACTTCTGAAGATCTTTCTAAGGAGTGATGAACCAATTGGGGAACTCTGGTGCTTTACCCATCAACCACTCCTTCATGCATCAGCCTAGATCCTGAGAATTGGTAAGCTGTTCAACTGTACGAGGCATTGTGCTTGAATCACAGGAACAGGCCATTCAGCCCAACAGGTCCACACCAGTGTTAATGCTCCACACAAATCTCCTCCCACCCTACTTCATCATATTCCTAAGCATATCGTTCTATTCCTTTTTGCCTCATGTGTTTATCTAACCTCCCCCTAAATGTATTTGTGCTGAACTATTCCATGTGGTAGCAAGTTCCATATTTTGACCACTGTCTGGGCGGAGAAATGTCTCTGCATTTCCTACTGGATCTATTGGTGGATTTATTGGATTTTATTTTTGTGGTTTCTGGTCTAAGTCTGCCTTACAAGTGAAACCATTTTCTTTACATTTATCCCACTGAACTCTTTCATAATTTTTAAAGACCTCGATGAGTTCATCATTTCACCTTCCCCTTTCTGGAGAAAAAAGCCCCTGCCCGTTCAATATGTCCTGATATGTATTGGACTTTCTTCAGTGTTTCTATTTTATTTTATAACATGGAGACTAGAATTGTGAATAACACCCCATAGGTGGAATTTAATGCCCCCCCACCCCGCCAAGGTGAGTTTAGTGGCGGGGGGGCATTTAATTGGCCGGGGAAGTGGTGGGTGGGGGCCCTGCTACCTTCCCACCTTGTCCCGATTAAGTCTGTGGAGGGAAGGCTCATGGGCACCCTTCTCACCTTAATGCCCTTTACAGGGCCTCATCCTGATATTCACCCAGCGGCTGGTGGGGTGTTGCCATGCAGAGGGACCAAAAAACAAATCCTGCTGAGTTTGCATGCAGGCTTCTCGGGGGGAGCCACATTCAAGGGCACTCAGTGACTGTTCGAGGGACCTCGTGTCAGGAAGTGGGTGCTCGCTGAGAACCACCCCCCACCTTGCTGCTGAACCTTTCCAACTGCAACCTCCCCTCTCCTCCCCACCCACCATCCTGCCAACACTTTATTGTGGCCTGGGTGCCTCGGCGATCATGGGCATCAGGTGAGTGAGTATTATAGATTATTATCTATAATAATAGATGCCCTGGAGTGACTTTAAGGTTATAATCGTATGCAAATAAGATAAAAGCAAAATGCAACGACAGCCGCTCTCGGGGGTGGGTGGGATTTCCATCCCTGGTGTCCTTGATCCCAAAGGAAGACTTGCCTGCTGCTCAGTTTGAGAGGCACTTAATATGGCGGGCCTTCCCGAAAGGAGGTGGTGCAGGTCTCTCGCTGGCTTTCCAGCTGCTGGGTGAGACCCCCGTCACCTCCACTAAATATTGCCCCCTTTGTGGTTTAACCAAGGTTCTAAACAAGTTTAATATAACTTCTCTGTTCTTCGTTTCTGTTCATCTAGAATTGAACACTACCGTTTTGTTTGTTTGCATTTTTTTGAAACAAAAATTATAAAATTAAGTACGTTTAGATTGCCAGGGCAAGTTAGGGTTAACGTACAAGCTAATGACAGGAGCTGCTAATTTTTGGGCACTGAGAACAACCCATTCTTATTTCACTGCTCAAAAGACATCTCACCACACCTTGAATATGGCTTTGAATCCCAGAAGATTCCAGTCAGAGAGCTGCTCCAGCGCTGTGCAGACTGACTCTCTGATGTGACAGGAATAGAACAGCAAAGCCTATCATTACTCTGATTTCCTCATCGAGCCAGGGAGAGAGTCAAGGGACATCAGTATTCCTAATCTGTACCTGCTCTGGAGAGCACTGGTACCTGCCTACATTTGGACTCAACACTTCTGTTTTCTTGTGTAACAATTTTAAAAAATATATAAACTGGACACAAAATGAACGATTGTAACCCAACTGGCTTTGAATCCCGTGGGATTGACTGGGACACAGGTTTTACACACCAGCATAATTTGATTTCCACTGACTTCAATGGAGAGTAAGGTCGGGTAGTACGAAAATCCAGCATCACACCCAATCCCATTAGTTTAACAAAAGGTGGCTGTGTTAAAATTGGACCCAAAACTCTCTCTAACTTTTTTCCTTGACTTGTCCAATGTTGTGCATCACATCTTAGTTAGTAAATTTCTCTTCCAGGATTTCTATCGGTGGCAAAGCGCATATTGGAGATTAAACTGTAACCCCAGTCCCTTGCCCTGCCCACCTCTGTCGAAGTATTGCTGTGGTCATAAACCACAGAGAGTGAAGAAGGTCAAATGAACATCAATAGAATTTCTGAAACTGAAAGTCTTTTGGGTGGAAGTTCTGATCCGTGCATGAAGATTTAAATTATTACACTCAATTCCTCTCTGTGCCATTTCTGTGCTGTCCAAAATGTTGATCAGCGGTTAATTAGGAATCCAGATGTGGCTAAATGTATTTCTGATTAGCAAATAAAAAATGAGTAATTGACACCAAACAGCAATGAGATAACCAGTTAAGCTGTTTTTGGTGAGGGGTTGAGGGATAGATATTGGCCCAGGACACCGGGTATATCTCCCCTGCTCTCCAATGAAATAGTGCCATGGGATCTTTTACATTCAATTTAGAGGGCGGATAGGGCCTTGGTTTAACATCTCATCTGAATAATGGCACCTCTGAAATTGCTGCACTCCTTCAGTACTGCACTGAAATGCCAGTCCAGGTTTAACGTCCAAACCTCTGAAATAAAGAAGAATGTGGTGCGACTATAAGAAATAGGCCATATGACCCATTGAACCTGCTCTGCCATTCAATAAGATCGTGGCGGATCTACATCAACTCCACTTTCCTGCCCTATCCATATATCCCTTGGTTCCTTTAGTGTCCAATCTCAGTCTTGAATATACTGAGTGGCTGAGCATTCAGAGGCAGGGAGTTTAAAGATTATGAAGAGCATGTTAAGGGTTTATACGGAAACAGTGCCATTAGTACTCTAATATTTGCATACACAGAGCTGACAAATGATGCCAACTCTACAGATAGCCTGGCACAGACAGAAAATAAAATTATGCTGCAGTTTGCACAGCCTACTGGCTACATCAAAGAGCCGCAGTTCGATTTTACAAAGTGACACATGCATTAATCTTTTACAAATATTTATTAGGCTTTGATGTAACTCCATTAATGAGTGAATTTAGATCAAATTATAATCACATGCACACACTAAGCTGTTCAAACCATGTCCTTTTCCCCATGCTGCCCCTGTGTTCCTAAAAAAGATCTTTCAAATAAATTACTGTATTGAATCGAGGCTCTATGTTACTGGACTAGTAACCAGGGATAATAATCCTAATTCAAAACGTGTCAGGGTAGTCTGAAATTTTGATCTCAGTTTTTAAAGATCTGGAAATATAAAGCTGGAATGGGTAATAGACTTAGTGATAAAGGTCCAAATAGACTCAGGGATCCATGTGCAAAAGCATTCAAAAAGGTTTTTTTGATGCCACTATGAGTGTTTCATGTACAGCAGCGTCCTGGAGATTAATCTTCAATTCCTGGTGATTCGAGGGCAATTCTTAAAGTTTGGCAATCCCAATTGAGTGAGGAATTGAGTATCGCCCCGCGTCCACCTTCACATCAAACATGGCAAATGTTTAATTAGGCCAGGATGCAGGAAGGCAGCCGGTGCCTATAGTAACATATTCACCATGGGACAATCCCCTCGGGTGAAGAGTGAAGAAAAATAGGAAAGGAAGAAACTGTCAAAACAGATAGCAACAGATTCCAACTGGTTCATCAGTCACAAGGAAGACCTTCAGAGTCCTTCACGCCTGTGGTGTCTGTTAGTCACGAGTCCTTCATGCATGAGCAGGAACAATGGGGCTGCAGTATCACTGTTGTTATATTAATTCTCAGACAGTATTGCTGTCACTCTTCATTTATGCCATGCTCACAGCAAGCAATAAGATATTCTTGAAATGTACTCACAGTAAAAATTGAACAATCTGGCCGTATAATTCTCTTTTAGGTCTTAGCCGTGACTCAGTGGGTTGCATTTTGCCTCCCAAGTTAGAAGGTCATGTGTTCATGTCTCAGTGCAGAGACTTGAGCACAAAACCTAGGTTGGCATTCCAAGAGAGTGCTGAGGGAGGAGGCCTCAAACCAAGACACAATCTGCTCTCTTTCAGGTTTGCAGAAAAGACCCCATGACACTATTTCAAAGAAGAGCAGAAGTCCTGCTTATTTATTGTTCAACTCACGTCACTAAAACAGACTACCTGGTCATTATCAAACTGCTGTCTGTGGGAGCTTGCTGTGCACAAATTGGCTGCCGAGTTTTCTACAGTGCTATTTGTAGTGTAAAGGGTTAACTGTTAAATATGTAAATAGACAGTCTACATCATCAGTGATGTAAGGTCACATGACAACAGGGCCTACTGAGGGGTGGTTCCGTGTGAAGCCTCAAGTCCGTATAGTTAGAAGGATGTTTAATAAAAGGTAAAGTTTACCAATGGCCTTTCCTCCAGCAGTGTCTATTAATCTTGCCAAGGAGAACTTAAGCTAAGACCCACAAAAATGATAACAGTTGGTGGCAGCAAAGACAACGGAAAAAGCACTGTGTAAAAAATCCCAGCAAGACTGAGGACTGAGGGGAAAAAAGCCCCCAAAATGAAAAAGCAGCAAGAAAAACAACCTTAAGGAAAGGACAGGGCTGGAAAAACACAACAGAACTCAAAAAAAAGGCTTGAGTGAAGAAAGGCCATGGAGAAAATCTTACCATTACCAGGGTGCTTCAAAAATGTGGAAGGCCAGGATCAAGCCAAGAAATGGCAGAATTGGTGTCTTAGGTTTACAAGGTACAGAACTGCTTTGGAACTAGCAGAGAAACCTAGCAAGGAACAGGCCAGTACCATTTTCTATGCCATAGGCGGTAGTGCAGATGACACATTGGTCAGGCAGGGCATAAATGAAGAAAAAGTGACATACGAAGATGCTATAAAAGCTTTTGAGACATATTTCAGCCTTAGAAGGAACACAATCATAGACAGGGCGAAGTTCATTAGACGTACCCGAAGACAGGGAGAGAGCGTTGATTCATTCATTAATGATTTATATTGACTAGCTGAGAATTGCGAATATGGAGCCCTGAAATATGAATTAATTCAGGTTACGTTGTTGTGAGGTTCAGATTTTCTAGTCGAGGGAGGATTTAATGCTATCAAAGGCTGTACAGTTTACAAAACAGGAAGCAGTGAGAAAGCAAAATCGTGCATTTAATCGAGATGACAGGAATGTTCTGTGGGGAAGAACGACTGACACGGTGCAGTTTGTAGGACACAGAAGTAGCAGTGCACCTACTCGAAAACAGGGAAAGAGTGAAGAGGGTGTGGAAGCTGCCATTAGCCAGTGTTCTCACTTTGGTGAAAAAGCCACTTTGGTACAGAGTGTCCCGCCAGAAATGCAGAGTGCCATTCCCGTAAGAGGAGAGGATATTTTAAAGCTGTGTGCCACTGCAAAAAGCTCCCAACTCAGAAATTTAAAGCGAAACCAATCAAAGCAAGTAGCATTCAAGAAACTGAAGGTGCAAAAGACAAAGAAGTGTCATTCTTGGGAGAAATTACAGGGTCTAATGGGAACTACTGGGCCTGAATTTTCAGGTTGGCGGGTGGGCGCGATCAGCAGGCCTGCGATTGGCCCACGACCACGATTTCACGCTGGCCGGCCAATTGACGTTGATGTGGGCAGGGGCCAGCGCTGAGAGAAAGCTCCCTGAAGGCCTCCCTCAGGGAGCTGAAGACCTGAAACAGCAAAAAATAAAGGTTTCAAAAGCTGAAAAAACATGTCCGTGCGTCATAATCAGTCATCTGAAAATTTAGCTCATGAAGATGCTGTCCACAGAAATTTATTTATATTTGATGTCATCGCGGAAATCTCATCCCGCCCGTGGATGAGGTTTGTTGAAAAATGCAAAGGCCGCCTGGCCGATTCGCCCGGCCGCCAACCGTATGGTTGGACGGACTACATAAAATGACAGATAATTGAGCCCTTAATGGGCTCAGTTGCCCTCTTAATTGTTGGCGGGCACGCTTCTGACTTTTGCGCGCGCCCACCGACCGTAATATCATGCGAGCGTGGGATGATGGTGGGGGTCCGACGTCATCATGCGCGATTTCATGCCCGATTGGGTCGGGCGTGCGTCTGCCCAATCAACGTAAAACTCTGCCCCTGGAGCGCGTACATTCCGGTCAATGGACCTAAAACAATCTTCAAATTAGACACTGGAGGAGTTTCCATTCTTACAGACACAGAACTGCGGCTAAAGCAAGCCTTCCTCCAGCCATCGACCGTACCATTCCACAGTCCTGGAGGCATTCAACTGAAGGTCAAGGGACAGTTGACTGCTACACTTCAGTGGAAAGGAAGAGAAATCACAGAAACTTTGTACATGATCCCAAGCCAAGAGTGTTCACTATTAATCCGAAGAGCTTGCACAGATCTACAGCTCATCTATAAAGTAAACGATTTCGGAAACCAAGACAAACCATAAGAATATCGGACAGAATTTCCAAATTTATTTAGGGATCTTGGGAAGCTAAAAACAGCTTATTACATCACAATGAGACCAGGTGCTAAAAAGTGTGCTTGTTCACCCCAAGGAGAGTTCCACACCCTCTTTTACAGAAGGTGAAGCCAGAAATTGAATGCTGCATCAGGGAGTAATTCACCAGTAGCAAAACCTACAAGCCTCTGTTCAGGTTTGGTTCCAAAACCAAACGGATCACTGAGAATCTGTGTTCACTTCACACAGTTAAACAAAGCTGTGGAAAGGGAGATCCATCCAATGACATCTGTGGATGAGAGTTCAGCAAAGCTAGCAAAAAGCACAATTTTTACCAAACTAGAAGCAAACAGTGGCTTTTGGCAACTACCTTTGGACAAAGAATCTACTGACTACATTCACCACACCATTCTGGAGATATTGCTTCAATTGACTATCATTTGGCATTACATCAGCACCAGAGATTTTCAGAGGGTGATGACAAGTATTTTAGAAGGATTAGAAGGGGCCGTCTGTCACGTGGATGACATCCTGATCCATGGGTCCACCACATCAGAGCATGATGGCAGGGTGAGAGCAGTGTTGCAATGCTTGCAAGAAGCAGGACTAACCTTTACTAATAATTGCAAGTTCTCGCACCCAACCTTTATATTTCTGGAACATGTTATTCATTTATCAGGGCATCAGCCTCAAAACACCAATGCAATCAGGGAATTTCCACCATCTTGCAGTGTCACAGAGCTTTAGCGCTTCATGGGAATGGGGAATCAAATAGAAAAGTTCTTGCCTAATCTGGTACATGTTAATGGACCACTGAAAAAAAATCACTTAGGCAAGACCAAGCATGATGTTGGGAACAAAATCAACAGATTCCATTTGAAATGATGAAAGAGATGCTTATTTCACCAGAAATATTGGCTCACTATGATTCAGAACTGCCTATGATAGCTTCCGCAGATACATCATTGACTGGACTAGGAGCAGTACTCTTTCAGACTCAGAGAGATGGTAAACGCAGAGCAGCATACTATGCATCTTGATCATTGACTGAAATGAAACAAGGATATTCTGTAATTGAGAAAGAAGCATTCGCAGCTACATGGGCTTATGCGAAGTTTGCCTGATATGTCTTAGGCCTAAAGTTTACTATTGAGACTGACCATGAACCGTTGGTTATGTTATTAAATGCTAAAGAATTAGTAAAGATGCCTTTTGAGATTGATGAGATTTGACGCTACAACAGAGTGTGTCCAAGGAAAACAACAAACTATTGCGGACACATTGCTGGTATTCTCTGATGAATTCACATACTACTTTACCGAGTTTGAGAGAGAACATGGAGACCTTGAATTGTATAAATCCTCCGGGAGAGCTGAGAACAAGGTCAGGGAGATTGATAAAACCACAACAGTTATCTCTGTGAACTCGTGATGTAGCCAAGGACTTTGCGGCAAGGAGATGTAGGATAATGTAAATAATGTATTGAATAGAGTCAGAGACTTGGGGGGAGATGTGGTGTGAAGGGTTAGTGCTAAATATGTAAACAGATTGTCTACATCATCAGTGATGTAAGATCACATGACAACAGAGCCTACTGAGTAATGGTTCTGTGTGAAGCCTCGTGCTAAGCCTTAGAAGAATGCTTACTAAAAGGTAAAGTTTACCAACAGCCAATTGCCTCCAGCAATCTCTATCAATCCTAGCTAAGGACATCCTCAGCTAAGACCCACAACAATGATTACAGACCGTCAATTCAAAAGTGCTTCATTGGTTGAAAAATGCTTTGGAATGTCTTGAGGTCGTGCAAGGCAGTGCAATTCTTTTTTTTCTAAATCGAGTATCCAGGTGATTCTGTTTATATTGGATCGCACCAATTTGTTTGGTGGTAGGCGGGCAGGAGCGCATGTGTAATACTTGTGATGTTCCTGGGGGACTGGGTTGTGGGAATTTGGAGTTGTGGCTCCTCATGACTTTGGGGAAGCCCAAGGGGCAAGTTGGTTATGTAAGACAAGACCTAGATGGTTCTATAGAGGGACTGATAGATGGGAGAGAGAGGAGGAGGGAGATTCTGTTGGAGTTGATCATGTGTATCATTGTTTTGGTTATTATTTAGTATACTCTATTCTGTTTAGATTAGCATGGAGTTATAAAATTTCACAGCGCAGAAAGAGACCACTTGGCCCATTATGCCTGTACTGGCTCTTTGAAAGAGCTATTCTACTAGTATCACTGCCCCACTCTTTCCCATATTTTTCCTCCAAATTTATCCAATTCTCTTTTGAAAGTTACTATGGAACCTGATTCCATAACCCTTTCCGGCAGTACATTCCGGATCATAACAACTCACTACATTAAAAAAGAAAATCTCCTCACCTCCCGTTTGGTTCTTTTGCCACCTTTGTAGTTTTGTCTGGAAGAAGTTGGAGACCACACAATTCAGAGTTTACATGGCTCTTCATGTACTGAATTCATGCTGAATGTGTATCAATGGCACAGATCATCCAGACAATGACAAATTTCTAAAAATAAATTGTCCACGAACCAAGATATGTTCCTCATCATCAGAGCCCTCAAGCGTGGCCAGTGTCTTTAGATTTTTTATGAAGTCAGTGAGAAGGATGAATTTGAAATGAAAGTAACAAATTTTTTGACAAATTTTAAATGTGAGCTTATATTTTCCATAAATCCAATGCTGCACAAAGTCTGATAAGATAACTTTGCAAGATGGATTGGGATGAAAAGGTTCTTTGACATAGTTAATCTAATCTTTCCTGAATACCAAACTAATAAGATCTAACAATTTCTTAAATCAGTCTTGGCCTTGACTGCTTCTTGGCAACTTGTGCTGTCCTAATCTTGTCTTTCATAACTGAGTCCTCTTGTCCAGATGTCCTGGCACATCTGAAAGTATTGTTCACTGTTTAATTTCTCATTCTTCTCAAGTATTTTAAGGTGCCCTCTAGCAGCTCTCTTCAATGCTGAACATCCCTGATCATTCCTCATAGATTGGCATAACTGATTGCGTTCTGTGATTAACTTGCTAACCACATGAATCATATTATGAATTGATAGCCCTTTCTTTCTTTGAGTGAACTATCACAGAGCCACATAGTCATTACAGCAAAGGAGGCCATTCAGCCTATCGAGTCCATGTCAGCTTTCCGTAGAGCAATCCAGTCAGTCCCATTACCATACTCAATCTCCATAGCTCTGCAGGCTTAGGTCCCTCAAGTGCCCATCCAATTTCTATTTGAAAATAATGATCATCTCCGCTTCCAGCACCCTAATAGGCATCGAGTTCCAGGTTATCACCACTTGCTGAATAAAAAAAACCCTGCATCTTTTCCCCAAAACTTTAAATCTTTGTCCCTTAGTCCTTGTACCATCAGCTAATGGGAACAGCTATTCTTGATCTACCTTATCTAAGTCTGACAATCGTGCCTGTTTTAATAATCATCTTTATTTGTAACTTCACCCAGCACTTGGTTCCCACTGAAATATTCACTCCCTCCACCACCGTCTCATTGTGGCTGCACTGTCTACAGCAGCGGTTCTCAAATTGGTGAAATGAATTCTCTGGAGACTTTCCAGGCAGTCAGTGAAATAATATCTCCAGTACGTGACGGGGGCTGGTGGTGGTGGGGTGGGAGAGAAGAAAAAAAAACAAGCCATCCACTTTATGTCATGAAATCACAGCTCTTCAATTTAAAAAAAAATATTATTTTAAAAAAAACCTTCCAATGACACTCTGTAATTTGAAAAGAGACAGCACAAATTGCTTTAAGAATGCAAAGCCACCTTCCAAGGTAAAGGTGAGAAAAGCAAATGAGACCCCCTGTGAAGGATGAAAGAACCCCATCGCCTGTTGGTTTCTACCTTGAAACGTGTCTAAAGTTTCTGAGATGAAACATCAAAGCGTGATTACTTGTCCCAGAACAATGACTACAGCAGACATGGTAATCAAATTCCTTTGGAATATACATCTACAACAGGGCTTTAAGGATTGGGTAATACATTACCCAAAGTACTACAGCATGGTATTATTGTGTCACCCAGGGAGAGAGCAAGGACACCAGAGGGTGAAAGAGAGAGAGAGACCCAAAGTTACAGAGAGAGACGCGAGAAAGCGAGCATGAGAGAGAGAAAGTGAGATAAATAGATAGATTGATAGAGAGGGGGAGAGGGAGAGATGGAGATAAAACCCAAGCCCTTTCTGCCTCTCAGGTGACTTATAAAATTCCTGTGGCACTATCTCAAAGGAGAGCAGGGGAGTTCACCCCGGTGTCCTGGCCAATATTTATCCCTCAACCAACGTAACAAAAACGGATTATCTGGTCATTATTGCATTAATATTTGTGAGGCCTTGCTGTGTGCAAATTGGCTGCCACATTTCCTGAATTACAACAATAACAACACTTTAAAAAGTACATAGTTAGCTGTAAAGCACTTTGGGACATCATGAGGTTGTGAAAGGTGCTGAATAGATGCAAGTTCTTTTTTTTTGTAGGGTTGATATAGGTCTGTAGAAAGAATTAGCAGGACAGGACACTGAAGTAGTCAGTAAATTCAAGAAGCAATTGAACCTGCTTCTGGAAAGGAAATGAATTGGAAAGATGGCAAGATGGCAGATAGTTGGATTACACTCCATCAAGAAGAGACACCTTATTTATTGGGCCTAACTGCAATTTCCTGTTCCTAAAAGTTCTTGTGGACATTACAATTGAGCTCAGTTGCAGAGGTTGAATTATAAACTGATGGGGCCTCTTCAGAGGTTACTCAGGTCACTGGTATAAAGCAAAAATTATCTTCAGACACATTGAGATACCCCTCACTGGTCAGATGTGACATAATGATTTATGATCAGCACTACAGCAGCAAGTGAACGTGGTGAGAAATTGTTATCTCCCTTTGAAAGTTGTCTGAGGAGTAATTGTAATGCTAGGCAACGGCAGTACCTGAAGTCTGAATATAATTTCATGCCTGCTTCATCTACCTTAATCCTCTGCTTTGCTTGTTCTATCACGCTCATTCTCTCAGTTATATTAAACACGCACCAACCAACATAGGTGTGTGGAATCAGATTGGGACTGTACTGGGAACGTGTTCATTTTCCTGACTCAGTCCCAGCTTTCTTCCTTCTCTTCCCCTGAGGGCCTTGTGAAGAGTTGCAGTGGGATACAATTCCATGGACACCAGCAGCTAGTCCAGCACCAGGCACAAGTGACAAGTCCTGACTTGGTACCCTAGACTGTGAGATACTACACTGCAAATGGGCATCACCAATCAGCCTCACCCAGTCCTCCCCTAATGCCAACAGCTTCACCATCCAACATGGTTTTCATGAATAATCTTTTTGCTATTTTTCCACAGAATGCATTTGGAAAATTATCACTCTTAAAGTTTGTATTTCTAAAGCAAGGTATATTCAAATAAGTTTAGGAAAAAAAAGCACTGAGACTTTTGATGATTATATCAATAAGCACAATATAGGGTTGCCAATTGTGATTAAATATATTCCTGGAGGTTTGATCACATCACTTGCCCCCGTGCTCCAGCCATTAGTCAGCCAACACATCCATCCTTGTGACACACTGCTGTCCTACGCCAATAGGCAAGCAAAAAAGACTCATTACCCAATTGGATGAACAATAAGAACTTTTTTAATGTCCCGATGGTTTTCCCCTATCATTGTACACAGCAGTGTCCTGGAGATTTATCTTCAATTCCTGGAGACTCCAGGCAATCCTGGAGGGATGGCAACCCTAGCAAGGTACTGACTTGCCAGCATCCAGTAATCTCTGCCGGCAAGTGTGTGTGGACAGAGATTAGGTTTGGACAAAATCTGGCTGAGCTGTGATGTGCTTTCCATCCTCTCCCACTGACCGACCCCATCCCACAACAATCATTGTCTAACCTCACATATGAAGAAGGTCCACTTGGGTGAGGTACTAGAAGGCTGGCAGAGTCAATAACAGAGGCACAATATTAAAACGAGAGCTAGGCCAGTTAGGAGTGAAATCAGAATCACAAAAAATGGTAAGGGAAATTTGGAATTCATTTTCCCCAAAAGGCTGTGGACACTAGGGGTCAAAAAAGCCTTCAAGGCTGAGATTGGTGTATTTTTATTGAGTAAAGCTATTAAGAGATATAGGACAAAGGTGGGTAAGCAGGTTTGAGGTGCAGACCAGCCAGGATCTAATCCCCTAAGCCATCAGTTTTCTATGGTCACTGCCAATTTGTTGGGTTTTCTTTATCAAGGAGAATCCTTGATCACGCCTCTGTGAACTTCTGCCTCTCTGTCTCAAAGTTCATTTTCTGCTCCTCAAACAGCTGTCGCTCTTTATAAAACCATTCTTCCTCCTCAAGAAGCTGCTTCTGCGCACTCATGATTTCCTTATTGTGTTCAAGTTCCAGCTTCAGCTTGGCTATTTTCTTATCATGGTCGGTTATACTTACAACTTGCTCGTCCTTCCCAACAATTGGAGGCTTCCTCACAGCTATGACTGCTAGTTTTGCCTTGCGATCCTTTAAGGAGTTCCACTGCTTTTGAACAATGTCGGTAAGATGCCCTCTGACTGTACCCTGGGACTCATTAATGCTGATTTCTTCCTCAGAAAGTGACTGAAGAGAATTGGATCAAGGAGTTCTGACTGACTTTTATTTCCTGAGGTGTTGTTGATGCAATTACAGAGTCTGAGTAACTGACTTTTCACCTTGAAGCACTGCAGGAGTTTTCTAAGGAGATTGTGGCTATGAGGTTAAAGCATTGATCAGAACCATCCACAAGACCATGATCCATAATAGTAAGGATACATCATGTAATCAAATACTTTGCCAAACTGTTCATAGAAAGTCCCCAAGCAACTTACTAATCACAGAGAAATTCCAAGGCACTCTGTCTTGTTTTCCCTATAGGTGAGCATGGATCTATTTCTGATGAGTCTAGTTGAAGGACCAAGACCGATGGTTGAAGACTGAACCCAGGTTTAAAAAGAGTAGGAGGGAACATGAAATAAATCAAGAGGCAATGATTATGTGACACCAAATCTGGTATTTTCAAAGTTAATGGATTGTACAAGGGAAGGAGAAACCGAAGGAGGTCCACTGGCATGCTAGGAATAAATGCACTGGAGTAGAAGAGAGATTTATTTTGCAGGGTTGATTGAAAAGCCCATGTCTTGTGTTGTCCCTTACAAGTGCTCTCCCATAACAAGCATTGGTTATTCAGTAACAATCAAAGCAAACCCTGAGTGGTCACTGACCTATATTAACAATGCCTCACTGACTAAATTCTTCTATGTTGCTGGCCCTTGGATTTAGCTTTGCGTCATCAGTGTACTTAGTGTGAACAGAACTTTACTTCTGACATAGGAAGATAACCTGTCAGGTCTGCTCTGTCATTCGATGTGACTATGGCTGATCTGTATTGTATCCCCAGTTACCCACTTTGAGTCCACATTCCTTGATCTTCGTATCTAGCAAAAATCTATCAATCTCAATCTTGAATGTTTCAACTGGCCTCAACAACATTCTAAGAGGAGAGAGTTTGAGGTTTTCACTACTTTGCATGACACTGAATCGTATTTATCTCCCTTTTTTGCCTTATGTGTCTTTCTTTTTCATTTGACTCCCCTGCCTGCTCTCCCTCTTATCTTTTTTTCTCTAACTCCTTCCTCTCTTCCATTAGAAAATAACTTGTCTTTCTGATGCAAAACTGATTTTTTCAAATGTGAAGGGATGTTCAGTCCACATTGGTAGAAACTGTGCATGGCAAATTCTGGGGTGAAGGCATCCGGACTGAACTCTAAGCAGTGTGACCACCTTGAGGAAACATCATCAGACTGCACTTCACTGGCTAATTTGGCTGTAACTGGTGTAGAACAAATGATGAAAATAATGAAAGGTCTTCAACCCAAAATATTAGCTCTCTTTCTCTCTCTATGGATGCCACCAGACTTGCTGGCTATTTCCATTATTTTCTGTTTTTATTTTAAAAGTAACCTTTCTTTACTCTAAACAGTAATTTTAAATTGTTTGTTCTTAACCTCTGTAATTCCTGCTCTCTTGGCTCTTTGCTAGCATTCCAATTTAACTGGCATTCAGGTGCTGGTGAGTGAAGCTCAGTTTTTCTGGTTCTGAGAGCTTCATGGCACATACAGTATACCTAGTGTCTGCTGGCTGCCCCATCACCCAAAAGCAAGGCTCAGGTCTTAAACCTGTCAGTATGGTCAAAGCAGCCCATTATGGCAGATGAAATAACAACCACAGAGCACACTGACCATAGAATAAAGTTAGTCAAGGGCACCTCCAACTGATTAGAGTGAAAACTCTCGGTATGCATTTGCAATCGGTACCCTTGAGTATTTGTCCAGGTTATAAAATCCTTCAAATGGGCACAAGGCCAGCCAGGTACTTTCAGCACAAAGTATTATGGTTATAAACTTTTTTCTTCTTATTGAAACAAGGCTCATGAATATAGCACAAAGTAGGTCCACATAATTTATAGAAATAATTTTGTTCTCCAGCCAAATTCTTTTTCAAAGTTTTGTCAGGCATATTGCCTTTTTTGAATTAAATACAAAGCGTGGGGGACAATAGTTCCCTGGTGCGCCTCCATGGCAATGCCTTGATCAAGTTGACTTTCCAACCAATCAGCACTCTTTTCTCATGCTGTATAAATTGTTGCACCCTTTGAAATTTAGCATTCTTGAGTCTATCCTAATGAGTGCAAGTCTCTTTTTCAGCAATCCACTTGTTGGTTCATGTGGTTTGTGTAAGTGGAGGGAGAGGCCTCGGATAAAGGTACTTGAGATTGAGATGGAGACAGAGACAGAAACAGAGTCTCAGACAACAACAACTTGTGTTTATAAAGCAACTTTACCATAGTATAACTTCTCAAGACGCTTCACAGGAGCATTATCAAACTAAGTTTGACATTGAGCCACACAAGGAGTTTTTAGGGCAGATGATCACAAATTTGGTCAAACTGGTAGGTCATAAGGAACACTTTAAGGGATGAAAGAGAGGGAGAGAACTTTAGTGAGGGAATTCCAGAGCTTAAAGCTTTGGCAGCTGAAGGCATAGCCAGCAATGGTGGCACATTTAAAATTCGAGATGAAAGAGGCTAGAATTGGAGGAGCACAGAGAACTCAGAGGGTTACGGAGCTGTGTGGAGGAGTGCCGATATCTCAAAGGATTGTAGGGCTGGAGGAGTTTACAGAGATGGGGATGGCGTGAGTCCACAAAGGGACTTGAAAACAAGCACGTGAGTTTTATAATGGAGGCATTGCATAAACAGGAGCCAATGTAGGTCGGGGAGCACAGGGGTGATAGGTGAAACAGGACTTGGTGTGAGTGAGGACACTGGTAGCAGAGTTTTGGATGACCTCAAGCTTGCAGGGGATAGAACATGGGAGGCCATCCAGGACTGAGTTACTATAGTCATGTCTAGAGGTAATAAATGGTAATGACGAGCTAACAGACTGACAGATAGAGTCAAGGACGAACACATACTCATAAGATAGAAACATGCCAGCCAGGTAGAGATAGAGACACAGAAATGGAGATCAGAGTCATGAATTTTGAGTGGTCAAATGCCCTTTTCTCATATTTTGCAGCCCAAACTTCAACTTCTTGGAGTAAAGTTTTATAAATGTGAGCTGGAGGGAGTTCCACTTGTCAGGAAAGTGCATCAGGGAACAGCAATCCCTACAGGTGAAGTAACTTTCCTATTTGCACTACGGCTTCACACATGGCAAAAAAGACTCGTGTTTGTAGATCATCTTTCATGAGCTCAGGATGTCTCAAAGTATTTTGCAACCAACGAAATAGTTTTAAAGTGCAGTCACTGTTGTAAGAAATGCAGCAGCCAATTTGTGCACAGCAATGCATTAATGATCAGATAATCTGTTTTTATTGATGTTGACTGAGGGATAAATATTGACCAGGGCACCAGGGATAACTCCCCTGCTCTCCTTTCCTAATAGTGCCATTGGATCTTTTAAGTCCACCTGAGAAAGCAAGATAGGGCTTTGATTTAATGTCTCACCTGAAATATGGCACCTCCAACAGCACAGCAATACTGTACTGGAATATCTGCCTGGATTTTGTGCTCAAGTCCCTGGAGTGGAGCTTGAACCTACAACCTTGTAGCTCAGAGATCAGAGCGGTACCCAATGAATTATGACAAGTGATGGGTCACCTGGATATGATACCAGAGAGTACCTAAGATTTGTGGTACTCTAGCCAACAAGGAATCAACACCATCAGGGTGAGAAAGGGAGAACAACTGTATCAAAAAGAATAACAAGTCTAGAAAAATTGTACAACCTTTGTTAAGCTGAACCATTTCCTTTACAATCTAGCTAAATGCTGGAAGATAAAGTGTGGAATAATTTTATACAGCAGAGGGTTTAAGCTCTGATTACTACTAGCAGGTCTGAGCAAAACAAGCGATCAATGATCAGCTTTTGAAATAATTTACCTTGACAAGAAGCCTCGTAACCATGCAGTCTGAGACCTTCTCCAAGGTGTCTCTGGGACTACAAAGTAAGTTGCATGCCACACTGATTTAGTGTCACCGTAGGGATTTTATAGCCACACAATTAGAGGACACTAGAGCAAAATTAACAAGGTATGAGTGAGACTAGGGCTTAGCAGAAGAGAGTAATTGATATGTAGCACAGAATCCCAGCAGAAGTGTTTTTTTATATTGAGAAGGTGAGCTGGATCAAAGCCCCATGATGCAGGACACCTCCAAGGTTACAAAGAGTAGGAGAGAAAGTTGAGGTAAACCAAGTACCAACAGTTAGATGATGGCAAGTTTGGGCTTTATAAACTGGTGATAGGAGGAAGGGAGGACTGAGAGAAGGAGTTTCGAGGCACTGAGAAAAAATGAGTTAGAGGTGCCGATAGTGGGCTCTAACTGCTGTAAAAACAAGGAATATAAAGAATGTACCATAATCAATAAATTACAGTCACTGGTAATGCAGCAGCCAATATGCACTCAGCAAGATCCCACAAACAGCAAATGAGATGAAGGCCAATTGATCTATATAGATTAAGGTTGGGATATTGATCAGGACATCACCCTCTTAGGAACATAGGAATTGCTAGACAAAGGAAGACCCTCTAGTTCACCTACTATTATTCATGCTATGAGCAAGACTGAGCTTCAAGGCTAGGCAGGAGAGGCTTCAAATTCACCTTTTAAGGAAGGTGATAAAGGCAGGGCTTTATAGAAGTATAACTACAATTCATAAAAAATCTTGCTTCCTGAAAAACTTACCTTGTCACACATTAGTGATAAGAGCCCTATCATTATAAAGCAGGGTGTCCTCTTAAATGAGAGCAAACACAGTGGTGGCATCTATGAGTAAGTTATTATGGAAAAGGTAACCCTGGACCATTTATTTGGGGTAATCACAACAAAGGAGCACAGACTCAAACAAGGGCAAAGGAAATTTGATATTAATATTTGGTGGAATTTCTTCACACATTGGTCTACTGCCATAAACTGAGAGCAGGGAACAATCTGAATAGGCAGGCCCAAGAGGCACCCAATATTGGGCCTTGTGTTGCCAACTCTGGTTGAACATATTCCTGGAGGTTTCATCACATCCCTCTAACCACTTTGGCCCAATACTCTCATCAGTGGTTGCCTGTCATGTCCATCCATGTGGGTACCGCTCCTTCCCACACCTAATCGGAAAGCAAATAGGCTGTTTTGTTATCGAATTGGATGATTTTTGGTTGTCAGTCAAACAGCATTTTTCCCCCATGTAGGGTTGCCACCCTCCAGGATTGGCCTGGGAGTCTCCAGGAATTGAAGATCAATCTCCAGGACACTGCTGTGTGCAGTCCTGGGGAAAAATCATCGGGACATTGAAAACGATTGTGTTTTTTTTGTCATTTTCTTCAAACATTTCCCTTTACCAGCTACAAAAATATTGAAAATGGGAAATAAAGGTTGTTTGGCTGACAGTCAAATATTATCTAGTTGGGTAATGGGTCTTTTTTCTTTCCAATTGGCATAGGAAGGCAGTGCGTCACAAGGATGGATGTGTTAGCCATTGAATGGCTGGAGTACGGGGGGGGGGCAAGTCATGTGATGAAATCTCCAGGCATACATTTAATCACAGCTGGCAACCCTACCTTTATGTCCAATATTTTAGAACTAGTAAACAAAAATGTTCAAAGAAAATTGTTCACAAACATAATTTTTTTCACCTCTGTCTGTGTCCTTGAGAGTAATCTTTAATTCCTAGAGGCTCCATGGCAATCCTTAGGCCTCATTTGAACGAGTCCCCCTCTCTCTCATGCATTCGGCTAGCTCCCTGCACAGCTACATTGGGAGGTATGAAGAATTAGGAACCCAGGCTGAATAAGAAGCATTGTGGACACTTGTGCACTAAAAAAAATATCATTTTGAACTGAATCTCGTCAAGAACCTGAAAACTTTCTTTGCTACCATTTCCAATTGAACTCTGTTTCGATAAGGTTTTGAAGCGGGGAGGGAGTTTGGGGGGGGTTGCTGTCCGTCGGTAAAACTGCCGATGATACAATTTTCAGAAATGAATCAATTCTAAAGACATCAACATTCAATGCACAGAAAGGGAAGGATTTTCACAAACTGTATGGCATTTGGGTTTAATTAACCTCTTTACACACTGTTAATCCCAGTCTTAACAGAAATAGATACCAAGAAATGTTAAGACAGTTGCGATCCAATTAGACTTCACATCAGATAGTTCAAAAGCAAAAACACAAGGTATGAGAAACTTGTGGTGGTCAGAAGTGGCTTTTATTAAAATGATTTCAGTGAGTGGATTTGAGGGAACAATGGAAATTGGTGTTAACTGTTCATCATTAATGAATGCAATCTTGTGTGGCTGCAGCCAATTGTAACTCAACCTTTCAAAGCAGTCCTTTTTTAAAAAAAACAAAGTGCTTAAAAGGGAACTTTAACTTCATTTATCATTTTAATTAATTTTTTTAATAAAGCAATTTTCTCCTCTCCTCTCTTTCAAAGATGCCAGCTCATGTAGGGTGTAGTTACATGTGTTCAAGCAACCCTTCTCTAGCTCATTCCACGTGTCCATTCTTCAAGCATGATGAAAAAACCAGGGTTATGCAAGGGGTTAGAATTGAAGGAGTGCAGAGATCTCAGACATTGTAGAGCTAGAGGAAGTTACAGAGGTACGGAGGGGCCAAGGCTATGGAGGGATTAGAAACAAGGATGCAAATTTTAAAATGAGGGCATTGATTAACCAGGAGCCAATGCAGGTCAATGAACACAGGGGTAATGTCCTTTGTGGACTACGGTTAATTACCACTTTGCATAACACATTGTAATTGTATTAAAAATAAACACAGGGGTAATGAGGGAACAGATGATCATCGCAGCTGAACATGATGACGTTTTCAGCTGAGGTGCATGTATTTGCACTTACTAACAGATAGTAAACAGACGGGGAAAAGACTGGCTGGTTTGTCCTCCTCAATTCTCACCCAAACTCAGGGCACTGTGGCCAATCATAGCACCATGGCTTGCCCTAGCTGAGATCCGCTACTCAGTGTTGTCCAATATGTAAGTCTGTGGACATATGTGGCTAACTGAAATTCAGATGTCTCCCAAATACGCTTCTGAATAGTAAATTTAAAAAAGTGCCATCAGTCATGTGATCTCAGTACATATCGTTGGACAGTGATTGCAAGTCAACTTTTCTCTATCTAACCCAATTGATTCTTTTTGTCATGTAGGAATGGCAACTTATTGGGATAAAAACAAAAAGCTAAAAGCTATTGTGGATGCTGGAAATCCAAAACAAAAACAGAATTACCTGGAAAAACTCAGCAGGTCTGCCAGCATCGGTGGAGAAGAAATCAGTTAACGTTTCGAGCCTTCACGGCCCTTTGGCAGAACTGAAGGGATAGCCTATTCATACAACCATCTGAATTAGGAGCAGGGGTAGGTGATTTAGCCCCTCGAGCCTGCTCCGCCATTCAATAAGATCATGACTGATCTGATTGTGGCCTCAACACTACTTTCCTGCTACCCCCAATACCCATTCGTTGCTCCCAATGCGGTCTCCTCTACATTGCAGAGACCAAACGTAAACTGGGCGACCGCTTTGCAGAACACCTGCGGTCTGTCCTCAAGAAAGACCCAAACCTCCCTGTCGCTTGCCATTTTAACACTCCACACTGCTCTCTTGACCACATGTCTGTCCTTGGCTTGCTGCATTGTTCTAGTGAAGCCCAACGCAAACTGGAGGAACAGCACTTCATCTTCCGACTAGGCACTTTACAGCCTTCCGGACTGAATATTGAATTCAACAACTTCAGATCTTGAACTCCCTCCTCCATCCCCACCCCCTTTCCATTTCTTCCCCCTCCCTTTTGTTTTTTCCAATAATTTATATAGATTTTTCTTTTCCCACCTATTTCCATTATTTTTAAATCTATACCTGTAATGCCCTGTCAGTCTTTCCACCCCACCCCCACTAGAGCTGTACCTTGAGTGTCCTGCCATCCATTCTTAATTAGCACATTCTCTTAGATAATATCACCACCTTCAACACCTCTTTGTTCCTTTGTCTGTGACATCTTTTGATTATCTGCTCCTATCACTGCTTGCTTGTCCCTACAACCACCCCCCACCCCCAACTTCTCTCTCCCCCCCCACCCCCCACCTTAAACCAGCTTATATTTCACCCCTCTCCTAATATTACTCAGTTCTGTTGAAGGGTCATGAGGACTCGAAACGTCAACTCTTTTCTTCTCCGCCGATGCTGCCAGACCTGCTGAGTTTTTCCAGGTAATTCTGTTTTTGTCTTTGATTCCCTTGTTAGCCAAGAATTTATCTACTCTGCCTTAAAAATATTCAATGGCCCTGCCTGTGCTGCTGTTGGGGGAAGAGAGTTGCAAAGACTCACGACCCTCTGAGAGAAAAGACCTCTCCGCCTGTAGGCCAATCGTGCCAATGTGTCATGTGTTGGCAATGCAAAGATCAATTCTGATGATCTGCCCGCACTGAAAGTGCTGGATAAACTGAGCATTAGGGAGATGAGATATGAGGGTGCTCTCGGTTGACAATGAGGAAAGAGTGGAGGGTAGGGGAAGACTTGTCGAGTTGTGCACTTCCTGACAGCTGGTTCTACATTGGCACTGTCATAAAGTCAGCAATAGGTCACCTATCCACAACTGCTGACAGCTGGAATGCTGAAACTAATAAGGGTAAGACAGAGCTACATGAAATGGTTTTAAAATTTAATAACATGTTCTAACATTGCATAGTGTGAATGACCTGTTGCAGAGTTTAGTAAAAAATTGATATTGTCCAGTGCTGAACCACAGTCACTAGTTTAGACTGAGGGCATCAATCATCTCCATCTTGGCTGTCCAGATGCCTCTATTCATTTAATACTAATCTCTCATACTGTGTGAAAGTACTTTTCTCGCACTTGGTGGCAGACAGTGTGAGACACTGCTCCCCTTGATTGGACCTTTTGAAAAGATCGGCACCAATTTTTAAACTGCATTGGGATCTGAATCTCATTAATAATGGCCGCCAGTTTTGCCCGCCCAGCCTGCAAACATAGAGTGGAATAGCAACAAAATCCCAGAGGCTTTCAAACCCTCCGCCTGAACTCAACACCGAAATGTCCACAATAGGCTTTTGGTGCTGAGGTGTAAGGTAATAGATTTAACTATTTTATGCAGAGGGAGGTGAATGTGTGGAATGGGGAGGCAGTGAAAGTAGAAAAAAAATCCCATTTGTAATTGTGTTGATAGCTGAGGGCCTGGGTGATTCTGGTATGAGTTTTAGATGTCTTTTCCATGTCTGTAGTTTATGATGTTCTTATTGGTTTAGTTTCTTCCTTTCTTTTCCACAGAGATTAGATATGCAAAAATGTGAGACTTAGTTGCACAGAACAGGAAGCTTTAAGCTTGACACTAGTCCTTGCAGAGTTATCTTATCTCTGGAATATAATATCTGGCCTCAGTACTGATAGGCAGTGGAATGGAGGAAGGGAAATTAGCCAGCATTCCAGCCACTGACCACAATCCAATGGCTCCTGATGGATTAAGTGCCTGGGAAGGACAAGATAGGGGATTCAATTTTCCCTGAAAAGGGCCATTCTTCATATAAACCTAGAAGCTGCACCTTGCCAACAGTGAATGCAATAGTAATTGCATAGAACCTATGGCACCGAAGCAGGCCATTCTGCCCAACTGGTCCATGCTGGTGCTTATGCTCCATATCAGCCTATTCCCACTCCTCTTCACCTAACCCATCCATATAACTTCCTATTCAATTTTCCCTCATGTGTTTACTTAGTTTTGTTTTATATGCATCAAACCAAACTCACATTCTCAAACTACCACAGTGGGATTTGAACTCAAGCTTTATGAACTATTGGCCCAGACCTCTGGATTACTAATATAACTACCACACTATTGTACGACAGAGGACTGTCGGTGTCCATAGATATGTACGCCAGCGAGAGTCAGAACCTTCAGGAAAAAAGAGAAGGGAGATAACTGGACAAAGTGAAGCATCTTCTTTAAGTAAATCTTTGAACAACACCATAATTGTTACATCATGTGATTACCAGGATGGTAGAAGGTGAATCACATGGACCTTGGTCTTTTTTCACTTAGCAATTCCTATGTACAAACAGGTTATTTTCAAACTTTTATTTGGTGCAATATGTTATTATATGGCCAAGGAATTAAATGGCAGGAGCTGAGGAATGGGATTAATTGGATAGTTCTACCAAAGAGCTGGCACAGTCGCTATGGGCCAAATGGCCTCCTTTACTGCTGTGCTTTCTTATATATCACCTGATTGCATTGCCGCCAACAATTCTCTCAGTCTAATATTGTGTTTAAAAATTGTACCCTCCACTTCTTATTATGAGAACCAAATAGTTCCTATAAATTGAGATTAACTTTAATTCCCCTCTCATTTCCTTCTCTCAGTCGACGTTTTGAGTTCAATTTTTTGTGAATTGGGCTCTAATCAATATTGAACTTTTTGTATTTTATGGCTTGGATTTGGCATCAAAGGGACATCAGTCAATTCAATTGCTGGCCTGAAATGATCCCTGTTGAAACTTCATTCCAACTCTTCCTATTGTAGGAGACTCAACAGGGAGCATTGCTACACAGGGCTGCAGTTTAACTATCAGAATGACGAATGCCTCTTCTTATGGACAAGACATTCCTTATTACTTTTCCCCAATCTTTCTGAACAGCGTATTTCAGTACTTCCCCTCTGCCACTCTTTTGCCCCCCTTTTAAGAAAAATACAGTAGAACTTAGCATCATCGGCAACTGGGGTAAGAGGTACAGAAAGTTACAAAGGGACATGGACAAGTGAGTCGTCAAAACTGTGGCAGATGGAGTTCATTGTGGGGAGATAGGTATATGGTCATTCACTTATGGCCTGAGAGATATACATCAGAATATTTACTAAATGGAGAGAGATTGGAAACTGTGGAGAAACAGATGGATTTGGGAGTCCATTTCCACAAATCGCTTGAAACTAGTGCATAAGCACAAATATGAATTAGAAAGGCTAATTGAAAGCCTTTATTTCAAGAGGGCTGGAATATAAAGTGGGGGAAGTGATGCTTCAGTTGTGCAGATCCTTGGTCAAACCCCATCTGGAGTACTGTGTTCGGTTCTAGGTGGCAGATGATATAGTGGCCTTGAGGGGTGCAGCACAAAATCACCTTGTAACAGGATAAACTATAAGGACTGTTGCATAAACTTGACTAGTGCTCCCTTGAATTGGTGGCAGTGGAGAGGGTGCAGGCGGAGTTGAGTTGCGGGATAATTTAATTGAGATGTGTTAAAAGTTGGCAATACGGTAGACAGAGAGTAAAAAAAAATTCCTCCGGTGGGGAAAGTACAGAGAAAAGGGCCAAATTCCTAAAATTAGAACCAGGCCATTTAAGAGTGAAATCAGGAACAATGTTTTGTACATGATCGAAGGACTTGGCAACCCTCCAGCATTGCCCTAGAGTTCCCAAGAATTATGCATTAATCTCCAAGACACTGCTGCAAACAAAGTCATAAAAAAGTCGTTATTTTTCATTTTCTTCACAAGCTTTTGTTTATTAGTCATAAAAAATTGAAAATGGGGAGGGGGGGGCGGTGGAAAGGCTGCTTGATTGGTTGGGATTGGGGTGAGTGGAGGTGGGTGGTCAGCTGATGAAGTCATGCTCCAGGAATACATCCAACCAAAGTTGACAGCCTGAAGGAGGTAGGGGCGGTCACAGGAACAGAAATCTGAGGTCTCACCTGTAGGCCCCCTGCCTTGGCTGGGATCAGCTAACTCAGTAATTCTCGCCTCTTGCACATCCCCGAATTTAGTCACTCCACTATTTGACTTCAGCTGCCTAGGCCCTAAGCTCTGTGAATTCCTTCCTTTAACCTGTCTGCTTCCCTACCTCTCTTCTTCTTTAAGAGGCTCCTTAAAACCTACTCTTTGACCTCACTTTTTGGCCACCCATTGAAATTTCTCATGTGTCTCCGTGTCAATTTTTTTTAATGCTCCTTTGAAGTGTCTTGGGAAGTTTTACTATGTTAGAGCTGCTTTATAAATGAAGTTGCTGCTTTTGAATGGAAACTGAAGCATGAACCCTACTGGTCTGTATGATTCTGTGGCACACTGGGCATTCCATTTAGTCGCAGAGGTATTGAGAGAGCTGGGCCATGTCTGGCAAACATACATTTCTGACATTACAACAGTGACTACACTTTAAAAGCACTTTTTAAAAATTTGTTCATGGGATGTGGGTGTCACTGCCTAGGTCAGCATTTATTGCCCATCCCTAATTGCCCTTGTTTAGAAGGCAATTAAGAGTCAGCCACACTGCTGTAGGGCTGGAGCCACATGTAGACCAGACCAGGTAAGAGTGGCAGATTTCCCTTCCTAAAGGGCATTTAGGAACTAGATGGGTTTTTGCAATAGTCGCAAAGTCGCAGGTTGGATTCAAATTTCACCATCTGCCATGGTGGGATTCAAACCCGGGTCCCCAGAGCATTACCCTAGGCCTCTGGAATACTAGTCCAGTGACAATACCACTACGCCACCAGCTCCCCATTGGCTGTAAAGCACTTTGAGACGTCTGGTGGTCTGGAGAAGTGCATTTTTAATGTAAGGTCTTTTTATTTCTTTTGCAAAGGCTAAATACAATAGGTTGCATACCACCAATGTCACTTAACCAAGGGATAAATTAGAAAAGAGAAGCAGCCTGTACTTGATATGCGCAGAAGGAAGATTCTGACATGTAGCTTTTGACGTCTTGTGATTACAGTTCCTGACGCCCTTTTTTTTGTAGCAAACTAATAACGATGATGGATGATTTTAATTTCAATTGAAATGCTGACTCAAGATTCCTCAGCCTGCACAATATTCATTATGGAAGGGAAAATTCTGTAATAAATATTCAGCCGGGAGGTATCACAGCTATCACTTCAACATCGCTGTGTTCTTTGGCATTTTAGAAAAGAAATAAAGAACTTGCATTCAGGCAGTGCCTTTCACAACCTCGGAATATCCCAAAGTGCTTTACAGCCCAATGCAGTACTTTTGAAGTGTGGTTACTTTTGTAATGTAAGAAATGTGGCAATTTGTGCAGAGAAAGTCGCCACAAACAGGAGCTTGATAACCACAACTTGTTTTTTCAGTAAAGTGTGAGAGAGCCTCAGGGCACCAGACAGTCTTATTCGTCTCTCCTTCCTTCAGGGTGAGGGAAGGGAAAAGCGGTGGTTCGAATTTTTCCAAACCTCTTTTTGGAGGGTATATCCCTCAGCTACTTGACCTCATCCTCACCAATCTACCTGTCACAGATACATCTGCTCATGGCAGTATTGGCAGGAGTAGCCACCACATCGTCCTTCTGGAGACGAAGGGCAGAATTGTTCCAGATTTGCACTAAGTGCGGTAGCGGGTGGTTTTACCTGCTGGACCGCGATGGTGGGTTTTCACGCTGTATTGTCCCAAACCCGCCACATTATTTATGCATTCCTGGGAAACAGGCCGTTTCCATGTCGGGCGGGCTCCGATTTGCCTGCCACACCGTCACCTCGCCGCTTCATCACGTCAGGTACCACATTTAAAGTGCAGACGCGCTCAGTGCTTCCAGCCCAGGACTGCAACAAAGAAGACATGGCCCCGAAAGGCAAGAAGACCGTAACCTTCGAACGCCTTTTGGATGCCATGGAGGCCCGCTGTGATGTCCTCTACCCAGCTCTGGCCACAGGATGGGCAGTAACATTACCTCTCTGGCTTGGTAGGTGATGGCAGTGCACTTGTGCCAATGTTGCACAGAAGAGGTTGGCCATCCAATGCAGATACAGGATGAATGATCTCATCCGTGCAACCAAGGTACAGCAACCATCTCAGCACTCTAAACTCATACTCTCAAGCCCATCACACATTCACTGCCAGCTCAAGGAACAGCATCATCCATCCTCACACACATACCCCTACATGTCCATCTGGCCTCATCTCCTCTGCAGACTGCCTCCTCAGCCCTCACCATCTTGAGGCCACTCGCACAGATCAACATGTGCCCCCAAACACACTCTGGGATACCCTCCTTCCCAGAACAGCCTTCTTCCTGCAGCCTCTTCCCTTGCCTGAGACCACTTGTCTCTCTTCCCCAAGCAAGCCCTAGCCCTGCAGCCATTGAAAAGCCACCCACATATGGCTGGTCTGGTAGGTAGAGACCTGCCGTGAGCCCCAGTAAAAGTGACGTGGTGCTGTCTGTGAAGCCTGGCGCTGATGACTGCGAGTGCTGACTGAAGCAAGGTCGGCAAACAAACCTTGATGTCCTGAGCGAAGTGCAGCCCGCCAGGTGCATGTCGCTTGTGTGCTTTTATGGAACACATTGGCATGTTTTCCCACCGACATGGGTGGACGATCCAGCGGAGGGGACAATTCCAGCGGGCTGGCCTAATAATGATATGCTGATGTATTACAATGAGGTTCCTGATGTCTGATGGCGGAGAACGTGGCCCATTATCGGTGGGCTGAGTGAACGATCGCGAACTGGTTTCACGCCATCGTGAAACCAATTGCGCCATATTGTCCGCTCACACCACCGAACATGCCCGAACATGTCACCTCTTGAGTTCAGCTGTTCTGTCCATATTTGGACCAAGGCTGTAATAAGGTCAGAAGCTGAGTGGCCCTGGCAGAACCCAAACTGAGCATCAGCGAGAAGGTTATTTCTGAGTAAGTGCCGCTTGATACCACTGTCGAAAACCTCTTCCATCACTGATGATCAAGAACAGTCTGATGGGGTGGCATTTGGCCGCGTTGGATTCATGCTGCTTTTTGTGTACAGGGCATATTTGGGCAATTTTCCACATTGTTGGGGAGATGCCAGTGATATAGCTGTACTGGAACAGCTTGGCTTGGGGCACAGCAAGTTCTGGAGTCTTCAGTATTATAGCTGGCAAATTGTCAGGGCCCATAGCCTTTTGCAGTATTCAGTGCCTTCAGCCGTTTCTTGATATCACATGAAGTGAATCAAATTAGCTGAAGACCAGCTGATGGGGACCACAGGAGGAAACCAAGATTGATCATCCACTCAGCACTTCTGGCTGAGATGGTTGTGAATGCTTCAGCCTTCTCTTTTTCACTGATGTGTTGGGCTCCCCCAAGATTGAGTATGGGGATATTTATGGAGCCTCCTCCTCCAGTTAGTTGTTTAATTGTCCACCACCATTCATGCCTGGATGTAGCACCACTGGCAACCACTGATCCATTGGTTGTGGGGATTGTTTACTACATTATTATCTGTCTATCGCATGCTGTTTACTCTGTTTGGCATGCAAGTAGCCCTGTGTTGTAGCTTCACCAGGTTGACACCATTTTTATGTATGCCAGTGCTGCTCCTGGCATGCCCACCTGCATTCTCCATTGAGCCAAGGTCGATTCCCCTGGCTTGATGGTAATGGTATAGTGGGGTTATGCCGGGCCATGAGATTACAGATTGTGGTTGTATACAATTCTGCTGCTGCAGATGGCCCACAGCAACTCATGAATGTTGAGTTTTGAGTTGCTAGATCTGTTTGAAATCTATCTCATTTAGCACGGTGGTAGTGCCACGCAATACAATGGAGAGTACCCTCAATGAGAAGACGGGACTTCGGCTGGGATTTTCCGTGCCCTTGACATCAAGGCAGCATTTGGCAAGTGTGGCATCAAGGAGCCCTAGCAAAAGTCAAGTCAATGGGAAACAGGGGAAAAATTGTCCACTGGTTTGAGTCATTCCTAGCACAAAGGAAGGTGATTGTGGTTGTTGGAGGTCAATCATCTCAGTCCCAGGACATCATAGCAGGAGTTCCTCAGGGTAGTGTCCCAGGCCCAACCACTTTCAGCTGTTTCATCAATGACCTTCCTTCCATCATAAGATCAGAAGTGGAGACATTCGCTGATGATTGCAGGATGTTCAGCACCATTCGCGACTCCTCAGATACTGAAGCAGTCCATGTCCAAATGCAGCAAGACCCAGACAATATCCAGGCTAGGGCTGACAAGTGGCAAGAAACATTCGCACCATACAAGTGCCAGGCAATGACCATCCCAAGAAGAGGGAATCTAACCATCGACCCTTAGCATTCAATGGCATTACCATTGCTGAAACCCCCATTATCAACATCCTGGGGTTTACCACTGACCAGAAACTGTACTGGACTAGCCATATAAATACTGTGGCTGTAAGAGCAGGTCAGGGGCTGGGAATTCTGCGCCAAGCAACTCACCTCTTGACTCACCAAAGCCTGTCCATTCTCTGTAAGGTACAAGTCAGGAGTGTGATGGAATACTCTCCACTTGCCTGGATGAGTGCAACTTCAACAACACTCAAGAAGTTCAACACCATCCAGGGCAAAGCAGCCCGCTTGATTGGCACCCTGTCCATCACCTTGAACATTCACTCCCTCCACCACTGATGCACAGTGGCAGCAGTGTATACAATCTACAAGGTGTGCTGCAGCAACTCATCAAGGCTTCTTCGATAGCACCTTCGAAATCCATGACCTCTACCACCTAGAAGGACAAAGGCAGCAGATGCTTGGGATCATGACCTGCAAGTTCCCTTCCAAGTCACACACCATCCTGTCTTGGAACTATATCACCGTTCCTTCATAGTTGCTGGGTCAAAATTGTGGAACTCCCTTGCTAACAGCACCATGGATGTACCTATACCACATGGACTGCAGCGGTTTAAAAAGGTGGCTCACCATCACCTTTTCAAGGGCAATTAGGTATGGGCAATAAACGCTGGCCAAGCCAGTGACATCCACATCCCTTGAAAGACTGATAAAAATGCTAACTATTTCCCCCCAACTAAGTAACTCCTCTCAGCTAACCATCCCCCAAACTAACCCAGTGAGCACCAGAAACGCTCAGTAAGGAAAACTGCAAGTCTGAATCTCATATGATAATGATAGGAGTCCCAACCCCCAACCACAAATTCAGAAGAAAATTCTGAGCAGTGTCACACTGAGAGTTGAACTGGAAACACACAATCTGTTGCTGAACTATGTGCTGTTACTCCTAATCACAAGACCAAATAAAACAAAATAAATCTTGCAGAGATGTTACTTCAGAAGCTAAATGTCAAGATATTCTTTCATTGCTGTTCTTTTTCTTGTAAACTGTTGACATGCTTTTTTATTAATGTGGAATATAGTTAATTGCGACTGTGTTATATAAATGCAATTTGTTGATATTGTTATCGGAACACAGGAGGAGTAGGCCATTCAGCCCATCGAGCCTGCTCCGCCATTCAAAATGATCACGAATGCTCATCCACCTCATTGCCTTTTCCCCACACTATCCCCTTATCCCTTTATCTCATTGGCATTTAGAAATCTGTCAGTCAATCTCTACTTTAAACAAACTCAATGACTGAGCTTCCACAGCCCTCTGTGGTAGAGAATTCCAAAGATTCACAACCCTCTGAGTAAAAAAAAAATTCTCCTCATCTCGGTCCTAAGTAGCTTTCCCCTTATTTTGAAATTGTGTCCACTGGTTCTAGACTCCCCAGCCAGGAGAAACATCTTACCTGCATCTACCCTGTCTATTCCTTTAAGTATTTTGTGGGTTTCAATGAGATCACCTCTCATTCTTCAAAACTGTAGAGAATACAGGCCCAGTTTCCCTACTCTCTCTTCATAGGACAGTCCTACCATCCTGGGAACAAGGCTGGTGAGCCTTTGTTTCACTCCCTCGGTGGCAACCTCCTTCCTAAGGTAAGGAGAGCAAAACTGCACACACGACTCCAGGTGTGGTATAACCAAGGTTCTATACAATTGAAGCAAGAGTTTGCTACTGCTGTTCTCAAACCCTCTTACGATAAGGGCCAACATATCATTAGCCTTAGGAATTGCCTGCTGCACCTGCATGTTAGCCTTCACTGAGTTATTGATGAGGACACGCAGGTCCTTTTGTACATCTACACTTTCTAATCTCTCACCATTTAAGAAACACACTGCGTATCTGTTCCTCCTACCAAAGTGGATAGCCTCATATTTTTGAACACTTTATTCCATCTGCCATGTTCTTGCTCACTCACTTGGCGCCCATGATGGATTTCGTGGCAGGCTGGAGTGGAGAATCCAGCGGCAGGCAAAAAGTCGGAAATCCGCCGTCATTAAAATGGGTTGCAATTGTCCCGATGGTGTATTTATGGTGGGTCGGTTATCCCGCCGACTAGTGGCGCGAATGCCATTTGCATTCATTAACATGTCATGAATGCTCATTAGGACAGCTGCTCGCTGGAATCTTGCCAGGCCTTCCAATCTTGCCAGCGAGAATTTACCTCGGCCTCAAATCCGTTTGAAAAGGGGTGGCATGGATAAGTCGGACCTCAGTTCGCTGCTAACTTTGAGGTGAGTGCAACATACATAGCCTATCTGCCACTGCACTGCGCCGGTCTTGTTCTGAATAACGCCACACTGCTGGGGGCTGTAGGGTTGGTCTGCTCCTGCTCTTTGCCTACACTGTCCCGAGGAACACCACTCTGCTGTGTACTCATGCACTTTCAGGAACTAACATTTCAACCGGGGGTGGGCGGTCGGCTGTGAGGCGAGGGTGGGGTTGATGAACATGAAGGGGGCAATGGGGAGGGAAGGCTGTGGAATGGCAGTGAGGGGGAAGGGTGAATGCGAGGGAAGCCTTTCTGGGGTCGCCAGGAAGTGATTTGCGAAAGAAGCAAGTGTGATGCTAGAAAAAACTTTTTCACACAACAAGTGGTTTGGATCTGGAATGCACTGCCTGGAAGTGTGATGGAGGCAGGTTCGATACAGGCATTCAAGAGGACATTAGATGATTATTTGAACAGAACCAATGTGCAAGGGTAGGGGGAAAAGGCAGGGCAATGGCACAAATGTGCAAGGGTAGGGGGAAAAGGCAGGGCAATGGCACTAAGTCATAATGCTCATTTGGAGAACTGGTACAGACACGATGGGCTGAATGCATCCTTCTGTGCCGTTAAGATTCTGTGATCCTGCGAGAGGTACAACACTGCTCACAGCTCCAAGTGCTCCGCTATAGATCAGGCCATAGGGTTGCTGAAGATGCGCTTCAGATGCTTGGATCACTCAGGTGGCTCACTCCAATACACTCCCGACAGGGTTTCCCGCATCATCGCAGTCTGTTCGCCCTTCACAATCTGGCAATGCAAAGAGGTGACCCCCTGCCAGAGGATGACCTGAAGGGGGATGAGAGCTCATCGGAGGATGAAGATTCGGAGGCCCAGGAACCTCACGAAGCTGCTGAGGGTCAGTACGAGTGTGATGATGCCATGGAAGAAGGAAGACGTGGGAGATGTGCCCGTGATACGTTAAATGCTGACAGGTTCCAGGAAGAGTAAAGTTAAGTGGGGCAATATGGCCACATCTCTCCTAGCCCTCAATGCCATTTTCTTTCAACTGAGGGGATGTCTACCCACTTTCAGCGAGAACGAGTCCCGCATTCACACTTGCGCACTCTGACCTCATAAATCACCAGCCTTGATCTTTGCTTTGGTCCGTGGGGCCCTGAGAGTGAGCTCACTCTGGAAACTGAGAGCCCACTGAGGAACATGAGCGATGCGAGAGAAGACTTGAAGCTTTTGCTGCCATCTAACGATGCAAACACTGCTGTGACTGAGATGTGGACATGCCTAGAGATCCCCTCCTCCCGTGCATGTCCTTTCTTCTGCCACTACCACTGAGGAGAGAGAAATGCCACTAGAATATCAGTGCTGATGAACTGCCCTCGCTCAATGGTGTTCTTTGAGGAAGAAGGATTAGAAACGCTAACATCACACTTTCCAATAAAGATTTAAACACATCCCCCTGATATCACACAAGGGTGTGGAGACTAGTTCAACTGAGTCTGACATCACAGCAATGTGAATCTCACAGTGGGATGCTATCACTGAGTGGGAGCAAGACTAAACCTCGAAATAAGAGGATTCCAAAGTACAAAATCACAACACCTTCAGTTGACAGGAACATTCACATAACCATCAAATGTATTAACAAAAGTGCAATTGATCTGCATGTATTGCACACCCATGACACAAAAATGACATCAATTTTTCTTAACTTTCTTAAGTCTGCCGCTATGCCTTGGTGCAGTCCGACATTTGCAGCAGAGGTGGAGGCAGCCTGCTGACTGCCATGTCCTGATGTCTGTGATGACCTTGGTGGACGTCCTCTGGTGGCCCAAGGCCTGGAGGGCCCCAGCCTGATGAGGGTCACCTCTCAGGGGCAGAAGTGCCCTTGGCGGCCTGAGAAGCTGGAGTATATGGGGTCACAAGCAGAGTGTGAGTGGCTGCACACCCTTGGAGTGTCCTGAGAGGAGGACCCCAAGGTGTCCAGCTGACGCTCATCCTCCCTGTGGGTGTCCAAGAGCCCTGGCTCCTGCAGGAGATGGTGCACCTGGAGGGAGGTCAAGGTGCCTCATCCCCATGTCACCTGCATCCTGATGGTGCCCACCATGGTGTGTGGCCACGGAGTGCAGAGCCGAGCGCTAATCCGGCAAGACCTGCTGGACCAAAGTCTCCATGGTGGTCCCCAGTGTTCCCATGGTGACCTCGAGGGGCTTGCATGTGGGAGCCACGACATCAGACAGAACACAGACGGTCTCCTCCATCGTTCGCTCTAGTCCGCTGAGTGACCGTCGAATCTCTGCCTGATGTTCTGCCGCCTGTTGTTGCATCTCCAGCATTGAGTTGGGAGCTGCTTCTAGAGGCTCATCATCTGACTCGGACTGAGCGTGTGGCTGGTCTCCAGCAGCCCTCTGAGTGCCGGAGACCTGGGCAGTCCCTGCCTCCGACTGCTGCAGGGACGTGTTAGTGAGATGTTCCCCAGAAAGTGAGCCCGAGCATAATCTACATCTATGGCCCATGGACGTGCGTCTCTCTGAGCTGGTGTGAGCGCCGTGATGGTTCTTCTGGACCTTCCTCTTCACATGAAGTCTGGAGGCTCGCACTGGTGCTGGACTGGCTTGTGGGCCTCGATCTGCTGGTGCCTAGAGCAGGATAAGACTGCACATGAGTCACTGTGAATGTCAGGATATGATGACGTGTTGGAGCTGTGATTGGTACTAGGTTGGTGGGAGAGGCTGATCTCCTCTTCCCCACAGGAGTGATCCCTATCCTCCCCAGCCAGCTCAGTTGCAGCCTCCTCAAACTCAGTGAGGGTGGGGCTACCCCGGTCTGTGATTTCTTACGCCTGTTGTGCACCAGCTTGGCCTGTTTGAAGGAGAAAGAAAGGCTCTGATGAGAAGGGATGGAGCAGGGGTTGGGTGAGATGCATGTTCCCTGTGTGTGGTGAGCCCTCCCCAGAAGGACCAGAGGATGGAGTGTGAGCAACATGATAGATGGGATGGTGGTGATGTGAAAGTCTCGGTGAGAGAATGAGTGTTGATATGTGTCCCCGGCTAATGGTTGTGTGAGATCCCTGAAGAAAGTGACCGTTTGAGTGCATGATGCCACGATGAGAGTTTGATATTGGAGGGAGTTGAAGGATGACTTACCCTGGTGGAGCGGATGAGATCATTCATCCTCTTCCTGCACTGGGTGGCATTTCGGGCGCGGTTACCAGTCGTGTTGACCTGCTCTACGACAGTCTCCCAGGCCGGAGAGGTGAGGCTGCAGTGCTTCCTGCAAGACATCCCCGGGATAGAGCATGTACCTTTGCGCTGCACCCCTCTGATCATGGCCTGGAGGGCCTGGTGCATGAAGTGGGGTGCTGCCTTCCTGTTCAGGCTCTAAGCCTTCTTCTTCTGGCTGCCAGACATCTCTGGTGGGCTGGTGAGAGTGAGGTTGTGTGTTGAACTGGCCTTTAAATATGGCGCCCGGATCTTTGAGCCCGCGGGCTGACGGCAGCCGCACAAATCAACTCCCGACCCCCCAGGTGATTCGGACCGATATGCACCTTTGCATATTTAATGAGGCTCCAAAAGCAGAATCGGACGCGAGATCCCACCATTCCAGACAGCAGGGTTGGTGCTGCCGAAAACGCCCACCACTGCACTCAAGTCTCATTTATGGAAAATTCCAACAACTAAGTCTGTCGAAATCCTCTTGAAGCCGCCTTGCATCTTCCTCACAAGAAACATTTCCACCCAGCTTTACGTCACCCATGAGCTTGGAAATATTACATTATAATGAATCACTGGCACTGAAATTGGCTGTTTCAGTGTTATTAACTTGGGATGTACGCACCTATAATTATCAATCAATAATGCTTTGTTATGTGAGTCTGTGCTGTGTCTAGACCTATTTCACAAAAGCCTCTGTCCTAAAAAGAAAAATTACTCCCCAGTTCCCAACCTTCACCCCTTTGATCCTCTACTATTTCAACACTGCTGCTACCATCCACCTACTTGATAGCTCCTTTCCTTCTGCCTTCCAAGCCCACACTTCTACCCCTGCCATCTGATCCCCTCCCCCATTCAATTTTACCTCTGGATCCATAAAAGTGAGGTTAGAGGCTTCGTCAAGTCTGTCGAACACTCTGCTAGATCTAACTGCATCGCCGTAGGACAAGCGACATCTTTCACAGCATGGCCCAATCCTGCTACCACTTCAGGATTATCTTGGTGTCTCCTCCTCATAAAGCCCGTCCTTGATTAATGTTCCCTTTAAAATTCAGTTGTTGTGCACGGCTAGTTTTTTCAGTGTGTGATGTTTTCAAATTTCTCTTACTTGGTTACAAGCGCAGGTTATCTATCATGGAGCAAGGCCTGCACAACACCTTCTAGGCTGTTATACAACTATGCACCTGTGCAGCTTAGTGGGAATGCTGCCCTTGACCCTTCTGCCCCATCCAACTAGAACCCTAAAGGTTCCATCCTTGGTTTTCTCCTATTTCCAATCCATATGTAGCCTCTCCACAATATCATCTCCAGGCATGATGTCAGCTTCCATCTGTATGTCAATGACTCCCGACTGTAACTTTATCTCACTGCCACTACACTCAACTCGATGGCCACCACCACTAGATTAATAAGAAGTTGTGGATGAGCCAAAATTTTCTGAAATTCAACACCAGCAAAACAAGAATCACCGTGTTGAGCTCCTGTCATGAATCTTGCACCCTAATTACTAATTTCAAGTCCATCACCAGCTAGGTGCTGAGATTAAACCAGAATCTCATTGCTCTGTTTGACTCTCAGCTGTTTCAAATTGTAAATCCAATTCAGCACCAAGACCACCTATTTCTATTTCAGCAACATCACTGGCTTCCAACCCTTGGGTCACAAGCGCCGCTGAAATGCTCATCGACACCACTGTTGGCCCCATGCTTGACTTCTCCAGAGGTCCTCCCTACGTAAACTCCAACTGACCCAAAATTCTGGCACTTGCATTATGACCCCAACAAATTCCACTTGCACCCCATTCATCACCCAAATTCCAATTCCTTCTTGTCTCCTAATGGATTATTGTTGCATAGGAAGAGAAGTAGGCTATTCAACCCATTATAGGTATTATGTACCGCCTGCAACATGTGGGAAGCCCTAGACGCTCCTTGCGCTCTGACCGACCACGTGTGCAGGCAGTGTCACCTGCTGCAGCTACTTGAGCTCCGAGTTTCGGAGCTTGAGCGACAGCTGGAAGCACTGAGGTGCATCCGCGAGGCTGAGAGTTTCGTGGATAGCACGTTTTTAGACGTGGTCATCCTACAGCTTACGGAAGCACAGAGAGAGAGGGAATAGGTGACCATCAGTCAGAAAAAAGGTGTCAGGCAGGTAGTCAGGAAATCCCCAGGGTGCGTCTCACTCGAGAACCGTTTTTCTGTGTTGGAAAATAGTGAGAGTGACGGTTCCTCTGGGGAGTGCAGCCATGCTCATGGTACTGTGAGTGGCTCAGCTGAACAGCGGGGGAGGAAAAAGAGGGGAAGAGCAATAGTGGTAGGAGACTCGATAGTAAGGGGAACAGACAGGTGTTTCTGTGGCCGTAGATGTGACTCCAGGATGGTATGTTGCCTCCCTGTTGCCAGGGTCAAGGAAGTCACTGAACGGTTGCAGGACATACTAAAAGGGGAGGGCAAACAGACAGAGATCGTGGTACATATTGTATCAACGACATAGGTAGAAAGAGGGATGAGACCCTGCAAGCATAATTTAGGGAGCTAGGGAGCAGTTGAAAAAACAGGACCTCAAAGGTAGTAATCTCTGGATTACTTCCAGTGCCACACGCTAGTGGGTATAGAAATAGGAAGTTAGTCCAGATGAATGCGTGGCTGGAGAGATGGTGCAGGAGGGGGGGGGGCCTTTAAATTTCTGGGACATTGGGACCGTTTCTGGGGCGGTGGGACCTGTACAAGGCAGACGGGTTGCACCTGAACCAGAATGGGGCCAACATCCTTGCAGGGAGATTTGCTAGTGCTGTTGGGGACCATGAGAGGAGGTTCAGCAGGGGGAGATGCACAGCCAAAATTAGAAGAGAGAGCAAGTGAGTCTGGAAGGCATAGAAATTATAGGCCAGTTAAGGCACAAGGGAGTTTGGCAAGGTTGGATGGTATTTATTTTAATACAAGGAGTCTGATAAATAAGGCAGATGAGTTGAGTGCACAAATTAACACAGAAGATACCTGGAAGTATGATGTCATTGCTATCACAGAGACAGGGTTGAGAGAGGGGCAGGATTGGCAGCTCAACATTCCAGGATATAGGGTCTTCAGGTGAGACAGGGAAGGAGGTAAAAGAGGAGGGGGTATCACAATATTGATCAAGGAATCAATTACAGCAGTAAGGAGGGATAACATCTTAGAAGGCTCCTCAAATGAAGCCATATGGGTAGAACTTAAAAACAAAAAAGGAGCAATCACATTGCTGGGAGTGTACTATAGGCCCCCAAACAGTCAGAGAGAAATAGAATAGCAGATATGTAGGCAAATTTCAGAGAAGTGTAAAAATAATAGGGTAGTAATAGTGGGGGAATTAAACTTCCCCAACATTAACTGGGTTAGTCATAGTGTGATAGGTTTAGAGGGAGCGGAATTCTTAAAATGCATCCAGGAGAGCTTTTTAAGACAGCACGTAGAAGGTCCTACAAGAGAGGGGGCGGTCCTGGACTTAATTTTAGGGAATGAGGCCAGGCAAGTGGTAGAGGTATCAGTGGGGGAGCATTTTTCAGATAGTGAGCATAACTCCATTAGATTCAAGGTTGTTATGGAAAAGGACAAGGATGGGCCATAAATCAGAGTTCTAAATTGGGGGTAGGCCGATTTTAATAAGATCAGATATGATTTGGCCAGAGTGGACTGGGAGCAGCTACTTTTAGGTAAATCTGCATCAGAGCAGCGGGACTCATTCAAGAAAGAAATAGGGAGAGTACAGGGCCAACATATTCCAGTAAAGATAAAGGGCGGGACCAACAAATCCAGGGAACCTTGGATGTTGAGGAATATACAGGATTGGATAAAGAAGAAAAGGGAGGCTTCTGGCAGATACCAAGGGCTCAAAACAGCAGAAGCCCTAGAGGAGTATAGAATGTGTTGGGGGAACTTAAAAAGGAAATTAGGAGAGCAAAAAGGGAGCATGAAACAACATTGGATTTTCCTTTATTTTACCTGTCAAAGTTATGTTACAAGTACATTAAGAGTAAGGGGATAACTAGGGAAAGAGTAGGGCCCATTAAGGACCATAGTGGTAATTTGTGTGCGGACTGGAAGATGTAGGTAGGGTTTTAAAGGAATACTTTGTGTCGGTGTTCACAAGTGAGAGGGACAACGCGGGTATGGAAATCAGGCAGAAGGACTGTGATATAATTAAAGAAATTAGCATAGAAAGGGAGGAGGTTCTAAGTGGTCTGGCGGGCTTAACAGTAGATAAATCTCCAGGCCCGGATGAAATGTATCCCAGGCTGTTGAGTGAGGCAAGGGAGGAGATAGCAGGGGTGTTGGCAATAATTTTCAATACCTCTCTGGCCACAGGAGAGGTGCCAGAGAACTGGAGGACAGCCAATGTGGTACCGTTATTCAAGAAGGGAGGAAGGGATAAACCAGGAAACTATAGGCCAGTCAGTCTAACCTTAGTGGTGGGGAAACTATTGGAAGCAATTCTGAGGGACAGAATTAATCTACACTTGGAGAGGCAGGGATTAATCAAGGACAGTCAGGATGGTTTTTTTTGTTCAGTGGAGATCATGTCTGACCAATTTGATTGAATTTTTCGAAGAGGTGACCAGGTATGTAGATGAGGGCAATGCATTTGACGTAGTCTACTTGGACTTCAGCAAGGCTTCTGATAAGGTCCCACATGGGAGACTGATGACAAAGGTAAAAGCCCATGGGGTCCAAGGCAATTTGGCAAATTGGATCCAGGATTGGCTGAGTGGCAAGAAGCAGAGGGTGATGGTCGAGGGGTGTTTTTGTGACTGGATGCCTGTGTCCAGTGGGGTTCCACGGGGATTGGTGTTGGGTCCCTTGCTGCTTGTGGTATATATAAATGATTTAGACTTGAATGTAGGATGGTTGATCAGTGAGTTCGCGGATGACACGAAAATTGGTGGGGTGGTAAATAGAGGAGGATAACCTTGGCTTACAGGAGGATATAGACAGGCTGGTCAGATGGGCTGATCAGTGGCAAATGGAATTTAATCCGGATAAGTGTGAGGTGATGCACTAGGGCAAGACAAACAAGGCACGGGAATACATGATGAATGGTAGGACCTTGGGAAGTACCGAGGATCTGAGGGACCTTGGTGTGCATGTCCATCGGTCCTTAAGGTAGCGGGACAGGTAGAAAAGGTGTTTAAGAAGACATATGGGATACTTGCCTTTACTATCTGAGACACAGAATATAAGAGCAGGGAGGTTATGCTGGAACTGCATAAAACGCTGGTTAGGCCACAGCTGGAGTATTGCGTGCAGTTCTGGAATCCGCATTATAGGAAGGATGTGATTGCACTAGAGAGAGTGAAGAGGAGATTTACCAGGATGTTACCTGTGCTGGAAAGTTTTAGTCATGAGGAGAGATTGGATAGACTGGAGTTATTTTCTCTGGAGCAGAGGAGATTAAGGGGGAACATGATTGAGGTGTATAAAATTATGAAGGACATAGATAGGGTAGACAGGAAGGAACTTTTCCCCTTGGTGGAGGGATCAATAACCAGGGGGCATAGATTTAAGGTAAGGGGCAGGAGGTTTAGAGGGGCTGTGAGGAAGAATTTTTTCACCCAGAGGGTGGCGGGAATCTGGAACTCACTGCCTGAAAGGGTGGCAGAGGCAGAAACCCTCATATAATTAAGAAGTATTTGGATGTGCATTTGCGATGCCATGGCATGCAAGGCTATCGGCCCAGTGCTGGAAAATGGGATTAGAATAGTTAGGTACTTGTTTGACCGGCGCAGGCTCGATGGGTCCAAGGGCCTTTTTCTGTGCTGTAGACCTCTATGACTCTATGCATCAATCTCAGGTTTAAAATTAATTCAGTTAGCATCTACTGCTTTCTGTGGGAGACAGAACGGCCAGGATTTTCCTCACGGCAAGACTGGAAAATCTCGCTCGGCGGCCCGAGGTTCCTTTCCCGGTGACGTAAATCCAGGAAGCAATTGTCCCCTCCCCCTGTCAATGGCGGGCTGCATTTGCTGCTGTTGAACATTGTGCACTTAGTTTGAATACAGTTGCATCTCATTATTGTGACCTAACGCCAGAATCAACACCCCCACATCAAATTTAAACCCCACGTCGGCGTGATTTTAGAACAGTGTGATTTACGACTGCCTTTAAAAGACGCACACCTGGTGACCTGAACTGCGAGGGGAACTCGGAGGTGAGTGCACACAACTTCGTGCCGTGCTCGTGAGGATCCCAATGCAAGGAAGCCGCTCTGTGGATTCGGGGTGGGGGGGTCACAGGCAAATCTCCACAGCAGCTTCTTCGTGACTGGCTTGTGGTGCTGGGGCTAGGGCAACAGTGCCGGAGAGAGGAGAACCATTGGGCATGGGCTACTGTGCCGGAGAGAAGGAAGAGAAGGGAACCTCGGGGCAAGGGCTACAGTGCAAGGGGGGGTGGGGAGATCATGACAGCGCAGACTGAAGGTTACACAGAAACACATGACGGTGGGGGTGGGTGGGGGGTTGGTGGGGGTGTGGTGGCGGGGTTTGGGAGGGGAAAGAAAGCGGCCAGGCAAATGGATAAACATGTTAAAAAAGATGAGCACTCCTCTGCAGCTGAGACCATTTAGCTTGAGCTCAGTTGTCATGCCTGGAGTCAGGCTAGTCAAAATACTGTGCCCACTCAAGCAGCACTAATTCCTGAGAGTGCCAATGATTGCTCCTCTACTTTTAACCGCCCATGGCAGTTCTCCCCAGTGTCCCATACCAATATTTATCCCTAAACCGATATGATTTAAACAGATTATCTGGTCATTGTCTCATTCTTGTTTGTGTGAGTTTGTTAGGTGCAAATTGGCCGCCACATTTTCCTACGTTACATCACTTCAAAAGTACTTCATTGTAAAGTGCTTTAGTATGTCCTGAGGTTCTGCAAGGCAATTTGCACTGGAAAGTTATTTGGTTCCAATAGTAAAGGAGTACAGATTAATACAGACTGGGTCACAAAACTCTTCTTTTAGTTTGACCTTGAGGCAGAAGCTCATGAGCTTTCACAGTTGTCTGACGAGCACTACATGTCACTGTTGTGTGGCAGATCATCCGATAACCCGGAGCTGCAATCTCTCCGGTTGCCTTTCCATTAAACTTGGAGATGTTAGCTTCCGCACTTACATGCTCCCAGTCAGCGACGGATGGCCAGTTAGTGATCATCATCATCAAAACAACAATAGCAACAGCAATGGGAACCTGACCAACCAAGTTCTTTATGTCAAAGGGCCCTAAAGCCACTTTAGTTGATGCAGTTGGTCTTTGCCAGCAGTGTGAAGCAGGTTCACGGTGAATCAGCCGCTGCTCACTTTTGATTACAACCAATTTGCCATTGACAAAATCACACAGCACAGTAGCCAGCTGGCCCATCACATCTATGTCAGCTCTTGGAAAGAGTTATCCAATTAGTTTCACTCCCCTGCTCTTTCCCCACAGCCTTGAAATTTTTCCCATTTTCATAGGTCTTGATAGAAAAAGGCTTTGTGATTGGGTAAATAACCAGGGGTTATGGGTTTAAAATCATTGGCAAAGGATCTAGAGACAGTTTGTCCTTGTCGCAATGTGTAATGCCCTATCCAAAAATGTAATAGAAGCTAACTCCATAAATAATTTTGAAAGGGAGTTGGACAGGCACTTGAGATTGAGGAACTCTCAGGAATATGATCAAAAAGCAGGAATGTGGGTCTAGTACAACTGGCATGATGAGTCAAATAGCCTGCTTCAGTGCTGTAAAGTTTAGATGAATTTACCAATCCAATTCCTTTCTGAAAGTTACAATTGAAACTGTTTCCACTGCCTTTTAGGCAGCGCATTCCAGATCATAACAACCCTACAGATGAAAATTCTCCGCAGCTCCCTAGAGGGGATTGAGAGGCCAAAGGAAGAACTAGGTGTTGAGAAGGCAGCTGAGTGCCTTAGAGGTATACTTAGTAATTGGAGGGCCCATGGGGATCCCAGTGTTGATTTTTAAAAAAAGAATGACTTGTATTTCTACAGCAGTAAAATGTCCCAAGGTGCTTCACAGGAACATAATCAGGCAAATTACGAATAGTGGGTCATCAAGGGAGATGTTAGGACACATGGACCAAAAGCTGCGTCAAAGAGGTGGAATTTAAGGAGCATCTTAAAGGAAGAAAGTGAGGTAGGGAGGCAGTAAGATTAAAGGAAGAAATTGTAGAGTTTAGGACTGAGGCAGTTGAAGACACAACTCCAATAGTGCGGAGCAATAAGAATCGAGAACATGCAAAAGGCCAGATTTGGAGGAGTGGGGAGATCTCGGATGATTTTAGGGTTGGAGGAGGTTACCACACAGAGAGGAGAAAGGAATAGAAAATGATGCTGATAGGGTTAGATGAAGTTGGGTGGCAGGAGGCTCTCACATGGAGTATAAATGTTGCTATAGGTCAGATGGGCCGAATGGACAGTTTCAAGGTTGTAAATTCAATGCCATTCAATGCAAATTATTACGCACCTTCACCCGAAAATGAATAAAGTGAAAATTATTCAAAAATGTAAAGCTTCTTAAGAAGAAAGAGAATGAGTTAAGTGTAGAGCTTCGGCAGTGGAGAACTTGAACATAGACGGTGCTTCAGAAAGTTGTTATTTCCTCGACACATTGTGAACGCTGGCTGGTCATTCATCAGTGTCAAATGCTGCAAACAGCAGCGGCTTTTATGTCAGTTACTCCCTGGTTTATTGATACTCGAGTTTATAAAGTTCCATGTACTCAATTATTTGTTCAGCATTGCAGAGGGCAGTGAGTTCAATCAATGTTGCAAACTCATGTGCCTGGTTTGCAAAATCTTTCCTGCTCAGAGGTCCCCCCTCCCACCCCCAGGGCGATGACACCTGGCACCATACATGTGAACCTGTGAACTCAGCTCCTGCTGTACCTGCTCTGGGTCTGAGCCTAGAGACAATGAATGATGATGGCAGGAACACAGGAACAGAAGGAAGCTAATTCAGCTCCTTGAGTCTGTTTTGCCATTCAATTAGATCACGGCTAATCTGTATCTTAACTCCATTTACCCACCTTTGATGCCATAACCCCCAATATACTTGCCTAATAGAAATCTTGTCAATTCGGTTTTCAAATTTTCAATTGAACTCCAGCCTCAACAGTTTTATGTGAAGTGCTTCCCGACCTCACCCCTGAATGGCCTGGCTCTGATTTTAAGGTTCGGGCCCCCATTATTCTGGACTCCCCCCAGCAGAGGGAAATGATTCTCACTGGGTATTACACCACTGACTTCTCTCATCATCTTAGACCAGGCTTGTCCAGGCTTTTCTCGTGGAGGGGGCTGGGCACATTTCAATTTTTCTCACACTCGTGGGACTGATGAGCATATTTCAGAAAGTTAAGGTTTGGCAAACATTAAACATTAATTTCAAAGAAGAAAGCTGACGTATGATAACAAACAACTTGCTGAGCCAAAAAAAAACTCAACAATAAATTGATGGTTAAAAAATGAGTAATAAATAAAGGTGACCATTGGAGTGTGCAAGGGTGAGAGCATATGTGTTCAGCTCACTCCCAGCCTCAGGGTGCTCACTCACTCATCCTCACCCACACCCACTTGGAGAGTGCCCGTTGGTGTGTGGGGGGGGGGTGAATGAGAACCCTGAGACTGGGAGTGAGCCTGACACAATTTCCCCTCCCTCTCAGCCACCTCTCTCTTACACGTGCGCACACACACACAGACACACGCTCACCCTCACACGCGCGGGCACACAAACACACTCACCCAGCTTTACCCTCACTCACTCTCCCAACCTCACTCTCACTCACTCACCCAACCACCCTCACTTACTCACCCACCCTCACTCATCCCCTACACTCACTCATCCACCCACCCCCATGCTCGCCAACCCTCATGCTCACTCACTCATCCACCCTCACTCATCCCCTACACTCACTCACCCACCCACCCCCATGCTCGCCCGCCCTCACACTCACTCACTCACCCACCCTCACGCTCACTCACTCACCCACCCTCACGCTCGCTCATTCACCCGTCCTCACGCTCGCTCACTCACCCACCCTCACGCTCGCTCACTCACCCATCCTCACGCTCACTCACTCACCCACCCTCATGCTCGCTCACTCACCCATCCTCACGCTCGCTCACTCACCCACCCTCATGTTCGCTCACTCACCCACCCTCATGCTCGCTCACTCACCCACCCTCACACTCGCTCACTCACCCACCCTCACGCTTGCTCACTCCCCATCACTCATGAAATCAGCTTGCGAGTGGGGTGTGATGAGAGCAGGAGTGAGACCTGAGGCCTAGTGGCACCCAAACACTGGTGCCAGCCAAGGGAGGGCTGAAAACCAGGGAAATGCGGAGGCGGGGGGAGCTGGGGGAAAGCCGGGGGAAAGCAGCTGGGCCAGAGCACTAGCAGCCAGGGGAAAGCAACCGCAGCGAGACCAGAGCACCGGCAGCCGGGGGAAAGCATGGTGAACGTGTGCCCCAGAGTCTCTCTCTCTCTATCTTCAAATGCTCACAGCAGTGGGCCTATCAGCATCAAATGCAGGAGGAAAACAGGCTGTGATTGGAGGAGCAGGCCCCTTAAGAAATCTTCAAACTCACTGAGCTTGTCTTACCGGCATTTTCAACAATCGGTCCCGGGGCCATGCGGAGGGTCTTCGCAATGCGGCCCGTGGGCTGTGGGTTGGACAAACCTGTCTTAAAAACTCCAATTAGATCACCCCTTAATCTTCAACACTTTCCGACTCCAAGGCGAGAATATCAACCTGGTTTGTGCAACCTGTCTTCATAAGTTAACCATCTTAGCTCCAGTTTCATTTTGGTAAATCTGTGCTGATGCCCTCAAAGGCCTTTCTGATGGCATAATGGCCAAAGCGGATTGTAGTATTCCAAATGGCATCTGTAACTAACATGACTCTATTACCCCTTTGTATTCCAGCTCCCCCTTGAGATAAAGAGTAACAACCCATTAGCCTTTTCAATTATTTTTTGTACCTGTCCACTAACTTTGTGATTTCTGTGTATGGACCCCAGATCCCTCTACACCTCTACAATTCCCAGCATCTCACTATTCAGAGGATGGTTCGCACTAGATTCCTCTGAGGCTTTATGCCATTTGGACTGTTATTTTCCAAGGATAATGCGGCCTTCTTTATCTTCCTACCAAAATGCACCACCTCATACTTATCTTTACTGAAATTTATTTTCCATTTACATGCCAATTCTGCATGTTTAATCATATCATCTTGCACTTAGTCACAGCCTTCCTCAGTGGTAACTATACCCCCTCAACCTCAACTTTGAACAGATGCGTGTGTGTATATGCATGTGCGGATGCAGGTGTGTGTATCTGTGTGTGAGGGCACAGGTGAGTGTGTCTGGATACAGGTGTGTGTCTGAGGAAACAGGCGACTGTATGTGGATACAGGGGTGTGTCTGTGTGTCAAGAAACAGGTGTGTGTGTCTGTGTATGCAGATACATGTGTATGTTTGTATGTGTGGATCCAGGCGTGTGATGCTTGTACTGGTAAAGACAGGTTCATAGATGTGTTCTTGTGAGCATCTTGAGAAGTTTTACTAGGTCAAAGGCAATATATAAATGTAAGTTGTTAGTGAGTTTCAATATGTAATTCTTTCAACATTTCCTGGTAGCACATTACTTATCTAGAAAGAGTGAAATCTCCCAGAAGGTGATAAAACATTTTAATTTTGCGAGTGAATTATTGAAGGTAGCAGGATGCAATGTTGCAGAATTGAACATTTTCCATTTCAGGTCTCCAGTGTGATCACCAAACTTTCCCAGGGCAGGTACAGCTTGGGTTAGATACAGACTAATCCACCATTTCCCACATTGGCATCACACTAGGAACTGGGTTGAGACTGCCGCAAACACATTATACACCTGTGTGTCATTCTGGTCATTAAATTATAGGAGCGATACCATTACTTTCAAAGGCTTAGATGGATGAGCAACTGATAATTTAAATTCCTTTTACAGAATTATGAGGAAAGACGATCTCTTTCTCTCTCCTCCCTTAAAACACTCCTTAAAACTTAATATTTGGTAACTATCCTGTGAAGTGCCTTGGGATGTTTCACTACGTCAAAGGCACTAAATAAGTGCAAGGTGCTGTTGTTGTTGATGTCAAATTAACCAATTCAAAGGTTTAATGCTAAATGCATGCAATGTAAAGAATGATCAGGAGGGGGAGTGCTCAATTAGTATGACAGACAGGGTGCCAACCAGGGAAGGTGATTGCGAGAAGGATACAATTATTGGAACAATAGGTGGAAACTGTAAAAGAAACACATGCGAACAAGGCACATTGATATCTGGTGTGTGGCTCTGGTTCAGTGGGTAATATTATCGGAGTCGGAAGGTTTTGGGTTGGGGTGCCAATCCAGAGACTTGAGCACAAAACCTAGGTTTACACTTCAGTGCCAGTACTGAGGGAGTGCTGCACTGCCGGAGGTAGTGTCTTTGAAGCAAGGCCTGGTCTGCCCTCTCAGGTAGGTGTAAAAGATTCCATTGCACTAATTTAATGAAGAGCAGGGGAATCCTCCCTGGTGTCCTAGCCAATATTTATCTCTTAACCAACATTCTAAATACAGATCAAAAACAGAATTACCTGGAAAAACTCAGCAGGTCTGGCAGCATCGGCGGAGAAGAAAAAAGTTGATGTTTCGAGTCCTCAAGACCCTTCAACAGAACTGTTCTGTTGAGGGGTCATGAGGACTCGAAACGTCAACTTTTTTCTTCTCCGCCGATGCTGCCAGACCTGCTGAGTTTTTCCAGGTAATTCTGTTTTTGTTTTGGATTTCCAGCATCCGCAGTTTTTTGTTTTTATTTCTAAAAACAGATTATGGTCATTATGCCTTTGTGATTTAAAAGAGCTTGTTGTATGCAAATTAGCTGCTGTGTTTCCGACATTACAACATTTTCCATTTCAAGTCTCCAGTGTGATCACCAAACTTATGCTCAAAAGAATTTTATTGGCTCCAAAGCACTTTGTGATGTCCCAAAGTCATGAAAGAGGTTATATAAATTCAAGTTGTTTCCAGTAGAAGCTGCAGATGGCAGACTCCTGTCTGCATATCTGGACAACTCAGGCAAAATTATTCGATCAATGCAAGGCAAAAATAATATCTTGCCAACAGGTCTTAAATTCAGAAATAAAAATATCACTGAGAATTTACAGCTGAAACAAACAATTTGAGTCTTGGACAGCCGGGAATTTTGCAAACTAGAACAGGAATGGGCTGATTATTCAATCCTTGTCATATCTCATTTTAACTATGTACAGCCTAGAGTAAATATTTCTGTGATTAATTATACGCCTGAATACATCAAGCACAAGGCAACCAGTACAAAGAATTGGCTTCTCAGGGAGTAAGCAAGGAGTGGGCAGTTTGCTGGATCAACATGTCATATTTCAGCTAAATGACATTTTTAGGCTGATTATTAACAAGACTGGAGAAGTACCCAGCCCCACATCAACACTGCATTTCTTCATAACCATATAGATCTACTGATCAAATCTGATTGACAAACACTACCTCATTATATATGAAAATAAAAGTACAGGTACATTTTTTTAAACTATTCTCTGGTGTTTTGAATAACAGGCAGTTGTCATAATAATAGCTGATTGTTGTTATGGACTCCAGTATTAGATACTGTACTATAATTCCGTACTATATACAGGGTCACCTGACCTGGGAGTTGCAGGTAATACATGTTGGAGCCTGTCTTGATAGAGTTCAGGCACTGCAGATGTGTTCAAGTTAGGAAAATATGCTATCAATAAAGTTAGCTCAGCTGCAATGTCGACAGCCTGTGTGAATTATTAAGAAAGGAAACAAGAAACAAGACATGTTGTTTAGTTTCCTTAACTAGTAACTCAAAAGTAAACTAAACGCAGCAATGGAAGTTCTGAAGCCACTTACAGACTCAGTTTGGAAGGCAATTTCGCCGAAAACTGGCGGAAGTTCCGGCAGCCATTTGAGCTGTACCCCACAGCGACAGGCAGTGATAAAAAAGAACCCCAGGTACAGTCTTCCATCTGTCTTCACAAAGCAGGGGAAGAAGCCCTAGGGTTCCATAACACATTCACGTTTGAAAGTGATGAGAAACAAAATTACTTGAAAGAAATAATGGAAAAATTCAAAGCCTACTGCAGCTCTAAGGAAAACATCGCGTTTGAAAGATACCAATTTTTTTATGTGCACCTAAGGCAGTGACAACATCAGTCAGTATGTAACTGAGCTGAGAAAACAAGCTAAATTGTGTGAATTTGGAGAGCTTGAAAAATCACTCGCCCGAGGTAGAATAATTTTTGGGATCGCAAATGACTCTTTGAGAGAACGGCTTTTGAGAGAAGTTGATCTCACGCTGGAGAAAGCAGTAATTATCTGTTGGGCGGCAGAGACAACAAAATGCCAGATTAAACAGAAGATGATAAGCCGCACACAATCAAGCAGTTAGATGCAGTTAAACAAAAACAGCCCCCGGAAAGAACAAATAAGCAACCTGAAGGTAAAAAGAACAAAACTGCTATTAACACATTTAAATGCAGCAGATGCGGAACAGAGCATTTAAGTTGTAGTTGTGCAGCCTACGGAAAGCAATGTAAGAACTGTGATAAACGAAATTGCTTCGCTAAGATGTGTAAATTGAAGAAAGTGCACACAATTGCAGATGATGACACAGACTGAACTTTTCGTTGGCTCAGTAACAACAAATTCCAAAGAAGACGAATGGAAGGTTGATTTAAAAATTGCCAACATGATGGTGAATTTCAAGCTTAACACAGGTGCACAAGCAAATGTCATTCCCATCAGCCTGTATCGTAAGATAAGCAAAGAAAAACAGCTAACTAGAACAGAAGTGAAGCTGTCTACTTATACAGGTGAAAAAATTGCTGTGGAAGGCAAGTACACACTTAAAGTGAACTAAAAATACAGTCTCAAGCACTTCCATTCATAGTGGTGAAAACTGATGCAAGACCCATTCTTGGAATCAAAGCTTGTGAAAATCTGAAGCTAATCAAGAGAATAATGACTGTCCCCACTGATGACATCCTGAGCGAGTATAAAGATATGTTCCAGGGTATTGGCTGCCTAAAAGGAGAACACACCATCAGGATTGACGAAACTGTGACACCCAAAATACACCTGCCCAGGAAAATGCCAGTAAGGCTGAGAGAGCGACTGAAAGCAGAGTTGGACAGAATGGAGAAGCTTCACATCATCAAGAAAATTGAAGAAATGACAAAGTTGGTTAATCCAATTGTAACTGTAGAAAAATCAGATGGGAATCTGCGAGTTTGTCTGGATCCCAGAGACCTAAACCAGGCAGTACAAAGAGAGCATTACCAGCTGCCCACAGTAGAAGATATCACATGTAAACTAGCTGATACTAAATACTATTCAGTCTTGGATGCGAGTTCAGGCTTCTGGCAGGTCAGCTTGATAAACGCAGCTCCTATCTCTGTACCTTCAACACACCATACGGCGATACAGGTTGTTACCCTTACCTTTTGGTATTAATTCAGCTGCGGAGGTGTTCCACAGAACAGTGAAGCAGCTGTTTGAAGGGTTAGAGGGTGTGGAAACCTATATCGACGATGTGCTGGTCTGAGGAGCCTCATGAGAAGAACATGACCACTGACTGAGGCAGGTGCTGGCCAGAGCTGGAGAAAGGAACCTCAAGTTGAAGAAGGAAAAGTGCAAAATATGTCTTCATGAAATCAGGTACTTGGGAAATGTGCTAACAAGTGAGGGACTGAAGCCAGACCTGAGTAAAGTCGAAGCAGTAGTGAACATGCCACCCCCAGAATGTAAGAAAGACTTGGAGAGGTTTTTGGGAATAGTGACCCATCTTGGGAAATTCATTCCGAACATGTCAGACCTGACAGCACCTCTCAGAGAACTTCTACAAAATGATGTGGAATGGCACTGGGAACAAAGTCACCAGGAAACTTTGACCAGTCTGAAGAGAACACTGACCCAGGCACCAGTGTTAAAGTATTATGATGCCAGTCAGCCAGTCAAGATCTCAGTGAACGCTTCATAGACTGGCCTGGGAGCTGCCCTCTTGCAAAATGAGGCACCATTGGCACACACTTCAAAGGCAGTGACTGAAACACAGCAGCGATATGTCCGAATAGAGAAAGAAATACAAGCAATTGTGTTTGGCCTAGAACGTTTCCACCAGTTTGTCTATGGCAAAGACATGGAGATAGAGTCTGATCATAAGCCTTTGGAAGCTATACTTAAAAAGCCCCTGAACTGTGCACCACCAAGAATCCAAAGATTATTAATGCGTCTGCGGAAATACCAGGTAAGATAAATACAAACCAGGCAAGGAAATGTACATTGCAAACACTCTGTCACGTGCATACCTACCCATCATGGAGGAAGAGGATAAAGAAACGGAAGCACAGGTTCACAAAGAACTTACCTGCGGCTGTAACCAAACTGGATGAGATCAGGGAAACGACCCTGAGAAAACTGCAGCAGATTGTGCAAACTGGCTGGACCACACATCGGAGCGGAGTCCCTTCTGCTGTACCAGAGTACTGGAACTTTCAAGAGGAACTTCATGTAGCAGAAGGAATACTTTTCAAGGGAGAAAAGATCATAATTCCTACACACTGAGGAAAGAAATGCTGCAGCACATTCATGAAAGTCACCTCGGCATAAAAACATGCAGGAGAAGAGCTCGAGATGTAATGTATTGTCCTGGAATGGGAGTACAAATTGGGGAAATGGTGAATGTGTGTGCAGTGTTCCAGAAGTACAGTAAATCCCAACAAAAAGAACCACTTCAACCACACAATGTTCCAGAGAGGCCTTGGCGGAAAATTGGAGTGGACTAGTTCACATTTGACAACAGTGAGTAGCTACAGCGGTAGATTATTACTCCGTTTTTTGAGTCTGTGCTGCTGAGAAATGATAGTAAGAGCATCACTGTAATAAATCATTTAAAATTAATGTTTTCTCGCCACAGCATACCCGAAGTGCTCATCTCAGATAACGGTCCACAATTCTCAGGCACTGAGTTTCACAAATTTGCACAGGACTGGGGGTTTTGCCACACTACGTCAAGTCCCAAATATCCACAATCCAACGGAATGGGGGAACATACTGTGCAGACCTTAAAACACCTGTTGACGAAGACAAGGATGGACAGAAGAGACCCCTACTTGGCTCTGCTGGATTTCAGGAATACTCCATTAGAGGGCATTGGATCATCTCCAGCACAGCTCCTGATGGGGACAAGACTAAGAACTAAGCTTCCAACTGCGCCCCAGCTGTTATTTCCACAGCCAGTGAGCTATAGCATGCAGGACCTGCTTAAACTGAGACAGCAGAAGCAGAAACAGTACTTTGATCAAGGTGCCCGACCTCTGCCTGACCTGAACATAGGAGAGACAGTGAGGATTCAGCATGAAGGGATCTGGATTCCTGCTGTTGTCACGGGAATCACAGGAGAACCAAGGACTTAGTGCAAACTCCAAACGGACAACAGTACAGGAGAAATGGGAAATTATTACAGAAAACAATGAAACGCAACCCTGCTCTGAACCAGAAAGTGTAGCTGAAGATCAAAAACCAGAATGCACCAGTGAAGCAACAGATAACCAGACAAAGCCTGAGAGTCCTGATTTTACTTCCAAATTCCCTTGCTCAAATTTTATGACCATGATTCCAGACTATTATTTTAATCAAGCACAGTTCTGATTGGAGGGTCGGCGGGGGGGGGGTCTTGCTCATGGGACCATCTATTAGGTATTCGGATCGACAATCCCTACGAATCTTGGGCCATTGTAGGAAAGCAGTTTTCCAAAATAATTCAAAAGATAAAAGCAAAAAACTGCAGATATTGGAAATCCAAAACAAAAATAAAAATACCTGGAAAAACTCAGCAGGTCTGACAGCATCTGTGGAGAGGAGCACAGAGTTAATGTTTTGAGTCCGTATGACTCTTCATCAAAATAGGTTCCGCTGTATTTTTAAATTCAATCATGTTGATTTGATGCTTTCCGGGCGGTTTTGACTCTTTCTTATGGCAGTAATGGCATTCTGCCTCCTTGAATTCGCTGGAGTCTGGTCACCCCCACATCTATAAAAACTTAATTGTGGAGTTGCTGCTGAAGAGTTTCTACTAGGGCTTTTCGTGTTTCTAACAGCGGACATGGCATCTCGCTTTGATGCTGTGGGTCTGGTTTTCACACCATGCTCGGTGGTAGTTCATGAATAACAGCGCCATGTTCTATGTGTTGCAAAGCCTGTGAGTCTCTCGCAGCACTTTCCATGGCGAGGGAGATTCCCAGGGCACAGTTAAAGTCGATATTGACCTCGGCAAGTAGGAGGCGCTGTATGGTGTCGCCCTGAACTCCACAAACTAATCGATCCCGCAGCATATCATTTAATGTGTCCCCGCAGTCAGTGTTCTGTTAAATGCTTAAGGTTCGCTACATAGGTTGCGATGGACTTTCCTGGAGCCTGAACTCTGGAATTAAATTTCGATCCCTTCCCCTCACCCCACCCCCACCATGGCTATCTGTACCTTGCTCGTCCTGCTTTCTACCCTTAATGTCACCTATTAGCACATTCCTTAGATAATATCACCACCTTCAACACCTCTTTGACCTTTTGTCTATGACATCTTTTGGCTATCTCCACCTATCACTGGCCCTCTATCCAGCTCTACTGGTCCCACCCCGCCTTAAACCAGCTTATATTTCACCTCTTCTCTATTTTTCCTTAGTTCTGTTGAAGAATCACACGGACTCGAAACGTTAACTGTGTTCCTCTCCGCAGATGCTGTCAGACCTGCTGAGTTTTTCCAGGTATTTTTACTTTTGTTTCCAAAATAATTCCACTTGTCCCACCTACAATGAAGGGAATTAAAGACCCTGTGTTGTTACTTTAATGAAAGGAACTGATCTTCAGCATAATCCAGTCTACATATTCAGTCTACAGGATTGAATCAGCCTTGGCGATTTTTTCAGGTAAGCTTTATTAGATTTTGGCTTTAAATTAACACACAATTCTTCCTTTATATATCTAAGGATTGCATGTGTAAGCACACAAGCAGTTATCAATTCTATACTCTATTGTAACAGAGCTTCTCAAATTAGCTTCCCATTTCATGTTTATTGCATTTGCAAGATGTGTTTCATTTACATATCTTAATACACATGTGAGCTATCATTAAACTGGATGTTTTGTGTAGGACTTCCAGCATTCATTTTTCACTCTCCAATTACAATATTCTCACTCAACATCTCATTCCTTCAATAGACACGGCTCCGAGATTTCAGCTCCTCTCTGTTGAAAGGGACCTTTATTCAGTGTTGAAACAGTAGGAGTTTGAACTTTCTGGCAGCAACAACCTATTTGAATATCCACCCTTCAAACTCAACCCCCTAGGCATTCCTTCTAGTCAGCTGTTAATATTGCGTTCAACATCACTGAGCTGTCGATCAAAAGTTGGTGCCAGTTCTCTTTCATGTTGTCTGATACTTTCAATTCATCATCTCAAATTGCTCCCACCATTACAAGTGACAGAATCGCAGCAGTTAGTACTTTACCCTGCGGTTACATTTTCCTCCAAAGACAAGGCTAAAAGATCAAACTCTATGATTGCATTGGATGTCTAACAGATCAAATGGATGCAGTGGGACTATTTCATGCACTCACTGTTAAACTTTACTATTATCCTAGAAGGGACACTGTAGTTCTGATTGTCCGCGATCATCCAATTTGATGCTGAGAATGGTTGGCTGCCTGCCTGGCCCCACAGTCCAGTGAATAATTTACCTAAGTCCCACCATGGCTTTGGCTTTGGCCTTGCCTGGCCGCCAGCCTAGAGGAACATGTGCAAAAAAAATGACCTGCAGCTCAAATTTAAAGGGATGTGGCCACTTAAAAGTAAATAGTTGCAAATGGGTGCAATGTTTTCAACCTTTATAAAGTTTCAAAATGCTGCTCACAGCTTCACGTGACACTTGCATGAAGTTCCTTACCATAGCTTGTATCTGTAAACTCACCCAACCCCAACCCCCCGCCAAAAATGGGAGATGGTATTTTGCCTTTGGGCTTGTGTGTGATGGATGACAAAACTGAGCTGGCCCCAGTCATGCCAGTGGTCGTTTAGCCATGAGTTGGTGCTATACAGGCTCTACCCACCAGTGAATTATGAACTTTTTTACCTAGACTTTCCCCCATCCCATAAAATTGCAATTGTAAGTAAGTTGAGAGTTGCTTCAGTGCAGAGAGCCAATCTGTAATTGTGGCTCCTTTAAACAGTAGTGTTGGTCTGCTGTTAAATATAGGCTGTGCTCTTTAAAGAGACACATCTATGGCCTAGAGTTTCCTCCTTGGACATAACATAGAAATTGCATGCAATATTGTGCTCATTTTACCAACATTAAGCAACGTTCAAGTACTCTTCCCAATCTCAATAGAATACACCCAAACTTAAAAGGGGCATAAATGCGCATAGACAATCATGGCCCAAGGAAGATGCCAAACTTACACCTTATATTTCTTCTTTGAAGTCATGAAATTTTAAGTTTCATCTTATTTAACTGTCATGATTGACATCAGCACAACATGTTTAAGAATGTGGAAAGAGGGAAGCTTTTCAATTTGTAATCTGACTCATACTTAGCCATTCAAAAAAACAGTTCATTCAGAGCAAATCTCAGTGAGGGTAAATTTTTGAGAAGCAATATCATTCAGCAAAACGCAATTAAAAGGGCAGAGAAATGACTTTCTTGCATGCCGTGCCTGAGAAGTTGGTTGCAATGTGGAGAGATGCCCAAACAAGCACAATTGGAGATACTCAGGTTTGTGAATCGGTTGGTGGGGGGGAGGAGGGGGTGGGGGACAGTGGGTGGGTGTGGCAGGAGGCCAGTTTGGGAAAGAGATTTGTTCAGATGCAGGGTTTAATGGGTGGGTGTACAGATCGAGGAGACTTGGGGCATATTGTAGTCATGCTCATAAATCATTCACGACCTTTAAGCCATTGGACTAGTTTGTGCCTAGATTGCTTTGTACAGAGAAACTCCAGATGGGCAATGAGGATACAGTTGCATCATTGTAGAGCGCGTATAACTTCAGTCTGTGGTGATACATAGCTGTATTACAAGGGCAATGCTGGGGAAAAGCACAGATCAGAGAGCCCACTGTCCTGCTACAGGGATGAGAGTTTAAACCCAACACTGTCCAATGACCTTGTCTCTCTGCTGTGTGAAATGAGATTGCACAGTCTCAGTCCTAACCCTGTTGCAAAGAGCTGAGCAGATCTGTTGGCAGTGATACTGATACAACAACAACCTGCACTTATATAATGGCTTTAATATAATAAAACATCCAAAGCACTTGACAGGAACATTATGAAACAGGTATTTGACAGCGAGTCATGCAAAGAGATATTAGGATGAGTGGTCAAAGAGGTAGGTTTTAAGGAACATCTTAAAAAGAGAAAAAAGAGAGGCAGGCAGATTTAGGAAAAAATTCCAGAATTTAGGGCCTACGCAGCTGTTGACCCCACCCAAGTGTTCCCTGCAATATGGCCTTTCCAACACAACCCCCAACCCCTCTCCCCACTCTTGGGGGCCTCCACTCCTGTCCCTGTCACGAGTCCCCTGGACTTACCTTTGTCCTTGGGCTCCCAGCAATTAGAATCTGGAATCTAAGTGGCCACCTGTAATAACTTGATGGAGCAGTAGTTTTGGTGAAGAAAAGGCTGAACTTTATTTAGGAGAAAGGTAGAGGTGCTTGCACGCTAAACGCGATCTCTCAGTCAGAAGCACCACCCACAGGATTACCCGCACAATAAGTTTATTGGTCGAAGCCCCTGTAATCGCATCACATGATGAGTGATTGACAGGAGGGAGGGACAATACATCTAATTACTACACTTCCTCCCCCTTCAAGTTTCTTACATTTACAATAAGGAAAATGTCAGAAAATCCAGCAAACATTTGTACACAATCTCAGGTGATTACAAATCAAGTCACAGAGGAGCTCAGCGGACGGTTTGAGTGGCCGAGGAAGGTTCCTGAACAGGATACGGGGATCTGCAGCTGCGCTAGGAGATACATCGTTGGAACTGGGTAGTTCTGTATTGGGCAACTCGTTAGATACGTCTGGAATATCAGCTCTCGGACGATCAGACGCCTCAGATGTTGCCGGTGAAACATCAATCACAGGTTGATCTTGCATTCATTGGGATGTTTCTCTAACCCTAATATGATCTGTGTGTACGTACAATTCTAGTTTCAACTTACACTTAAGATAATGGACCAGTCTCTGAAATGATGGCTCCTGGAGTCCAACAAGATCCACTTCAAAAATTATGCAGGTGCACAAGGTCACCTACATGGAACGTAAGAGCCTTGCTGTGTAGATCGTGGTTCCATTTTTGATTATTCTGGCTCTGTGTCACCTTCCCCTCTAGATTTAGAAACACCCAAGTGCAAACATGCATGCAAACGGCGTTTCATCAGTAACTCCGACGGTGTTGAGCCTGTAGTAGTATGTGGTGTTGTACGGTAATTTAGGAGAAATCTGGAATGGTGAGACTCCAGAGTACCTCCAGATAACTTCTTCATACCAGCTTTAAAGGTCTGGACAGGTCTTTCGGCAAGACCATTGGACGAAGGATGCCAGGGAGCGGTCTTTATGTGCCAAGTATAGTTCAGGTGCGTGAATTTGAAATTCTACAATAGTGAAAGCTGTTCCATTAACAGAAACCATAATCTCAGGTAAACCATGCATATTGAAGGAATGACGCAGCTTTTCAATAGTTGCAGCTGAAGTTGGCGTTTTTACTTCATAGACATCAAGCCATTTTGAATGTACAGTGATGATTAATAGGAACATGGTGCCTAGAAATGGTCCTACATAGTCAATATGCAGTCTAACCCAAGGACAGCCAGGCCATTCCCATGGGTGAAGAGTAGCTGAAACAGATAGCTTCTGGTGTTGCTGGCAAAGGGAACAGTGTTTAAACATGCTCTTGATGTCACTGTCTACTCCTGGCCACCAGACGTTGCTACGTGTCAGCATCTTCATCTTTGATATGCCTGGGTGTCCAGTGTGGAACTCTGCCAAGAGTGACTGTCTACCCTGTGATGGGACCATGACTCTTGAACCCCGCAGCAAAATTTCACCTTGACAGCTCAGTTCAGTGTTTCTGGAATAAAATGGTCATAAGTCACCGGACATAAATATTCTTGGGCATCCTTGTAAAACGAAGTCTTTGACTTTTGATGGTGCTGGGTCTCTGTTCATCCAATTCTTAATCTGTTTGGCACATACAGGTGATGGCTCCAATTTAACAATAGCACTAACTCTTGTGGAACGGGTATATTTACAAGACTACCCGGTAACGGAAGACGACTAAGTGTATCTGCATTGGCTATATGTGAGCCAGGGTGGTACAGGAATGTGCATTTGTAAGCTGACAGCGTCAAAGCCCAATGTTGGATTCTTGCTGAAGCTATAGGCAGAATAGCTTTGCCTTCGCTCAACAAACCTGTCAGCGGCTTATGGTCAACTTAAAAATGTTGCCCGTGTAGGTATTGGTGAAACTTCTTGGCACCAAATCCAACAGATAATCCCTCTTTTTCCAACTGAGTGTACCCATTTTCAGCTTGGGAAAGTGTTCTTGAAATGTAGCCAATGGGTCTTTCTGATCCGTCCTCTATTTGCTGAGATAGAACGGCTCCTACACCATAAGGAGAAGCATCACATGTCAACACTAGCTCTTTAGATGGGTCATAATGTACCAACAAGAATGATGAATGAAGCAGCTTCTTCACTCTTACAAAGGCTTCTTCTTGCTGTAAACCCCATGACCAGCGGTGGTTCTTCCTCAGCAACAAATGCAGTGGTGCCAGTACAGTGGATAAATTAGGTAAAAAATGGCTATAGTAATTAATCATACCTAGGAAAGATTTAACCTCTGTCACCTTAGAGGGTGATGGTGCATCTTTACTTGCTTGGACCTTGTTTTCAACAGGATGCAACCTCAGTGTCCACTCTGTGGCCCAGGTAGGTTACCTCCGGTGCTTGAAATGTGCATTTTCCTCACTTCAAGCGCACATCTGCTTCCATAAATCTTCTCAGCACTTCCTCAAGATCGGCTGAATGTTCAGATTCGGTCAGTCCAGCAATGAGAACATCATCTAAGTGCACGACCACACGTGGAAGACCTTGCAGGAGACTCTCCAAGGATCACTGAAAAATAGCACGTGCTGATGAAACTCCAAAAGGTAACGGGGTGTATTGGTAAAGGCCTTTATGGGTATTAATTGTCACATATTCTCTTGATGTGCTATTCAATTCCAATTGCTGATAGGCATGACTCATGTCTAGTTTTGTAGTCACTACATATACGAACAGTCTGGTCTGGCTTGACAACCAGGACTATGGGTGTGGCCCACTCAGAAAACTGCTCAGGCCGCATTATTCCCAGGTTTTCCAACCTGCACAACTCTGCATCCACTTTTTCTTTCAGTGAGTAACTCAGTGGTCTGGCTTTGAAGAAACATGGTGTTGCCTGGGGATCGACATGCGTTTTAGCTTGTATGCCCTTCAGTTTTCCCAATTCGTCTTGAAAAACAGTGTCATATTTCTCCAAGAACTCTAGAATTCCACCAGACTTCAAACGGAATATTTCTGACCAGTCAAGTTTTATTTTCTGAAGCCAATCTCGACCCAGAAAACTGGGTCCTTCCCCCTTTACGATTATCACAGGCAGTTGGGCTGTCTGTTGTTTGTAGCAGACTGGGACAGCAGCAATGCCTTTGACCTGAATGGATTCTCCAGTGTAAGTTCTCAGCTTGGTGGGCGTCCACTCCAACGTCAATGGCTGACTTCCTTCACCGAGGTCTTGAGCGTGTGCTCCCCAACAACAGCAGTCAAAGCACCGGTATCCACCTCCATCTGCAGTTGCTTGCCATTCACTTGCATTGTCACTGTAATGGGCTCAATTTAACAGCAGTCGCATGATACAGACAGTGTACACCAGTATTAGTAACCTCAGCAAAAATAAAAATACCTGGAAAAACTCAGCAGGTCTGGCAGCATCTACGGAGAGGAACACAGTTAACGTTTCGAGTCCGTATGACTCTTGAGTCATACGGACTCAAAACGTTAACTGTGTTCCTCTCCGCAGATGCTGCCAGACCTGCTGAGTTTTTCCGGGTATTTTTATTTTTGTTTTGGATTTCCAGCATCCGTAGTTTTTTGCTTTTATCTTAGTAGCCTCAGCCTTTGCTGTATCAGTTAGCTCAATCAGCTTTGTTTCACCCCTCTCCTAACTATACTTCAGTTCTGTTGAAGGGTCATGTTGGACTCGAAACGTCAACTCTTTTCTTCTCCACCGATGCTGCCAGACCTGCTGAGTTTTTCCAGGTAATTCTGTTTTTGTTTTGGATTTCCAGCATCCGCAGTTGGATTTCCAGCATCCGCAGTAGCTTTTTGTTTTTACAGCTTTGTTTGTTGTTTGGCTGTTTGCCTGCCCTTTGTTCTACACTGCCTAACCAGGTGTCCTTTCCTGTGGCAAAGATTGCATTCTGCCTCTTTGAACCTACAAACGCCTGCTCCATGATTTCCTCTGCATCTGTAGCAAATGTGTATCTTATTAGCTGGTGTGTTACAATCAGGCTTCCTAAGTCTTTGTGTAGTGGGCATAGGATCATGTTTAAAATCTGCTGTTCTGCTTTTTGCACCATGCTCAGCGGCAGGTTCCCGCCCAACATGGAGTACGGCGCCATTATCCACATGCTGCAAAGCCTGTGAGTGTTTCGTGGCACTATCCATAGCAAGAGAAAGTTCCAGGGCGCGCTTGAAATTGATATCAGATTCAGCTAGCAAGTGGCGCTGGGTGGCACCATCTTTGACTCTGTGTACAAGTCTGTCCTGCAGCAAATCATTCAAGGCATCCCCGAACTCAGTATTTGGTTAACTGTTTCAGATTCACCACAAACGTAGCAATGGACTCTCCTGGGACACAAACTCTCCAATTAAGCGCTGCATGATCACAGACGGTTTGGGTTGAAAGTGCGATTTCATGAGTTCCACTAACTCACTGTACGGCTTAAAACTGGGCGCGTTTAGGGCAGTCAGGTTTCGAATCAGGTTATACTTTTTGCTTCCACATGCACTCAGCAGGGTAGCTTTACGTTTTTCTTCAGCAGTAATCTCGTGCACAACGAAATAGAACCCGCGTTGCTCGACATACTGACTCCAATCTTCAATGATGTCATCGTATGGATCGATTCTTCCGAACAGCGTCATGACTGGTAAGTATTGTTCAACTTCGTTTTACTCACACCAACCAGGGTGAAGTACACAGCAGAAGTCGGTTTTATCCTCGTCGCCAAATGTAATAACTTGATGGTGCAGCAGGTTTGGTGTAGAAAAGGCTAAAGTTTATTTAGGAGACATGTAGAGGTGCTTGCATGCTAGACATGATCTCTCCGTCAGAAGCCCCACCCACAAGATTATCCACGGAATAAGCTTATTGGTCGAAGCCCCCACAATCGTATCACATGATGATTGATTGACAGGAGGCAGGGACAATACATCTAGTTACTACCACTCCTGGTGGTGCTGCTGGGACTATAGATTTACTCGCCGATCAGATTGGCAAGCAGTTCTCTGAGGTGGGGTCTCCTCTCGAGTGAGGGGCGGAAGTCCCATCTCCAGCCAATTAACGTTTCAAGAAGTGTTAAATGGCTGTGGGGCTGCTGACATCGGCGGGAATGCATTTCCCGCTGACATTTTCAGTGGTGGGGCAGGAAGCCCGCCATCCAAAAAATCCCAATCCCAGCTACGATTGTCAACTCTGCTGAGGAAAAGCCAGGCTGTTCAGGGGTGGTGTCACGAAACACTTCTTCATACAAATGGTAGTGGATGTTTGGAACCCCAAAATACTGTTGAGACTTGGGGGGTCAATTGAAAATTCCAAAATCGAGGGTTGATAGGATTTTGTTAGGTGAGGGTATTAAGGGTTACGAAACCAAAGCAGGGAGATGGAGTTAAGATACACATCAACCATGATCTGACTTAATAGTGGAACAGGATCAAGGGGCAGAGAGGCCTCCTTTTGTTTCTGTGTTCTTAGATTTCATTACATGACCTCCCACCTCATCCGGTCAAACAGCCTTTCCTATCTCATCTCTTTTACAACTAATAAACTAAAATGTTAAAAAAAAACACCCTACAATTTTTTTTAAAGATTTTTCTCCAGGGTTTGCTCACAGCAGTATCCAGGAGATCAATCTTTAAGTCCTGGAGACTCCATGATAATCCTGAAGGATCAGTAATCCCAGGTTCCAGTTTCGATTAGCCTTACATACAAGAGTCGGTCTGTTTATCACACCACTTGGACAGTTCCCCTTGACGATACTGCTATGTTGATGGCTCATCACAGTGACATTCTCAAAGAACCATCTCACAACAGTTAGAAGAGCGTGAATGCTAAATGGAGGGTAATGAGAGATCATTCAGCACAAAAGAGGGCCATTCGGCCAGTTGTGCTGACTGCTTGAAAGAGATACTCAATTAGTCCCACTTCCCCACTCTTCCCCCATAGATCTGCAGTTGTTTTCCTGTTAAAGCCTATATCCAATTCCTTTTTTTTCAAGCCTTAGCTGAACATTTGCCAAACACAACTTCTTGAAGCAGCGAATCCTAAAGATTGGATACACACAGGGCTCCCCACTCTTTCCCATAGCATTGTTATTACTTCCTTTTCAAGTGTCTATCCAATTCCTTTTTGTCAGTTATTATTGGAACTGCTCCCACCACCCTTTCAAGCAGTGCATTCACAATAACTCGCTGCACAAAAAAATTCACCTCATCTCTCCTTTTGTTTCCTTTGCCAGTTACCTTAAATCTGTTATCTCTGGCTACCAACCCTCCAGCCACTGGAAACAGTTCCTGGAAATGCATTTATATCGTGACCTTTATGTCAAAATATCCCAAAGAGCTTTACTCAAAAGATTAGCTCCCTGAAGGATACTGACTTGTCATGTGAACATATGGGAAGACCCAAGCAGAACATGGCCATCACAGGAGCATAGGAACAGGAGTTATCCATTCAGCCACGCAAACCTGATTGTCATTCTATTAAATCATGGCTGACCTATATTTCAACTCAATTCACTCACCTTTGCTCTATGTCCCTGATCTTCTTACCTAATATGAAACTGTCAATGTTAGTGTTTGGAATCTCAGTTGACACCCATCATCCACAGCCTTTTGGGGCCGAGTGTTTAGTTTTTACACACTACCCTTTGTGTGTAAAAATGCTTTCTGATTTCACTCCTAATCAGCCTAGTTCTAATTTTAAGATTTTCCCCCTTATTCTGGATTTGCCCACCAGCGAACATTGTTTGTCTGTTCCTAGTTAATTGAATTCTTTTAACCAACAAAAAGTAGTCCTTGGTAAACTCCAAGGTGACCAAGGATTGTTTCTCCATGGCCAGTGTGTAGTTTGAAGTTCTGCATTTTTATTAATATCTACTGAGAAGTTACCTATTCATCTGTTCTTTTCTGATTTTCATGCCCTCTTTTATATTTTCTCCAGGTTTGAATTACAAATTCTACCTCTGAATTCAAGAAACTGCAGTTTCTGTACCTGGGCTGCACTTTGATGGTTAAATAGCCAAACGTAATACTTTATCTGATTCTTTAACCCCCATTTTAGAAATAAACCTCTCAAAGTTTCTGGAGAATCGTTCAAAATTATTAAAATTGAAAGTCAAGAAGTTGCTCTTGAATTAGAATCTTGCTTCTACACAGGAGTGTAAATTTGAGAACTGGGTTAATTTGTTGCGCTCAGTAATGCAAACCTTCCCAATGACTGGCAGTGTGCTGGTAGATAGTGATGTACTACAGTTTCAAATGAAACTTTTGGAAGTAGACAGCTCCTTGCCTTTCAATGAGGTAGCGAAACTGGCTTACACAATATCACATGACATTGCAGAATACCTGAAATTGATATTTACATGCGACTAGCCAGATCGCATAATGCATGCAATTTTCAGATAAGGCTTCTCTAGAGAAAAAGGATTTGTTAACATTCTGATCCAGACCTGATCGGTAATGGTGAGGTAGCGGGTAGTGTGCAGGTTTAAATTAATCTGCTTAGGAAATCAGAAGGTCCGATATCATAGAAGCTTGCTGAACAGAAGGAGGCCATTCAGTCCATCATGCCAGTTCTGGTTCTTTAAAAGAGCCATCCACTTATTCACACTCACCTGCTATTCCCCCTTAGCCTGAAGAACTGGACATGGTTACAGAAACAGGGAGGGGGTTAGGCCATGAAGGGATTTGAACACAAGAATAAGAATCTTAAAATCGAAGTGTTGCTGGGCCAGGAGCCAATCGGTGAGGACAGGGGATTTAATGCAAGATAGGACTCGGGCAGCAGAGTCTTGGATGAACTTAAGGTTATGGGGTGGTGAAAAATGGGAGGTTGGCCAGGAGAGCACTGGAAGGGTCAAGTCTAGAAGTAATGAAAGCATGGGTGAGGGTTTCAGCAGAGTGGAGATAGGCAATATAACAGACATGCAGAAACTGACCTTTGGAGAGTGTTTCATTCCCAACTCAAACATTGTGCAACTCCAGTATAATAAGGTTGAGTCATGCCAGGTTTGAGCAGCAGCACAGTTTAAAGATAAGGGCTCTCCAATTTAAGACGGAGATGAGGAGGAATTTCTTCTCTCAGAGGGTCGTTCATGTTTGGAATTCTCTTCCACAGAGAACAGTGGAGGCTGGGTCATTGAATATATTCAAGGCTGAGTTAGGCAGATTTTTGATTCACAAGGGAGTCAAGGGTTATGGGGGGACAGGCAGGAAAGTGGTGCTAAGGCCACAATAAGATCAGCCATTATCTTATTCACAATATCTTTACAGTGCAGAAGGAGGCCATTTGGCCCATCGAGTCTGCACTGGCTCTCTGAAAGAACATTCCATCTAGTCCCACTCCCCTGTCTTAACCCCTTAACCTTGCACATTCTCTCTTTTCAGGCAGCAATCCAATTCCCTTCTCAATACCTCGATTGAACCTACATTCAACACCCTTTCAGGAAGTTTGTTCCAGACTCCAACCACCCTCTGGGTGAAATTTTTTTTTCCACACATCACATTTACTCCTTTTGCCAATTATTTTGAGTCTTTGCCCTCTAGTTCTTGATGTTCTCTTGAGTGGGAACAGTTTCTCACTATTTACCCTGTCCACATCCCTCAGGATCTTGAATACCTCTATCAAGTCTCCTCTCAGCCTTCTTTTCTCCAAGGAAAACAATCCCAACCTCTCCAATTTATCCTCATAGTTACAGTTCTTCATCCCCAGAATCATTCTGGTCATGTGATCTTCACATGCCTTCACATTCTTCCTCAAGTGTGGTACCCAGAACTGGATGCAGTACTCCAGAGGAGGCCTAACTAGTGTCTTATACAAATTCAACATGACCTCCTTACTCTTGTACTCAATGCCCCTATTGATAAAGCCTAAGATACTATATGCTTTATTAACTGCTCTCTCAACATGCTCTGCCATCTTCAATGACCTATGTATCCCTCTGTTCCTACACCTCCTTTAGAGGCTCTCCCTTTATTGAATGGCAGAGCAGGCCCAATGGGGCTGAAAGGCCTACTCCTGCCCCTGTTTCTTATGATAGGATAGAGATACACTTATGTATTTTATGTAACTGTGCTTACCGAGGAAAAGGAATCCTGCTGCACCATCAGGTAGAGGGGAGCTCAGTTGGTATCCATCATGGGTGACTTGTTTTTGAAATAAATAATTTGAGACATCTACCAGTGGGGCACCTGGGAAAAAGAAAGCTCATGTGTAGCCTGGATCCACAGGGGAGGCTAGGTAATTTGCACTCTCCGTAAATAACACATGACATCACAGCCACCTCTACCTGTTTTACCAGAACACTGATCGGCTGGTGTCCAGGAGAGAATCTAATAAACTGGAATTGTTCCAAGTCCCCAGCTGCTTTTTTGACTAGCGGAGACAGTTCTTCAGCTGTACAGAGATGTATTCTTCAAAGTAGTGGTTGTAGGATCTTTACAATCCATCTGACAGGGCAGACAGTACCTGAGTTTAAGGCCTCATCCAAATGACGCCTCCAATAGTGCAGAACTCCCTCAGTACTGGACTGAAAATGGTGGCCTAAATTACATGCTTGAATAGCTGGAGTGGGGCTTGAACGCACAAGCTTCTGACAGAGGGAAGAGGGTAATACCAAACAACACAGCTGGCACCTTAAGAAGAATCTCCAATTATATATTGCATGGTAAAATATAGCAAATTCATTATTCTAATGTCCACAGAGAATATTGAAGTCCCAATCAGGACAGGTTCGCCCTTTGGCCAGGCTACAGAATAATATCAGGAAGCTGTCAGGAGCAGACACCCATAGAATGGTCTGTAAATGAAAGAGGGAAGAAAAATAAAAGGATGCCTGAATAATTCAGTGGACTAACTCATCGTCATACTGAGATATAGGGCTTGATTTTCATGGAGTTGGGAAGACTCGGATGTGGAAGTCCCACCCCCATTTCCAACAGATCCTATTTTTGCCGGTAAGAGGAAGGGGGTGTGATTCACACAAGACGGAAACCCAAACTCAGCAGGTCCATTTGAACTCTGAGTTTAAACAGACCCCATTTTGACTGTTGCAGACAGCCCCCATTTTGGCCGCAGTGTAGGAGTCACAAATTCATGGAGTAGACATAAATGCTTTTGAAGGATGAATAAAGTTTAGCTGCCATGATCTGAAGTTCTTTAAACCCCCAGCACTTTAAATACATAAGAAAAGAAGCTGCAGCTGTCAGTGACTGTTAAAAAATGCTCTGCTGGATTGGTTTAATTGACAGGCCAGCTGGTGTAGCATCTGTTTGTGCAGTATTTGTTGACATTTCCCCAAGTGTTATTATTATATCATTATGGAAGCTTGCCTGAGTTTCAAAAGCTACAATTATTGCAGCAGGGGATTCTGAGATTACGGTTTGATTTACAGCATAAAGAGTTTGTTAAATATTTAACTGATGCTGATGTGTGGTATGATTAGGAGTTTGTTTTTTTAAGAGACTAACCACTTGAGATTTAGAAGCTTTCAATGGACTTCATGAATGGACTTTTCACTATCAAGTGTGTAGCATAAGAGTTTTCTTAACATTCAGGTTTATTTTATTTTACATAGCTCCTGAGGTCTGCCTATGATGGATACAGGGCGAGTTGATATTGAGTTGGCATAGAAGGTATGAGGGACTATGGGGTCTGGGTGTGGGATATGAGGGTATTGAGCTGGCCTGAAAAGTAGGAGGGGCCATGGGAGGTGGGTGAGGGGAAAGAGCAGAGTTGGCATGAAGGGTAGGAGGGACCGTGGCTGTGGGTGCGGCATGTCAGCATTGAGTTGGTATGGAGGGGCCATAAGGAGTGAGTGATAGGTGGTGAGGGATAGAGGGCCTAATTGCTTTTATTACAACTGGGACAAGGTCCCAGAGAACCAAGGTAGGCCTTCTAATCAGTCCGCCTCAGCACTCGTCTGCCCTGTGGCCAACTAGGATCTGCTTCTGGGGTCGACGGGCCCGACTCTAGCCCGTCCAAGCCTTCTGGAACAAAGAATGTGTGTGATGGGACCCTTTAAACCGAGCTAGCTCTCCCAAGTCAGGAAATTTCCCGACTTGAGCTAACCTGGCCAATACAATCCAGGAGTCACCTTCTGCTAAGGCAATGGCGTAGTGGTATTGTCACTGGACTAATAATCCAGAGACCCAGCGTAATGCTCTGGGGACCCGGCTTTGATTCCCACCATGGTAGATGGTGAAATCTGAATTCAATAAAAATCTGGAATTAAAAGTCTAATGATGAAACCGTTGTCGATTGTTGTAAAAACCCATCTGGTTCACTAATGTCCTTTAGGAAAGGAAAGCTGCTGTCCTTCCCTGGTCTGGCTGACATGTGACTCCAGACCCACAGCAATGTGGTTGACTCTTAAATGCCCTCTGAAATGGCCTAGCAAGCCACTCAGTTCTCAAGGGCGATTAGGGATGGGCAATTAATGCTGGCCTAGCCAGCGATGCCCCCATCTCATGAACGAATATAAAAAAAGTACTTTTGAAGTGTTGTAATGTAGGAAATGTATGTTCACCAAACATAGCCCAACTCTTGCAATACCTCTGTGACTAAATGGACTGCCCAGTGTGCCACAGGGTCATACAGACCAGAAGGGTTCACACTTCAGTTTTCATTCAAAAGCAGCAACTTTAACATAGTAAAACTTCCCATGGCACTTCACAGGAGCATAAACAAATCTGTGGGTTGGGAATTGCCCTCAGCATGCCTGGATCAGAGAGGGGAAAACAAAATTGCAACAACAATGAATTGCTTGGCAAGTCCACTGCCCACTATTATTAGCTACCCTCTGGGCAGAGGTGTGTGTGCGTGTGCACATGCGCGCGCCCGTGTGTGTGTGTGTTTGATGATAAATGGCCAAATGGTCTGTTTTAGTGATGTTGGTTTAGGGATAAATATTGGCCAGGGCACTGGGGTTAACTTACCTCCTTGTCTTCAAAATAGTGTTGTGTGATCTTTTTTATGTCCATCTGAGAGGGTAGATGGAGCCTCGGTTTAAAAATCTCATCTGAAAAACAGCATCTCTAACAATGCAGCACTCCATCTATTCTGTAATAGGAAGGTCATTTTATGCTCAAGTCTCTGGAGTTGAACTTACAACCTCCTGATTCAGAGGCAAGAGTACCATCCGATGAACCACAGCTATACCATGCGAGAATGAATGTGCACAAAGAAAATACTCTTTAAGTGGGTCACAATAGCCTTGGCTGAGATCAGCATAGACTAGAGATTTAAACCATAACCATCCTCATCTGTAGCTTTCACACTGACCTTTCTGGCTGGCAAGCAACAAAATGTATGACAACTGCACACTCCAAGCAACTGCAGAAGGTTTTAAGATTGGACTCTTCAGAAGCATTTGAGTTGTGAATAATGCTGAGCATTCAATTTCCAAACTTCCTTTATACAGGTTTAACCCTTAACCCTTACTTACAAAGGAAGTACACTTACTTGTGGAAATAAACTTGAGGTCCCTTCATCCACCATTGGAAGAAAGGACAGATAATTCAACATTCTGAAGCTCTGATCAACAATAAAACTCTACTGCATTTGCACAGTGAGCCTGCAGAAAGGACCCACGATGAAATTAGTCAGAGCTCCAGGCACATAGGCAATTATTGCAGATTGTACAGTACATTGGAATGTCCCTAAAGCTGGCCCCAGTCACAGAGAACAACACAGGCTCAACATGGGATCCAATGGAAGGGTGCAGGGCACATATTAATCTAAAACACTTGGAGTAATGCTGAGGGAAGGATGTAAATGTGTTGGAAGCAGTTCAGAGAAGGTTTACTGGACTAATAGCTGGATTGGATGGACTGTCTTATGAGGAAAGGTTGGTCAGGCTACACTTGTATCTGCTGGGATTTAGAAGGGTAAGAGGTCACTTGATTGAAACATTACATTATCTATCACAGTATCTTTACAGTGCAGAAGGAGGCCATTTGGCCCATCAAGTCCCACTGGCTCTCTGGAAGAACGTTCCATCTAGTCCCACTCCCCTGCCTTCTCCCCGTAACCTTGCACATTCTCTCTTTTCAGGTAGTAATTCAATTCCCTTCTCAATACCTCAATCAAATCTGCCTCCACCACCCTTTCAGGAAGTTTGTTCCAGACTCCAACCACCCTCTGTATGAAAAAAAAATTCCTCACAGCACATTTACTCCTTTTGCCAATTATTTTGAATCTGTGTCCTCTAGTTCTTGATGTTCTCTTGAGTGAGAACAGTTTCTCACTATATGCCCTATCCATGCCCCTCAGGATCTTGAATACTTCTATCAAGTCTCCTCTCAGCCTTCTTTTCTCCAAGGAAAACAGTCCCAACCTCTCCAATCTATCTGGTTGTGTGATCTTCACATGCCTTCATATTCTTCCTCAAGTATGGCGCCCAGAACTGGATGCAGCACTCGAGGTGAGGCCTAGCTAGTATCTTATACAAGTTCAACATGACCTCCTTTCTTTTGTACTCAATGCCCTTATTAATAAAGCCTAAGATACTATAGGCTTTATTAATTGTGCTCTCAACATGCCCTGCCATCTTCAATGACCTATGTACGTATACACCGACATCCCTCTGTTCCTGCACCTCCTTTAGAGGCTCTCCCTTTATTTTATACTTCCTCACCATATTTTTCTTGCCAAAATGAATCACTTCACACTTCTCTGCATTGAATTTCATCTGTCCCTTGTCTGCCCAATCCACCAACATGTCTACGTCCTTTTGAAATTCAAGACTATTCCCATCACAGTTGACAACAGTTCCAATCTTCATAACATCGGCAAATTTTGAAATCATGCCCTGAACACCACAGTCTAGGTCATTAATATATATCAGGAAGAGCAAGGGTCCCAACACTGACCCCTGGGGAACTCCACTGCAAACCTTCCTCCAATATGAAAAACAAACATTTATCAGTACACTCTGTTTCCTGTCACTCAGCCAATTTCTTATCCAAGTGCCTACTTTCCCTTTTATGCCATGACCTAGAATTTTGCTCACAATTCTGTTGTATGGCATTATTCAAATGCCATTTGAAAACCTAAATACATATCAACAGCGTTTCCCTTATCAATCTTCTCTATTACCTCCTCAAAAAAACCCAGCAAGTTAGTTAAACATGATTTCCCCTTAATGAATCCATGCTGGCTTTCCTTAATTATCCTGCACTTGTCCCATACCATAGTTTCCAGAAGTTTCCCTACCACTGAGGTCAAACTGTCTGGTCTGTAGTTGCCAGCTTTATCCTTGCACCCCTTTTTGAACAAGGGTGTATCATATAAGATCCTGAGGGGTCTTGACAGAGTGGATGTGAAAAGGATGCTTCCTCTTGTGGGACAATCTAGAACTGGGGGGATCACTGTTTAAAAATAAGGGGTCACCCGTTTCAGACAGAGATGGGTCAGTAATCTTTGGAACTTTTTCCTCAAAAGGTGGTGGAAGCAGAGTGAATATTTTTAAGGCAGAGGTAGATAGATTCTTGATAAGCAAGGAGGTGAAAGGTTATCGGGGGTAGGCGGGAATGTGGAGTTGAGGTTACAGTTAGATCAGCCATGGTCTTACTAAGTGGCAGAGCAAGCTCAAATTGCCAAATGGCCTACTCCTGCTCCTAATTCGTATGTTCGTAATTGGTTTTAATACTGCTTCCAAGATGAATGAAGCAAATCAGAGAGCTTTGGATCAAAGATTAAATGGAAGAGATTCAGAACAGATACTATGGGTTGAATTATACAAGGCACCAGGTTCTCTGCACCACCCCACCCCACACCCTCACGGCTTAAAGGTTGCAGGGAGCCTGCTGAGGGGAACACCAACTACCCACAGCCATTTAACGGTCAATTGGCCATTAATAGGCTCAAAGTGGGATTTCCACCCCTCAGGAACAGGAAATCCCACCTCATGAGAGCTGCCAGTTAATCAGAGGCATTGGATCAGTATTTGGATCTGTGTTTGGGGGTCTCACTGGGTGTCAAGTTGACAGTACCAACAGGGGGAGGGGTGGCGGGAAACTGGAGTTTGAAAGGCCATGGGAGGAAGGCAACCTGGGGAGAGGTACCACCTTGGGGGGGTTCCCTCCGATGGGCCCAGGAGCCCGTTAAGGAGGAAAACCCCCCCTGCCCACCGCCAGCCCATGCGTGGAAACCTGCTGGGCTGGACCTTGGCGCAGGCCTCTCCTGCCACTGGTTAAATCCCAGCAGCAGTAGGATGAGGCCCTTAAGTGCCACAATTGGCCCAATGAAGTGTGGGCCACCTAATGCCACCCCTGCCACTGGTGTAATTGCGGTAGGGGCAGGGATGGGCTGGTAGGTGGCAGGCAGGCTGCCCATTGGATTTAACGAGCACCCACCCACCTTCAAACCCATCGGTGGGGGAGCGTAAAATCCAGCTGTACATTATAACAGACACCTCGCTCTCAAGAACTTCATTGACTACAAGGTACTTTGGTACTTCCTGAAGTCATGAAAGATGCTATATAAATACAATTAAGATCTCTGCCCCACTCACTCGCTCTCTCTCTCTCTCCCTTTAACAACATTTGCATGTTTATGGGGATAAGAACAAGGGCTAATTGGGTAACGCTTTCAAAGAGCCGGCACAGGCACAATGGACCAAATAGCCTCCTTCTGTGCTGCGTGGTTCTTTGGTCATCAAAGAGTTTAAGGATTCTTCAATGTAAAGTTTACAACCTGAGTCAGTGCAGGCTCGAATATCCACACCATCCGTGTGATGAAACAAATGGTCAAACAACCCTGTCCTCACTAGAGGACCTATTTTTAAAGCAGGCTGATCTCTTTTATTCTCAAATGTCTCCCAAATCTCTTTGACTTTCTCCAATGCTACAATTTCTGAGAGTTCTGTAATCCAATTCTGGCACCTTGCACAACCCACATTTTCATCACTCCATGGCGGTTGTGCCTTGGCCCTGGAATACCCTCCCTAAACCTCTCTCCTCCTTAATCACACTCCTTAAGATCTACCTTTTGGTCATCTGGCCTAACATATCCTTATGTGGCTCAGTGTCAAATTTTGTTTAATAACGATGCCATTTTAAAGGCCAACGCCTTTCTATTTTTTTATAATCTTCTACTACTTTTTGTATCTTTCCATCATTTTCTATATTCTTGTACTTTACTTGAATTGAATGTAAAACTTACCTTAATTCGGTCTTGTGCCACGACGGGAGTTGACTTTAAATGAACCTTTGATGAATGATCCTGTCTTCATCTGATTTATATCCACATGTATTTTTCAGCAGGTGCCTCATTGGACAATGATCAGGAACTTGGAATCCTGATTTTTATTTCCCTTCTTTCCCATTCAGATGCACTAAGGCTAACTGTATCTACTACTGCCATGGCCAAGATCACCAATCATAGTGCCTTTCTTATTTCAGCATCACACATAATCACTTGAAGGTGACAGGATAAGTCGATAGGGATTAAGGGTCCTGGGCTTAGCAAATAGAGGCATAGAGTACGGAAGCAAGGAAGTTATGCTAAATCTTTATAGATCACAGCCGGAGTACAGTGTACAATTCCGGACAACACACTTTAGGAAGGATACCAAGGCCTTCAAAAGTGTGCTGAGTAAATTTACCATAAAATACCAGGGATGAGGGAATTCCTTTAAATGGAGAGACTGGAGAAGCTGGGAATGTTCTGTTAATAGCAGAGAAGGCGAAGGGGAGATTTAATAGGAGGTATTCGAAGTTATGGAAAGATTTGATAGGGTAAATAACGAGATTCTGTTTTCAGTTGCAGGAGGGTAGTTAACCAGAGGGCACAGGTAACTGGCAAAAGAACCAGTGAAAAGATGGGGAAAATATTATTTATTCAGCGAATAGTTCTGATCTGGAATGCATTGTTTTAAAGGGTGATGGAAGCCAATTGACTTTCAATGGGGAATTAGATAAATACATGAAAAGGAAAGATTTGCTGGGCTTTGGAGAAAGAGCAAAGGGAGTGGGATGAATGGGGTAACTCTTTTAAAGAGCCAGCACAGGCATAATGGGCAAAATAGTCTCCTTCCATGCTGCAAGATTCTATGAAAAATGTATTGTGTTTACATGCAGCCTCAGACTTCATTGCCAGCAATTTCCTCAGGGGTCTTTTAACCAGTTGCCTTAAATCCAGCGGAAGCCATATTGTGCAGTCTACCTAGGGTTTCCACTGATCTTTTGCCAGATTTAAGTTGGCCAATTGGGAAAAGACCAAAGAAACTCTCAGCCTAAATTGCTTAATTAGGCCAAGTTAGGGTATTCATGTCAACTGTCAGTAAGATGCTGTTGACTTAGATTTGGACAATACAATACCAAATATATACTGAAGGTGGTTGACTCTAACCCTAACCCTGGAGGTTTCATTGCATGGTGTTTCACCTCCAATCATCCCATCCCCACACCCTCGCCATTGGTCACCTGACCTGTCCATCCTTGTTGTGCCCTGTGTTCCCACGACAATACCGGAGGGTTAGCAAACCTAGCACATGCTCCAAGGTGAGCTGATACTTTCTGACTTTAAGCAAGCTTGTTGCCATCAACCTGACCCAATGGCTAATTCTCTGACACAGAAGATTCCCTAGGGTTGCCAACCCTCCAGGATTGTCCTGAAGTTGCCACAAACTGAAGACTAATTTAAAGATCATTAATCTGAGCAAAAAAAAAAATCAGGACCAAAATCTTGGGGTGATCAAAAATTTGTGTTTGAAAAAAATTCTTTGAACACTTGTACATTAACTACAAAAATATTGGAGACGAAAAAAACATGGCTGTTTGACTTACCTCGTTAAAATTTATTTTTTCACTGCCATTTATTGCTCATCCCCAGTTGGCCTTGAGAAGGTGGTGGTGAGCTGCCTTCTTGAACCGCTGCAGTGCATGTGGTGTAGGGGTACACCCACAGTGCTATTTGGAAGGGAGTTCCAGGATTTCCAGTGACAGTGAAGGAACAGCGATATAATTCCAGGTCAGGATAGTGTGTGTCTTGGAGGGAAACTGGCAGGTGGTGGGGTTCGCATGTGTCTACTGCCCTTGTCCTTCTAGGTGGGAGAGGTCACAGGTTTAGAAGGTGCTGTTGAGGGAGCCTTGGTGAGTTGCTGCGGTACATCTTGTAGATGGTACACACTGCTGCCACTGTGCGTCGGTGGTGGAGGGAGTGAATGTTTCAGATGGTGGATGGGGTGCCAATCAAGCGAGCCGCTTTATCCAGAATGATGTCAAACTCCCTGAGTGTTGTTGGCATTGCACTCATCCAGGCAAGTGGAGGGAATTCCATCACGCTCCTGACTTGTACCTTGTAGATGGTGGACAGGCTTTGAGGAGTCAGGAGGTGAGTTACTCGCTGCAAAATTTCCAGCCTCTGACCTGCTCTTGTAGCCACAGTATTATATATGGCTAGTCCAGTTCAGTTTCTGGTCAATGGTAACGCCCAGGATGCTGATAGTGGGCGATTCAGTGCCATTGAATGTCAAAGGGAGATGGTTAGATTCTCTCTTGTTTGAAGATGGTCATAGCTTGGCAGTGTAGAATCACATAATTGGGTAACAAAAGGTCTTTTCTCTTTCTGATTGGACATGGGAAGGTGGGAAATGGCAAGACTGAACATGGGGTAAGTGTGGGGGTGGGGTAATTGGTGGCAGGTAATCATGTGATAAAACCTCCAGGAATATTTTGAACCAGAGCTGGCAACCTTGGATTCCCACGGTACATCTAACATGAGGAACAATCTCAGCCCAGGGACATCTGCACAGGTGGTCTCACTTGCACAGAACAGTAAGTTCCCAGCATTGTATTTATTTTTAGCTTTTAAGCTTTCAGTATATGTTTCTACCTCTCTCCTGCTGGGAGAAAGTACTAATGACAATGTACTTCCCATTCAAATAAACAAAAGCAGTCGGCATTACCCTGCGGCCAAACATTTAGTTTTTGGCTTCACCAGACAGGGAGCCTGAAAGCTTTAATTTTCTTATCGCAGCTACTTGCTTCAGACTGCCTGCCTAATGGAGCGATCATTAGGATAGATTCCATATGCCACAGCTTTAGAGGGCTCCAAGGTCAAACAGAGTATACCAAAGGTCAGGAGTTCACTTAAAATAAATTTATTTTTTCTTATTGAGAAGCCTAGTGCAAGTGGTCAAAACCTACCATGCAAGGACACTATTGGTGACTTACAGCAGATGAGTCACTGAGCTACACATGCCCACCCAATAAGATACAAAACTCTAACTGGACATGTTCCTCGCGATTTCATCACATGACTGCCAGGGCACGCACCACCCTCCCTGCTATCCCCCCGCCCACCACAACACTCCCGTCATTGGTTGCTCAACACATCCATCCTCACAGTGCCGTGGAAAGCGAATAGACACTTTGTCACCTGATTGGATGACTCTTGACCGTCAGTCAAACAGCCTGCAATGCGCTCTGCCCTGATCAAGTGCAGCCACCAACATTTTATATCGCGAAACAAATGTGTGCAACGAAAATGGAAAAAAATGGAAACAATTTTTAAAAGATCCCCCATGATTTGTCTTTCCTGGGTTCGCTTGCCACGGTGTTGGAGACGTTTATCTTTCAATTCTGGAGTCTCCAGGAGAATTCTGAAAAGTTGGGAACCCTACTATCCAAGCTTGTCGCCATGATTTTGTGCCCTTCAAACATCAGCAAAGCGTTTGATACTCTTGCTGCTGTTTCATCACAAAAAAAATGCAAAGTCAAAGAGAAGATTAAGGGGAGCAGGTAAACAAATGTAAGAAGAGAAGCTAACGATCACTTTTTGGCTAAGCCAGCTTCTCTCCTCAAACTCATTCTTCCCGAAACTGTCCTAAACATAAAACCGGCTGCTTTAGGCACACTTAGAAGAGCAGTGGGTTTCCTTATCGATAATGCAACGCAGCAGAGGATCTTCTCCTCAATGCTCACTGTATTCACCAGGTAACTGTTCCAGCTACATATCTTGGTAAAATCAACAGGAAACTTATGCACAATCCTCACTGCTTGCCTATGGTAACTCCAGGTGAGGCACTGCTTCCTTTGCCTCATCACGACAAATAGTCCTATGCTGGACATCACCAAAAGTTTTTAAGTAAAAGGTGGAGAGAAGATGAAGTAAATCAAGGAGGAAGGGTTAGATAGCACCAAGATTGCATTTTCAGACCCTAAGCATAGCAGAAAGGGGAGAATGCAAGAGGGAAGGAGCTCCACAGCTTCAAAGACCTAGGAAAGAGCGAAATAAGAGATGATGTGACGATTCTTGAGTTCAATTCTGTGGGGATTCAGGATTGGAAAAGTCTGTAGGTCAGCTTCTAAAGAACAAAAGAGGGAAAATCAGAGCAGAGAGAATGGTAGTATTAATAGAATAGAGCCAAGAAAGGCGGCGAAAGAGAGGGTTTGGTAGCTAAAGAAGTGATTCATTTTCCTCTTTGTTGGTGATAGTGACCAATCAGGACAACACAGCTATCTCTACTGATTGATCTATCAGTCCTAGTGAATATGAATTCAATTCTTTATTAAAGCAAAATACTGCAGATACTGGAAATGTGAAATAAAAGCAGAAAATGCTGGAACTACTCAGCAGATCTGGCAACATTTGTGAAGAGGGAAACAGCTAATGTTTCAGATCAATGACCTTTCAACAGAACAGCTCCTGTTCAATTCTATACTGCTAGTTTTACCAGGTCCTGTGACTGGAAATGCATTACTCCCTGACCTCTGAATGAGAGGCCGATGCATCCCTACTGGAACTGGAGAGACACCACTGCCTTGTTGAAATGCCAATCATTAATAGCAGCATTAAGATGACTGGGCGATACAATCAAAAAGTCCCACACGTAAACAGTTAACCATTAACACAACTTCACTAGGACATTGCATCCCCAACATCTTTATTCTGAGGCATGGAGTAGAATAAATTTAATATTTTGACTCGACACTATGTCCTTGGGCAGTGTCGATTCCTGGTTGTGCTCCATTAGCTAATCTAAGCAGTTGAGATGCTACAAAAGCTCTCAGCAATCCTGGGCCAAGGGGGAGCTTGGATTTCAGCTCCCGATCATTATCCAGTGACTTTTTCTAGAGAGTGCCACAGGATTGAGGACAGATTTTGATGCCCTCAGTGGTTCAGTGGTATTTTGACACTCTAGTCCCAATTTTAACTCAAGAATTCAGCTTGGAAGCGGCAGGAAGGGCCTTCACTCTCCGATTTTTCTCCTGAACCATTTAACTCCTGGACTGCATTAGCATAACCCAGGCCCCTGGAATAGTGACTGGAGGTGGCTTGCAGTCACAGGAGGGAAGGATGGGAAGCTCAGGGCAGTGAAAGCCCAAGAATTTTTTGTGGGGCCCAGAGAAACACTGCTGCTTCTCCAGGACCAAAGGGACACCTTCAAAAAATTAAAAGGTTTTTAACTGACCTGGGCCAATGCCAGATTCCCGTACACAATCAGCACCAATTGCATAGCCCACAGTCAAAATAAGGTCAGGGTCCAAACTGCATCATTTGGAATCTCAGTGAGGGCCTTGCCTGCCTGGAGTATGGATGAGCCTATGATGCTGCTTGAAACACAACTAATGAAATAGCGCAGGGCACACAGAGCCGTGCAGAAGATAAACAGCAGTAGCTGAAATTTTAACCCTCTTCCTTGCCCTGTTTTTTTTGGTGAGTGGGGTGGGCGGGTCAAAGTCACAGCCTCTTAGTCCATGCTCACATTTGAAGAATGGTCATTTGGATAGGCACTACAGGCCAGTCAGTGTCCTTCGAATATTACCCACATATGAATCAGCACCGTCAGCACCTCAAATGGACATAAATGTCCTTTATTTCGAAGGTCAGGGGAGTTATCCCCAGTATCCTGGCCCATATTTATCCCTCAATCAGCATCACTAAAAAATCTGATTACCTGGTCATTATCACCTTGCTGTGTGTGGGAGCTTGCTGTGCACAAAGTAGCTGCCATGTTTCCTACATTACAACAGCGATGTACTACACTTTAAAAATACTTAATTGCCAGTAAAACGTTTTGAGATGTCCTGAGGATATAAAAGTCACTAATTAAAGTTATTTTTTTCAGGAGAGGAGGTCTGTGGAAAATGGGAGCTAGTTTTTTTCTTTAATTTACTTTATTCAAACATACCTACTATTGTTCAGAAACTTTTGATCTATTCCATTTATTATACAGTCTGTTCCGTGATGCTGCCCTTCTTAGCATAGGGCAGAACTGAAGGGAGGGTGCATGGGAGAGGAGAATTGGCAATGCAGTGTTGTAATCCTGTCTCTGACCCCTTGACATCCAATACTGGCCTCTTGCACATCCCCAATTCCGTTTGACCCACCAGCCTTCAGCTGACTAGGATCCAACCTCTGGAATTCCCGCCCTCAACCTCTCTGTCTCTCCCCTCCTTTAATACCATGCGCTGATGCAATCTAAAACCTACTTCTTTTGGTCACCTGTTATTATATGGCTCGATGTCAAATTTTGTTTGACTACACTCCTGGGATGTGCCTTGGGACGTTTTTACTATATTAGAGGTGCGATATAAATGTGAGTTGATGTTGTTGCTGTGGATTTGCCTCAAGTACAGCTTCCCACTGGGATCATGAGATTGGGAGTTTAACTTGACAAAAGCATACCTGGAGCCTGAGATGAAGCATTCTCCCTCTGTGCTGCAAACCTCACACACTGAACAGCAAAACTGAAAAATAACCCAAGTCGTCCAGCAGCTATTAATCAAATAACTAATCCAGGTTATGTTGTAATAATTAAGGTACACAGATTTATGAGAACAATTGAGATGTCTCTCCACTGAATATTTTGCTCATTTTAAATTTAAACCCAGGAAGACACAACAGCACACGTTTCACACCTTAGACTAAACCATGATTACAACTCTTTTTTGTGGTTGCCCACAGTCTCAGTTGATAAATGCACAACCTCATGTGCTACTGGGTCATACAGAATAGATGTCAGCCATGGCTCACATCAGCTCTCACCTCAGAGTCCAAGGATTGTGGATTCAAGGCCCAATTTATAGACGCGCACAAAATCCAAGCTGAGAGAAGGGAGTGCTGCACTGTCAGAGGTGCTGCCCTTCGGATGAAATGTTAAACTGAGGCCCCACCTGCACTCTCAGGTGGACATAAGCGATCCCGTGTCATTAGTTGAAGCGAAGCAAAGTTCTCCTTGGTGAACCGGAGCCAATATTTATCCCTCAATCAACATTTAAAACAGAAACCTAGTCATTTTATCTCATTGTTGTTTTGTATGAAAATGGGCTGCTGAGTGGCCCACACTGTTGTTGCGCTGCCAGTGAATTCAGGGCTGTTCTGAGTTAGGTGACCTCAGTCAAACTGGAAATTGGCCAACCCATGTGGCCTCATTGCTGTCCAATAGAGTGGGGGAAGATCAGGTTGGATTCCCTCTGTTGTTCATAGGCCAGTGATGCTAGGAAGTGTGAGTTTGGGGATTGTTTGTGGGGCCCCACACAATTACAGAGACTGTTGCTGCGGCACAGCAACAGGCCATTCAGCCCAACTGGTCTGTACTCCACTTCAGCCTCTTCCTACTCCCCCTTTTTAATTTAACCCAACCAACATTATTCCTTTCTCCCTCAAGGGCTTATTTAGCTTCCCCTTAAATGCATCTCAACAGATGAAAGCAGAAATAGACAGTACCCTTCGGGGAGAACAGGCAGGTTTCCAGGGTGGTCGCTCCAGACGGTAGCATAGGGGTAACGTTACTGGACTAGTAATCCAGAGGCCCAGGCTAATGCTCTGGGGACATGGGTCCAAATCCCACCATGACAGCTAGTGAAATTTTAATTCAATTAATAAATCTGGAATTGAGAGCTAGTCTCAGGAATGGTGACCATGAAGCTTTTATTGATTATCATAAAAACCCATCTGGTTCACTAATGCCCTTTAGGAAAGGAAATCTGCCATCCTTGCCCGATCTAGCCGACATGTGACTCCAGACCCACGGCAAAGTGGTTGACTCTTAACTGCCCTCTGAAATGGCCAAGCAAGCCACTAAGTTCAAGGGTAATTCGGGATAGGCAACAAATGCTGGTGTGGCCAGTTTGAAGGTCAGGCAGCGTGCAGATCTTTACGCTCAGGAACATCATAGAGCAGGGCCTAGATAGCAGAAGCCACTGGTTGTCAGCTTAATTGATTTCAAGAAGGCTTTCAACAGTATCGATTGGCAGTCATTCTGGTACTTCACCAGACAGTGTGGCATCCCAGAACGGTATATTAACATGTTCAGAGCCTTATACTGTGACTCCAACTGTTGTGTCAGGACCAGCACAGGCTCCTTCAACATCATCACAGGAGTACAGCAAAGCTGCATACTCTCCCCATTCTTGGCTATCGATTCCATCATGGGGAAGGCGATGGTGGGTGCAAACTTTGGTTTCCTGTGGCAACACCACTGGTTGACAGACCTGGATTTCGCAGACGCCATCGCCCTGCTGGCCAAAGAATCGCACATGCTCCAAGACATGACCACCAGTCTTGAGAGTAGCGAGGTTGGTCTACACATTATCTGCGAGAAGACCAAGGCAATGATGACCGGACATCAACAAGGCCCTCCCATCACCATTGAGCAACAAAACACCGAGGACGTCAAACAACTCCCTAGCTAGAAAACAACACCTTCAGGGAGGGCGATGTAGATCAACATGCAAACAAGAATCAGCAAAGCAGCATTGGACTTCCAGCCGCTCCACAAGGTCTGAGTATCCAACACCATCACCACAGTCCTGAAGCTGTGACTTTACACATCCATAGTCGTACTAACCGCAATCTACGTCAGTAAGGCATGAAAGAGAACAGCAAAGGTGTCACTCTTTCACCAGCGCTGCCTATGTAAGATCCTGGGCGCCTTATGGAAAGACAGTATCACCAACAAGGACTGGTTGGAAGGGCCTGTAGGAAAACTTAATTGAAAGATAACTGATGCCGGCAGAACATGTCCTTTGCCTTCCAGATGCACACCCCACCAGAGTGGAAATCACCAGGCGAAAGAAGATGACAGGGCTGGCTAAAGAAGGCCTGGCAAAGTACATTTAAGGAGGATCTTCAGGAGCAGAACACCACCTGGGCTGGAGTAAAAAAAGGTTGTGATGGACCAGGGCGGGTGGGAGTCTTGTTGCCCATTGCTCTGCATGGGACTGGAGGAACCGGGTCTAAGTAAGAGAGTAAATACACCTATGCTATTTGCCTCAGCTAATCTAAGTGATAGCGAGCTCTGCATCATAACCATTGATTAAAATGATTTCTGGAGCAAATTTAAGGAGTATGTAGGAACAGGAGTAAGCCACTCGAAGCTGTTCCCCCATTACATTTGTGCCTCAACTCCATTTACTCATGTGTGCTCCATATCCCTTAATACCCTTACCAAACAAAAATCTATCAATCTCAGTTTTGAATTTATATTGGCCCCCAGTCTCAAAAAGACTCCAGAGCCCTCTATTGTTTTTTTCCTTTTCTCCCGACATGTCAGCATCGCTGGCAAAGGCAGCATTTATTCCCTGTCCCTAATTGCCCTTGAGAAGGTGGTGGTGAGCCACCGCCTTGAACCATTGGTGACTCCCTTGGATTTGTGGCCCTCAGTTTTGTAGGGGAGAGCAGAAACAAGGGGGCATAGGCTTCGAATTAGAGCTGAGCATTCAGGCCTGATGTCAGGAAGGACTTCTTCACAAAAAGGGTGGTGGAAATCTGAAACTCTCTCTCCCACCAGATCCTCCCAAAATAATGTTGAAACTGGGGGCCAATTTAAATTCAAAACTGAGATTAGTAAACTGTTGTTTTAAGGGAATTGGAGCAAACATGGGTAAATGGAGTTGGGGCACTAATTTGGTGGAGGCGCAGACTCAAGTGGCTGAATGGTCTGCTCCTGTTCCTACTCACTTCTTAAACTTGCCTTGTATTCCCTCCTGCGCATTGTGACTTTGATGTTGGCCTTCATTATGATTCCATTTCTTCTAAATTGTAAAACAGGCAGAGTAATGGAAGGACACTGTTATGTACCAGCATGGAGAAATGAGCTGCAGCAGAACAGTGGGTTGTTTTCCATGTGCTACAATGTAGTAGCAATGACAAGTTGACAGATGTTCTTCCCCAAGGGCATGGGGATGAAGAAAAGAGTCAGCCTGTTGCTAGAAAATCTCACTTGTCATCATCTGCTCCCCAGTGGTTTAACAGTGGCAAAGGTTGAAATCGTCAACAGGGAATAAAAAAAAACAAATCACAAACTGGTTTCTAGAGGCAAGTTACTTACTCTAAAAATAATCACAAAGTTCAGGTTTTTTAAAATTAATTCACAGGATACCTGGGCCTGCATTTATTGCCCATCCCTAGTCGCCCTCGAGAAGGTGGTGGTGAGCTGCCTTCTTAAACCGCTGCAGTCCATGTGGTGTAGATACACTCACAGTGCTGTTAGGAAGGGAGTTCCAGGATTTTGACCCAGCGACAGTGAAGGAATGGCCGATATATTTCCAAATCAGGATGGTGAGTGGTTTGGAGGGCAACTTCCAGGTGGTGGTGTTCCCATCTATCTGCTGCCCTTCTCCTTCTAGGTGGTAGTGGTTGTGGATTTGGAAGGTGCTGTCTAAGGAGCCTTGGTGAATTCCTGCAGTGCATCTTGTAGATGGTGCACACTGCTGCTACTGTGTGTTGGTGGTGGAGGGAGTGAATGTTTGTGGATGTGGTGCCAATCAAGTGGGCTGCTTTGTCCTGGACTGTGTCAAGCTTCTTGAGTGTTGTTGGAGCTGCACTCATCCAGGCAAGTGGGGAGTATTCTATCACACTCCTGTTCTGTGTCTTATAGATGGTGGACAGGCTTTGGGGAGTCAGGAGGTGAGTTACTCTTGTAGCCACAGTGTTTATATGGCTAGTCCAGTTCTGTTTCTGGTCAATGGTAACCCCCAGGATGTTGATAGTGGGGATTCAGTGATGGTAATGCCATTGAACGTCAAGGGGCGATGATTAGATTCTCTCTTGTTGGAGGTGGTCATTGCTTGGCACTTAAGTGGTGTGAATGTTACCTGCCACTTGTCAGTCCGAACCTGGATATTGTCCAGGTCTTGCTGCAATTAGCCATGGACTGCTTCAGTATCTGAGGAGTCATGAGTGGTGCTGAACACTGTGCAACCATCAGCGAACATCCCCATTTCTGATCTTATGATGGAATGAAGGCCATTGATGAAGCAGCTGAAGATGGTTGGACCGTGGAAACTACCCTAAGGAATACCTGCATTGATGTCCTGGAACTGATTTGATTGACCTCCAAACAACCACAACCATCTTCCTTTCTACTAGGTATGACATCAACCAGCAGCGAGTTTTCCCCGATTCCAATTGACTCCCATTTTGCTAGGGATCCTTGATGCCACACTTGGTCAAATGTGGCCTTGATATCAAAGGCAGTCACTCTCGCCTCACCTGAGGAGTTCAGCTCTTCTGTCCATGTTTGAACCAAGGCTGTAATGGGCTCAGGAACTGAGTGGCTCAGGCAGAATCCAAACTGGGCGTCAGTGAGCAGGTTATTGCTAAGCAAGTGCCGCTTGATAGCACTGTTGATGACCCCTTTCACTACTTTACTGATGATGGAGAGTAGACTGATGGGGTGGTAATTGGCCGGGTTGCATTTGTCCTGCTTTTTGTGTACAGGACATACCTGGGCAATTTTCCACATAGCGGGGTAAATGCCAGTGTTGTGGCTGTACAGGAACAGCTTGGTTAGGGGCGCAGCAAGTTCTAGAGCACAAGTCTTCAGTACTATTACCGGAATATTGTCAGGGTCCATAGCCTTTGCAGTATCCAGTGCATTTCTTGATATCACGTGGAGTGAATCGAATTGGCTGAAGACTGGCATCAGTGATGCTGGGGACCTCCAGAGGAGGCCGAGATAGATCATCCACTCAGCACTTCAGGCTGAAGATTGTAGCAAATTCTTCAGCCTTATCTTTTGCACTAATGTGCTGGGCTCCCCCATCATTGAGGATGGGGATATTTGTGGAGCCTCCTCCTCCAGTGAGTTGTTTAATTGTCCACCACCATTCAGACTGGATGTGGCAGGGCTGCAGAGCTCAGATCTGATCTGTTGGTTGTGGGAACACTTAGCTCTGTCTATCACTTGCTGCTTATGCTGTTTGGCATGCAAGTAGTCCTTTGTTATAGTTTCACCTCACTTTTAGATATGCCTGGTGCTGTTCCTGGTGTGTCCTCCTGCATTCTTCATTGAACCAGAGTTGATTCCCTGGCTTGATGATATTTGGTAAAGTGGGGGATATGTCGGGCCATGAGGTTACAGATTGTGTTCGAGTACAATTCAGCTGCTGCTGATGGCCCACAGCGCCTGATGGATGCCCAGTCTTGAGTTGCTTGATCCGTTCGAAATCTATCCCATTTAGCGTGTTGGTAGTGCCACACAACACGATGGAGGGTATCCGCATTGTGAAGGCGGGACTTAGTCTTCACAATGACCTTGTGGTGGTCACTCCTACCAATACACTCATGGACAGATGCATCTGTGGCAGGCAGGTTGGTAAGGACGAAGTCAAGTATGTTTTTCCCTCCTTTTGGTTCCCTCACCATCTGCCGCAGACCCAGTCCAGCAGCTATGTCCGTTAGGACTTGGCCAGCTCCGTCAGTAGAAGTGCTACCGAGCCACTCTTGATGATGGACATTGAAGTCCCCCACCTAGAGTACATTCTGCACCCTTGCCACCCTCCATCAGCTGAGGGAGGGCAGTACATGGTTATCAGCAGGAGGTTTCCTTGCCCATGTTTGACCTGATGCCATGAGACTTCGTGGATCTGGAGTCGATGTTGAGGACTCCCAGGGCAGCTCCCTCCCGACTGTATACCACTGTGCCGCCACCTGCCAATGGGACAGGACATACCCAGGGATGGTGATGGTGATGGTGGTGTCTGGGACATTATCTGTAAGGTACGATTCCATGAGGATGACTATGTCAGGCTATTGCTTGACTAGACTGTGAGACAGCTCTCCCAATTTTGGCACTAGTCCCCAGATGTTCATAAGGAGGACTTTGCATGGTCGACAGGGCTGAGATTGCCATTATCGTTTCCGGTGCCTAGGTCGATGTTGTGTGGTCCGTCCAGTTTCATTCTTTTTTTGTGACTTTGTAGTAGTTTGATACAACTAAGTGACTTGCTGGGCCATTTCAGAGGTCATTTAAGAGTCAACCACATTGCTGTGTAATTGGAGTCACATGTAGGCCAGACCAGGTAAGGACGGCAGATTAGACATTAGTGAACCAGATTTACAACAATTGGCAATGGTCATCATTAGACTTTTAATTCCAGATTTTTATTGAATTGAAATTCCACCATCTGCCGTGGTGGGACTTGAACGCAGGTCCCCAGAGCATTACCCTGGATCTCTGGATTATTAGTCCCGTGACAATACCACTATGCCATCGCCTCCCCTAAAGGTAGTCGTTCGCGTCCCAAAACCACATTGAGCAATTTTACAATGTGGTTCAATGCTGAGTGATACTTTCTGTGGTGGCAGTGTAAGTTTTAAGAACATTGGAAAATAGGACTGAGGAGCAGGAGGAGGCCATTTGACCCTTTGAGCCTACTCCACCATAAAATCATGGCTGATCTGGTTGAGGTCTCAACTCCACTTTCCTGTCTACCCTCCGTAGCCCTTGACTCCCTTGTCCATCAAAAAATGTCTAACTCAGCCCTGAATAAATTCAATGACCCAGCCTCCACTACTTTATGGGGTAGATAATTCCGTATACTAATAAGCCTCTGAGCGAAAACAATTTTCATCTTCGTCCTAAAAGGGAGACCTCTTATTCTTAAACTGTGTCCCCTAGTTCTATCCTCTCCCACAAGAGGAAATGCCCCCATGTATCCACCCTATCAAGTCCCCTCAGGACCTTATATGTTTTAATAAGATCACCTCTCATTCTTGTAAACTCCAATGGGTATAGGCCCAAGCTGTTCAACATTTTTTTCATAAGATAAGCTCTCAGTCTTCATTGGGTCGAGCGAACTTTCTCTGAACTGCTTTTAACACAATTATATCCTTTTTCAGATAAGGAGACAAATACTATACAGAGTACTCCAGGTGTAGTCTCACCAATGCCCTGTACAGCTGCAGTAAAACTTCCCTACTTTTATACCCCATTTCCTTTGCAATAAACATCAACATGTCATTTGCCTTCCTAATCACTTGCTGTACCTACATAATAACTTTTTCCAATTCATGTACCAGGACATCCAGATACCTCTGTACTGCAGAGTTCTGTGATCTCTTGCCAGTTAAATAGTATATTGCTTTTCTATTCTTCCTATCTTCTTGATTAAGATTCTCCCATGTACGAAACTCCCTATCTCACAGGGAATGGCAGAGGCTGATGAGTAGAGGGCCCATGTTTTGTCACTAGGAGGTAGAGAAAGTCCACTAATATCTCTCTCCCCCATCAGGCGCCCTTGAGAAACCAATAAAATACTATTTTGCCTATGGAATCTACAAACAGAAGTCTTGGTAACCTGCCAGCATGCCCCTCTCCTCCTGCTAGGTCCCTCTCTTATCTCAAAAATTGTGATTGAGATACGCTGAGTACATTTTTACAACTGTCTCTCTGCTAATGGAATTCATTCCCCTTCCAAGATCCTCCTCCAAAGACATTGATCTACCCTGCGATTTGGGTCCAAAGATATTTGGCTAAAGGACAAATTTCTTCAGCAGCAAGTCCAGACTGGCTGAGTGTCTGTCTTGTAGGCAATATTAATGAAACAGTCCAATCTTAAAGGGAGCATGGGAACAGAGAGACCTGGGGGTTCACGTTCACAAATCTTTGATGGTGGCAGTACAAGTCGAGAAGGCTGTTAAAAAATATATAGGATCCTTGGTTTTATAGATAGAAGCATGGTGTACAAAAGCAAGGAAGTTATGCCTTATAAAACATTGGTTAGGCTGCATCTTGAGTTTCGGGTATCCCAATTTTGCCAGGATGTCAGGGTCTTGGAGAGAGAGAGCTAGCACAGGAAATTTATTAAAATGATACCAGGGATGAAAGAGTCCTGTTACTTGGAGAGAGTAGAGAAATTGGGATTGTTCTCCTTAGAGCAAAGAAGGTGATGAGGAGATTTAATGGACACATTCAAAATTATGAATGGTTCTGATAGTTTCTCTTTACTTACTCTGTTTCCAGTGGCAGGGATCTCAAGGACACAGATTTAAAATAATTGGCAGAAGAACCAGAGGAGAGATGAGGAGAATGCTTTTAAGTGAGTTGTGATCTGGAATGCACTGCCTGGAAACAATGGCGGAAGCAGATTCAATAAGGGCTTGCAAAAGAAAATTCGATAATTAGCCACAAAGGAAAAATTTGCAAGCCTATAGGGAAAGAGAAGAGCACAATGGGCTTTCTGTGTTGTTTGATTGTATGACTCTAATGAGATACACACTAAATGATTCCCAAGTTCAATCTATGTTGTGTGGTGATCTCAGCCAAGACTTTAGATATGTTATCACTGGCCTGAGTCTAGTGGAAAGGAAATCAGCCAGGGTTCCTGCAGTGGTCTGTGTTGGGAAATATGTGAATTTTGCCCAAGGACAAGATCAGGCTTGGTTTTGCTGCCTTTCACTGTCTGGGCCAACACCTTGGCACCAAACGCCACCATAAATCTGGGCCTCGGAAGGATACTTTTGAAATGGGAAGGAATGCCATTAGCAGGGACATAACGTGGCTCCCCCTACAGGTAGAGGTCCCAGATTCCAGCTTAGTCAAGATAGGTGCAGTAGCATAGTGATTGCATAACTAGACTAATTTTAAAAAAAGAGATCTGAACTAATAATTTAGGTAATGTGATATCTATTCCCATGATGACAATGTGAGAATCTGCATTCAGTTTTAAAAAACTGGAAATTAAAGTGACCAATTAAGTACGTTCGAAGTGTAGTCACTGTTGTAGGAAATGTGGCAACCAATTTGAACACAATAAGCTTCCACAAAGAGTAATGTGATGAATAGCCAGATAATGTTTTTTTTAACAACAACAAATTGATTTATAGCACCTTGGTAACAAAACACCTTTGTAACAAGGCACTTTACAGGAGTGTTATTAAGCAAAATTTGACACCAAACCACATAAGGAGATAACTTGTCAGAAAACCCAACTGGTTCACTGATGTCCATTGGGAGAAGGAAACCTACCGTTCTTGCCCAATTCGTGCCCGAATGTGACTCTAGTCCCACACCAAAGTGGTTGGTTCACAACTGCCCTCTGAAGGAGCCTAACAAGCCACTTAGTTGTACAAAACTACTACCAGCATTTCAAGAAAGTGGCCCACCACCAGCTTCTCGAGGTAACTATGGCTGGGCAGTAAATACCAAGCTCACGAGCGATAAGCACATGCTGGGAATGAATAAAAAATAGTAGAGATCTGAGACACAGCTTCCCATTATAAAATTCAGCAACAAAGCAAAGAATGACAAAACGCCCTTCAGTACGCCTTGCTAACTCATCCACATTCTTCTCTCCAGCTGATACACCTGGCTATTAATTCTTTCCACATGTTTACCTCAAAGGTTGTGAATAAGATGCAGCAAGTGCCTTTTTACACTGCTGGGATACGCCAGGCAGAATGCCAGAAGTAACAAGCTTTCCGTCTGTCTGCCGAGGCCTATTAGCAACTCCTTAGCCGACAGCAAATCTCTACTCCATTAACTCCCTGACTCACTGAGGTACTTCGGAAAGTCTCTGCTGTGAATAGCAGCCTGCAGTGTGCAGGTCCCTCTCACTTGTTTCATGAGGTAAGATTTTCCATTTTGAAGAGAGTTACTTATAAAAGGAAGACCTTGCATTTCCATAGAGCCTTTCACGACCTCAGGACATTCCATTGCACTTTACAACCAATTAAGTAGGTTTGAAGTGTAGTCACTGTTGTAATGTAGGAAACGTGGCAGTCAATTTGAACACAACAAGGTTCCACAAAGAGTAATGTGATGAATAGCCAGATAGTGTTTTTTTATATAAGTAATACTGGTTCAACAACAACTTGTATTTATATAGCACCTTTAATGTAACAAAACATCCCAAGGCACTTTACAGGAGCGTTATCAAGCAAAATTTGACACTGAGCCACATAAGGAGAAAATAGGGCAGGTGACTAAAAGCTTGGTCAAAGAAATAGGTTTTGAGGAGTGTCTTAAAGGAAGAAAGAAAGGCAGAAAGATGGAGAAGTTTAGGGAGGGAATATCAGAGCTTAGGGTTTTGGCAGCTGAAGACAAAGCCACCAATGGTGGAGCACTTAAAATTGGGGATGTTCAAAAGGCCAGAATTAGAGGAATACAGATATCCCGGAAAGTTGTGGGTCAGAACACTGGGGTGAGCTCCAAAGCTCTTCTTCAAAAAAATGCCATGGGATCTTTTACATCTACTTGAAGAAACTGACAAGGTCATCCAAAAGACATCATCCCTGACGGTGCAGTGCTCCCTCAGTACTGGCACTAGAAAGTGTCAGTCTGGATTATGTGCTCAAATGCAAAATGAGATTTGACCCCATAACCTTCTGATTCAGAGGTGAAGGTGTACTACCCACTGAGTCACAGCATATACAGGTTCATCCATTCATTTCATACCCTGACATATTAAATAGGCAATTTAGATAGCTGCCAGTTGAGCAGTCCTCTTAGGGGACCCCCCTCCTAAGTTGCATCCATCAGACTGAACTTCATTATCGGTGGACTGACTCCAATGAGCACCCTACGGGTGGTTTGCATCCCATGGTCATTCCACCACAGAAATAAAAATCTCCTGCTGTTTGCACATCAGAAAGAAAATCAAAACTTGCCCATCTTCACTGAAAGTCTAATTGTGGATCATCATTTGTGATTAACAGAACGACAGGTTTCCATGGTTACCCTACCCACGATACTCCACTGCTTCTCAGCAGGTAGGTTCACTGAGGCATATTTATAATTGCAATTGATTCCACTTCTATGAATATCTGATGAGTGAACTGACCCGTTACTGGGTTTTGATTGAACTGTCACCAATTATCTTCTTGCTGGGGTTCGGGCCCAGGCCCTGGGGCACCTTCAGCTCTTCAATATCTTCCATATGTGGCTGTTCCCCACAGGCAGTGAATGTTGACAGGATATCCCAAGCCTAATTTTGTCCTACAGGTATAAAATGTGCATGAACACACACAAATGCAAACTTGTGCATGCACACATACACACACACATATGCAACGGTGGACATAGACACGGGCACACACAGACAGACACATGCACACACTCTTTCCAGCAGCACTGAGGTTAGTTGTAACATTGCTCCTGCAAATACAGATAAGATTTGGTGATCAATCAGCACAGACAAGGATTCCCGAGATCAAGATCTTCCCAATCAATGACTCAGTCTACATTTGGCGGCCCATTTACCCACCAAAGTGCAGGGGAACACTAGTGATTGCTTTACATAATATGTTGCGACTCCTATTTTTCCTTACTACTTTTTCCACAGTCTCTGGTTTCTGTCCCTCTACTTTCTGTTTGTGTTTTCCATCCCTGCTACTTCTGCTTTTCTTTCATTCCCTTAAGTGTTGTTATTCATTCTCTTCTCCTTTTCTTACTATCTCCCTCCTTTTTTTTTAGTCTCTTGCTGCCTCTTCCTCCTCACCTACTCTCATGGTTTCTTACTCCCTCCTCCTCCACTCCTCTTTCATTCTCTCCTCTTTCTTTTATTCTTTCAAATCCTTCCACTTCCTTAACTCCCTCACTCACACCTTCTCTCTCCCTCACAAGCGCAACAGTAGTGAAACAACAAAGGGTCTTAAAATATAAAATCTCCAAGGTTATTTTTAAGAATCTTGCCTGCCTTTTTCACAATTCCAATTGGCACTGTAAATCACAAGGCAGATACAAATAAGCAAGGCCACTCCTCCCAACCTAGTTCATCTAACAGGTTCCCATCAAAGTATTCACTCCTTCTTAATTCACACTAGGGATTGTTGCCTTTCGTTCCCTATCTGGATTCCATTCGGTCAACAATTTCTGAGTGAAGAACAGTGCTGACTTCAGTTCTAAATATGTTTTCCCCTAGTATAGACTCCGTGTCCCCATATTCTAGTTATATAGTTATGAAATAGTTGGATTTACTTCCACAAGACAATTTTGATTTTTTTTTGTTAAATTCTTGGGATATCAGCATGGCTGGTAAAGCCAGCAGTTATTATCCATTCCCAGTTGCTCCTTGAAAGGTTGCTGGCAAGCTGCCTTCTTGAACTGCTGCAGTCTGCTTGGTGAAGATACTCCCAAAGTGCTTTTGGACAGGGAGCCCCAGGACTTCGACCCTGCGACAGTGAAGGAATGTCCAATATACGTCCAAGTCAGGAACTTGCAGGTAGTGGTGCTCAGGTGCATCTGCGGCTCTGGTCCTGCTGATGGTTGCAAGATTTGGAAGGTGCTGTCGAAGAACTCTTGGCAAGTTGCTGCAATGCATCTTCTAGATGGGACAGACTGCAGTTACTGCTGTAAATCTCATTTTCTTGATAGAAATTCTTTTCTCCCTCGATCTTTTGCTATATAGTTACATACTCAGTGGATTTTCTACACTTGGCTGTGGATGGTCTTATTGATGTTGATCTAGAACATAGCAAATAAGAGCTAGAGTAGGTCATTCGGCTTTTCGAGCCTGCTCTGCCATTCAATATGATCATGGCTGATCCTCTATCTCAACACCATACTCACGCTCTCTCCCCCATTCCCCTTGACGTCTTTACAGTCTAGAAATCTATTTCCTTCTTAAATATATTCAGTGACTTGTCCTCAGCCTTGTGTGGTAGAGAATTCCACATTCTACCACCCTCTGAGTGAAGAGCTTTTCCTCATCTTAGTACTAATTGGCCCACCCTGTATCCTGAGATTGACTCCTTGTTCTAAACCCCACCCCCACACCCCACCATCCCTGCATTCAGTCTGTCCAGCCCTGTCAGAATTTTATATGTTTCAACGAGATCCCCTCTCTTTCTTATTAACTCCAGTGAATATAGGCCTAGTCGACCCAATCTCTCCTCATACGACAATCCTGCCATCCCAGGAATCAGTTTGGTGAACCTTCGCTGCACTCCCTCTATGGCAAGTATATCTCATCTGGGATGTGCACATAATATATATTTCTGCCAGTCTCTCACCCCGCTGTCAGCGTACATCATCTCAGGAAGCCAGGTATCACGAATGCTCTAACTTTAACGACTCACCACCATCCTGACTTGAACTTATATCTCAGTTCCATCATCGTCAGTGGGTCGAAACCCTTGAACTCCTTACTCTACAAGATCACTTCTGTTCATGGCAGGAAAATCCACATTTTTCCCCACCTTTCCAATCTCTCAGACGCTAGGGATCAGTTCTTGGTTTGCATGTCTCTGTTTCAGCAGCTAGAGCTGAACATTGTAGTCAATGTTTAACCAGAGCACCGTGCAGTTTGAACATTGCATACTCTTAATGTGTTGGATATATAATCCAACGTTCTGTTGGGTTTATTGAATGCTGCTCTGCAACGACTGGAAACTTTGAGTGTCAAGTCTGCCAAAACCTTCAGGCCTCTTTTCGTCTTGCCCTTAGCTATTTGACATCATTCATGGGGAATTAATGTTCCTCATCTTTTCTTCCTACCTTGCAGCGCTTTACACTCATCTATATTAAATCTTCATCCGTCATCGATCTAACCACTCTCACATTTTATCCAACACACTTTGTCCTTCCCAAGCTATCTCCTTAACATTTAATTACCCTCCTAGTTTTGGTATGATCTGTAATTGTGACCTGCTTGTGCCAAACTTCTGAATCAAAGCTTTTAGTTAAACCAGAAACAATTGATTCCAGACAAATCTTGCCAATTCTTGAAAGTTCTGCAACATTTTTCCAAACTGGGGATCTTATAAGGGTGAGAAATGGATGTCAGGCAAATGAGAAATCTTCAATCATTATCTGTGCTGTAGAATGGTCCGTGCAACAAATTATAGCTTATTTAAAAAAAGTGGAGACCACATTGCTGAGTTGAACATGTTGGAGACCTTGCATAGAAATTATAACAAGTGATCCGTCCAAGTCCATGTAAACTACCCAAAAAAAAACTGTTCACATCACATTTCCCTGCCTTTCAATTCCTTTCCCCTCTTTCACATATCTAATCTAATCTTCAACATTGACGTCGTTTTTGCCTCAACCACTAACCGACAGATTGAATCTCTCACCCTCACAACTCTGCATGAAGCAGTTTCTCGTGCTCTCTGACCTCGTTCCTGATCCCTCAACAATCGAAAACAGTCTGCTTCTATATACCCTGTCCCATTCTTTTATAAATTTAAATACAGATGTCTTATCTATAAGATGTGTTGTTCTAAGGAAACAGACCCAAATCCTTTCCAAGTCTTTCTTGGTATTTGTATTTCCTCATACCAGCCAGCATCCAAGTGAATGTGTGCTGTATCCTCTCTTAAACCTCACTAACCTTCGTACAATGTGGAGCCCAACACTGCACTTGGTATTCCAACTGAGATCTTATTAAGATTGTTTTTATAGGCTCATCGTTACCTCTTGGTTTTCATATTCTATACTTTGAGATAAAACTGACAATTCTATCAGCTATTTTTGCAGCGTTCTTAACTGTATCTCACAGTCAACCATTTGCAGTGTAAATCGTATCATGATATGGACTGTAACTCAGTGTAGATTTATCACAAGGTAGGTCACATCTCACCAAGGACCATAACCCAATGTAAAAAAGTATTACAGTGTAGTCCGCATCGCAATGTAGACTGCATCGCGGTGAAGGCAATATTGCATTGTGGTTTGAAAGTGTAGAACACAGCGCAGTTCACGTCTCTATCTGCTCTGTGGACTCTGTAAGCCAATGTTGTTAGCATTTGCTGAGCCATCAGCACATGGCAGAGGTTAGTGGGACCAGTTAATGAGAACTGCTTTAGGTTAATCGGAGGTTTAATCTGCACTGACATGTCCCTGTTCCAAATCTAATTTATATAACAAAACACAACTAAGACTATTACACAAAGGCTGTTTTAATACCAAGAATGGAGAGTGTCTTTCCCAGGCACTGCATTTACAGAGCATAACCAGTCACAAAAGAAAGAGAGAGAGGGAGAGAAAATAGAGGGAGAGACAGAATGGAGGGAGATCATGCGTGGAATATTGGAGCATAGAGAGAGGCGGTTTATTGGATAGAAAATTGGTATCAGTAAGTGACCACCCAACTAATTCACTAATGTTCTTCAGGGAAGAAACCCTGTTGTCCTTACCTGGTCTGGTCTATCTGTAACTCCAGTCCCACACCATTGGGGTTAACTGTCCTCACAAGAGGCCTACCAAGCCCAGAGTTGCATCACCATCAACTAGGGATGGGCAATAAATGTCATTCTTGCCAGTGGCCCCCACATCTCAAGAATGAAAACAAGGACCTAGACTCAAATATAAAGCAAAGTTATTTGGATGAGTTGAGAAATAGTGCCTTCAGGGGATCAATGTGTCATGCTTGCCATCTCTAACAAAGAACGTCTCTACATTCTGGGACTTGAAGTCAGCTGGGAGGCATTTCTGGGGCATGTTTCCAAGCCTTTAGAGGACTGGGTCACAGTGCCTCAGGAGAGGTGGAAGACAATTGGTGAAAAGAAAATTGGCTTTAAGGATCACATTTACACTGCAGTAGATGTTCAGATTAAAAAGTACAAGATGATAGATGAAACTGCCAAACAGAGATCTCACCTATGAGTGTTGATTGGTAGCTAATCTCAGCTCCAACATGCACACAGCATGCCTGGAATATGCAATCAGTTCCATTGATTTTTTTTAAACTGTTGGTCGATAGGAGTCTGAATCGAGGATACTTCCTGTCCTGTGCCAGAAGCCTTCCTGACAGCACGCTGCCCATTAAAGATTCTTCATGCAGGAGTGAGGAGGAAGGAGATTGAGAAACACCAGAAAAAGACCTGCATTATTTTCCTCCTGCTCATCACCTGCAACTTCCCCTCCAAATCACACACCATCATGACTTGGAACAATATTGTCATTCCTTCACTTGTCGCTGGGTCAACGTCCTGAAACTCCCTTCCTAACAGCACCACATGGACTACAGCCATTCAAGACTGTCGCTCATTACCACCAATGAATGGCAATTAAGGATGGGTAATAAATGCTGGCCTTTCCAGTGATGCTCACATCCCATGAATGAATAAACAAAATTAAATCGTGTTTGAATTTATTTAGAAAGATGAAAAATTTTAAATGATTGAGATGATATGAGTGAAAGAGCGATGATTCATTCACACCTGGATCAGGTGTGCTTCACTGCACACAGCCCTTGAGATGGGTGCAGTGGGCAAGAGACCATCGCCCACCTCCTACTGGAATACATCTTTGCAAAGGAGGTCTGGAAAGAGATGCAGGAATTTATGTAATGTCAAATTTGAACTACCATGTTTATAAATTTTATGAATAAAGTATATTGCTTGGGGGGAAAAAAATCACATCAGCACTTGGATGCCCAGATTTCCAGAAGGCTGATGTTTGCTTTGTCTCAACTGCAAAGGTCAGTCTAAGCTTGTGTGTGTTGTTTGAACATGAGTTTGAGAGAGTGCGTGAATATGAGACTGTTATGGTTGCGAGAGCGTGTGCGAGAGTGTGTATGTGAGTGAGAGTTTAAGTGTGTGTGAATGTGAGACAGTGAGTGCAAGAGCATGTGAACGTGTCCATGTTAGAGTGAGGGTGTGTGAGTGTTCATTTAGGACTGAATCTTTGAAAACAGAGGCAGTGTGAGTGATAGTAAGTGTGTGATGTAAAATCCGAGTTTCTCAGGCTAAATCTGTAGCCAAAAAGTAGGGATTCGAGTCGAAAATATTACATGAGTAATATTTGAGGAGTTGAAATCCATCCTTTCCTATCGTCTAGTTATCGCAGAGTTGCCAGGTCACAGGCTGTTCCCGCCAACCCCACCCCCAAATGTAGCACAAAAGGAGACAAAAAGTTTTATTATTATTGAATTGTTATTCATAAATAAATAACCTCCATGGAGACAGACATCAATCTGTGTGCAGTAAATTTATAAGATTTATCAAATTCATCAAAAATAAAAGCAACATATACAAATTAATACAATTTCATGCACTTTTTTTCATGGCCAGCTGCCTTCACTAACACTGGTTTCTCTCCAACTTTGCTCACTGGTTGACAGGCTGGCATGTCAAAATTCATGGGAGTCTGTTCAGTGTTCCCTGTACAGGCCAATCTGGGTCCATTCTTTTGCCGATGTTTGATTATAAGCTGCTGAACTGTGATAATAAGCCGGTCATCAAGTTCTGCTGGAAGACTCTGTGAAATCTTGGTCTTCTGACGCAGCACAACATTCATTCCCTTCATAAATCTGGTACACCATCCAGGGCTGGCTTTCAAATCAGCAACGCGGAATTTTCTTACTTGTTTCAGGGTGAAGATTCTGATAGATCCTCAGGAAACAGAGTGCAATCAGGCAATTTTCATTGACATATTTTGCAACCTAATTTACCAACTGCGGCCACATGCTGGGCTTTCTTCTGTTTGCACAATTATTCGTAGGCATCTGCCTAAGCTGTGTTGAGAGCTTCCTCCAATCTCTAACGTTCTCCGTTACCTTGAACTCTCTAGCTGCTGCACAATTATTTGTTTGCTGTACAATCTCAACTTCTAAGTTTGAACTGGGCTGCGTATTTGTCGTTCCTCCTTGATACCGTGTGGCCATATTAGAGGACGGGACTGGTGGGAATGCAGCATGCACTAGTGAAGTGGTAGCCTTGACAGCACGTGTTGATGTGTTCAGACGCATGGAGTTGGAAAGCCGCCTTCGATGGTATGAAAGGCCTGAATTTCACAGCTGGCATGCGCGCCAAGCTGGCGGGTGGGGGAGCGGATGCAGAATCCGCTCTCGGCCCTGGTCGCGTTGCAAATGCTGGGTGGCCAATTAAGGTCCACCCAGTGTGAAATGCGTCTTCTCAATGGCTGGGAAGGTCCGGGGTGGGGCGGGAGCCTGTCGTCAACATAGAGAGGTCAAGGACAGGCGGAGGCCCCCCTAAACCTCCTCATTCTGACGAGGTACGAGATGGATGCCTTGGAACTGGAGAGCCGCCACCCACTTCGGTCAGCTGGGCGTGGAATGTCAGGGGTCTCTGATGAAGGGAAGAGGGCAGTGCACACAGGTGAGAATGTTGGATTGTGTTAACGTTCTTGTGTAGTCTCATCATTAATGGAAGATGATGGCACCGTGATACAGATCTCCATTGTCTCACCAGGGTGCCTGGCATGCACAGTGACAGTGTGATGGCTTAAACTAACAATATGTCATTGTTCCCCCCTAGAATCACCAGCTCACCCACGAACGCAGGACCCCAAAGAGCCACCCTTGACACCAGACGACCTCTGGGCTTTAGATGCACCTGAGTCACACCCCCTCTCTGCACCAGCACAGATACCAGCACCTTGGTGGGCACTAGATTGTCAGCTAGAATGTCAGTGCATAGCAGTGAGGGCGCTTCACACTTGCTTGAGGAGCAGGCAGAGGCAGAGGCAGAGGCAGAGAGTGTGCAGGGTGCCGGCAGTCGGAGGACTGCTGGAGACCAAGACCAAGACGATGCTGATTCGAAGGCAGATGATGAGCCTCTGGAGTCGTTCATTAGGCGGCTGATGCTGGATACCCAGCGAGATGTTGGGAGGATCTGGTGAAGATCCACGAGTGTATGCGTGCCATGGTCTCTGTTGTGGAGGAGTCCATGCGGAGCATGAGCACTGCGTTGACCGTCATCACCGAGCGCATTGCCCCCTCCACTCGACTATCATGGAGTGGAAACTCCAGGGATAGAATCAGGAGTTCCTGGGGTTGTGCTTGGACCTGCAAGCGCTGACACAGACAATGACCTCAGGAGGGCAGTGCCAGTGTGGGAGATGGATGAGGTACCCAGTATCCCAGCTAGGTGCCTATCCATCAATGGCGAGCACAGAGGTCCAGCGCGACCTCATGTTGGCGCACAAGCTGCCTGTCGTCTCTGCGGGCTCCCCTCAGGTCACTCTGGATGACAGCAGCAGCTCGTCCTCCCCTCTGGCAGTGACCATGGCATCTGATGAGGCTGCGATGACTGGGGAGAGGTCATCCGTGGCACTGACCACTTCCTCCCAGGTGGGGCCAGCACAAGCTCCACTGGCCAGAGGATGACCACCAAGGTCATCAAGGCCAACAAGACAGCAGAGTCAGCAGCTGCCTCCAATGCCGCTGCCATTGAGGACGGGGCAACAAGATGCAGCAATTGCAAACGTAAGTTTAAGGCACCATGAGTACAAGAGGGACTGTTCACGGGTGATCTTCTGTTCTGCTGTGTTTTGTTAATGTGTTTACTGGTGTGACCATTAACACCATATATTGTTATGTTCATTTGATGCGAGTGCCAACATGATATAAATTTTGCTTTTGTCTTAATGGCCTGAATATGCTTCACTTATTTTGTAGGGGCAGGGCATGCCAGAGTCTCATGCTGGACGTGAGTGGCTCTAAACTTTATTGAACAGGCACTGAGTGGACTTTGGGTTCAAATGAAAGGGTCATTTCAGACATCCAGGATGGAGGCGGCAGCCCTAGCAATGAGGTGAAAGCAGATCTTTGGCAGCCTAGCTGAAGGAGAGTTGGATCAAGGCATCCCTGGTGTTCCTGCCTCCCTGAAGGATGCAGAGGTTTGCCTCCATGTCCTCACCATGCTCCTCACCAGGTTCCTCTTCGGACTCACCACTGGGCTCATCCCCCAAGGCCAGTGGAGTTGCCTTGAGATCCTCCTCCTCCAGTGGGTCCCCCCTTGCCAGTGCCAGATTGTGGAGAGTGCAGCATGCAACCACTATCAGTGATACCCGCTCTGGGGGGGTATCGTGGTGCTCCCCCTGAATAGTCCAGGCATCGGAAGGGCATCTTCAGAAGGCCTATGGTCCTCTCTATCACCACTCTTGTGGAGGCATGAGTCCTACTTTAACGCTGCTCTGCCTCTGTTCTTGGGTGGCGGAGAGGCATCATAAGCCACCTTTTCAAAGGATAGCCCTTGTCACCCAACAGCCATCCATCCAGTCGGGCTAGAGCAGTAAATAGTCTTGGCACCTGCGAGCGTCTGAGGATATAATCGTCATGAAAGCTGCCAGGGTACCTTGCACAGACTTGCAGAATCTGGGTCCTGTGGTCACAAACTATCTGAAAGTTCACCAAGTAGAATCCCTTTCTGTTGATAAAGGCACCCAGCTGACCTGCGGGCGTCTTGAAGGCCACATGTGTGCAGTCAATTGCACCCTGGATGCAGGGGAAGCCAGCAATCTCTGCAAACCCTCTGGCTCACTCAGCCTGGCTGGCCTCGTCCATATGGAAATGAATAAATGTTACTACCCACGTGAACAGAGCATCAGTCACCAGCTTGAAGCAACTGTGACAGCTGATTGGGAGACTCCACAAAGATCCCCTACTGACCCCTGGAAAGAGCCAGAGGCATAGAAGTTGAGGGCCACTGTGACCTTCAGAGCCACTGGCATGGGGTGTCAACCCACACAGTTGGTAGTGATCTCAGGCCCAATCATCTGATAAATGGAGGTCACAGTTTCCCTGGAGAAGCGGAGCCTCCTTTGGCATTGCACCTCAGATATGTTGAGGTAGCTGCATCACTGCCTGTAAACCCTGGCAGCAGGATAGTGGCGTTTTCTGTGGCCCCTTCCACCTTGGACTACCTGCTGGCCCTGCGCCCCTTGTGCCTGCGCCTCTCCTCCCACAGGTCGCTCCCCTGGAAGCTGCATTGGGGCACCTGGCCTCCTCTCCTTCTGCCCCTCCCTTCCTCCTCAGGAGGAGGTGCCTCCAGCGGAGTCCACAATCCCGGTTACCAAGGTAACTGAAGGGTATCTGGTGCCTGGAAGGGTCCACACGGTCAAAATCCTCCGGGGGCCTTGGAGATGCCAAAGAGTCCTGAAATGAAGCCTAGAAATGCTAAGACTGAAGCTCAGAACAGAGATGAAGCTGTCAAGTTCAAATAAGCAACCAGCAACAAACTATCTCCTAAGCTGCAGACCCTTTTTATCTCACCCTCGGATGAGGTTTTGTTAAACGTGGGTTACCCGTCTGCCTGTGCGACGAGTGTGAAATCGCACGGACAACATAAAATCGGGATCAATTGCCTTTTTAAAGGCCTTAAGTGGCCCTTTAATTGTTGGCGGACACGGTTCTGACACCTGCTCCTGCCTGCTGACCTGAAGATCGCTCGCGTGCGGATGGCGTCAGGACGCTCGCCCGACGTCGTCTTGTGCCATTTCGCATCAGTTCGTGTCGGGTGTGCACCCGCCTGTGAGACGTAAAATTCTGCCCTATGATTCTATCAATGAGTAGGGTTTACACGAGGGCAAGTTTGACTTCAGCGGCTAGTGGGTGGAAAGTACAAAGGATTCGGATTTTTTGGCCAAAGTCAGGGATTGACTTTTACATGAGATCGACCATTACTTGAGATTACACATTGGGCGCGTTTCTCTCCTTATGAGGATCCTGGGCATTGCTGTGTCTCACTCTACATCCTAGAAATGATCATTGCCAACAGAACCATCAAATCTTATAGCATAGAAGGAGCCCATCATGCCTGTGCCATCAAATTGCCTGCCAATGCTCATTATCTTGACCAGTCCTTGAAAAATGGCTACTTGGGTCAGCTGACCAATTGCATTCAGGATTAACAGAAAAAGGGTGACTTTTCCCCCCCACAAACACCAAACAATATTTACTTGAAAGACTCATGTTCATTCATAAAATACAATATGTAAAAAGCACCAAGTACCCAGTGCTGCCCACAGGTCTCCTGGCATCTCAGTCCCACCTCTAACCCTGCCACCTGTGCTTCAAGTTATTGCAGGCAATTGGCCAAAGTGTTAGGGAGGGCTGGATAAATGAACAGCCAAGCTGTGGCATATAGTACAACACCTAAATAAACTGGAGATTTGTTCACCGTCACTGGGAGTCAATGAACCAGGACAAATAATTGACATCTTGCATTGGTTGGTGCCAATTAGAAAAACACAGTTAATTATATCTTAATAATCTCACTCTGGTCACTTGTAGCTGTGGCTCAGTTCATAACACCCTCGCCTTTGAATCAGAGGGTTGTGGGTTCATGTCCCACTCCTGGAAACCAAGAACTGTGATTGTACTCAAAAGAGTTGCAATCTGTGACTGTTGATAACTCGAAAGAATTTTTAACACTCAATTAGCAAACAATTGAGAGTAGGCACATGATTACTGGCTGTAATTATTAACTGCTGCCTTGTTAATATTCACTGTATGTGAATAGTCTTCCTCTCTTCACCAAACACACATATAGATGCACACACACAGTCTACAGCAGTGAAAACAGAAGTCATTAAAAGTACTCAGACATTAGAGGAATGAAAAAGGTGTGTGTCTGTGGTTACAGTACATCTGATTGAACTCGAGAATGACTCTGCACAAGCACACATAAATGGGTACACATGTAAATGTGTGCATGCACAAGGGCAGACATACACAACAACGCTTCACTCCACAAACAATCACAAACTTAGTCACTAAGATAAAAGTAAAATACTGTGGATGCTGGAAATCTGAAATAAAAACAGAAAATGCTGGAAAAACTCAGCAGGTCTGGCAGCATCTATGGAGAAACAGAGTTAACGTATCGAGTCCGTATGACTCTTCTTCAGAGCTAAAAAGAACTGAAACTACTCTCATAAGCCAAATGCGAGTAGAATCCACAGGTGCCCACTGCTCTCCCTCCGATGTCTTGTCAAAGCGGCCTTTCTTCGTGTGAGGCCAGCAGGTAAAACAACTGTGAGCAGCATCACAGCTGAGTCTAAATCTGTCTTCCCTCAATTTCAACACCGAACTTTACAAAAGAACAGCAAAAACTGGCATTTATCTATTGCCACTGCCTAATTCTGCCGTTTTGTCTTTAGGATGGTTCATAGTTCAGTCCACAATCCGCTTTCCCCTGCCATCAAAACTGACCATCCACTGACCCCTCCCACCACAGACAACTGCCTTCCACCACCCCCTCCCACCACAGGTTGCTATCTACTGGCCCCACCCAACAAAGGTAGCCACCCACTTAACTCTCCCAGCATATCATTCCCCGTTGGCCATACAGAGACTTCCTGCTCTGTGAGATGCTCCATGGCTGTAAATTAAAATTTCATGTTTGAGAAGTCACTTTACAAATATCAAATATTCACAGCAAATTATTAACAGAACAGCTGAATCCCACTTAGGTAGTTAACATACGCCTGAAGTGTGGTGCTTTACAGCAGACAGGATTTACTCGATGCTCAACATCATTAACTAATGGTCTAAGATTCATGGGGACAAGTTTATTCCTTAAACCTCTGGTGATGTGGGTGCTGTCTGGTGCAGTGTTTTGGGTTCAGGTTTTCTGACAGCCCTTTGGTACCCCATCAAAGTGGCTTTTCATGCTGTACACTTGATAATGATTGTGAGCAGGAACAATGCCAATTTTCCCCCTCCTTTGCCTCTACCGTAAAGGCACCAAGTCATAGGACCCCTTCCACTGCCCCAGTCAGTTAACTCAGCACAGGCCAGTTTCAAAGCCTCGGATCTTGCAGTCAGTCCTCTCTGGCTCAGTTCCACACTGGATAATACACACGCCGATTGAGACCATCCTGAAATTCAGCGACATCACATTCTGACACACTATCACATCACGCATATGAAATACAAAACAAGATTTTGCCTAATACCCTTGCACAATGACTGGAACGGTCCAGCAATTACCGAAGAGCTCCTTTAATCCTCTTGTTCATTACTCCTGTAGCTTTGCCAATAATAAGCTGTCTTCTCACTCATCCACCATTCTCTATTCCACTTAGTGTAAAATCCCTCTCAGGCAGCGAATTTAGATACAAGGCCTTCAGGAGCCCTCATTCTCTGGTTCTCCCTGCAGACTTGTTTCAAGAACTCCATACATTTATCAAGGATCCTAAGCTGGAGAGCAGGCACAGCATCCAATACTCAGAGTGACTAAAACTATTGTGGTGCAAAAGGGCCACGATAGAAGCGGGTTTATTTTTATCTCTTCTGCTTAATGATTTAACTGAGCACACAGTTTTGCTCTGCTCTAATCACCAATTTCCAACAGCGTGAACAGTGTAATGTGCAGACAGGGAGATCTGAGTATGGATGCGCTCCTTGCCTCTTCCATTACGCTGTTGACTCATATGAACAAGAAGAGGCCATTCAGCCCCTTGAGCATGGCCCACCGTTCAATTAGATCATGGCAGATCTGTATTGTAACTCCACCCATCCATCTTGATACTGTAACTATTACTACCCTGTTACTAAAACCTGTTAACACATCGAAGAGAAGGGGAGTGTGACTTCCTGGCTGACCCAGTGCAGTGTCACATGTGGACCTGAGCCAACCAAGCCCAGGAAATTAGCAGTTCCATGTCTGGTCTTCATTAAGCTTGTTGATTTTCGTTATTTACCCCTTGTGTTCTTCCTTTACGTTGGCTTCAAAAGAAAAGCAAATCGAGATAGTTGTGAATTGTGCTGACATCTGCTATCACCTGCTCCACACCAGCGTCAAAAGTTCAAATTGCCTGCAAAGGATTTTCCAGCAGTGACTAAGGGCCTTGGTTAGTTTGAAGTACAGGGACATTGAGTTCAGTTCACATCACCCTCCCCACAAATGTGTTGAGAACAAGTGAGGAAAGGACGGAATGTTAGAATAACGGGCAAGAAGAGAGAGTAGGAAAAATAAAGTGACAGCATGAATGTAAACACTGCTGAAAAGAAATTTAAAAATTAATTCCCAACATGTGGATGTCGCTGACATAGCCGGCATTTATTGTCCATCTCTTAGATGCCCTGAGAAGGTGGTGGTGGGCCGCCTTCTTAAAGAGATTTGATACAACTCAAGTGTCCTGCAAGATTACTTCAATAAACGTTACCACGTTGTTGTGGTACTGGCATCACATATAGTCACGACCAGGTAAGGACAGCAAGTTTCTTCTCCTGATAGGACCTAGTGAACCGGCTGGGTTTTTATGGCTATCCAAAGGATTCATGGGGGAGAATTTTCTCCCTGTCGGGCGGGCTGGGTGGAAGTGGGCGTGGACGCAGCTGCCATTTTACGTGGGCGGGCCAATTAAGACCCGCAGCATGACGTGCACCCGGAAGCGCTTAGCGCTACCTGTGTGGGCGGGGGGGAGAAGGGAGAGTCGGGGCCTGCACTCTCGCGCGCATGCACGCAAAAGAGCGCAGAAATCTCCGAGGCACGGCGCTGCCTCCGGGAGATTATGAAAAATTGAAAAATAAAATAAAGTAAATTATTCAGACATATCCCCTCATGTGACAGTGTCACATGAGCTGGGACATGCCTATGAATTTTAATAAAAATTTTTATTAAACTTATAAATCCTTCGTGAAACCTCATCCCGCCCGTGGACGAGGTTCCATGAAAAATGCGAAGGCCGCCTGGGCTCTTCGCCTGCCCCCTGCCAACCTTACGGTTGGACAGGCAGCCCTGACAAGTACTTCAATTAGTTGGTTAATGGCCTTAATAGGCCTTTGACAGTTCAGTGGGTGCGCAGCCGACTCTGGTCGCGCCCGCCGAACTGAAGATTGGAATGACACATGGAGACGTCGGGGCGCATGCCTGATGTCACCGCGCATCATTTTACACATTGGCGAGCGGGGCCCGACCCCACATGCCAACCAGGAGATTCTGCCCATGGTGACTTATACTGATACCAGCTTTTTAATTTCCAGATTTTGTAAACTAATTTAAATTTGTCAAACCACCATGATGGGAATTTGTACTTTCTATCACCCAGGAGTGTTTGATGAGACAGTGTAAAAGCAGCTTTACTCTGTGTAACTTGCGCTGTAGCTGCCCTGAGAGAGATTGATGCTGACACTGTACCCAGAATGGAAAGTGTTCCATCCTTCCAGGTGAACACTCTACAATTTAATAAAAGCTAAAAGTTTACACAATAACACAGAGATAATCTGGACTAAGGAATACACAACGAGAAGGAAAGAAATGTTTGCTTCATACAGAACCGACAACAATCCTGGAAGCGTAGGGTTAATTCACAACAGACGAAAGGGTTAGTCAGCCTCCCATGAACTTCTGCATCTGCTAAGGGATCATGTTTCGTTGCTGAAACACTGAAATCCACAGATTTATTTCCCTGAATTAAGGGGTCATTAGACGCTCACACTCTGGAAAATTGGAAGAATTAAATATGTTGGCAAAGTTTCAAAACATCTCCGTTTGTTTTCACACCACCAAGGGGTGGGTAAGAGGTCAGCAACACTGAAGCTGGATCACCCCTGTCTTGCTTACGACTTGAGGATGCAATTTTGATTTTAAAATTCAAATCAAGTAACTCCCCAGTGGGTACAGATCTGTGGTACTGAAGCCAACATATCAGTAAAGTCGCAGGTTCAAGCCATGATCTATGCCAAATTGGCTGATCTCAACTGAAGTGGTAGTAGGGACATTGGAACAGGACTTGGGGCAAGTGTCAACCTTGGCTCAGTGGGTAGCACCCTCACTTCTGAGTCAGAAGAGTGTGGGTTTGAGTTCCACTCCAGTGACTTGAGCACAGAATAGGTGCAGACAGCTCAGTGCAGTATTGAGCAAGCAATGCACTCAAGTGCTGTCTTTCAGTTGAGCCAGTAGACTGAGGCACCGACTGCTCTCCCAGCTGGGTGAAAGAAATTCCCATTACATTATTTGAAGAAGAACAAAGTAGTTCTCCCCACTGTAACTGCCCAATATTTATCCATCACCTAACATCACAAAACCATTGTTGTTGTGGGATCTTGCTCTGTGCAAATTGGCTGCCAAGTGTTCCTACATCATAACAGTAACTACACTTCAGGGGGGAAAAAAAAAGTGCTTTTGGACATCCTGGACTTGTGAAAGGCGCCAATTAATTCAAATTCCTTCACTTTTTTAGGGAGCAGGGGAAAAAAACTCCATTAGCCGAGGTTTCCTGCTCTTGATTGTTAAATGGGGAGGGACTCTGTGCTGGCTTGCAAGTGAGATCAGGATCAGGATTGGCTGCAATGTTCTCATTTACAAACAATCTGTTAACATTCATTATCTAACCTCACACATGGCATGTAGAATGGCCCTTTGGGTGAGGTAACAGACGGGGACATGCCCAGCAATGGTTTTCCATTCCGTCCTTCATTTGGTATTTTGGCTGCCATCTTTGAATCTTGTGACATGCATGATTTTTATAGCATAAAAGCAGAAAATGCTGGAAATGATCAGTGGCTCTGTCAGCATCTCTGGAGAGAGAAACGGAGTTAATGTTTCAGGTCGATCGTCAGAACTTCTGCCAGACCTGCTGCGTATTCCCAGCATTCTTTGCTTTTAATTTTAGATTTCCAGCATCCGCAGTAATTTGCTTTTGTATTGGTGATTCTGTGGTACTTGCGTAGTCATAATTTAACTCCCTCGTGCCCCAAGAATTCCGTAGAAGGAACCAGTTACATGTTATGGTTGGGGTGGAGGGGGGGTTCATACCTTCGACCATAGGAACAGGAGAGGGGCCATTCAGCCCCTCGAGCCTAATCTATCACACTATAAGATTATGGCTGATCTGTACCTCACCCTCCTTTATTTGCCTTAGGCCATACCCAAAGAAACTCTCTGGGAACATGCATTGGGATGGTTTCACCTATAGCAAGGCAGGAAGACCGATAAATGCCGTGTCAGATTTCCATCCACAGACCTTCTCTGCTTTCAGGAAAGCTGAAGGCAAACAGCACAGCAGTGTTAAGTGAGATTGGAGCATGATAAAAGCACTGCAAACCCTCTTCTCATTGAAGATAGAAGGGGAGGTGCAGCTATTAACCAGAGGTAAGTAGACACTGTTGTAATGTAGGGAATGACAGCTCCTAAGTGGTTTCCACTGCTATTCTCCACCTATTCTGAATCCAAATAAATCTACCTTGAATTGCTCCTGACAGGAGAAAAGAGATAAACAAGAGGGAAATGAGCAGGCTTGGGGGAAAGGAATTGAATTGTTCCTCCTTTGATACCAGCAGATGCTGTTGTCACTCAAGAATAACCTGCCCAATGAAATTCACTTGGATGTAAAATAGATGTGTCCCACACTCATTATAACACAGATCTGGGGGGTGAGCAATTTTATGTTTCTTAACAAGGGCGTATACACCACACGGAAACATTTAATCAAACAAACATAAAAATTAACCTACAGGCCACTTAAGATGCCAAGTTCCTGAGGTTCCCTGGCAAGAGATTATGCTGTAACATGGAGCCTCGCCACAAACACGAGGGAGTGTTCAGTCGTTAATGATGTGCCATCCTACATTAAGTAAAGCATTGAACCCTTCAACATCCACATTTACCAGCCTATGATGTACTGCCAGCATCAGATTTCAGGCAGATGCAGTGGTGAGTTAGGAGTATAGTAACAGGCCATCCAGTCCTCGAGCCTGTCCCACTAGTCAGTTAGATCATGGCTGATCTATTTCTCAACACCATTTACCCATCTTGGTTCATTTTTTAATTATTTCATGGGATGTTGGCATCACTGGCTAGGCTAGCATTTGTTGCCTATCCCTAATTGCCCTTGGGAAGATGGTGTTGAGCCGCCTTCTTGAACCGCTGCAGTTCATGTGGTGTACGTACACCCACAGTTAAGAAGAGAGTTCCAAGTTTTTGACCCAGCGACAGTAAAAGAATGGTGGTATATTTCAAAGTCAAGGTGACTTGTGTCTTGGAGGAGAAATTGCAGGTGGTGGCATTTCCATGTACCTGCTTCCCTCGTCCTTCAAGGTGGTAGAGGCTGTCAGTTTGGAAGGTGTTGCCTATGATCCTTAGTCTAACAAAAATCATATCTATTTCAATTTTGATATTTGTAATAGAGCTCCAGCCACAACAGCTTTTTGGAGGACAGGTTCCAGATTTCCACCACCCTCTGCATGAAGGTGAGCCACCTTGGTCCTCTAAATTTAAGATTAAGCACCTTTTGTCCTGGACTCACCCACACCAGAGAAAACAGTCTCTCTCTATCCATCCAATCAAATTCTTTCATCATCTTAAACAGTTCAACCAGATCACCATTAATCTTCTCTACTTAACAACAACTTGCATTTATATAAAAGCAAAATACTGCTGGAAATCTAGAACAAAAACAAAAATACCTGGAAAAACTCAGCAGGTCTGACAGCATCTGCGGAGAGGGATGCAGTTGACGGACTCGAAACGTTAATTGTATCCCTCTCCGCAGATGCTGTCAGACCTGCTGAGTTTTTCCAGGTATTTTTGTTTTTGTTGCATTTATATAATACCTTTAATATAGCAAAATATCTTATGGTGCTTCACAGGGTGTTTCCTATAGTACAACAGTAACTACATTTCTAAAGTGCTTCATTGGCTGTAGAGCATTAGCGGAAGCCCGAGGTTGTGAACGGTGCTGAAGAAAATAAAAAGACGTGCATTTCTATTTATACGGCTTTAGCTAGTTAAACTCCTGCAGTCCCTTCTGCTGATATTTGGCTTTGGCAATCTGCAACGAAACTCTCCAAATCTGAGCAACCGAGATGTGTGTCCAGTTGGGAGAGAGTCGGTATCTAGTGAGTTTCTCTAAGGGGCATCCAGGCCCCAAACAGCAATAAAACTGATCCCACTACTGTTAGCAGGATCAGCTGAAGGATGTTTGTTAAGCAAGAGTTAATTGGATTACAATTTTACAAGGTAAGCAACCCAAGAGAGAAAGTAAGCCCAGAAGAATACTTCTAGCTATGCCTGGAGAGAAGGGCCCAGGATTAAGGTACAAGTTTAGGAGCCACACCAAGAAGAGTATCTCTTTACACAGGGGACAGCAGGGGTGAATAGGTTTGTAGGAAGGATGGATTTGAGCAAGGTTTAATTAACAAGTTGAAATAGAAACAGAAAAATGGCTAGAAATACTCTACAGGTCTGGCAACTTCTGTAAAGAGAGAAACGGAGTTAATATTTTGGATGTTTTGATTTAGCATTAATATTGAACAAGCTGTTGTAACAGGAAGATTCTAGAATGATGAGATGCAATCAGCCAAAAACAAACACCCCCTTATGAATGACTCTTGTTATGTAAATCTGTTGGACTGTGTGAGAAGAATATTCTTCTTCTCTTATCTGCTTGTAGAAAAGCAGCAAATCTAAGCAATAGATGGAATTGGATAGAGTTTCAACCTTGAACCTATGCTGAAGTTTCTGGAGGTGGTTCCATAATCTTTTGACTCAGAGGCCAGCATGAGGTACTATCTGAATGTCCAAGGCATATTACCTCCAGGCTGATGACAATATTAGCAAAAATGCCCCAAGGGATTCCCAATGGACTGTAAGCAGCTACCAACTGAACACAGGAACTTCTGCTATTCATACTGAAACAACCATCTTCAATTTAAGTCAGCAACATCTTCTGAAACTTGGATCAAAAAAATGCTCTCTGATCACTCAATCAGCAGTCATCAATTTGCCTCTAATTAAAAATTAACTCAGTAGCATCTACACATTTGCAACAGTTTCACTGAACTAATCCAAAATGAATGAATCCTCCTCCCTCTCTTGGTTATTGAACAGCCTGATATAGCAGGCAACACATACGATTAAATCTCCAAGCAAAGATCCTCTTATGCCTCAGAGGGAGAAAGACTTGCAATTATATAGTGTCTTTCACATCCCAAAGTGCTTCAGAGACAATAAAGCGCTTTTGAAGTGCAGTCACTGTTGTAATTCAGGAATCGCGGCAGCCAATTTTCACACAAGATCCCACAAACAGCGATGAGGCAATGATGGTTATCTTAATGACAGCAGGAAGATATTCCAAGGCACTTCACAGGAGTGTTATCAAACAAAATAAGACACCAAGCCACACAAGAGGATAATGGGACAGGCGGATGCAGTCTTTATGGAGTGCCTTAAAGAAGGAGTGAGAGGTGGAGAAGTGGAGAGGTTTAGGGAGGGAATTCAAGAGTCCAGTGGCTAGGTAGCTGAAGGCGAGACTGCCAATAGTAGGGCCATGAAAATCAGGCATGCACAAGGAGCCAGAACTGAAAGTGTCCAGATATCTTGGAGGGTTTGTGGTGCAGGAGGGCATTACAGACATAGGGAGGGACGAAGCCATGAAGGGACTTGTAAACAAGGATGAGAATGTTAAAAAGGAAGCGTTGCCAGACCATGAGGTCAGTGGAGGACAGCTAGCTGACATTCGTTCACTCGGACACTGGTGTCAACTGGACTCATCACAGTGCAACAATTTTAAATCATAGCCTCAGCCCCCATTTTGTTTGGTGTTTTTATGCCAATTCATCTTTTTTCTCATTTCTTTCTTAATTCCTTTACTCTGCACTTGGAAGGCTGCTACCATTCTCACCTCATCTGGACACATCTTTCGTATCTTTACCCATTACTGTGTCACTCCCTTTGGCTTTTCTACCATTGTCATTCAATATCCCCTGCCCTTCACCCTATTACAGACCCTCCCTTTTGTTCTTTTTCCCTGCTTCACTTGCTCAAAACCTAATCCGTTTCTAACTTTCCTTAGTTCTGATGAAGGGTCATCTACCTGAAACATTAACTCCATCTCTCTCCACAGATGCTGTCTGACCTGCTGAGTGTTTCCAGCATTTTCTGTTTTTATTTAAGCCCCGAGTATCTCATCACCACAACACTGAAGCTTTCAAAAAGAAAGTCATTAGTCACTTAAATCTTTAAGTAGTTTATTGCTTGTGCTCATTAAACTCATGCTCTGAGCTCCTGTTTTGTAATGAATTATGTGCACCCAACGAGATGATAAAGATTTGCTGTCTCTGTAATGAGCAATGAGAGCCTTAGATCGCCAACTCTGCAGATGTCCCCCAGGACAGGCAGTAATGAGTGACAGGGAGCAAATTCATAGGCGTTATTAATCAGCTGGTCAGTGCTACTCTGATCATTCCTCTGCTAATACAAGTGCAGTGACTGATAAGACAGGAGGCAACAACTGAGAGTTGATTGGCTTTACCTCAGCAGAGCTAGTGCAGGATTCTGTTCATTAAATGTGGCACTACTTGTGACACAATCCTCAGAGGCTCCATTTGACTGCACTCCTGGTCAACGTTCCCTGTAATTCCCACCCCTCCCGAGTGAGTGAGTGAGTGGGTGATTTATTTAAGGACGCTGGCTCTTTAAATGTTTTTGGGCGGTAATTTTAAAGGGACCAACCTGTGCGCGGCCAGTGCCGCGGGGACTTTCTGGCTATGTGGCCATGCGGTTTAGATGTCAGGAGGTAGTTCATTCCCCAGAGGATAGTGGATCTCTGGAGCAGGGAGCTGGCAATTTGCTGACTTCATTCAAACATTTCTGGCTGGGGCAGTGAGCATGTCTTATAATGTCTACTAGTCAGGGCCAGGCAATCTCCTGGACTTGCTTTGGTCACCTTTATTGAATTTCTCAGATTTTTTTTACCCCTGAATTGGTTGAGTTTTTTATTTAAAACTGGTTGCCGTGTCAGCTGTGGCTCAGATGGCAGTGCTCTCATCTCTGAGTCACATGGTTCTGGGCTGAAGTCCTACACCAGGGCTTGAGAACAAAAATCAAGGCTAACATTCCTTGCGTACTAAGCAGTATGTCATAAATGATCAGCTGTCCTTCTTTACTAACAGGCAGCTTGATGTTCATTCTTGATCATGCACAACTTAGAATTATCAGAAAGCAAAGCATGATTTTTTTTAAAATTTAAAAAAATAAAGTTCAGGATTAAGATCATCAGGTTTTAAGTTACAGCCCAAAAGGATCATGAGAGAAGCAGATTTGTTGCTGACATACAGCAGGTTGTGGATGGGGAAGGTAAATGTAGCGTGGTTATAGCCAAGCCCTGCATATTCAATGCACAATCTTCAAGCTTGCTCATGTTTGTGTGCCAAAAGGGTGTGCCACGTTGTTGGAGGTGCTATTTTTCAGATGAGGCATTAAACCTCAGCAGCGCACCACTGGGATGGGCAATAAATATTAGCCTAGCCTTGAATGAATATTAAAATAAATCTGCTTGCTCTGATGGATGCAAATGATCCCATGGCATTACTTTGAAAAAGAGGAGGGGGGTTATCCCCAGTGTCCTCACCAATATCTATCCCTCAACCAACATCATAAAAAAATCATTACCGCATGTTTTTGGGAGTTTGCAGTGTGCAAATTAGCTGCTGTGTTTCCTACGTTATAACAGTAACTACAAATCTAAATTGCTTCACTGGCTATAAAGCACATTGAGATGCTCGATGGTCATGAAAAGCACAATATAAATTAAAGTCTTTCTTTCTCCCAAGACTGGTTTTGGGTGAGGTAGGGAATGTCTATACAAAGATGCACAAGATATCACAAATTGTGTGGGAGAGGCTGGATGGACCAGATGGTCATTTCTTGGTCTACCGTTGTTCATATAAATTTGTACTATGGTAGAAATTAAGCCCAGAAAGACGCCATGAAGCCAAATTGTGAGACACAGAGCCCAGTAGCTCCAGGGGCAGAACCAGAAAGGGGAAGGGAGAAAAAACTAGGAGGCTGCAATTAAAGATCAGGAATAGTGAACACAGGGAACAGGAAATCACAGAAACATTAAGATGCTGCAAGTAAGCAGGGGTCAAAACAACATCAAGCAAACAGTGGGAAATAAATAGAAAATCACGTTCAAATATGCTACGGAAAAATAGAAAAAGCGGCAATGTCAAACAAAGAATAAACCAAAAAGGAAGAGAGAGAAGGGAAATAAAACATAGGATGGCAGTCAGTTGTAAAAGAGATATTAAAAGAGAAGGAAAGCAAGCTTTCTCATTAAGGAAAAGAAATAAATGGAACTGCAGAGTTAGACTTCACTTACTTTCTTATTAAAACTCGATAACAACATTCAACCTGCTGAATGGACAGGAATTCAAAGTTACAGTGAGTAACCCTTAACCTGCTGCACAAACAGCAGCTCTGTGGGTTTACATAGTGAGTAACCTTGAAGAGGACAAAAAGACATAACTTGTATTTCTATTGCTTTTGTCAAAACTTAAAAATGTCCTAAAGTGCTTTATAGCCAAGTATTTTTTTTTTGAAGTGTAGTCTTTGTTCTAATGTAGGAAACTCCATTTGCACACTGCAAGAGCCCATAAACAACAAAGAGATAATGGCCAGGTTATCTCTTTCTTAGTGATATCGGTTGAGAGATTAAAAAGTTGGCCAGGGCACAGGGTGAACTCCCCTGCTCTGGTTTGAACGGTGTCATGGAATCTTTCACATCCAGCTAAGAGGATAGGCGGGACCTCGGTTTAACATCTCATTCGACAGACAGCTCTGACAATACAGCACTGCCTTAGTACTAGGAATACCATCCTAGATTAGGTGCTCACATCTCTGGAGTAGGACTTGGACACACAATCTTCTGACTCAGAGGCAAGAACACTATCCACTGAAGCCCTGAGTTAAAGAGCACACGGTGTACAAGGATTAAGCAGAGCTGGAAGCTTCTTTATTCTATAATACAAAGAGTTATCTATACTTGGATTTTTTTAATGTTCTATAAATTGCTGCTTGTTCTTTATTCTATAAATCTGCGGCCTGTACATAATGTGTGGCTGAGTTACCACATCATGGCAAACTCATATGTTTCAAAAAATGTATTTATCTAAAATTATAAGTTTAACAACTTTCCTTGTTTGTAAACACTTTATCTATACTTTACAATGTAGAACTAAAATGCTTGCTTGTCCCTACAACCACCCCACCCTCAACTTCTCTCCCCCCGCCCCCCACCTTAAACCAGCTTATATTTCACCCCTCTCCTAACTATACTTCAGTTCTGTTGAAGGGTCATCTGGACCCGAAACGTCGACTCTTTTCTTCTCCACCGATGCTGCCAGACCTGCTGAGTTTTTCCAGGTAATTCTGTTTTTGTTTTGCCTCAGGTAAGGTTGTTTTGACATTTGACTGTAATAAGATTAGAGAGAAACATCACCTTTCCTCATTGCTTTCCAGTCTTCCTGATGAGTACATAGACTGACGAACGTAGTCAAGTCAGGAAATAGAAAATAGCGCAGGCCTATGGACTAGAGGTCTCGTACTTGAGGTATAGTGGATTGGAGGAGTAGACTCTGGGTGTAGTAGTATGAAGGGATCATTTATAGCAGGGGCTTGCAACATTTTTCCTTCCTCCAATGTTTTTAAAATTCCATGGATCTGCGTAACAGGATTATTTATTATGTATAAAAAAATTAGATATGAAATTAAATATATTTTTATGATTGTTTTACCTAACATGAAACTCACTGCTGGGGTGGAGGGCAGTGGATCAAGGCTTGGGGGGAGAGGTGCAGTGGTGTTTTACAGCTGTGAGCCTTCTTGTGCTTGCATGAGCAGTGAAGCTCAGTTACTGGCTGAATCGAATGGCCATGGCACTCAAACACAGGTATAAGAATTCATGAGAGAAAGAGGCAGGCATAGGTGGATTCCACATTCTGCATATTCTCTGGTTATTTTTGGCAGATCCATTGAAATCTTCTCACAGACCCCCAGGTTGATGGTGATCCTGCTCACCCATCTTCCGCTTTCACTTGACCTCAACTGGCTGCTAGTCTCTCCAATGCATCAGATTTAAAGTTCTTATCCTTGTGTTTAAATCCTTTTGATGGCCTCAGCCCTGCCTATCTTGCTAATGTTCTTCAGCTTTCTAACCTACCAAATACTCTCTGTTTCTTCAGCCCTGTGCATTCCTGCTTCCTTCATCCCACTCTTGACAGAGATGGGGGAAGAGGATGAAAATTTTAAGGGAGATGTTGGGGGAACCAGGAGCACGGCGGGAGTAACAAGTGTGTGCGATTTGGTGCAGGGTAAGATACAGCCAACGAGTTTTGAGTGAGCTGAAGTACAGTCTGTAGATGCCTGAACAAAGATGATACTGGGTCTCTCATGCCTTTCCTGACAGTGCCCGACAGGTTATTTTCTGACTTCTTTATAGTATACTAAGACCAAGGAAATAATGGTTCCCAATTCCATATTAAATAACAACCTCACACTCAATGTTAATTCCAGTAATTGTATGTTGAGGAAGAATGAGACTGAAGCTAACCTGTATCTTAAAACAGATTTATTTGCAAGATAGCAAAGTAAAATCACAGACTCTTCCAGTTCCTACCAGACACCCGGAGTGAACTGGTTTATATACTCTTGCAATGACTCTTTAATCCTTCCCCATCTGGGGACAGCTGTGCTTAATTACCAATTTAAAGCATGTATTCTATTGCAGCACCATTTCAACATTAACACCTGATCCCACAGCTTTAACAGTTATTTTGTTTTAGGTAAACCTAAAGAACCCTTTTTTGTTTTTGTAAAGTAATGAGTGAAGGCAGCCGTTGTTCAAATGAATCTTACTGAGGCAGAGTTGAGCTGCTGTCATATAGCTGAAGATTGGATTGGCACAGTTATCAGTTTCTCCTCTGTTAGTTGAGGATGAAACAAATGGCTGAGAGATAGTGAGAGGCTGGGGAGGCCACCAGCTGCCTTCTTCACTCACACATTCACAGTTCATTCACTCACTCTGGAGATCCTCGTGGCCCAGAATCCTTACCCTATTCGAATCTCTCAGCCTCATTCCAATCCTGTAACATTGTGCAGGATGATATATCGCAGCTCACGGAAGTGTTGCTTTTCACAATTGGTCAAATGTTTCAAGCGGATTCCTTTCGGTGAACCCCTCAGGAAAGGTGTGAATGTCTTTTTTTAAATTTGGCAAACTCATATTTGAAAGGAAAGGCCTTTTTTGATCTGCTTTTACAAAGTTTTTCACATTATCACCAAGAAGTGTGGGAAGCAGACAGGAAAACATAAAGTCCAAAAGTATTTCAAAAATCAGAAACTGTAATTTTGAAAATACAGACCGTGCAAGGCTAGCATTCTACACTTGAATAATGTGACTTGGAAACATATCACCATTCCTTCACTGTTGCTGGGTCAAAATCCTGGAACTCCCTCCCTACCTACACCACATGGACTGCAGCGGTTCAAGAAGGCAGCTCACCACCTCCTTCTCAAGGGCAACTAGGGAAGGGCAATAAATGCTGGCCTAGCCAGCGAAGCCCACATCCCGTGAATGAATGAAAAAAAATGCCCCCTACCCCACCCCCCTGGTTGAGGACCCTGATGTATATCCCCTCCTTTGGCTGAGTGTTAAATTCTTTTTGGTTAGTCTCCTGTGAAGCCCCTTGAGACAGTTTGCTACTTTAAAGATATTATATAAATACAAGTTGAACTGAGAGACTAGCAATTGGGATGCTTCTGGGTACCATTATCTCCTTGTCTCATGCTGCTTGTCTCCCAGGGCTTGGAATTGATGTGAACCACAGCACAGCCCTCAAGCAGTGGACCCCTGAACCTGACAGGGGTGAAGCTGAGGAGACAGGGTTGGCACATCGGGGGTGCACTGGAAGATTTAAACAGATGACATTTTTGCCTTTTGATCTGATGTTCACTCAGCATGGCGACAGCCAACTAACAGAGGAGAAACTGATAACCGTGCCAATCCAATCTTCAGACATATGGCAGCATGCTGAAGCCAGGCTCATCTCTGCCTTGATAAAATTCATGTGAACAGCGGCTGCCTTCACTCATTACTGTGGATCCTGCACTGCGGGGGAAGAGGAACAGCAATGACTTCAGCACTTCCAACACTGCAATATGTCATGGCAAAATACTTGCTATGTTGCAGTCTGAATTGGGGCTGAGCATCCCATAATAATAATTAAAAACCCACTTGCTTCTCCCAAAAGCTCACTGCGTAAATTCACTGCATAGAAAGTGTTTATCTGCAACTTGTTTCAGGCATTTGTTATAATCAGAGTCAGACTTAGATGCAAGGCCTCTTACACTGACATATTTTGCTGATGCTCACTGTCCAAGCCTTCACCTGAAGAGTTCCTACTTAGAAAGAAAGAGCAAAACAGGCTTGTGTTTACATTGCACTTTGCACATCCAAAAGATACTGGCGAGGCATAAATATTGGACCAGGGCACCGGGAGCACTCCCATGATCTTCTATTAAATAACGCCATGGAATCTCTTACATCCACCCGAGTGGACAGACATGACCTCAGTTTTACGTCGCATCCAAAAGATGCCGCAGCGGACACAGTAGCACTCTCTCGGTACTGCACTGAATTTGTTGGTTTAGATTACATGCTCAAATCTCCAGACTGGGATTAAACCCACGACCTTCTGATTTAGACTGCAAACAGGCTGAAACTTAGACAAGGTAGCAGAGGCAATCAGTCAATGCACCCGTGGCATGTGCAGAGCCAAAATTACTCAGAGGAAGGAAAAAATTTTAAAAATTAAAACCTCAAGTACTTCTCCCAAAAGCTTCCATGCTTCTGTGTTGAGTATTGCACAGCAGGCAGGAATCTATGAGAACAGACTAACTAAGGACAAACAGAGACTGTTAAATAGATTTTCTACCCATCTTATGTCTGTATTTACAGTGTTCTCAAACTTAATGCAATTAACAACACTGTGAGCTTGTCTTCCTCACTCCACTAAATACCTATTAACAATCAATAGCTTGAAGCTTCTTACGGTATTCTCCACCAGCTTCATCTGCACTGAAATGTCTAATTACTCTCCTTGGCTTAAAAATTCAAAATTACTGTACTGCCCTAACCCAGAGCTGTGGCCATTAAAAAGGGACATTGCATGCCACACACGGGGTAAAAACAGTCAGGAAATGGAGGAGGAAATCCTCCAATTCACTCTGCTGACTGTTACATCAATAAAACATGAAAAGAAATCAAAAGTGTATGTATCAAAACTTTTTTTTGCTGTTTTCAAATGGACTTCTGCTGAACCACAAGATGGCTGCTAGAAGTCACATGACTCAAGATTGGCCTTCTGTCCTGGAAGCTACCAACAGAGGCTACAAGGACAAAAAGAGTTCCATTCTCATCCTTGTGGAATCTCACACCCCACTGTAAGGCCATATTATAATCACAAAACTAGATGACTGAGAGACAAACTGACTCCCCCAGCCAGGACGATAACAAAGACAGAGATATCGAAACTCATTATACTTGAAGAAATGTTAACAACCACCATTTTGCTCCTAAGGGAAACAATAGATTTGGCCAGAAGCACAGAAACTGCGTGCGAGGCTGCAATTAACTCATTAATGGGCCATGTCACGTTGCCCTATGCTTCAAGCCTTTTGGATCTTTTTAGAATACATTTCTAGCCTCACAGCTCAGACTGCTGATTTAACACCAACAGGAAAGAACACCAGTAGCTCCCAGCTGACCAAGCAGTTGGCCACCATCTCTCAACTCCTCGAAGCCTGTTTGTATTTAAAAGTCTCTGATCATCGCCTGCCAAGTGCTCTAAGCACAGGACTCTCATCGTGTTGCATCACCATTCACTACAATACAAGGACTCTCGTGTTGCTGTCTCCAGCCAGAAACTCATCTGGACTGTACTCCGTCACGAAGGGATTGAGGGGCGACTTGATAGAAGTTTACAAAATTATGAGTGGCATGGACAGAGTAGATAGTCAGAAGCTTTTTCCCAGGGTGGAAGAGTCAATTACTAGGGGGCATAGATTTAAGGTGAGAGGAGAAAACTATAGGGGAAATGTGTGGGGCAAGTTTTTTACGCAGAGGGTAGTGAGTGTCTGGAATTCGCTGCCAGAGGAGGTGGTGGAAGCAGGTACGATAGTGGTGTTTAAGAGGCAGCTTGACAAATACATGAATAGGATGGGAATAGAGGGATACGGACCCCGGAAGTGCAAAATGTTTTAGTTGACGGGCAATATGATCGGCGCAGGCTTGGAGGGCCGAAGGGCCTGTTCCTGTGCTGTACTTTTCTTTGTTATTTGAAGGAAACACCCTCTGGACTTTGACTTCGCAGACTCTGGAAATCATGTGAACTAATATTTAATTCTGTGGTTCTCCATAGTTGTAAATCTTTCCTCTCTTTCCTATCCCCCTTTGGTACGGGGGGAGGGGTGGTGTGTGTGTGTGTGTTTTTGCAAACACTTCCCATTGAATGCGAATAAATTGACCTGAGTTAATCATAATGCGAGTTTGCTGTGAGTTATTATTAAAGTGGGGTTATTATTATAACATAATATTATAATAATTGTGAGTTATCATTAAACTAAGGGTTTGGGGAAACACTCCACAGTCCACTTAAAAAATAATTCAAAAACACCTCTGCTTACAGACAGACTAGGTGAGGATAAAGAAGTTTAATTTCTCTCTCCTGTCTGTACCGTGATGCAAATAGTGCCATCAGATTTTCCTTCTTCTCAAAAGTAGACAAATTTTAACCAAAACAAAAATAAAAATACCTGGAAAAACTCAGCAGGTCTGGCAGCATCTGCAGAGACGAACACAGTTAACGTTTCGAGTCCGTATGACTCATCAACAGAACTAAGGAAAACAGAAAAGAGGTGAAATATAAGCTGGTTTAAGGGAGGGGGGGGGGGAGAAGTAGAGCTGGATAGAGGGCCAGTGATAGGTGGAGATAACCAAAAGATGTCACAGACAAAAGGACAAAGAGGTGTTGAAGATGGTGATATTAAGGAATGTGCTAATTAAGGGTAGAAAGCAGGACAAGCAAGGTACAGATAGCCCTATTGGGGTTGGGTGGGGTGAAGGGAAGGGATCGAAATAGGCTAAAAGGTAGAGATAAAACAATGGATGGAAATACATTTAAAAATAATGGAAATAGGTGGGAAAAGAAAAATCTATATAAATTATTGGAAAAAAAGGTGGGGGGATCAGAAAGGGGGTGGGGAGGGAGGAGACAGTTCATGATCTAAAATTGTTGAATTCAATATTTAGTCCGGAAGGCTGTAAAGTGCCTAGTCGGAAGATGAGGTGCTGTTCCTCCAGTTTGTGTTGAGCTTCACTGGATCAATGCAGCAGGCCAAGGACGGACATGTGGGCATGAGAGCAGGGTGGAGTGTTGAAATGGCAAGCGACAGGGAGGTCTGGGTCATGCTTGCGGACAGAACAAAGGTGTTCTACAAAGCGGTCGCCCAGTTTGCGTTTGGTCTCTCCAATGTAGAGGAAACCGCATTGGGAGCAACGAATGCAGTAGACTAAATTGAGGGAAGTGCAAATGGAATGCTGCTTTACTTGAAAGGAGTGTTTGGGACCTTGGACGGTGAGGAGAGGGGAAGTAAAGGGGCAGGTGTTACACCTTCTGCAGTTGCATGGGAAGGTGCCATGGGAGGGGGTTGAGGTGTAGGGGGTGATGGAGGAGTGGACCAGGGTGTCCCGGAGGGAACGATCCCTGTGGAATGCCACCGGGGGGGTGAAGGGAAGATGTGTTTGGTGGTGGCATCATGCTGGAGTTGGCGGAAATGGCAGAGGATGATCCTTTGAATGCGGAGGCTGGTGGGGTGATAATTGAGGACAAGAGGGACCCTATCATGGTTCTGGGAGGGAGAGGAAGGTGTGAGGGTGGATGCGCGGGAGATGGGCCGGACACGGTTGAGGGCCCTGTCAACCACTGTGGGTGGAAAACCTTGGTTAAGGAAGAAGGAAGACATGTCAGAGGAACTGTTTTTGAAAGTGGCATCATCAGAACAGATGCGACAGAGGCGAAGGAACTGAGAGAATCGGATGGAGTCCTTACAGGAAGCGGGGTGTGAGGAGCTATAGTCGAGGTAGCTGTGGGAATTGGTAGGCTTGTAATGGAAATTGGTGGACAGCCTATCACCAGAAATTGAGACAGAGAGGTCAAGGAAGGGAAGGGAAGTGTCAGAGATGGACCATGTGAAAATGATGGAGGGGTGGAAATTGGAAGCAAAATTAATAAATTTTTCCAGGTCCAGACGAGAGCATGAAGCAGCACCGAAGCAATCATCGATGTACCGGAGAAAGAGTTGTGGGAGGGGGCCAGAGTAGGACTGGAACAAGGAATGTTCCACATACCCCATAACGAGACAGGCATAACTGGTTTAACCAAAGCTTTCTTGTCATTCATTACTTGCTCACTTTGCTGTGTTTGATAGTACCAGAGAGATACAGAGAATAATAACACAGACTGATTACAAGGAACAATGGAGATAGAAGAGAGATTACACAGGGAATCAGGGACAATGGGCAACGATTAAAGGCAATAACAGATCAAAGGGATGTTACACATGGAGTAGCGAATAGCACAAGAGATGACAGAAGAAATAACTGATTTTGGGAAGCAATCACAAAGAACAGCAAATAGCAGGAATGATTACGGAGACTAACAGATTTTCCAGGAACAGGTATGAAGTAGTGAGGGATTATTACAGGGAATAACAGATGTCACACAGCAATTACACAAGAGAATAAAAAGGGCGCAATAATTCCTTGTAATTGCTCCCTACTGTCACCTTGCACACGGTCACACCCAAAATATTTAAAGGAAGATAAAATCTGCCCATCAAAGCCCTCATCATCTCAACAACGACAAAGAAAAATTAGACCAAATTCAAGGTTGGAACAGGACAGGAGAAGAAAAGAAAGATTCATGTTTATATAGCACCTCATCACATCCCTCTGAATGTCCGCTGTTGTCTCGCACAGAGTGAATCATTATAAAGTGCAGTCATTGTTGTGGTAAACTTAGCAGTCAAGTTACACACAGCAACAAGGTGAAGGACTGTTGAATCGGTTTAGTGGTATTGCACGAGGATGGAATTCTTGCCAACAGACCGGGAAACTTGAAGCTCCTCTTCGTTGGGGCCTTGCCTCCCTCCTAAAAGAACACCAACAGTACAGGCGGAGCCTCATTATAATGCATCAAACCATGCTCGTAAAAGTTCATGGCACATGGTATTATTAATGCGCAAATTGTCCACCATGTTAAGGGGATTAAAAGATATGGTATGAAAGCATGTAAATTTACGCTATTCCACTACCTGCTTCACATAAATGACATTGCGCCCTTAGTCTTCCCATTATTTAAAGAACTTGTTGTACTTGCACACTTATTGACCATTAAGTTCGCTGTCAATAGATGGGGCTGGAAATTAACAGTGTAAGTACCTTCTTATGAAAATTAGTAATGCAATTCCAATTAGCCTCTCTGGCCCAGAAAGAGAGCAATTTAAAATGTTCAGTCTCATTCCTGCATGTAGTCAACTGTTGCTGGAGATTTAAAAAATTTCAGGGGTTTTTTTCTTACTTTTCCTTCTCTCTTCTCTCTCTCGCGAACTAATCTTTCTTTCCCTCTTTCTGTACCTGATTTCACTTTAATTCAGTTGATTTCCTTCTCTGCCGTTCCTCTGTTTCTTTCTCAAACCTTATATCTTACCATCCAAGGAGATAGATGGTTCCCCATATTTCAATGAGGCCCCTGATGCCCGATTGCCCTTGTGCTGTTATCAACTCAAATTTACAGAACGTTCAGAGCAGAAAGATTTGAAGCTGAAGGTTGCAGAAAAGTAGTCCAACTAAGGGCAAGACCTGGCCAACTGTCTCCTCCAAGGAATGAGGATGATGGGGAGGAGAGAAGGTGGAGCCCAAGAGTTTGCCGCACAGGACATTCAATGGTTCAGCTGCTAACATACTACGATAAACTGACAAGCTCATGACTCTTTACGACACTAATGTCGCAATAAAACAAGAACACAATTACATGAGGAGGAAGAAAATGTTTGTAATTACTGGCAAAGCGGCTTCAGACATTTGCCTGACGAGCAGATGGCCAACCACCCCCCCTCTTCTCCCTTTCCTGTATAGTCATTCCCACAGGAGTCTGCTGATGAAATGCACCGTCTTGTTACTCTGAAATTCACTGCGATTAGGTGTCACTGCTACTAATTCATAAACACTACAGATAAAGGTCGTCAAACAGGGACAATTGGCAAGACTGACAACTTTATACTCTCACAGCTGATGATCACATGCAGCCCTGACTACCTTTTAATTAATGTCAAACGTCTTATAATGACTGATGTTTAAAAATGAGAAGAGAAAATTGGATATCAGGCTATTGCTGGCAGCTTTCCAAGCTATTAATCTGATATACAACTCCTTTTAATTCTACGACTTTGCAGTTATTGACAAAGTTAGACTTAGTCACAACTTGAAAAGACATAATTACCCATGGAGTTGATAGCATCCTGGGTACGAGTGATTAAAATCTTCCAAATGACTCTTTTACAGTCTAATTAATTGCTGGATTGATGATTGCAAAATTCTGTGAAGAGTTTAAATTAATGTCTCCCTTACTGAAAGTTTGGCTGCTGGACCTGCAGGTCCATTGTAGAACACGAATTGTTTGTTAAAACAAGGCAATGTTTGGCCTTTTAGCTTCACCTTTGTTAACCTTTCTTGTTCCAAATGTCTAGGGAAGTTCTTTTTCAAGTCAACTCTCTCCTACCTGAAATGGTGCCAGGGCCACAGACTCATGACTGGCAACAGCCCTCTGGGTCTTTGCCCAAGTGACCCCATCTAGTGCCCATCAGCAGATTATGCAACTTGCAATCATACCGTGCTTTTGTTGTGATTTTAAAAAAAAGTCTCAAGATGCTTCATAGAAGCTTTATCCCAAAATTTAACACCAAGCTATATAAGGAGGTGTTAGGGCAGATGGCTAAATGGGCTGGTCAAAGCCAAGCTTTAAGGAGGAATGTGAGGGAGAAGAGAGAGGTAAAGGTGGACAGGCTTAGGGAGGGAATTCCAGAGTTTAGGGCCTAGGCACTTGAAGGCATGGCCGCCAACAGAATGAAGAAAACGGAGGAATGCAGAGATCCCAGAGGGCGAAAGGGCTGGAGTAGATTAGAGAGACAGGGAAGAACAAAGCCATGGATGGATTTGAATACAAGGATATTGCTAGCAACGATGTATGAATTAATCATCTATGCAACATTGCAATAGTTTCTGGAAAGGGGCGAATGGATTCTAAATTGGCCAGTGACATGCCTTTTCTTTTTAAAATACAGTAAACTCCTTCTGTTTGTGACTTTTTCTTTCACAAATTTGTTTACCTGCGCGAAAGTGCTTGTACACATGATTGCCCATCGCAGCCCCAAATCTTCACCCATCAGCGATTTAAATATTAAACGTTTTTACCTGAACATATATTGATCCTGAAATAAAGAAAAGCCAGCATGTGGAAGCCACACAAAAAAAAAACAAGGTTTCTATGGTGTGCTTAGAAAGTGCACACTGTGCATGTGCCATCTCTAACTGCAGGTGGTTTGCTGTGATTTATAGGATACAGTAACTCACGACCAGTAATTTACAGTACAGGTACAGTGCAGCACTTTATGAAAATATGAGTGAGTCAGGGTCAAGCTGAAAACATCCCAGGAAAGTGATGACACTTGCACAGGAAGTCACAATCTTAGATAGGCTGAAAAATGGTGCAAGTGCTCCCATGTTGGCCAGGGTATACTCTTGTCAATGAATCCACAATCAGGGACATTAGACGGTCTGAAAATAAAGGGCCAGTGTTCGTGTTTCTGGTAGTCATACTGCGGGGTTAACTTTTGAAAATAGGAGAGATCCACACTTAGAGGAAATGGAGAAGTTACTCAACGTGTGGATGGAGCACCAGCATCGAAGGAGGACCCCAGTTAATGGTCCAATCATTAGAAATAAGGCACTTGAATTGCATCAGCACAAAAAAAAAGCAGTAAAGAGGGTAGTGCTGCTGTCACTGGTGACGACGAAGGTAGTGCAGAAGGTGCCTCTCCTTTGCCTTCCAAAGGACTCTCAGCCAGTACAGGATGGTTCGATTGCTTTAAAAAGTGTTTTGGGCTGCATAATGTGAAGTTGGTGGGGGAGGCTGCATCAGCTGAGCATGCAGCTGCAGGAGAGTTTACCAAGGTGCTGTGGATCTTTACGCAGACAAAACTGGCCTGTTGTGGAAAAAATGCCAAATAGTACCTATGTATCAAAAGAAGAAAGGACAGCTTCTGGTTTTAAATCAGCAAAGGACAGACTGACAGACTATTTGCCAATGTGGCTGCTTTTAAATGTAAACCAATGCTGGTTTATAGGTCAGAAAAGCCCTGAGCTTTTAAAGGGAAAAAAATCTCATCTGACAGTCTTTTGGAAGGCTAACAGCAATGCCTGGGTTACAGCAGTAGTATTTGAAGACTGGTTTGAAAATTGCTTTCTGCCTGAGGTCAGAACTTATCTGAGGGTAAATGACCTGCCTTTTAAGGTCTTGCTAATCCTCAATAATGCACCTGTACAGCCACACTCTCTCGTCAAGAGCCATCCAGATGTTGGCATTTTGTTTTCACCCCCAAAACACGACCTCATTTATCCAATCAATGGACCAGGGGATCATTGCCTCATTCAAGGCTTACTACACTCGATAAAGCTTTGGCCACATCCTTCATCTTCTGGAAGCAGACCCTTCAACCACAGTCTGTAATTGCTGGAAGCAATTCAACATCCTCATGGCAGGAGGCATAACTAAGAACTCATGGAATGAAGTTAGAGGTTCAACCATAAATGCCTGCTGGAGAAAAGTTTGGCCCGAGGCTGTGAATGATTTCACAGGGTTCCTCAATGCAGATTCTGAAGTGGCCAGGATTGTTGACTTGGAGGGGAGAGGTCTGAAGACCTGGCCACGGCTGAAGTAGAGGAGTTGCTTCAGTCTCATCAAGAACTCTCGACGGAAGAATTGGTTGAACTGACGAAATTAAATGAAAGTAAACAGCAGCAGAAGCAGGAAGTAGAGCCTCAGAAGACTCATTTACAACCAAGGTGATGGCAAATCTCAAAGGTCAGCTGAAGATTTGAAAAAAATGGTGACAGACCATGTTACAAACATGGAAAGAAGCAATGCCTTTTGTAGAGCGATTGACACAGCTATTGCTCCTTGTTGAGAACTTTACAAAATTGAAAAGCAAAAAGCGAAGCAATCAAGAATATCATTCTTTCCACCCACATCAACGTCTACATCAGCCACTTCACCCACTCCCTCCATCTCCACTCTCAAGTAAAGTACTACACAGTACTGTAATTTGTACTGTGTGATAAAGTACTGTACATTCAGAAACATAGTTTTTATTGCCTCTGAGTGACAAATTTTACAATGTTCTTGTTTTCTTGCATTGTCAAACAATTTCTGCAGTAAAATTGCATTGAATTTATTCAAAAGCAGTTTTTACTGTCTCTGTTCCTCCAAAAAAGTCAAATTTTGGCATGGCTGGAACCTATCTAATTCACTCCCTTTATGAAGTATGTTCACTATTCGCGATTTTGCCCTTTGTGAGAATTCGCGGGAATGTAACCCTGAAAAGGGCAGGAGTTTACTGCACCCAAGTTTGTGGAACCAGTTCTTAAGTCAAAATGTTTGGGGCTGTGTATTTTTTAAGTAATGCTGGGAAACCAAGGGAGGCTGAGTACTGAAGTATCTAAGTGAGCTTATTTGAACTGAAGGTGTGGTGACACAAGTCAACGGTTGTGAAGAGAAGTTGAAGAGAGTACCAAGCTGTCTAACTGAGTCAAGGCTTAAGAGTTTGGTGAGAGGGGAGTTTTGAGTGTTAATTTTATTCTTAAATTTTGCTCTTAAAATCTATTCTAGTCTGTAATTAGCAGTAACTGGAAAGTACTGTGTAAGCCTGCTAAGTTCTGAACCAAGGAAGTTAAGGATAGTATCAAATTGAAAGCAAAAACATACAATGTGGCAAAGATTAGTGGTAAGCCAGAGGATTGGGAAAGTTTTAAAGGCCAACAGAAGATAACCAAAAAAAATAAAGAGGGAGAAAATAAACTTTGAGGGTAAACTAGCAAGTAATATAAAAACGGATAGTAAGAGTTTCCTTAAATATACAAAAAAGAGAGAGGCCAAAGTGAACATAGGCCCCTTAAGAGAATGAGGCTGGGGAAATAATAATGGGGAACCAGGAAATGGCAAAGGAAATAGATACAATAATTATCACTGGAGAAAAAGTGCTTAGGGAAACTAATGGGGCTAAAGGCCGATAAGTCCCCTGGACCTGATAGGTTGCTTCCTAGGATATTAAAGGAAGTAGCTGCAGAGATAGTGGATGCACTGGTAGTAATCTTCCAAGAATCCTTAGATTCTGAGAAAGTCCCAGAGGATTGGAAAACTGCCAATGTTACACCCTTATTCAAAAAGGGAAGGAGGCCAAAAACAGGTAACTATAGGCCAGTAAGCTTAACATCCATCATTGGGAAAATGTTAGAGTCTATTATAAAGGATGTAATAGCACAACATTTAGAATTGCAAGATATAATCAAGCAGAGTCAGCATGGCTTCATGAAGGGCAAATCATGCCTGACAAATTTATTAGAACTCTTCGAGGAAATAACAAGCAGGATAGATAAAGGGGAACCAGTAGATGTAATATATTTGGATTTAAAAAAGGCATTCAATAAGGCATCGCACATAAAGCTACTTAATAAGATAAGGTTGTTGGGGGTAGTATATTAGCATGGAGAGAGGATTGGCTAACTAATAGAAGACAGAGAATTGGGATAAGGGGGGCATTTTCAGGATATCAACCTATAACTAGTAGAGTGCCACACGGGTCATTGCTGGGGCCACAATTATTTACAATATATATTAATAACTTGGATGAGGGAAATGAATGTACTATCGCCAAGTTTGCAGATGACACAAAAGTAGGTGGGAAGGCAAGTGGTGAGGATGACACAAAGAGTCTACAGAGGGATATAGCCAAGTTGAGTGAATGGGCAAAAACTTGGCAGATGGGATATAATGTGGGAAAATGTGAGGTTATGCACTTTGGCAGGAAGAATAGAGGAGCCGAATATTACTTAAATGGAGAAAGACTGGAGAAAGCTGCAGCACAGAGGGATTTGGGGGTCCTCGTGCATGAATCACAAAAATCTAACATACAAGTTCAGTAGGTAATAGGGAAGGCAAATGGGATGTTGGCTTTTATTTCAAAGGGAATGGAATATAAAAATGGAAATTTTGCTAACACTATACAAGGCACTAGTTAGACCACACCTAGAATACTATGAACAGTTTTGGTGCTCTTATCTTAAAGATATACTGGCATTAGAGGCAGTCCAGACAAGGTTCACTAGGTCAATCCTGGGTATGGAGGGATCTTCTTATGAGGAGAGGTTGAGTAGGTTGGGTCTGTACTCATTGGAGTTTAGAAGAACGAGAGGCAACCTCATTGAAACATATAAGATTCTTTGGGGGCTTGACAGGGTAGATGCTGAGAGGTTGTTTCCCCTTGTGGGAGAGCCTAGGGCTAGAGGGCATAAACTCAGAGTAAGGGGTTGCCCATTTAAGACAGAGATAAGGAGGAATTTCTTCTCTCAGAGGGTAGTGAATCTGTGGAATTCTTTACCGCAGAGGGCTGTAGAGGCTGGGTCGTTAAGTATATTCAAGGCTGAGACAGACAGTTTTTTAATCAGTAAGGGAATCAAGGGTTATGGGGAAAAGGCAGGAAAGTGGAGTGGAGGATTAGCGGATCAGCCATGATCTCATTGAATGGGTTGAATGGCCTACTTCTGTTCCTACACCTTATGGTTTTATTTAAGTAGGGTAAACTCACTCTTAGTTGTAGGAGCTGTGTAGTTAATTAGCTAACTGGCTGAATCTGGTTACTATAGCCCCAGTTCAGTTTACTATAAATTCAGGGTTCTTTAGTGTAGCCTTTCAAATGGAGTGCAGCTGACTGAGTGAAGCTTTGGAGTTTGTTGAGGGGGGAGTTCAGTGAAGTGGTTGGGAGGAAGGAGGTGTTTGTTTCCTCTTTCTATTTTTCTCACCCCATAGAAATTGGTTCTTGCTCAACTACAGGGGAAGGATCTAGCTGTTTGGTAAGTATCTGGTAAGTTCTATTCTTATCCCTAAGGTTTAAAATAGTACACAATTTGGTGTTAAAGTTAATAAAATATATAAGAAAGCAACATAAATAAGTAATTAATATAATTAAGTAATTATTAAGGACATTAAGGATGGCAGGACCGGTGATGTGTCAAGGCTGCAGCATGTGGGACCTCCTGGATACCATTATGATCCAGGGCAAACACGTCTGCAGTAAGTGTTTGCGGCTTGAGGAACTTTGGCTCAGAGTCATTGAGCTGGAGGCTGAGCTGCAGACTCTGTGACACATCAGGGAGGAGGAAAGTTACCTGGATGCTTTATGCCAGGAGGCAGCCACCTAGGATAGGGTCTTCGGATTTGGTCAGTGGCCAGGGACAGGAGGGTGTGATTGCGAGTGAGGAAAGTAAAGGAACCCAAGGGGCAGGAATGCAGGAGCGTGAGCCTCTGCAATTGTCCAACAGGTTTGAGGTTCCCAGCTTGCTTGGATGAGAGTGGGGGCTGCAGGGTGGAGATGCAAACTGACCATGGTACAGGAAGCCATCCAACTGGGGGGAGCAAAACGGAATGTAGTGGTAGTAGGGGACAGTATAGTCAGGGGGATTGACACTGTTGTCTGTAGCAAAAAGCGAGAATCCAGACAGCTTTGTTGCCTGCCTGGTGCCAGGGTTCAGGACATCTGCTCAGGGCTGGAGAGGAACTTGCAATGGGAGTGGGAGGATCCAGTGGTCATGGTCCATGTAGGTACCAACGATATAGGCAGGATGAGGAAGGAGGCTCTGCATAGTCAGTATGACGAGCTAGGCACCAAATTAAGAGGCAGAACCTCAAAGGCAATAATCTCTGGATTATTATCTGAGCCACATGCAAATTGGCATAGGACAAATAAGATTAGAGAAATTAATGCGTGGCTCAAAGGCTGGTGTGGGAGAAGTGGATTCCAGCTTGTGGGGCACTGACACCTGTACTGGGGAAAGTGGGATCTGTACCGTTGGAACGGTCTACACCTGAACTCTGCTGGGCTGGTGTCCTTGTGAGCCACCTAACTAGGGAAGTAGAGAGGGTTTTAAACTGAATAGTGAGGGCAAAGGATCAGATTTGGGAAGATGCGGTTAACCAAAGATTAGAGACAAGGCAAGAGAGACAGGTATTAATATGGGAAATGATAAACAGACTGTAACAGGAAGGGACAGTGAGTACAAATATAAGAGCAAATCAGCAGATAAGGCTAGACGCTACAAAAGTAATAAAAGGGCAAAGCTAAAGGCTCTGTATCTAAATGCACGTAGCATTTGAAACAAAACAGATGAACTGATAGCATAAATAGAAATAAATAAGTAAGTTCTGATTTTTTTTATTATTATTCATTCACGGGATGTGGGCTTTGCTGGCTGCACCAGCATTTATTGCCCATCCCCAGTTGCCTTGATAGCCATTACAGAGACATGGCTACAGGATGACACAGATTAGTACCTGAATATTGAAGGGTATGTGACATTTAGGAAGGACAGGAAGTTAGAATAAGGTGGAGGGATGGCCCTGATAATTATTGATGGTGTTGGCACATTGGAGAGGGATGACCTAAATTCAGGAAACCAGGAATTAGAAGCGATTTAGGTTGAGATGAGGAATGATAAAGGCACTTGTGGGGGTGGTGAACAGGCCCCCTAATTGTAACTACACAGTAGGATAGTGTATAAAAAAAGAGATAATGGGAGCTTGCCTGAAAGATACAGCAATAATCATGGGGGATTTTAATCTACATATAGACTGGAAAAATCGATGGGCAAAGGTAGAGTAGATGAGGAGTTCATAGAACGTTTTCGGGATAGTTTCTTAGAACAGCACATTCTGTAGCCAACCAGAGAGCTGGCTATCCTAGACCTGGTATTGAGCAATGAGATAAGATTAATTGATAACCTCTTAGTGAAGGAACCCCTAGGTAGCAGCGATCATAATATGATTGAATTTTACATTCATTTTGAGGGAGAAACAAGTATGTCCGAGACTAGTATTTAAACTTCAATAAGGGCAATTATGAGGGCATGAAAGCAGAGCTAGCTAAAGTGAACTGGCAATTGAGGTTAAGGAATAGCTCAATAGAAGTTCAGTGGCAGACAATTAAAGGGATATTTCAGAATATACAGGATAGGTACATTCCAATGAGAAAGAAAAATTCCAAGGGGAGGGCCCACCATCCGTGGTTAACTAAAAAAGTTAAAAACATTATCAAACTTAAAGAAAAAGCACATAATTACACAAAGACGGGTGGCAGGTCAGAAGATTGGAAAGAATATAAAGAACAACAAAGAATGACAAAAAGATTATTAAGGAGGGAAAAATTAGAGATTGAGAGAAAGCTAGCTGGTAATATAAAGATGGAGAGTAAGAGTTTCTATTGATGTTTAAATAAGAAAAGAGTTAACAAAGTGAGCATTGGTCCTATAGAGAGTACATCTGGGGAATTAATAATGGAAAGTAGGGAGATGGCAGATGAAATAAACAGGAATTTTGCTTCGTTCTTCACTATAGAGGACACAAATAACATCCCAGAAATAGCTGTAAATCAGGAAACGGAAGGGAAGGAGGAACTTGGGAAAATTACAGCAACGAGGGAAGTGGTATTGAGCAAATAGTGGGGGGTGCGGGCTGACAAATCCCCCAGGTCTGGATGGACTTCACCCTAAGGTCTTGAAAGAAGTGGCTAGTGAGATAGTTGATACACTGGTTTTAATTTTCCAAAATTCCCTAGATTCAGGGAAAGTTCCATTAGATTGGAAAATAGCAAATATTACTCCTTTATTCAAAAAGGGAGGGAGACAGAAAGCAGGAAACTGTAGGACAGTTAGCCTAACATCTGACATAGGGAAAATGTTAGAAGCTATTATTAAAGGTGTTATAGCAGGGCACTTAGAAAAATTCAAGGCAGTCAGGCAGAGTCAACATGGTTTTATAAAAGGGAAATCATGTTTACCTAACCTATTGGGGTTCTTTGAAGGAGTCACATGTGCTGTGGATAAAGGGGAACCAGTGGATGTACTGTACTTAGATTTCCAGAAGGCATTTGATAAAGTGCCACATCAAAGGTTATTGCAGAAAATAAAAGCTCATGGTGTAGAGGGTAACATATTGGCATAGATAGAAGACTGGCTGGCTAACAGGAAGCAGAGTTGGCATAAATGGATCTTTTTCTGGTTAGCAGGATGTGACGAGTAGTGTGCCACAGGGATCAGTGCTGGGGTTTCAACTTTTTGCAATTTATATAAATGCCTTGGATGGAGGGGCCGAAGGAATGGTTGCTAACTCTGCTGACAACACAAAGATAGGTAGGAAAGTAAATTGTGAAGAGGACGTAAGGAGGCTACAAAGTGACACAGATAGGTTAAGTGAGTGGGCAAAGATCCGGCAAATGGAGTACAATGTGGGCAAATGTGAAATTGTTCATTTTGGCAGGAAGAATAAAAATGAAGCTTATTAACTAAATGCTGAGAGACTGCAGAGATCTGAGATTCGGAGGGATCTGGGTATCCTAGTGCATGAATCACTCGGTTAGTATGCAGTTACAGCTAATAGGGTGTCATCATTTATTGAGGGGAATTGATTACAAAAGTATGGAGGTTATGCTTCAGTTGTACAGGGCATTGGTGGGACCACATCTGGAATACTGTATACAGCGCTGGTCTCCTTATTTAAAGAAAGATGTAAATGCATTAGAAGCAGTTCAGAGAAAGTTTACTAGGCTAATACCAGGAATGGGTGGGTTGTCTTATGAGGACAGGTTAGACTTGTATCCACTGGAATTTAGAAGAGTAAGAGGCGAGTTGATTGAGACCTTTAAGATCCTGAGGGGTCTTGACAGGGTGGATGTGGACAGGTTGTTTCCTCTTGTGGGAGAATCTAGAACTAGGGGTCACTGTTTAAAAATAAGGGGTCGCTCATTTAAGACAGAGGTGAGAATTTTTTTCTCTCAGATGGTTGAAAGTCTTTGGAACTCTCTTCCTCAAAAGGCGGTGGAAGCAGAGTCTTTGAATATTTTTAAGGCAGAGCCAGATAGATTCTTGATTAACATGGGGGGTGAAAGATTATCAGGGATAGGCAGGAACGTGGGGTTGAGGTCACAATCAGATCAGCCATGATCTTATTGAACAGCAGAGCAGGCTCAAGGGGCCGATTGGCCCACTCCTGCTCCTAATTCGTATGTTCATACATATGCAAGGGATACCACTACCTAAAAATAAATACATGGAAATGCATAAAAGTTACAATGCGGGAACAAGTGCTATTCTACTTCTGAATGAAAATTCAAAACAGAGCTGCAAAATGGTTCAGCAAAGGTACGTGGAGTAGGATTATCTACAGACTAGAGAGAGTAAGAAAAAGCTTTAAAGATTGAACACTAATTATATAGGCTTGGTGATGAACCTGTGGAGGAACACGTCACATTCGCATAGCAAGAACTGCAGCAGTTCAAATTTCCAGCATCCACAGTATTTGGCTTTTATTTTAGAAGTTCAAGGAGGCTCATCATCACTCCTCAGGGCAAAAGGAAAGTAAGAATTGCATTCATAAAGCTCCTTTCATGATGACCAGACATTTCAAAATGCTTTATAGCCAATGAAGTACAGCTGAAGTGTAGTCACTGTTCGAATGCAGGAAACACAGCAGTCAATTTATGCACAGCAAGCTCTCATAAACAGCAATGTTATAATGACCGGATTATCTGTTTTCATGATGATGATTGAGGTACAAATATTGGCCGAGACACTAGGGATAACTCCCCTGCTCCCCTTCAAATAGTGGCATGGGATCTTTTATATCCAAGATGGTAGATGGGGGTCTCAATTTAATGTCTCATCCAAAAGGCAACAGCTCTGACAGTGCAGCACTCCCTCAGCACTGCACTGGAGTGTCAGCCTTGATTTTTGGAACGGGACTTGAACCCACAAACTGGGATTGGTAATAAACGAGGCTTTGACAGTGTCACTCACATTCTGAAAAGATATTTTTAGAAGATGAAATAGGAGGGTAAAAAGAAGTCAAATAAAACTCCTGACCCTGATCTCTTACACCCCACCTTCCACCCTACAATTGCAGCCGCAATCCCTCATGCTTCTCCCTTCCCCGATTTCTCCCATTCGCACCCCCCCATTCCTCTACAATCACGACTACGATCCATTATTCGCACCCCTCTCTCTGGATCGCAGCCCTGATCTCTTACACACAATCCCTGCCAAGCGTAGTCCCGATCCCCCACACTCCAACCACCCTGCCCCTTTCGGAACTGACATGCAACCACCACCGCAATCCCCCCAAATAACGTCCGTCCCAGCTCACGGCCCACTGACTGCCGGGGACCATTCCCACAGGTCCTCCTCCTGGTGCTTTCTGTTCCCACCCACTGAGCAGACAGTCAATCTGGTGAGGTGGGAATTAATTTCAATTATTTCCTGCTGCTACGATTAGCAGGGTCTCCAAATCCCTGACCTCATCACAACTACTTTCAGTCCACTTTCTCAACCACTTTCACTCTCCCTCGCACCCTCTCTATTAATATCAGGGCCAGCATTTCCCATTCTCACCTCCAACAAAGCTCGTTGAGGAGTAACAACAGCATCAGCCACATTTAGAATTAATGACCAAAAGCAGGAATCTAACTAATTGTGGAGCAAAACCACTGTTATCTGTACATATGGCAGCTATAAGTGGACGTTTTTTCTAACAGCGCCATAACTCATTTTATTTAGGAAAACTCTAGTGATTATACAAATCAATGATACATAAAATCAAGTGTTATCATTTGGAAGACATGAATTTGGAATTTAGAGACTTGATCCAAGCCAATGTTCATCTGCATTCTCTGGTCACTGTAAGGAAGCTCCAATTCACTCTTCTCAACAAGCTTTAAAGGTGAGGAAGAGGAAAAAAACACACACTGTTTCCAGTGTATGTGGAGAGATCTTACCTGACAGTCTCATAAAAACAAGCCGTTGAATGCTAAATAGCAGAAGCAGCATTCTGTAGACACAGCTAAGCAATCTTACAATGGCTGGACCAGCTGAAGGCTCTGCATTCCTGCCACACCCAGTTGTGAATGGTGACGGACAATTACACAACTAACCAGAAGAGGAGGTCCCACAAACATCCCCATCCTCAATGATGGGGGAGCCCAGCATGTCAGTGCAAAAGGCAAGACTGAAACATTTGCAACCATTTTTAACCAGAAGTGCAAAGCAGATGATTCATCTCGGCCTCCTCCTGAGCTCCCCAGCGTATGGTTCCCAACCTTCAGCCAATTCGATTCACTCCATGTGATATCAAGAAACAGCTAAAGACGCCAGATACTACAAAGGCTATGGGCCCTGACAACATCCCAGCTCTAGTGCTAAAGACTTGAGCTCTAGAACTAGCTCCACTCCTACCATTGCTGTTCCAGTACAGCTACAAAACTGGCATCTACCCGACAATGTGCAAAATTGCCCAGGTATGCCCTGTCCACAAAAAGGACAATTCCAATCTGGCCAATTATCGCTCTATCAGTCTACTTTCAATCATCAGCAAAGTGATGGAAGGTATTGTTACCTTAACAGCACAGTTTTAAAGAGTGTACTGGGACAGTGTACTGGGGGTCCATTTGATCCCCAAAGATCGCACAGATCCTTGAAGGTAGCAGGACATATTGAAAGGGTATTAATAAAGCATTTGGGATCTTGGGCTTCATAAATAGAGATATTGGGTATAAAAGCAGGGAAGTTATGCTGAATCTGTATAAAGCTCTGGTTAGGCCACAGCTATATTTGCGCCTAACACTGCATTTTCCTACACCACATGGATTGCAGAAGATCAAGAAGGTGTCTCACCACCACCTTTAGAGAAGGCCAATTAGGAGTGGGCAACAAATGCTGAGCTTGTCTGCAACGCCCACATCCCATGAACAACAAAAATATTTCCTTTTGTTAAACTGATGTTGGGCCTTTCTCTTTGGTCAATGTTGGATACGCTGGAGAGAGAAAGAGAGAGAGAGCAAAAAAGGGATAGAGAGAGACGGACAGAGAAAGAGAGAGACCGCACATGAGAGATAGACCATGAAAAAGAGAGAGACTTCAGGAGAATGAGACTGCACAAGTGAGAGAATGTGCAAGTGAAAGCGAGAACAAGACAGTGGCCGGGATTTTCCGGCCCTGTTGTGGGTGGGACCCGCCATGGGCGAGGCGGTGCCCTAGCCAGAAGCCCACTGACTTGCGGCGGGACCGGAAGATCCTGGTGGCAGGTGGGTGCGGAAAATCCTGCCCAGGGTGTGTACTTATGATTAAAACAGAACACATGCAAGCAAGAGAGACAGTACAAAAGAAAGACTCGCATTTATATGTTGTCTTCATGACCTCCTGACATCCCAAAATGCTTCACAGTCAATGAAGTGTTGACACATTGGAATATAGGCAACATAGCAGCCAATTTACAAACAGCAAGCTCTCACAAAGAACAATAAGATAATGACCAAATAAGCTCTTTCTTTTTGAAAAGAGATTTTTTTAAGGGAACTGTTAGACCAGCACACCGGAGAGATCTCTCTTGCTCTTCTTCAAAGAGCACAATGGGATCTTTTACATTTATCTGGAAGGACAGAGAGTCCTTTGTAAGAGTTCCTATGGCAACAGTTGCGAGTGTTGGTGCACAGTTTCTTTTGGTAGATAAGATACAGAGCTGCAGGAGTTTGTCTGGACTAAAACAGTGGCCACACTTCAGATCTAATTTAGTGGATTTGAAACATTTTGTGCATAATATATTGATCTAGCCACGGGTCAGTGCATAATGCTGTTGCCTCGGAGTTAGAAGATTGTGGGTTCAAGTCTAATTCTAGTGATGAGCACATAATCCAGGCTGACACTCTAGTGCACTGCTGAGGGAGTGCTGTTCTATTTTAGGTGCCGTATTCCAGGTGAGGTGTTTAACTAAGGCTCTGACTGCCCTCTTAAGTGGACATAAAAGACCCCAAGTCACTGTCACAAAGAAGCATTTCCCCACACTTTATTGTGACCAGTTTCAATTGTATATAGCTTCCCAACCACCCACACCAGAAAGTTTCAATCAACTGAACTATTGGGGGAACTTCATGTGTGTTTGTACAGAATCGCTGCTATTGTGTTTGCCAACATAACAATCAGTGCAGTTCAAAGTTAAGACATTATAGGTTAAATACTTTCGGATGTTCCTGTGATATTTGATGAGATGTTAAATAAATACATGTCTTACTTTCCAAGCAACTACAATGCACACACACACACTGCAACCACACTACCATTGGCTGAACAGAAGGTTCACATTAAGGAAGAATTCAAAAGCAGAAAACAAAATTTGGAAACGAGGAGTCAATGAAAAACTGAAGTGAAACTGTTTCACCAAGCATAGTATAGGATCACAGGAGAGGTCTTTCAAACAAATATCCCTCAGGGACTCAAGGGGCAAACTAGACATATTATTGGCAGAGAGTTAGAGAGATAAAGCAAGAGGGAAGTGGGGGAAGAGAGAGAGAGAGAGCGCGAGAGGGCGAGAGAGAGAAAGATATAGAAAGACAAAGATTGAGTTAGAGATGAAAAGAATTGCCCAGTGAGTGTGAGCGACAGGCAGTGAGGGAGAGAGAGAGAGAGAGAGAGATTGAGAGAGTGAAACACATGCGCACACACACGGCTGGATTTAAAGGCAAGGGGGGGGGTGCTTGTTAAATACAGTAGGCGGTCTGTCCAAAGCCTTTTCGCCTGCCCCCACCACAACTTATCAGTGGTGAGTATGGCCCAAGCGACCTGCCCGCCCATCGGCCAACTGAGGCCCTTAAGTTCGCAATTAATGTCCACTTAAGGTCCTCATCCAGCCCCGTTGGGCCTACATGTCTTCGCTCGGCAGAACAAGGGTTAACGTGGGACTGGAGGATAGTACAGCCCACGGTACGACGTGTAGAGCCACATGGTAATAGACTGGGAGAACATTCTAGAACGAACCTGCATGGGAGCAGCACCATGCATGGCAGTAACTAGGATCTTTACATAGGGTCGAATTTTTTGCTCGGCTTGTGAGCGCATCCCCGACACGCTCGAACGTGAAATAGTGAGCGCTGACCTCGAGTGAGCGTCCCGATGTCATCGTGCACTCGCACAATATTTCGGTTGGCGGGCGTGCGCGAGAGTTGGCAGCATGCCCGCTGACAATTAAGAGGGCTATTAAGCCCATTAACGGTGCAATTAACTGGGATTTTTCACTGCCCGTCCAACATTATAGTTGACGGGTAGGGGAATCGGCCTTTGCATTTTTCAGAAGGCAACATCCAAGGGCTGGGTGATCTATGCACAGAATGTTTATAATGTCCATGCTCAGGTGACTGCTTGTGCTGTGGGGACCTTTGTTTGTGGATTTAAGAATCTTTATTTGATACTTCTGAAGTCTTCAGCTGCCTGGGACAGCTCTCTACCTTCAGGGAGCTTTCTGTGAGTGCTCCTTGTGCCTGCGCTGACTTCCAACGCTTGCCCTACTCCTGTGCACAGCTCAGGCTGTGCTGATCACATCAGCGCACACATCACACTGACTGGCCGTTAATTGGTCAGCCAGTGTGAAATCTCGGTCGGGGGCTGTTTGCGGGCGGCGGCCTGTTTCCTGGCCGCTCCAGGGCCCCCCGACCACGCCCGCACGCCAAACTCAAAATCCTGCCCATAGTTACGATTACCAATAAATGGTTCACGCTTAAACATACAAGTCTCGAGACCTCATCAATGAGACGCCAAACTAACCCATAACACAAGAGTCTCAAAATTCCCTCAGTGATAAAACCATAAGACCAGATGTGCGTCTGTGTTGTTCTTTCTGTCAGTTGTCAGAAAGCGCCAGGGTAATGCTGACCATTTATTTTATTTTAAATAAAGTTGTCTTCTTTCAATGGCCACTGGGGAAGGTCAGTCAGTGTCAGAAGGAGAATAGGGAGTAATTCTGCCTGAAAGATGAGGAATTGCTGCTTTGAGGCCCTGACCACCTGCCAGGGGGGGGTGTACACTTCACTCGCTTCTGAAAGTGCAAAGTCTGTCTGCAGTTTCATTTGGGAAGGGGGCTCATTAAATACAGCAGGCGGTCTGCCCACCGCCTTCTTGCCTGCCCCCGCAGCAATTTACCAGCGGTGGGCGTGGCCCAGGCAACCCACCCGCCCGTGGACCAATTGAGGCCCTTAAGTTCACAATTAATGCCCACTTAAGGGCTTCATCCTGCCCTGTTGAGATTTAACCAGCGGTGGGAGAGGCCTAAACTTAGCGCCTAGCCTGGCAGTTTTCCCTGTTGGGACTGGTGGTGGGTGAGGGCGGAGGCATCCCTCCTTAAAAGTTACCCTGAACTCATCAGAGGGAGCCCCCCCCCCACCAAGATTTTACCTACCCCCACCCCGCCGCCCCACAAAGGTTGCCTTCCTCCCCATGGCCTCTCAGCTCTCAGGCCCCTACCCACCTCGCTCACCTTGCCAAGGCCTACCAGCTTGGCACCCAGTGAGACACCCAGCCACACCTAATTGATCCAGAGCACCGCACGCCCAAAGTGCTGGAGAGCATCTGGCTTCTGATTGGCTGGCAGGACTTCGAGGTGGGACGTCTTGCCCCCGAGGGGCAGAAATCCCGCCTCCAGTATATTAATGGCCAATGTCTCATTGGCTTGCTCTCCCCCGACCAGGGGAGGGAATCCGGCACCCTATATATTTCAGCAGAGAGAGAGAGACAGAAAGACAGACAGACAGAGAGACAGACAGAGAGAGAGAGACAGACAGACAGAGAGAGAGAGAGACAGACAAAGAGAGAGACAGACAGACAGACAGAGAGAGACAGACAGACAGACAGAGAGAGAGAGACAGACAAAGAGAGAGACAGACAAAGAGCCAGACAGAGAAAGAGCCAGACAGAGAGAGAGGGTGAGCCAGACAGAGAGAGAGGGAGCCAGGCAGACTGAAAGAAAGAGAGAGAGAGATGACATATAGGGAAATTGCATGAAAGCAAGTTTTTGTGGTTAATTTCAACCACAAAGTGGGTGCCCATTGAGCCAAAGAGCCTTCTAGACTGCCCGTGCCCAAATGAAACTGCAGACAGACTTTGCACTTTCAGAAGCGAATGAAGTGTACACCACCCCCTGGCAGGTGGTCAGGGCCTCAAAGCAGCAATTCCTCATCTTTCAGGCAGAATTACTTCCTATTCTCCTTCTGACACTGACTGACCTTCCCCAGTGGCCATTGAAAGAAGACAACTTTATTTAAAATAAAATAAATGGTCAGCATTACCCTGGCGCTTTCTGACAACTGACAGAAAGAACACAGACGCACATCTGGACTGACAAGTCTTTTGATTTTATCACTGAAGGGATTTTGAGACACAATAGAGCTGTCAGACATTTTACATTTAATATTGACAGCATCTGACAGCAAGATGTCCTTCGTGATCACGGGCTTTCTGTTCTCTAACATTTCTTTGAGGAAATTAATGTCATTTTTGGAACAAAGGAAACAGGGTGGATTCAGAACAAGGTAATGGTGTCGAAGAATAGACCTGGCCTGACAGCCTTATTAACTTTCTGTATGCAACAACTTGTTCATCATCGTGTGTGGAATTGTGGGCAGCAGTGTAGGATTACAGGGCAGTCATCTAATCAAAGGCCTCAAATCCCAACTCAGTTCTATGCCGAGTTGATTATTCATAACCAGGAAAACCAAGGGAGGTAGTAAAAGAAAGAAAGGCTTGCATTCCGTCGCCTCAACAAGAAACTTTTTCTCTTTCTCTCAAGTGCTAAGGAACGCAAGCTCCAACAACTCATCGACTCCAACACCCATCTGGGACCCTCCACCCCTGCTTGTCCCTCCGTCCTCACCCCATCTTCCAATCCCAGCCCCAGCCGCGTATTCACTATACCCCCTGACCTTCCCCTCTCCGATGCTGAACGTTCAGTGCTCAGCAAAGGACTTAGTTTCATACCCTTACGCCTTCATCTCAATGAATTTCGGGCTCGGCATGATGCTGAACTCTTCTTCCGCCGTCTTCGTCTCCATGCTCACTTCTTTGGGCAGGAGTCCTCTCCCCGTTCAACGGATCCTTTTACCCACCTCCAATATTCTCCCTCCACTTGGACCCCTCCCTCTGGATTCTTACCTTCTCTTGATCTTTTCATTGAGAACTGTCAGCGTGACATTAGCCGTCTCAATTTCTCTGCTCCTCTCACCCATTCTAATCTGTCTCTCTCTGAACTCACTGCACTCCGTTCTCTCAGGTCCAACCCCAACATTGTCATCAAACCCGCTGACAAGGGTGGTACTGTTGTTGTCTGGCGCATTGACCTCTACCTCGCGGAGGCTGAGTGTCAACTCGCAGACGTTTCCTCCTACCTCTCCCTGGACCATGACCCCACCACAGAACATCAAGCCATTGTTTCCAGGACTGTCACTGACCTCATCTCCTCTGGAGATCTTCCTCCCACAGCTTCCAACTTGATAGTCGCCCAACCTCGGACGGCCCGCTTCTACCTCCTACCCAAAATCCACAAACAGAACTGTCCTGGCAGACCGATCGTGTCAGCCTGTTCCTGCCCCACGGAACTCATTTCTCATTATCTTGACTCCCTTCTCTCTCCCCTTGTCCAGTCCCTTCCCACCTACATCCGTGATTCCTCTGACACCTTACGTCACATCAACAATTTCCAGTTCCCTGGCCCCAACCGCTTCCTCTTCACCATGGATGTCCAATCCCTCTACACCTCCATCCCCCACCAGGATGGTCTGAGGGCCCTTAGCTTCTTCCTTGAACAGAGGCCCCAACAATCCCCATCCACCACTACTCTCCTCCGTCTGGCTGAACTTGTTCTCACACTGAACAATTTCTCCTTTAACTCCTCTCACTTCCTCCAAATAAAAGGTGTGGCTATGGGTACCCGCATGGGCCCCAGCTATGCCTGTCTCTTTATGGGGTATGTGGAACATTCCTTGTTCCAGTCCTACTCCGGCCCCCTCCCACAACTCTTTCTCCGGTACATCGATGATTACTTCGGTGCTGCTTCATGCTCTCGTCGGGACCTGGAAAAATTTATTAATTTTGCTTCCAATCTCCACCCCTCCATCATCTTCACATGGTCCATCTCTGACACTTCTCTTCCCTTCCTTGACCTCTCTGTCTCAATTTCTGATGATAGACTGTCCACCAATATCCATTACAAGCCTACCGACTCCCACAGCTACCTCGACTACAGCTCCTCACACCCCGCTTCCTGTAAAGACTCCATCCCATTCTCTCAGTTCCTTCGCCTCCGTCGCATCTGTTCTGATGACGCTACCTTCAAAAACAGCTCCTCTGACATGTCCTCCTTCTTCCTTAACCGAGGTTTTCCATCCACGGTCGTTGACAGGGCCCTCAACCGTGTCCGGCCCATATCCCGCGCATCCTCCCTCACGCCTTCTCCTCCTTCCCAGAAACATGATAGGGTCCCCCTTGTCCTCACTTATCACCCCACCAGCCTCCGCATTCAAAGGATCATCCTCCGCCATTTCCGCCAACTCCAGCATGATGCCACCACCAAACACATCTTCCCTTCACCCCCCTTGACGGCATTCCGTAGGGATCGTTCCCTCCGGGACACCCTGGTCCACTCCTCCATCACCCCCTACTCCTCAACCCCCACTTATGGCACCTCCCCATGCCCACGCAGAAGATGCAACACCTGCCCCTTCACTTCCTCTCTCCTCATCGTCCAAGGGCCCAAACACTCCTTTCAAGTGAAGCAGCATTTCACTTGCATTTCCCCTAACTTAGTCTACTGCATTCGTTGCTCCCAATGCGGTCTCCTCTACATTGGAGAGACCAAACGCAAACTGGGCGACCGTTTTGCAGAACACCTGCGGTCTGTCCGCAAGAAAGACCCAAACCTCCCTGTCGCTTGTCATTTTAACACTCCACCCTGTTCTCTTGCCAACATGTCTGTCCTTGGCTTGCTGCATTGTTCCAGTGAAGCCCAACGCAAACTGGAGGAACAGCACCTCATCTTCCGACTAGGCACTTTACAGCCCTCTGGGCTGAATATTGAATTCAACAACTTTAGACCTTAAACTCCCCCTCCCCCCATCCCCACCCCGTTTCTTTTCCCCCCCCACCCGCTTTTTTTTCAATAATTTATATAGATTCTTCTTTCCCCACCTATTTCCATTATTTTTAAATCTAAAACTAAAACCTTTAGTCTTTCCACCCCACCCCCACTAGAGCTGTACTTTGAATATCCTGTTTTCCATTCTTAATTAGCACTTTTCTCAGACAAAGACCACCACCTTCAACACCTCTTTGACTCTTTTGTCTGTGACATCTTTTGATTATTATCTGCTCACACCACACCCTCAATGTGTCTCTTTCCACCACCCCCCCCCCCCCACCCCCCCCACCCCCCACCCACCTTAAACCAATTTATATTTCTCCCTTGTTGAAACTATGCTGCAGTTCTGCCGAAGGGCCATGGAGGCTCGAAACGTTGACTGATTTCTTCTCCGCCGATGCTGCCAGACTTGCTGAGTTTTTCCAGGTAATTCTGTTTTTGTTTTGTTTTGCATTTATATAGCCTCTTTCACAAATTCAGAGTTCCCCAAAGTCAATGCCTCACAGCCAATGAAGAGCTTTTGAAGTGTAGTCACTGTTGTAATGTAGGGAAAGTGGCAGCCAATTTGCACACAATAAGCTCCCACAAACAACAATAAGATAAATGACAAGGTATCTGTTTTCGTGATGTGGGAAAAGTATTTTCATGGTATTATGAGAACTCCCTTGTGCTTTTTTGAATAGTGCCATTGGATATTTTATGCCCACCTTAGAGGGCAGGTTGGCCCTCAGTTTAATGTCTCAGCTAAAAGACAGCAGAACCGATAAAGCAGCGTTCCTTCCTTGCTGGAGCAGGCTTGGATTTTGTGTTCAGAGGCTGGCATGAACCCCACGACCTTCTGAGCCAGAGGCAGGAAGACTACCACTGAGGCACTAGCAGCTTTCCCCCAAAACCACCATAGGTGCACTCCTTGTGTGGGATATGCTATATGGGCTTTTGTGGCTCTGACCAATCTTGTTAGTTGAGCTGTTTCTGGCAAGCCGACATTGTTCACCCTTACACCAGAGCAATGGCCTGGCAGCCAGAATCTGAAAAGGTGGGGACAGCCGTTTGACCTACATCGTGGACGTTTACTGCCAATCAATGGAGAACAGGTTGCATGGCCATTTTAGCCGCACACCCTTCCCATTCCTGCCAAGCGGTACATAGGGTTGTTAATTCTGTCTGGACATATTCCTGGAGGTTTCATCAAATGACCTCCCAGCTCCAACTACCCTGCCCCCCCACCCCCCACCCACTCTCATCACTGGTTACTTAACATGTCCCTCCTCACGGGTCCTGCCTTCCCATAGCCAATTGGAAAGCGAACAGATTTTTCGTCACTTGACTGGACGATTCTTCATTGTCAGGCAGTCTATTTTTGGCCTTATCTAATATTTTGATCATTAAGAAATAGAAAGGTTCAACGAAAAATGAGAAGTGAACTATTTTTTAAAAAAATGTCCCTATGATGTTGTGTGCGTCGCAGCAGTTTTTAAAAATTCATTCATGGGATGAGGGCGACGCTGCCTAGGCAGGCATTTATTGTCCATCCGGAATTTTTCTTGAGAAGGTGGTGGTGAGCTGCCTTCTTGAACCGCTTCAGTCCATGTTGTGTAGGTGCTGTCAGGGAGGGAGTTCCAGGATTTTGACCCAGCGACAGTGAAGGAACAGGGATATATTTCCAGGTCAGGATAGTGTGGGGCTTGGAGGAGAACTTGCAGGTGGTGGTGTTCCCAGGCATCTGCTGCCCTTGTCCTTCTAGATGGTAGTGGCCATGGGTTTGGAAGGTGCTGTCTAAAGAGCCCTGAAAATTAATCTTTAACTCCTAGCGACTGGAGGGCAATTCTGGAGGGTTGGCAGCACTGGCCAGGTGGGTTAAAATTGCCCCTAAAGATCGAGGTACAAGGTGGGCCCTTATTTCCGCCCCCAACCCCAAGGAACTGAACCTCAGTAAGGAGCCAAGCACCCATTGGGACAGCAAGGAAATAAGTAAATACATTTAATTAAAGGAGAAAAAAAAGTTTCCAGAATGTTCTATAAGCCTCTAAGAATAAATGTTAATCTTTTTCTTCTCCCCACTGCCATTAATTAAAAATAAAATCAAGTTTCTCATTAATTTATAGATTTATTTGGCATTTTTTGACACTTGTCCTCAGTTCCACAACCTTTCCTGCTCCGTGTTCTGATATTTCGGCGGAGCACCGTTTTCTAAACGAGGCCAAGCTGATCCTGGACAGTAACCACGCTGCTCATTAAACTAAAAAAATGCTAATTCTTTTTAGTGTGCGTCTGTGTCTGTGGCATCATTAACTTAGCACAGCAAGGAGCTGAGAAAATTAATTTGCAGCTCTGACTGGGGAGAGCTAATGAGAAGACATCCAGCCTGACGTGACTTCTGTCAGCACACAGAAGGCAAAGAAGGCAGCTTCTCGGAGTTAATGGGACTCAGTGGGCTGGCGAAGGTTTGCGGAACGCAATATTCTGCTAACAAGCAGCAGCTCCTGTTTACGGACGCACAAGGATGAGTTTTTAATATTCGCCAGCACCCACCACCACCACCCCCACCTACCGATTTTAACCCACCCCGTCCCGTCAAAAGCAGACAGGTGGGCGGTTAAAATAACAGTGGTGACTGACTCCCCCTCCGACCCTGTAAGTTGCAATTTAAACACATTCTATTGAGCAGGCAGGCAGGCGGGATACCTCCTGGGAAATGGAAGGATCCTATCTTAAATATGAATTTCACAGCAGAGTCACATTAAGGCAGGCCCTCAGTCCTGATTTATACTACAAAGAACCAAGTGAAACTGCTTCTCACCAACTCTACAGTTGTGGTGTAAATGCAGCATAATTAAAAAATGTAAGTCAAAAGCAGCCGTAGTTAATTCAGTGGATTAAGATACCTGAGGCCACTGAAGCAGGCATTATAAATGAATTGAGCAGCAATTAAATGCATTCTTGCAGGGCAAAAGGGTTAAGGAGATATGGTAAATAGTGGACAGGATTAGGCCATTCAGCCCCTTGAGCCTGTGCTGCCATTCAAGGCAAATGTGGCTGATCTGTATCCGAGCCTCATCCACCTGTCTTTGCCCAATATCCTTGGCTGGCAAAAAAATTATTGAATTCAGGTTTAACATTGTCAATAGAGCTAGTGTCTACAGTTTCCAGTGGAAGAGAGTTCCACGTTTCTACCACCATTGGCATCAGGAATTGTTTCCTGGCTTCCCTCCTGAATGGCCTGGCTTTGTTATTAAGGTTCGGGTCCCTTGTACTAGGCACTTCCCACCAGTGGAAAGCAATTCTCTCTATTTTTCAAAATCCTAAAAAGCTCACAAGACAGCAAGGTAAGACATTTAAATGAGGAAAAGGCAAATCCATGCGATGATGTGAGGAGATTGTTCTTAATACAAAGCTTGATTGACACATGAAATTGACTTTGGTTAAGGTAGTGGAGACAAACTGCCTGAAATAATGGAACACCTGGATGCTACGACTAAATATTCTTCCGCGTTAGATATCGACATAGCCTTCTTTATCTGGATCTACCTTTTGGGCAGCAAGTTGGGAAGATCAGAAAGGACAGGTTGGCAGAGACTAAATCCATCTGTTCACAAAACTCCTTCTGTCTTTAATCAATTCTTCTGTTTGTGAAACAGAACTCGGCGTTCAGTAAAAGATGGAAACTTTCAACTCTCCACTACCAAAAAAAGAGAGAAAAGAACATAACTGATCTTCTGTCATGAAACATCTGTTGCAATGATTTCTGTGTGCCTCCAGAGATTGTGATGAAGTAGAACGAGAGTGATTCACAGAATCAAAAAACCTTTCTCGGCCCTCGCTACGCACAGAACAGCTAAAAATAACACTCGGAATGTGTGCAACTGCCTTAAATATTCTAATTTGGAAAACATGTCAAAATATCTTGCTGTGTAGCTGCCCGTTTGAATGGTTCTGAACTCAATCTCCCATTCAGATGCCTTTTTTCTTCTCAATAATTGCATATTTTCTTTTAACACACAAGAATGCAAATACATGGAAAACATGAGAGATACCAACAATGGGGCCAACCTACAGGTCGGTGGCACAGTAAAACCCAGAGGTATCCAAAACTACTGAGAATTAAGGAGGGATGTCGGAAAGAATATTTTCACCCAAAGGGTAGCAAAGTAGGCAGAATAAAAACAAAGAAAGCAAAGTGGAAAGATTTGCATTTGTATAGTCTGCTTCATGACCTCGGGATATCCCAAAGCAATTTATAGCAAACTAAGTACGTTTGAAATATTGTTACTGTTGTAATGTCAGTAACCAATTTACACACAGCAAGGCCCAACAGCAATGGAGTGACAAATGACCAGGTAATGTGCTCTAGCAATGTTGGGATAATTATTGACCTAAATCCTTGAACAGAATTTAAGTTTAATGTCTCATCAAAGGACAGCACCTCTGACAGTGCAGCACTCCCTCAGTTCTGTACTGACAGTGTCAGCAACTGGGACACTGTTTTAGCCACAAGCATAATTTTAATAGAAAACATCTTTTGCACAATATAGGTAATTGTAGTTCACATGTGGATATTTACTTAATAAATATCCCACATCATTCAGATAAGCAGCCATAATGATCAAAAAACACTCACATACTTTGTTTCCCATCTTGTACTTTACCACACAAAAAATGTTCAAGTTCAGGTGCTTTACAGTCAATTGTCATTTGAAGTGTAGTCTCTGTTGTAGTGTAGGAAATGTGGCAGCCAATTTATGCACAGCAAGCTCCCATAAACAGCAATGTGACAATGACCAGATAATCTGCTTTGTTTTAAAAGTGTTGTTTTTTGAAGAATAAATATTATCCAAATAATCAGGGATAATTCCCCTGCTCTTCTGCAAAATAGGGATATGGGGTCTTTGATGTCCACCTGAGAGAATAGGTGATAGTGTCCATTAATCATTTTCTTTAATTTATTGATCTGAAATGCAATTGGCCACATCTTAGATTCTAAGTTAACCATATGTAACTAGTGGTTAACACAGAATTTTACAGCACAGAAACAGGCCATTCAGCCCAACAGGTCTCTGTCATTGTACATGCTCCAAACGAGCCTCCTCCCACCTTATCTCTTCTTGCCCTAACAACATATTGTATTGGGTAACACAACAACAACTTGCATTTAGTACCTTTAACGCAGTAAAAAATCCCAAGGCACTTCACTGGAATGCGTTAACACCAAGCCAGAAAAGGACAGGTGACCAAAAGTTCACTCAAAGAGGTAGTTTTTAAGGGGGCACCTTAAAAGAGAAGAGAATTCCGGTGCTTAGGGCCTAGGCAGCTGAAGGCACGGTTGACAATGGTAAGGCAAAGGAAATCATGGATGCACAAGAGACCAGAATTGGAGGAACACAGAGATCTCGGAGGGCTGTAGGACTGAAGGAGGTTATAGAGGTAGGGAGCAGGCAAAGCCACAGACTAATTTGTGCGAGATAAAAAGGAAAAGATGAGAGGGAGGCACATTTCACATTGAAAGTACTTTATCCTGTGAAGACCTTTTGCACATCACTTAGTGAGGCTCCACTCCTGGTGCAGGGCCCTCGTATCAATGAGCGCAGTGACAGTTGAGGTGCTACAGGCCAGAAAGTGTCCATGCTGTGAGTTCAGCTTGTAAGTCAACGCACAGTAATATGGTCTTGCTATGGACAGGCATTTCGAATAAGGTCTCAGTAGGAGTAGAGTTACATAAATGTCTTCATTGACATTAGGGCCTTCTCACTTGTTGCTCAAATGCATCAGTGGCAAGGCTCACACTGTGACATTTACCTGTACATCAGAACTCCAAGCTGTGCTTCTCTGAGACACAACAGGCCATTTCCTCTTGGGCAGTATTTTACTATTTATACAATTCTACTTTACTCGACAGAAAGAGACAGTAAAGCATTAAGCATTCATGCAGAGCGAGAACCATGAAGATTTATTCAAGCTAAACGCAACCTGTTCATACTTTCATTTGTCTCAAGTTCGCTCATTGTATTTTCCTTACAAGAGGTGGATAAAATCACTCTTTGAAAGAAACTCACATTTGTATCGCACCTTTTCCAGTCTCTCAGGAACATCTCAAAATACCATAATTCATTGTATGTGCAGCAAAGTACAGTGAATGTTACCTAACTAACCTAACACCCATTTTGCACATAGTACGATCCTACAAATAGCAATAAGATCATAGGGTACAGAGAGCGAAACCATTTCCTCTTTTGTGGGAAGTCCAGAATAAGGGGACATAACCTTAAAACTACAGTGAGGCCATTCAAGGATGATGTCAGGGAACATTCTTCACATAAAAGGGGAGGGGAAATCTGGAACTCTCTCTCCCAAAAAGTTGTTGAGGCCAGAGTCGATTGAACATTACAAAATTGAGACTGACTGATACTCTTGTCTAACAAAAATCTAAGGGTTATGAAACCAAGGGAGATAGCTGGAGTTAAGATATAGGTCAGCCATGATCTAATTAAATGGCCTCTTCATCTTCCTATGCTATGTTCCTATATTAATCTACTTGCAGTGGTGATGGTTGAACAACATTGACTGGGAAACTGAGAACTCCCCATACACATTCTTTGAATAAGTACCATGGGAGCATTCCCATGTACCTGAAGTACCAGGTCAAAGAGTCAGGACCTCAAATTAATGTCTCACCCAAAAAAAAAAGCACTGCCAGCCACTCCCTGTGCTGCACTGAAATGTCAACCTTATGATGCATTGAAGTTCTCTAGTAGGACTGCAACTCAAACCTTTTGCCTTAGGCTCAACCTTTTGGCTTCTTCCTTTCTCCTTGGCCCCAGCCCCTTCTCTCTTCTGTCACAATCTTTCTAATCTCTTTCCCACCACCCAGTGATGCCTTGCCAAATTTTTGCATTTGTTTCAAATGTTGGGGTAGCACTCAAGTAGTGGTACCTGATTATTGGAGATGGAGGGGAGGAAGCAGTTGTTGAAAGTAAATGGGGATCTCAAGAGAGGTATTGGTCTGAAGGACAGCCCTATTCAATGGGTAAACCTCATCCTAGTCAGCCTTATGTTGCCTTAGATCCCAGAAATGTTTCTCAGCTGTAGTTTTGGAATTCTCAGTAGTTCTTTTTAATCATTTGCTTACATTACAGAACTACATTGTTTGGAGTTTGAATGGAGACCAATCACAAAGTGAACAGGCAACAGTGTAGAGAGAGTGAAAATAGTATCTCCATGATGGGAATTTGGGAGATTTACAACAGATTGAAAAAGAACAGAGTAGTTCAATTGAAAGTTAAATAAATAAGAACATAGATATAACATTAACTGGACAAATATTTATCGTAAGAATGGCAGAACAGGAACAGACAGTAACATACGGTTCCTACAGGAAGTGGAAGTTTCAATTGGCAGGGGGGCAGTGGGGGTAAGAGATTTCGAGAGAAAGGGTTTCGAAGTGTAGTCACCCCTCGCTGGGAAGTAGCGAACTGGTTTGGTAGAGGGACGAATGGTGACTGTAGGCAGGTCCGAGGTAGGGAGGAGTGACAGGCTTAAGCAGGAATATTATCCTCCCCAACAACTTACAAGCATTGGTTTCTTCAGGGTGGACCATGAAATGGATCACAATGGCACCAAAAACCATGAGATGGCTTGGGGAAGGAGGGGTGACAGAGATTAGCAATTCAATTCACAATGCAGTCACAACAGGGGACTCAAGAATTAGAGCGATGGACCCTGTCTTTTCCAGTCTCGATAGAGGATCATGATGTTCGTATGCTTCGCTGTTTCTCAAATGCTAGGATCAGTGAGAGACCAGGGAAAGGCTAGGAAAGATCATAAAACAGGAAGGAGGACAGCCAATCATCACGGTCTACATGGGAACCAACCATATAAGGAAGGGAAATCCTGAGGGATTTAGGAAATTAGGAAACAGGTTCAGGAACAGGTCATCCAATCTCTGGCCACCCAACTACAAGAATAGAGAATACAGGAACAGTAGGCTGATTACACCCTCACATTTGTACTGCCATTCAGTTACATCATGGCTGATCTCGATCTCAATTTCTATTACCCTTGATACCTCACCCAATAAAAACACACTGATCTCAATTTCGTAATTTTCAATCAACTCCAGCATCTGCAGTCTTTTGGAGGAGAGACTTCCAGATTTCCACAACTTTTGTGCTTCTTGATATCAGCCCTGAATGGTCCAGCTCTAATTTTAACAGAATGGCACTGTTCTCCACCCCCCGACCAGAAGCTCTTTCTCTACCCTATCAAATTCCATAATTATTTTAAACACTTAAATTATATCTCCTTTAACCTTTTTTACTCAAGAAAATACAAGGTTTGTCTATGCAACCTGCCTGCATAATTTAACCATTTTAGCCCAGTATAACTCTAATCAATCTGTGCCTACGCTTTCTAAGGCCAACGTATCCCTCACGAGGTGCAGTGCCCAGAACTGATTGCAGCATTCCAGGTGTGTTCTAATGCAGCATAATTTACACCCATTTTAATCCTATCTCTTTAAGATGAAGACTAATTTTAATTATTTTGTGTACCTGTCCACCAGCTTTGAGAGATTTATGTAGATGGACAGCTAAATTCCTCTTCTCACCGTTTAGAAAATACTCTGAACTATATTTCTTCAGTCCAAATTAGATCACCTCGCAGTTCTGCACATGAAGCTCTATCTGCCAGAGTTTTGTCCGCTCACTTAGTCTATCAAAGTCCCATTGAAACTTTCTGCTGCCATCTGCAGTACTTATTGTGTCAACTAACTAAGTGTCACCAACAAACTTGGATATAGAGCTCCCGATTCCAAATATAGTAAAAAGCAAAGGCCCCAGTACAGATCCCCTGGGGGAGCAGCACTAGTCAGAGCCTGCCAACTGGAGTACTTACACATTACCCCTGCTCTCCACCTTCTACCTCCTAACCAATTCCTTACCCACGTCAATAGGTTGCTTCCTATTCCATGCGCTCTCATTTTTGTGGATAGATTAGGGAACTCAATGAGTGGCAAAAGGAAGGAGCTTTTCATGTTTTTGGGACATTGACACCAGTTCTGGGTAATAGAGACTTACCCATTAAAAAATGGGCTGCATCTGAATAGGAAAGGAGTGACTGAACCTCCACCAAAATGGGTAAACAGAAATGAACAGTAATTTAAATTAAGAAGGAAAAAATAAAGGTGACCAGAAAGAGAAAGTAGACAAAGTCAAAATAGATGAGGTAAATAGACAAGGAACTTATTAAAAAGGGACAGCATGCTGAAAAAATAGAAGGAATAATGGAGAAAAATCAATTGACCAGTAAAAAGCAGGAACAATCAAGATAGAAGAACAATGTATTGGATTGGATATAAAACTATCATGGGGAACAAGGAAGCTTTAATTAACAAGCAGAGAAAAAAGTGCAAATATTGCAATTCTGAGTGTAAGAGAAATAAACTGGAGAAATTAGAAGCAATTATGTCAAAGAGATATATAAATTTAACAAGCTAGAAGAAACACGACTGCAAACTGGGCAGGAATGCAAAATAAACATGTCGGGTTGTAATATTTTTAGGAGAGGTAGAATAGATAAGATGGAAGAGTGGCAATATTAGCAAAGGACAAAATCCATGCTGTAGAGAGGGATGAGGTAGAGAAGAGACATGTTGACATAGAGTCAATATGGCTAGGGACAGGGATAAAAAAGGATTGTTACACTCACATGTTTCATTACAGATTGTTGAACTGTGGAAGGGAAATGGAATAAGGAATCCATAGGCTGATTGTGGAGGTATTTTATTTGAGAGCACTCCTGTGAAGTGACATTTTAATATGTTAAAGGCACTATATAAATGCAAATTGTTGTGAAGACATAAAAAAGTACTGCCCTTGGGAAATTTGAATTATTCACATTGTTTGGGGCAAGGAGGGGTTCAACAGTAAAAGGGGAATTGAATTCCTAAAATGAATGTAGGACTCCTTCCACAAGCAGTGTGTTTGTATAAGGGGAGGGAAATTGTTAATGGAATGTTAAATATGGGTGGACACCTTTGGAGTGGTGGCTACAATATGATAGGGTTTAAGGTCCAATAGAAAGGGACAAAGTCAATACAAAACAGGGGCACCAGGTTAGAATTGGCAGATTTTAAAGGGAGTGAAATAACTGAGGTGAGGTTGGAAAATAAATTGATCAACAATGTATTATCTTTACAAAAGGAGATTGGAAAGTTGCAGAATAAATTTCTACCATTAAAAAAGAGACTGCTTCGAGTTTTCAAATACTGCCAATGAATAAATAGAGGTTAGATACAAAGCGGATCTGTGTGATGCAGAGTGAAATATATGGAAATATTTTTTTAAAAAGGAAAAAATACTTACATTTTAAAGCACCTTCCAGGAGCTCAAGACTCCCAAAGCACATTACAGTCAATGAGAGAGAATGAGCACAAGGCAGAAAGACTAACACGCAAGTCAGAGAGAGAAAGCACACGAGGCAGAGAGAAAAAGAGTGCACAAAGTAGAGAGAGAGAGAGGGTAAGGCACAGGGTGAGAATATAAGGCAGAGAGAGAGAGCTCGAGGCAGCAAGAGAGAGAGCGTGAGGTAGAGGGAGAGAGTGTGCAAGACAGCGAGAGAAAGAGCATAAAGTATAGAGAGAGAGAGAGAGAGCATGGGCAGAATTTTCTGGATGGTGGGCGGGGCGGAGTGGGCGGGCGTGGACCCGATCGCCGCTCGCGGTCCGGTCCACACCGCCATTTTACGCAGGCGGGCCAATTAAGGCCTGCCCAGCGTACTTCACGACTCCCGTGCATAGCGGGAGTGGGTGGGCAGAGGCGCGCACGCTCAGCCCGCCGGGTCCAATGGCAACCCAGTGGCCTGTATAAAGGAAGGCCTGGCAGCCGTGGAAAGCCTGCTCACAATGGCTGGGCGAAGGGCTCTGCCGAGGGGCAATGGAGGTTATGCAAGTCGGGGGGTAGGTCATGGGGGCAGGCCAGGCCGGAGGGTAGGTCATGGGGGCCAGTGTACCCCTTGTTTTTCCGATGAGTGCCTTGCTGCCTTCCTCGAGGAGGTGGCAGCACGGCGGGAGGTGCTGGTTCCTCAGGATGGGAGGAGGAGGCCCCCCCACATGACGAAATGTGCCTGGGAGGAGGTGGCGGAGGTGGTGAGCTCCCGCAATGTGGTGCGACGCACCTGGATCCAGTGTCACAAGTGCTTCAACGATTTGTTGCTCTCAGGAAGGGTCAGGACAATGTTGGCATTGGTCACTTAACCCGCAGGTCGGCTTTCCCACCTGCTGCCTGCCCCCCGCACCCTCAAAGTCTGAGTGTGGTGACTGTGTTGAATCATTGACGGCCTGTGTCCTTCGCTGGGTGGGCCAGAAGATATTTTTTTTTTTTGTAAAAATATACTTTATTCATAAAAAATCTTCAATCACATTCAAATTCAAAACCATTTCAAAAACAACATTACAAGGGTACAATCCAGGTTAAACTTTTACAAAATGTATCACCAGGTGCATCAGTACAAACAATATTACAATCATTTACAGCCTTTCATTTTGATCTGTACAGCCCGAGGGGCTCTAAACAGTTCCCAGTCTCTCGGTGCGCTGTGGTAGAAAGGTCTTAGACAGCGACCCTTCCCCATTGCGCCTTTGCGGCAGCTGCCCCAAGCTTTAGTGCGTCCCTCAGCACGTAGTCCTGGACTTTGGATTGTGCCAGTCCGCAACAATCGGTCGGGGACAACTCTTTGTGCTGGAAGACCAACAAGTTTCGGGCAGACCAAAGCGCGTCTTTCACCGAGTTGATGATCCTCCAGCTGCAGTCGATGTTTGTCTCGGTGTGTGTCCCTGGGAACAGCCCGTAGAGCACAGAGTCCTGTGTCACAGAACTGCTCGGGATGAACCTCGACAGCAACCACTGCATCTCTCTCCAGACTTTCTTTGCAAAGGCACAATCCACAAGGAGGTGAACAACGGTCTCGTCCCCACCACAGCCACCTCGAGGGCAACGTGCAGAGGGGGTGAGACTCCTGGCGTGTAGGAAGGATCTGACGGGGAGGGCCTTTCTCACCACCAGCCAAGCTACGTCTTGGTGCTTGTTGGAAAGTTCTGGCGATGAGGCATTCTGCCAAATGACTTTGACAGTCTGCTCGGGGAACCATCCCACAGGGTCCACCCTCTCCTTTTCCCTCAGGGCCTCTAGGACGTTACGTGCTGACCACTGCCTGATGGACTTGTGGTCAAAGGTGTTTTTCTGCATAAATTTTTCCACCAGGGACAGGTGGTACGGCACGGTCCAACTACTTGGAACGTTCCGCGGCAGCGTGGCCAGACCCATCCTTCGCAACACCGGGGACAGGTAGAACCTCAGCACGTAGTGACACTTGGTGTTTGCGTACTGAGGGTCTACGCACCGCTTGATGCAGCCACACACAAAGGTGGCCATCAGTATGAGGGCGATGTTGGGCACGTTTTTTCCCCCTTTATCTAGAGGCTTGTACATCGCGTCCCTGCAGACACGATCCATTTTCGACCTCCAGATAAAGCGGAAGATGGCTCGAGTGATCGCCGTCGCGCAGGAGTGTGGAATGGGCCAGACCTGCGCCACGTACAGCAACAGCGAGAGTACCTCACACCTGATGACCAGGTTCTTACCCGCAATGGAGAGGGAGCGTCGCTCCCACATGCCCAGTTTCCTTTTCACCATAGCCACTCGCTCCTTCCAGTTTCTAACGCATGCCCCGGTCCCTCCGAACCATATCCCCAGCACCTTCAGGCCGTCAGCCCTGACAGTGAAGGGGACAAAGGATCGGTCAGCCCAGTTCCCAAAGAACATGGCCTCGCTCTTCCCACGATTTACCTTGGCTCCCGAGGCCAGTTCGAACTGGTCGCAGACGTGCATCAGTCTGCGCACCGACAGCGGATCCGAGCAGAAAACGGCGACGTCGTCCATGTACAGGGAGGCTTTTACCTGAGTGCCTCCACTGCCTGGGATCGTCACTCCTCTTATGCCCGGATCCTTCCTGATGGACTCGGCAAAGGGTTCTATGCAGCACACGAAAAGGACAGGCGAGAGAGGACAGCCCTGCCTGACTCCAGATTTAATCGGAAAGCTATCTGTTTCCCACCCATTGATTGAGACTGCGCTACTGATGTTAGTGTAGAGCAGTTGGATCCAATTTCGAATTCCCTCCCCAAAGCCCATTTTGGAGAGCACATCCCCCATGTAGGTGTGCGATATTCTGTCAAAGGCCTTCTCCTGATCCAAGCTGATGAGGCAGGTATCCACACCCCTGTCCTGTACATAGGCAATCGTATCCCTGAGCAGCGCCAGGCTGTCAGAGATCTTCCTGCCTGGCACAGAGCAGGTCTGGTCAGGGTGAATCACCAATTCCAGAGCGGATTTGACCCGGTTGGCGATGACCTTGGACAGAATCTTATAGTCCACATTCAACAGTGAAATGGGTCGCCAATTTCTAATTTCCTCCCTTTCCCCCTTGTGCTTGTAGATGAGGGTGATGATGCCTTTCCTCATGGATTCTGACATGCTGCCGGCCAGGAGCATACTCTCGTACACTTCTAGCAGGTCTGGGCCGATCAAGTCCCACAGAGCCGAATACAACTCCGCCGGCAGGCCGTCGCTTCCGGGGGTTTTACTCTTCTCGAAGGACTCGAGGGCCTTAGTCAGTTCGTCAGGAGTTAGCGGTTTGTCTAGGCTCTCCCGCGTACTGTGGTCTAAGACCTCCGTGATAGAGCACAGGAAGGACTGGGATGCCGTGCTGTCCGTGGGCTTCACGTCATACAGTCCGGCATAAAAGGATTTGCTGATCCTCAGAATGTCGGACCGTGATGACTTTACTGAGCCGTCTTCTTCCTTCAGGCTGCTGATCACAGAGCGCTCTCTGTGTACCTTTTGGAAGAAGAAACGTGAGCACGTCTCATCCTGCTCCACGGAGCGGACTCTGGAACGGAAGATGATCTTGGAGGCCTCCGAGGCAAAGTGCGAGGCTTGCTGGCCCTTCACCTCTTGGAGCTCCTCCTTGACATCGACCCCCATCGACTGCAGCCGGAGCAGATTCTGCATCTTTTCCTGGAGTCGGGACATTTCCCTCTGTTCCTTTCTAGCTTTCTGGGTGCCTTTGCGGATGAAAAACCTCTTGATGCTTCCCTTGATCACTTCCCACCAGTGTGTCAGGGACTCAAAGAGGGGTTTCACGGTTCTCCAACCTTTGTAATCCCTCTTGAGCTCCTCAATGTTCTCTGGGGTCAGCAGTTGCACATTTAGCTTCCATGCCCCCCTGCCCACCCTCAGGTCTTCCTCCAAGTGGCAGTCCGCCAGTAGGAGGCAGTGGTCAGAGAAGAACACCGGCTTGTCCTCGGTGGATCTGACTGTGAATGCACGGGACACAAACAGGAAGTCTATCCTGGAACGAATGGACCCGTCTGGCCGCGACCAGGTGTATCTACGCTGCGCTCCGTCTGCAGGGTTGCTGAAGACGTCGTGCAGCTTGGCATCCTTAACTGTTTCCATCAGGGATCTGGACGTAGCGTCCAATCTGCTTCCGGCCCTGCCGGATCGTCCAGCCGCATCGATGATGCAGTTGAAGTCCCCGCCCAGAATGACCGGCCTGGAGGTCGCCAGCAGCAGTGGGAGCTGCTGAAAAACCTCCAGCCGCTCAGCCCCTTGTGCCGGGCCATACACGTTAATTAACCGGAGTGGAGCGTTCTTGTACATTACGTCTGCTACGAGGAGTCGCCCGCCCACCACCTCCTTGACCTCGGAGACGGTGAAGTTGCCTCCCCGCAGCAGAATACCCAGGCCGGAGGAACGAGAGTCGTTTCCGCCCGACCAGATCGATGGCCCGTGGGACCACCATCGTGACCATTGCCTGTAGGAGCTGAGGTGCGGTATCGCACACTCCTGCAGAAACAACAGGTCAGCTTTGACCTTGGCTAGGTAGTCCAAGGTCGCAACACATCGCGTAGTAGATTTAATGCTACGCACATTTATGGATACAATCTTTAAACCCATTTTAAAGCATTTATTCTCCTACCAAACCCACTGTCTCTGAGAGTCCCAGACCTTTAGTCTGCTCCTTCATACCCGTAGTGAGCTCAAATTCCTTCACTTTGGATGGGCTGAGGTAGATCTCCTTGGCCGTGTTCTGCTCCAGTGGCATCTGGAGGTTCACGTAGAGAGCGGGTTTTGAGATGTCCTTTGCTGGAGAAGCTTCTCCAAAACTCACCCCCTCTGGGGTGTTGCTGTTCCCGGCTTCCTGGAGCTGGGGTGCGATGATTGCCTCACTGCTCCCAGATTCCAGGGGCTGTGGTGCACTGGCCTCCTCAGGTTGCAGGCAAAGTTGGGGTGCGCTGGTCTCCTTGTTGTCTCCAATTTTCTGGAGCTCGGGTGTCTCGTCCTCCAACGCCCTGGAGCTTTGCCGCCTCTTCTGTCGGTGCCGCTCTGGCACTTCATCATCCGAAGAGCTGCTGCCCTTGTCATCCGTGTCGGATGGGAGACGCCTCTTGCCGCTTCTCTGGGAAACGCCTTTGCTTCTTCTTCGCTCCCTCTTACTTTTCTTGTTCTTCACCGTCCGCCACTCCCCCTGCTGCTTTTCCACTGCTGCCTCCTCCTCCATTGATTCGCTGTCCTGAGGACTGGGAGGTTCAGGGGGTAGTGCTGTTGATTGGCTCTCTGTTGCCTCAATCTCTTTCTCCACCTTGTCTCTCTCTGTGTCCTCCTTTGTCCCGTTGAGCTCCCTGGGGGCCTTGGTGGTTGGAGTGACACGGAACCTTTCTTCTGCTTCCCCCTGGTCGGCTTTGGCTGCCTGTGCGTAAGTACGGCAGCGTTTGGGGCAGGTCCTGTAGAGGTGACTTGCCTCGCCACACAGGTTGCAGCACTTGGCCTGTTTGCAGTCTTTTGTCTGGTGCCCTTCCTGTTTGCAGATCTTGCAGAGGGAGGCGCTGCAGTTGGCCGCCACATGACCAGCCTTGCCGCATGAGCGACAATGCTTGGGTTGCCCAGCGTAGACCAGGTAGCCACGGTTTCCCCCGATAGCGAAACTGGAGGGAGGGTGGAAAATGGCTCCCTTACCATCGGTCTTTAGCGTGACCTTAAACAGGCGTTTGCCTGTCCAGATCCCCAAGTCGTCTCGAATCTCGGTGCCGCTCCCCACCTTATCGAAGTACCTGGTGAGGAAGGTGACCACGTCGGCGACAGGGACGAAGGGGTTGTACACATGCACCATCACCTCACGTTCCCGTTGCAACGGCAGAGAGAAGTGCGGCTCCGCCGTCAGGATCTTCATCTCCGGCAGGTCTCTCTTCTCCTCGAACACCCTCAGGAGCCGGACGCAGTCTGCCACCCGCTTGAACGTGACGTCAAAATAACCGCCTTTGCGGGAGTCGTGCAGGGTGAAGATCTCCGTAGCTTGGAAGCCGCACGCCTTCAACAGGATCCTCCTGGTGAAGAAGCCCCGATCCATAGGTGATCCTCCTTCGCTGTGGTTCACCGTGACTCGGACGGTGATAGGTAACCCACGGTATAGATTTGGATTGCGATTGGTTATCGCCCTTCCATCCCGACCTTGCCATGGCAGGACCATGGTGTCGCCCCTGCAACACTTGATCTTAGCCAAAAGGCCGAGAAGCGATCATGGGCCAGAAGATATTGCCCATGCCGAGGTCACCCTGAGAGGGTGTTGAAGAGATGGGTTCTGCACCCGCAGCATGTGGTGCACTGAGACCCACATTACTGTTTTGGGGGCAACCTGGAGGAGCTGCACCTGGGCGCAGTGCTGGAACTCCAGGACATGTCCAAGTCAGGGTGATGACAGGCTGGGAGGGGAGCTTCAAGATGGCATGACAACAAACCACCTCCTGCGCTCCATGTGCTTGCGCCTCCTTGCTATGGAAGGATACAGAGTGTGGTGCCGAATGTGATGTAGGCAGCATGTGGCCGAGGGGGGTGCGTGGGTGGGGAACAGGCCTAGCATCTTTGTGTGAGTATTCAGCAGGTGAGGAGGCACTGGAGCCCTGCAATGTCCCACTCTGGTTGGGGTGGGACATGCGCGAAGAGAGTCCAGGTACAAATTACACAAATCAATGCTCTTCTCTCATTTTCAGGAGAAGAATGCTCATAACATGGCAGAGCGTGTGAGGACTGGCGGCGGCCAGGCACAGATCGCCATTCTCAACTGGTTTGAGCAGGAGGCCCTGGATTTGGAGAGACGCCATGCGCCCAGGTCCACCAGTGTCGGTGAGGCTGGGGTGCCACAGCCAGGTATGTTGCCCAATAGTGAGGTCAGCATTGTTCTCCCAACAGCCATAGCAGTGCTGAATGTTAAGTGGTTTAATTTTTCAACATGGCTTGACCATTGCTTATGGAAGGATGAGCGCATAATGATCCAGGGGACAGGGATGCACAATGACATTGTCTCCATGTTAACTGATCAAATGTCCTTGTTCTTCCTTTCAGCATCAGCGGAGCAGGGCTGGGAGGAGGAGCAGCAGACGCCCCCTCTCACACCTGAGGGCCCTGAAGTCTCACCAGCGTCACACCATCTCTGCCAGGCAGGCACCAGCGCAGATGTTAGCTCCTCGGTAGGAATTAGAACATCAGCTAGTGTCCCAGGGCACAGTGGTGAGGGCACTTCACAATCGCTGGAGGAGCTGGCAGAGACAGAGAGTGCCCATGGCGCCAGCAGTCGGAGGACGGCAGTGGATCAGGCACAAGCTCAGTCGGTGTCTGATGATGTGCCTCTGTCGTTGTCCTCGACGCAGCAGGGGCATGAAATGCGGCCGGGTGTGCGGGAGCATCTGGGGGAGATACATGAGGCTATGCTTGGCTTGGTCTCCGTGGTGGAGGAGTCTACGCGGATGATCACCGAAGCAATGAGCCACATGTCCGAGCGCCAAGCGTCCTCCATGGAGAAAGTGGCGACTCTCGTGGGAGCCTCCTCCAGGAGACCCATCAGAGCTTCCTGGGGGTGCGCTCTGACCAGCAAGCCCTCACATTGGCATTGACCTCAGCTGGTCATTGCTAGTGTGGGAGATGGTCCGGGCACCAAGTTTCCCAGCTCGGTGCCCACCCATCCACAGTGAGCAGGGAGGTCCGAAGCGATCTCACGTCGGCGCAGCAGCTGCCTGGTGTCTCTGTGGGCACCTCTCAGGGCGTTCCGGATGAGGGCGGCAGCTCCTCCGCCCCTCTGCCAGTGACCGCAGCATCCGGTGAGGCTGTAATGACTGGGGAGATGCCAGTTGTGGAACTGGCAAACCCCTCCCAGGCAGGGCCAGCACAGGCTCCACGGGCCAGAGGACGACCGCCAAGGTCATCGAGGCCAACAGGATAGCAGAGTCAGCAGGCTGTCTCAGATACCACTCCCAGCGAGGGGTCAGCACCAAGACGTAGCACCCGAAAACGTAAACATTAGGCACCTTAGGCACACCATGGGTTTATCACTGGTGCTTTTGTGTTGGCCGGAGATGAAGTCTTTATAATTTGCTTTGAATTAGAACATCATTGTTATTTGGTTTCATTAAGTTTCTTTGCCTGTGATATTAAATTCAAACATGTGACCATGACTGAGGATGCCTCTTTTCTTCTGCATGTGTATGGTTTCCAAAAATGTTAGGAGTGCTTTGTGGGACATTCAGCTTTATTAACACGGCCCTTAGTTACAGTTCCTAACCTGGCAGATTTGACACATAGGTATCGAGAATGGAGCCTACAGCCCAGGCTTGTCCTGGAGGTCCATCTGTAGTGTGCTAGCTGAAGGTTTGTTGGATTAAAGCCTCCTGGGTGTCCCTGCCTCCCTGGAGTGTGCCCGTGTCAGCATCTACCCCCTCAGCATTTCCCTGTGTGTGCTCATCCTCGGACTCACTGCTGGACTCATCGTGTGCAGCCGCAGCCACTGCGTCTACATCTTCATCGTCCACTGCGTCCCCCCTTTCCAGCGCAACACTGTGGAGAACGCAGCACGCAACCACTATCACCGAGGCATGATCTGGGGAGCATTGGAGTGCGCCCCCTGAGTGGTCCAGGCATCGGAAGCGCATCTTGAGAAGGCCAATGGCTCTCTCCACCACAGCCCTTATGGAGGTGTGGCTCCTATTGTACCGCCGCTCAGCTTCTGTTCTTGGATGGCGGAAGGTGACATGAGCCATCTTCTGAGGGGATAGCCCTTGTCACCCAGCAGCCATCCATCCAGCTGGGCTGGAGCAGTGAAGAGCCCCGGCACCTGGGAATGTCTGAGGTTGTAGGCGTTGTGGGAGCTGCCTGGGTACCTTGCACAAACTTGTAGAATCTGCATCCTGTGATCACACACTATCTGCACGTTCATGGAGTGGAAGCCCTTCCTGTTGACCAAGGCACCGGGCTCACCTGCTGGCGCCTTGATGGCCACACGTGTGCAGTCTATAGCACCCTGGACGCGGGGAAAGCCAGCAATGGCCGCGAAGCTTCTGGCTCGCTGTGTCTGGCTTGCCTGGTCCCAATGGAAACGGATGAAGATCAATGCACGCCTGAACAGAGCGTCTGTAACCTGCTTGACACAAGCAAGATTGGGAGACACCACAAAAATCACCCACCAACCTCTGGAAGGAGCCAGTGGCATAGAAGTTGAGGGCAGCTGTGACCTTTAGAGCCACTGGCATGGGGTGTCCACCCACACAGTTAGGGGAGATCTCAGGCCCAATCATCTGACAGATATAGTTGACTGTCTCCCTTGACAGTCGGAGTCTCCTTCGGCACTGCACCTCAGACATATTGAGGTAGCTGCTTCACCGCCTGTATACCCTGGCAGCAGGATAGTGGCATCTTCTGCGGCCCCTTCCACCTTGGACTGCCTCTTGGCCCTGCGCCCCTTGTGCCTGCGCCTGTCCTAACAAAGGTGGCTCCCCTGAAGGCTGAATGTGCACTTCTGGCCTCCTCCCCCTTCTAGCCCTCCCTTCCTCCTCAGAGGAGGTGGCTCCAGTGGAGAGTTCAGCTCCCATTCCCAGGCTAGGGGAAGGCTTCCAGAAACCTGCAGGCCCAAAAAAGATTCCTCACTGCAGAGTGCTGACCTGAAGGTTAAGAGTCCAGACAAAGCAGCTGGTAAGTGTTTTGAAGTATTGCAGATCACACAGGCAAGTTTCAAAAGCTTTGAAAAATCAATGAGAGAGCACACGCGCGACCCCAGTGACCCCTCTTATCTTGCCCGTGGATGAGGTTTATAGGAACGTGTCCTACTCGCCTGCCTGTTGCGCCCGTGCACTGACCCGAAGATTGTACGGGCGCCAAAAAGTCGGCGTCGATCGGTGAGTCAAGAGCATTAAGTGGCCCGTTAATTAATGGCTGGCGCGCAGTGGATATCATTGTGCACCTGCCCAACGAAATATTGCGATGGCGCGCGGTGACGTCAGGATGCTCACCCGACGTCACCATGCGTCATTTTACGCGCGGACATGCGAGGCCTTCCCCTTCACACCAACGGGAAAATCCTGCCCCATAAGGTACAGAGAGCATGAGGCAGAGAGAGAGCACATGAGGCAGAGAGGGAGCACATGAGGCAGAGAGAGAGGGAGCATGAGGCACAGAAACAGCACATGGGACAGAGCAAGCGAGTATGAGGCAGAGTGAGAGAGAAAGAAATAGACAGCAAGTGATACAGAGAGTAAATTGCAAAATTCCTCCCTCAACCAACAGCAGTAAAGGCAGATTAATAGGTTATTTTCTAATTGCTGTTTATGTAGTTTAGCTCTGCAGCCAACAGCTGCCAAATATGCTTATGTATTGACTTGAATTATCTAGGGTGACACTTCAGTGTCAGATGATACATTAAACAGGAGACCCATTTGCCCTCTTGGATGGATGTAAAATTCCATGACACTATTTCAAAGATGATCTGATCACTTATCCCATTGCTTCACTTTTTCTACAAATTGGCTACATTTCCTACATGGTGACAAACATTTCAAAAGCACTTCATTGATTGAAAATGCTTTGGTATGTCCCAAGGTTGCGAAGGGATATATAAATGCAAGTCTGAAGACCACTGGCCCTTCACACCTTCACTCATGCTAGCTTTCCTACCCAAGCTCTCTGCTCTAATCCTCATCCTTGTATCGCCTCATATGCTTCATTCTCAAATCACTGTCCAATTGACCTTGAAACGATGTTGTAGCCTCTTTACCAAGTCACTTCTGGCATAATGTTCCCTCAGTGCCTACACATGATTCTCCAACAACCATGAATGTGGGGCAGGTTGGGTAGTTGGACCAGCTAGTCTTTTCCTGCCAGTCCATTTTGTTTATCGATGGGACTTCAGTTATGTGAAGAGAATAGAGAAGCTGGGTTTATTCTCCTTATATCATGAAAAGAGTAGAGATTTAATAGAGGTGTTCAAAATCTTGAAGGTTTTTATTGAGTAGCTAGGAGGAATCTATTCCTTTTAGCAAGAGGATCAGTTAACAGAGGATACAGGTGTAAGGTAATATCCAAAAGGGAGGGGAGATGAGGAGTTTGTTTTTCCGCAGTGAGTTGTTGTCATCTGGAATGCACTGCACAAAATGGCCGCATCCCTCCTTACCTGTAACCTTCACCAGCCCTACAAGTCTCCTAAATATCTGTGCTTCTCTAATTCTTGCGCACCTCCAAGTTCCTTCGCTCCACCACTGCTGGCCATGCCTCCAGTTGTCTAGAGCCCAAGCTTTGGAATTCCCTCCCTAAATCACTCGACCTCTCTCTTTCTCCTCCTTTAAGATGTTCCTTAAAATGCATCTCTTTGACTGAGCTTTTGCTCACCTGTACCATGATTTTCTTATGTGGTTCTGTGTCAAACAACACTCTTGTGAACTGCCTTGGGATAATTTACTACCTGGAAATTCCTCTCCAAGCCACCCACCATCCTGACTTGGAACTATATCACCATTCCTTCACTGTCGCTGGGTCAAAGTCTTGGAACTCCCTCCTTAACAGCACTGCGGGTGTACCTACAACCACATGGAGTGCAGCGGTTCAAGAAGGCAGCTCACCATCACCTTCGCAAGGGCAATTAGGAACGGGCAATAAATGCTGGACTAGCCAGCGAAGCCCACATCCCATGAATGAATGTTTAAAAATGAGGGGTCTATATCAAATGTAAATTGTTGTTTTGTTAGGGCCTTATTTCAGATCTTCTCAGATCTGTTCAAGCTTCCAGGTCAAAGCAGTGATGAAAAGCTAAACCAATGAGACCAGCTGGTCTGAATGTGCTGACACCTTTGAAACTAAAAATACAGTCCTATCACTTTCTTCATCAATCAACTACATTTCATGTATGTATCAGTCTATGGACCAGAGGTAATCATGTGCTGGACTGCAGTATAGACTAGCATATGGAACAAATAGATAACAAGCCTCTAAATATGGAAGCAACATCAATTGTCCAACTATGGTGAATTCATCAATATAATAACATTAGGTAAATACAGAAATGATTTAAATCAATATTAAATAAAATAATCAGGAAAGATTTTAATGGGATAGATAGGAAGAAACTTTTTCTGCAGGTAGGTGGGTAACCAGAAATTACAGATTTAAGGTAATTGGCAAAAGAGTCAGAGGAGAAATGTTTTTAATGCAGCAAGTTATTATGATTTGCCTGAAATGATGACAGAAGCAGATTCAGGAGCTTTCGAAAGGAAATTGTATAAATATTTGATGGAGAGAAAACTGTAGAGTCATGGGGAAGTCCAGGTGAGTTGCAGAGCTCCTTCAAAGTGTCAGCACAGGCACAATGCCTGAGTGTCCCCTTTCTGTGCTTTAAGATTTTAACTAGAAGTCCATTTCAGCTGCAGGCCTTGCATTCATAATGTGAACTCTTGGCTCAGGTGCCAATATTTCTTAATTGCAGAATCACAAAATGATGGTTTCAAGCCCCACTGTATGATGCTGACTGATGCCTCAGCGCAGTACTGAGGGGGGTGCAGCATGGTCAGAGGTGCCGTCTTTCAGATGAAGTGTTACCACGAAGCTCATGAAGTCGACCAGATTTGGCAAACTGAAAAGGTTGTATAATATTTTAAGGAGCAGGGAGCTGACCCAATGATCATGGCCAATTTTTGTCCTTCAAACAGCAATTCCAAAAAGAAACAGTGGGTATTCATCTTATTTGCTGTTTGCGCAGATTGGCTGTCATTTTCCAACTTTACCTAGGATATACGGCACAGAAATAGGTATTCAGTCCAACAATGACTGGACTTCAAAATTAATTTATAAGCTGTCAATCATTTCAGGACATCCTGTAGACATATTAAAGTGTCACAGAAATGCAAGTTCTTTCTTAGCAATTTTAGCAAGTGGATCTCCAGACAACACACTGAGTATCTCCAAGGATAGCAGCCCCAGGGAGGTGGAAAGACACAGAGGACAAATTTTAGAAAGTGGTAATCAGGCAGTTAAAGGCACCCTTCCCAATGGCGTGGCAAAATTATGGAGTGGGGGTACACAAGGGTCTAGAATCAGAGGACCAAGAAGTTTTGGAAGTTTTGTGGAATGGGATGAGATTACAGAAGTAGAAAGCGTGGAGAGTGGAGGAGGTTACAGAGGTGGGGAGGGGTGAGGCTCAAGTGGGATTACAGAGGTCAGGAGATATGAGGTTGGAGAGGTTCCAGAGATCGGGCAGGGTGAGTACATGGGGATATTGTAATACAGGGATGGGGATTTTACAATAATAAATCCGGAATGCAATCGGGATCAGTGGAAAGTGTTTCCACAGAGGTGGAGACAATTCCATTCCAGTCTTTCAATGACAGAAGGATGTGAGAATTACTCCCTTCTGCTCCAGCTGTCACTATCAAAAGCCCCAGCCGCTGCTAATCCGTAATGAAATGGTGTGATTGACTGAATTCTGCCTGGTGGTTGGGAGGACTGATTAGGGCCGGTAACTGATTTGACTATGTTTGTGTCGATCATCATTGCCCCAATCAATTATATCCATTTGTGACAGAAAGCAGCCTGTACTGAGACAACTAGTTGGGGAACTAACAAGCAATTCTTTATTTATAAAGTGAAATAGATTTGCTTATCATAAAGAGACATTATCAGTGTGTGTGTGTGTGTGTGTGTCTGTCTATGTGAGGGAGTGCACGCGTGTGTGTGTGTGTCTGTCTATGTGAGGAAGTGTGCGTGTGTGTGTGTCTGTCTATGTGAGGGAGTGCGTGTGTGTGTGTGTGTGTCTGTCTATTTGGGGGAGTGTGCGTGTGTCTGTCTATGTGAGGGAGTGTGCGCGTGTGTGTGTTTCTGTCTATGTGAGAGAGTGTGCGCGTGTGTGTGTGTGTGTGTATGTGTGTGTGTGTGTCTCTGTCTATGTGAGGGAGTGCGCGCGTGTGTGTGTGTGTATGTGTGTGTGTGTCTCTATCTATGTGAGGGAGTGTGCGCGTGTGTGTGTGTGTGTGGGTCTCTGTCTATGTGAGGGAGTGCATGCGGGTGTGTGTGTGTGTGTATGTGTGTGTGTGTGTCTCTGTCTATGTGAGGGAGTGCGCGCGTGTGTGTGTGTGTGTGTGTGTCTGTCTATGTGAGGGAGTGCGCGCGTGTGTGTGTGTGTATGTGTGTGTGTGTGTCTCTGTCTATGTGAGGGAGTGTGCGCGTGTGTGTATGTGTGTGTGTGTGTATGTGTGTGTGTGGGTCTCTGTCTATGTGAGGGAGTGCATGTGGGTGTGTGTATGTGTGTCTGTCTGTCTATGGTCTATGGGAGGGAGTGCGCGTGCGTGTCTCTCTGTCTGTGGTCTATATGAGGGAGTGCGCATGTCTGTCTATGGAGAGAGTGTGCTCGTGTGTGTGTGTGTGTGTGTGTGTGTCTCTATGTGTGGGAGTGTGCGCATGTGCGCGCGCGCGCGTGTGTGTGTGTGTGTGTGTGTGTGTGTCTCTGTCTATGTGAGGGAGTGCGTGCATGTGTGTGTGTGTGGGTCTCTATCTATGTGAGGGAGTGCACGCGCACATGTGTGTGTGTGTGTGTGTGTCTGTCTGTCTGTCTATGGTCGATGGGAGGGAGTGCGCGTGCGTGTCTGTCTGTGGTCTATATGAGGGAGTGTGCGCGTGTGTGTCTGTCTATGTGATGGAGGGAGGGAGTGTGTGTGTGTCTATCTATGTGAGGGAGTGCGCACGCGTGTGTGTGTGTGTGTGTGTGTGTGTGTGTGTGTCTGTTACTGACCTGGGTTGGGATCCTGGTCTGTTTTTCCCTCTGAGTCAAAAAGCACCGTGACTGAGTGGAATCCTGTCATTGTGCAGTCTGAAATTCGGCAACTCAGCACAGAGCAATGCTTGAACATGGCATGTCTTTCCAAACATCCTGGGGCAAACAATGCTCTCCTTACTCAAACTGCACAGGAACCTAGGAACAGGATCAGGCCATTCAGCTCCTCGAGCCTGTCCACCATTCAATTAGATTGTGGATAATCTGTGTCCAAACTCCATTTACCAGTTTTGCTTACGTAATGCCCGGTACCCTTGCCTAATAAAAAGCCATAAATCCCAGTTTTGAAATTTTCATTTGACACAGCTTTTTGGTGGGAATAAAGTTCCAGATTTCTACTATGCTTTGTGTACAGAAGTGACCCCAATATCAACTCTGAATGGCCTAGCTCTGATATTAAGATTGTACCACCTCATTCTGGACTCCCCCAGCAGACAAAGTATTTTTTTCTATCAACCCAATCGACTCCTTTACACGGGATTCTTTACCTATGAGGCCCCATTACAGTCCTCGAAAGATGCAATTGGATACCAAGTTCCAATATCAGCTGTCCTGCAACTCAGAGTTGGCAAAACCATGTTAACTTCTTTTTACATTCCCTAATGAGATAGTTTCTGTTGGAAAAAAAGAACAAAAAAATTGGTGCCAATGACATTAGGTGACCAGCTTGGTTATCAACAGGCCTCAAATTTGGCTAGCCAGGTCTCCTGTTTAATGCCATCTACTGTTCAACTTCACAACTTATGGCACTTAGGCCCTGGACCTCTCAACTAGCAGTTTACGCAATGCCTTTAACATTGTAAACAATAAAGCTAACAAACAAAATTTGACACAGCGCAAAAAGCAAGTGTGAGGTGATGCACTTGGGCAGGACAAACAAGGCACGGGAAAACACTATGAATGGTAGAACCCTGGGAAGTACCGAGGATCAGAGGGACCTTGGTGCGCATGTCCCCACCGGTCCCTTAAGGTAGTGGGACAGGTAGTTAAGGTGGTTAAGAAGGCATATGGGATACATGCCTTCATTAGAATGTAAGAGCAGGGAGGTTATACTGGAACTGCATAAAACGCTGGTTAGGCCACAGCTAGAGTATTGATTGCGTGCAGTTCTGGAATCCTCATTATAGGAAAGATGTGATTGCACTAGAGAGAGTGCAGAGGAGATTTACCAGGATGTTGCCTGGGCTGGAGAGTTTTAGTTATGAGGAGAGATTGGACCCACTGGGGTTATTTTCCCTGGAGCAGAGGAGATTGAGGGGGGACATGATTGAGGTGCTTAAAATTATGAGGGGCATAGATAGGGTAGACAGGAAGGAACTTTTCCCCTTGGTGGAGGGGGGCATAGATTTATGGTAAGGGGCAGGAGGTTTAGAGGGGATGTGAGGAAGAATATTTTCACCCAGAGGTTGGTAGGATTCTGGAACTCACTGCCTGAAAGGGTGGTAGAGGCAGAAACCCTCGTAACATTTAAGTAGGATTTGGATGTGCACTTGCGATACCATGGCATAGAAGGCTATGGGCCTAGTGCTGGAAAATGGGATTAGAATAGTTAGGTACTTGTTGACCGGCGCAGACTCGATGGGCCAAAGGGCCTTTTTCTGTGCTGTAGAGCTCTGACTCTATAAAGATATTTTAGGACAGGCGACCAAAAGTTTGGTCAAAGAGCGTCTTAAAGGTGGAGAAAGAGGTGGAGAGGAGGAGAGGTTAAGGTAGGGAATTCTAGAGCTTAATGCCTAGACAACCAAAGGAATGCCAGTCAATGGTGGGGCAATAAGAATCCAGAAATGCCCATTTCACTGTTGAATGTGGACTATAAGATTCTGTCCAAAGTCACCACCAATCGGGTCAAGTCTACTCTGGAGTTGGTGATCCATCCTCACCAGACCTGCACTGTGCCGGGTAGGAAGATCTCTGACAGCCTTGCGCTACTCAGGGATACGATTGCCTATGTGCAGGACAGGGGTGTGGACATCTGCCTCATCAGCCTGGATCAGGAGAAGGCCTTTGACAGAATATCGCACACCTACATGGTGCTCTCCAAAATGGGGTTTGGGGAGGGAATCCACAACTGGATCCAACTGCTCTACATGAACAACAGTAGCGCAGTCTCAATCAATGGGTGGGAATCAGAAAGCTTACCAATTAAATCTGGAGTCAGGCAGGGCTGTCCTCTCTCTCCTGTCCTGTTTGTGTGTTGCATAGAACCCTTTGCTGAGTCCATCAGGAAGGATCCGGGCATAAGAAGAGTGACGATCCCAGGCAGTGGAGGCACCCAAGTCAAAGCCTCCCTGTACACGGATGATGTCACCATCTTCCGCTCGGATCCGCTATCAGTGCGCAGACTGATCCACATCTGTGACCAGTTTGAACTGGCCTCGGGAGCCAAGGTAAATCGTGGGAAGAGCGAGGTCATGTTATTTGGGAATTGGGCTGACCGATCCTTTGTCCCCTTCACCGTCAGGGCTGACGGCCTGAAGGTGCTGGGGATATGGTTCGGAGGGACCGGGGCATGCGTTAGAAAAGAACACTGGGCATGTGGGAGCGACGCTCCCTCTCCATTGCGGGTAAAAACCTGGTCATCAGGAGTGAGGCACTCTCGCTCTTGCTGTACGTGGCACAGGTCTGGCCCATTCCAGATTCCTGCACGATGGCAATCACCCGAGCCATCTTTCGCTTTATCTGGAGGTCGAAAATGGATCGTGTCCGCAGGGACGCGATGTACAAGCCTCTAGATAAAGGGGGAAAAAACGTGCCCAACATCGCCCTCATCCTGATGGCCACCTTTGTGTGTGGCTGCATCAAGATGTGCGTAGACCCTCGGTACGCAAACACCAAGTGTCACTATGTGCTGAGGTTCTACCTGTCCCCGGTGTTGCGAAGGATGGGTCTGGCCACACTGCCGCGGAACGCTCCAAGTAGTTGGACCGTGCCGTACCACCTGTCCCTCATGGAAAAATTTATGCAGAGAAACATCTTTGACCACAAGTCCATCAGACAGTGGTCGGCACGTAACGTCTTAGAGGCCCTGCGGGAAAAGGAGAGGGTGGATCCTGACGGATGGTTCCCCGAGCAGACTGTCAAAGTCATTTGGCAGAATGCCTCATCACCAGAACTTTACAACAAGCACCAAGATGTAGCTTGGCTGATGGTGATGGAAAGGCCCTCCCTGTCAGATCCTTCCAACACAGCATTAGTCTCACCCCCTCTGCACGTTGCCCTCGAGGTGGCTGTGGTGGGGACGAGACCGTTGTTCACCTCCTTGTGGATTGTGCCTTTGCAAAGAAGGTCTGGAGAGAGATGCAGTGGTTTCTGTTGAGGTTCATCCCGAGCAGTGCTGTGACACAGTACTCTGTGCTCTACGGGCTGTCCTCAGGCACACACACCGAGACAAACATCAACTGCAGCTGGAAGATCATCAACTAGGTGAAAGACGCTCTTTGGTCTGCCCGAAACTTGTTGGTCTTCCAGCGCAAAGAGTTGTCCCCAAACGAGTGTTGCAGACTGGCACATTCCAAATCCAGGACTACGTGCTGAGGGACATATTAAAGCTTGGGGCAGCCGCCGCAAAGGCCCAATGGGGAAAGGTCGCTGCCTATGACCTTTCTGCCATAGTGCACCGAGGGGCTGGGTATATATATATATTTATATATATATATATATATATATATAGGTACAGATCACAATGAATGTATGCAGTGAATACTAATTGTATTATAATTGTATTGAATCACCCTGGAGTGCAACATGATGTATGTTGATAACTCCAATACCGTTGCACTGTCTGACTGTCTGTAATGACCATATTGAAGTGATTGTAATATTCATCGATTGTACTGAAGCACCTCGTGATCCATGTGTAAAAGTTGAATCTGATTGCACTTTTTGTGATGGCGATTTAGAAATGTTTACTTCCAGATATTTTATGAATAAAGTATATGTTTAAAAAAAAGAGAATCAAGAAATGCAGAAGAGGCCAGAATTGAGAGAAGCATAGAAATCTGAGGGTTGTAGGGCTAGAGGAGATGATAGAGATGAACAAAAGATCGTGGTCTACTGCATGACAGGTTACTTCATCAATTATGCACGGCCCTCATGCGTTTTCAGTCAACTTATTCATTCATGGCTAAAAACAGGTCAGTTGTGGCGAGTTTTACATTTGTTGTCCAACAGCTTCAAAGCAATACCCGCCAAAGGCTCTCATTGACCTCCTGGGCAGCTCTCAAACCCAAGCTATACCTAAAACAATAGCGCATCATAATCAGGCCACGTTAGTACATTTATAGCTCCTATAATCTCCTTCATGAAACAGCTGCAGATTATACATTAACCCCTGAGGACCTTATAATAGCATTTCTGCATGAAAGAGGAGAGCTGGTTTGGATCTTGTACACAATGCCACTAATGTATGAGGACAAAAATATCATCTCTCCACACAAAGTGGGGGGAATGTGAGCTAAAAATACATTACAATTGTTAACATTTTTAACTGTAGGGCAAATTTTAACTCCACATATCTGGAGGAAACTGGGGAAGGGGGGGGTGCAGGGTTATTAAAATGGAGCAGTAGGATTTACACACTGCTCTGCTCTGATCCGACTGACTAGGTACAGTAAGAGATTACTTTAAAAACAGCGAGAATGCTGAAGATGACGGGTGTCATATATAAGCCCAGACTGAGGGAGAATGGCCGGTTTCCTGCACTAGAAACACCAATGAGCCAGTTGAGCTTTTATGACAATCCAACAACTTGAGTCACTTTTTAAATAAAAACACAAAGCTGAATTAAAATTCTCAAATTGTCAGCATGATTTAATAACAGCTGGTCAGCAACATAAGCCCCACATGACATTACCCCCGCATTCCAGTATACTGCTAACTTCACATTGCTCTCTGGCAATACGCGGTTATATACAACTAATTGGCACAAATGTGCAGTTCACCAATGGTGATATATAACATTTAGATCTTAGACTTTGTCCGCTGTGGTTTAGAAAGGTATTGCTCTTGCCTCCATGTCAGAAAGTCGTAGGTTCAAGCTCCACTCTACAGATTTTGTCACAAAATCTTGGCTGATACTCCTAGTGCAGTACTGAAGGAGTGCTGCAATGGTGGGGGTGCCATCTTTCAGATGAGACATTAAATCAGGGCCCTGTTTGCCCTCTCAGGTGAGTGTAAAAGATCCCATTGTACTATTGGAAGAAGGACAGGAGCATCCTTTCGAGTGTCCTGGCACCAGTATTTATCCCTCAGCCAACATCCCCAAAACAGATGAAATTGCCATCGATACTTTGTTGCTTGTGGGAGCTTGCTGTGCATAAATTGACCATGTGTTTCCTACATCACAATAACGAGTACACTTCAAAGGTTTCTTCATTGGTTCCAAAGTGCTTTCGGACATCCTGAGATTGTTAAAGGCACTGTATAAATCCACGTCTTTCTTTATAGTGGAGAGTTAGCAAGACATCAGCTAACAGTTGCATTGAAAATATGGATAATAGAAGTTAAACAATTCTTTAATGGGCCTTTTTTGACATAAGTAAAAGTCTATAAATTGCCTTAGTACATCTCTCAAAAACATCTCAGAGTTCTTCACATAGATGTTCGGCCACAGCAGCCATTTTGGACACAGTAAGAACACCTAAATGTTGCTTTTATAAAAATGAATATCTGCTTCACATTCTTTCAAATGAGACATTAAACCAAGGCTGATACTCCCAGTGTGGTACTGAGGCAATGCTGCACCATCAGAGGTGCCGTCATTTGGATGAGATGTCAAACTGAGGTCTTCTCGCTCCTCTCAGATGGATGTAAAGGATCCCACATCACTTTTCTGGAGGGCCTGGCCAAAATTTATTCTTCAACCAACATCACGTTTGGAAGCTTGCTGTGTGCAAATTGGCTGTTGCGTGTCCTACATTTCAACAATGGCTTCACTTCAAAGGTAGTTCATTGGCTGTGAAACACTACAGAACATCCTGAAGACATGAAGGCGCTATATAATTGCAAGTTCTTTCATTATTGTTCCATTGCCTCTATTTTTGGAAAGGAAGGACAGGAGAAATACCAGCAGAAAAATCTAATGCAGCCAGGAAATGAGGGAGTGGTTCTTTAAGTGCTTTCTAAACTTAGGACAATTCAAGAAAGCAAGAGATTAAAGAGAGGAGAGAAGATTTTTTTCTCTTCTGAAGTTTGCTATTTCCAGGAGAGATGCATGAAATTTGCATATTAACACAGATAATAAAATAAGATCAAATAAAATGCAAATTCATGCTAATCCTCCATCTGCAAAGCAGTTGGCAATAGGTTGGCTGGTTAAAGCAGTTCCCAAGAGGAAAGTCAAGAAGAAATTCAGGCTGGAGAGGAGATTGTCAATGCCTGAAGAACAAGGAAAAGCTTGGCTGGCTAACACTGGGCAACAGATGATCAAAAGCAAAATATTGCAGATTCTGGAAGTCTGAAATGGAAATAGAAATTTCAGGAAATACTCAGCAGGTCTGGCAGTATTCAGAGGGAGAGAAACAAAGTTAACATTTTGGGTCGATGACGACTTGCCAAATAATGAAAAGTGGCCATGATTACCTTCTCATCAAAGGCAGCCAGAGGACAACTTGAATCTTTTCTAATTAACAAGTCACTGCACATAGCATCGTTCTGCATTTTTGTAAGCCATGGTATGATTAGTTTGTTATACTATGCTATACCAGAAATTGTAGACTACTAACTTAGGGGCTTTTCAACCTTGGGAGGAGGCTGTATTACAGAGTCTAGTCCTGTTTTCACCCAAAATGCACACGCACACATTTGCAGGTAATCATCACTGGATAATGTAGAAGGTATAAGAGTGTCGATACTGGCTGACTTCTTCCTCCCTCCAGACCAAACCTCTAAGAAAGAATTGGTATTTATATCGCACTTCAAGGCACCTTCCTGGCAATGAATTACTTTTTGAAGTCATTATTGTGAGGTACGGTAAGAAATACGACAGCTTATTCGCACACACAGTGACAATCAATATAATATGACCAGGCTCTCCGTTGTCCAAGTGCCGGTGGGAGGACATATATTGGCCAGGACACCCGTGTGTCTGTGTGTGTGTGTGTGTGTGTGTGTGGTGGGGGGTAGGGTTGGAGAACTCCCCTGCTCTTTTTACATCTTTTACATCCACCTGAGAGGAGAGACTGGACCTCAGTTTATCATTTCATCCAAGAGATGCCACTTCAGGCAATACAGCACTCCCTCAGTACTGCACTGGGAGTGTCAGCCTGCATTTTTGTGCTCAAGACTCTGGAGTGGGACTCAAATCCACATCCTTTTGACTTACAGCCAAGAGTGTTACCCACTGAGCCACAGCTGACAGCTACCTAACTACCTGTGACCCATACCAGCAGTCATTATAAATAAAAGATTCACCTTCAGGTTGTCCACAAATTTACAAAGCACTTGTTTTAAAACCTCTTGGTCGCTCTCCAGTAAACCAGTGATACCTCAGGCATTTCTAAATCTTTAAGCAGCAGGTTCGTTGTGTGCAGACTATCAAACTCCACTAACCTTGAGAAAGAAAAATGAGTCACACCTTCAAAAACTAAATGGAATGCCAGTGATCAGAAGAAGTCATTTAATCTTTTATTGATCGCAAGCTTCACATGGCTACGGTTTCAGTTGGAATGACGGAGGTTGACATGCACTTAACCCTGCAGCAACCAGGACCCTTCAATGAGCTGTTCTGCTCCAGACTAGAAGCACCCATGTCTCAATCTGCAGAAGTTGGCAGTCCACTTTGCAGCATACAACCCTTCCTGTGCAGAGTTTGTTGTGAGTAAACCTGAAGTGCACTGAATGGAGCTGGTCAGTTGAGTGACTAGTCATTTCTACAAGTGCAAAATAGAGTACAAGTTTTATTTCTCATTTTGTCTTCTATAAATCTTTTTGTTGATTCTGACCTGACCTTTTAACTCTGGGTGAAAGGTCCATTTACTCATATGCTTCGGAGAAGTAGTCAACAATGACCTAGAGCTCAGTTCCTGAATGAACGCACACATGAGCATCATCTGCATACCAAAGCTCAATGACTGAGGTTGGAGTGATTTTGGATTAGGATTGAAGGTGGCGTAGGTTGGACAGTTTCCCTTCTGTTCTGTAGATTATCTCTAAACCTGTGGGTTATTTAGCTGGAGGTGATGGGCAGTATTGCAGTGAGGAAAATGGGGAAGAGGGCTGTTGAAATGGCACAACCTTGTCTGACCCCAGTCTTCACTGAGATGGGATCTTCGGTGGTTCTGTTGGTGAGGATCTGGGCTTGTATGCTAGCGTGGAGTAGGCGGAGGAGGGTGACAAATTTCTGAGGGCAGTCAAATTTGAGGAGGGTGCTCCATAAGCCTTCGGGTTTGACAGAATCAATGGCTTTTGTGAGGTCACAAAAGGCCATGCTGCTTCTTGCATTTTTCTTGAATTTGCTGCGCAGTGAGGATCATGTCTGTGGTGCTTCTCAATGGGCAAAAACCACACTGCAGTGCTGGAAGGAGCTCTTCGGCTAATGGGAGGAGATGATTGAGGAGGAACCTTGCTTCAATCTTCCCTGTGGCAGACAGCACGGAGGCTCCTAGATAGTTACCGCAAATCAAACTTGTCTCCCTTCTTGAACATAGTCACGATCACCCAGCAAACTAAGGTCCTCTTCCAACCAGTTCACATAGCACACACCATCCCCTAACAATTAAGATCAACGGCAAGATCTTGGAAACGTGGGCTATTTTCCGTATCTCGGGAGCCTCCTCTGGATGAAGGCAGACATAGACAACGAGATTCATCAACGCTTCCTATGTACCAGTTCTGCCTTCGGCTGACTGAGAAAAAGAGTATTTGAGGGCCAGGATCTCAAACCTGAGACTAAGGTCGTGGTTTACTATGTGATTCCTGAGCTCCTATGCTTCAGAGACTTGGACAACCTACAGCAGGCACATCAAAGCACTGGTGACTTTGCAAGATCCTCCAAATCAGGTAGTAAGACAGGTTGCCTAACAGCAGGGTCCTATCCAGCATTGAGCTGCTAATCACTCAAAACCAGTTCCGCTGAGCGGGACACGTTTGTCTGCCTGACACCAGACTCCCAGAGCAACTGTTTTACTTGGAACTCGGTCAAGGCAGAAGATTCCCAGGACAGCTGGACCACTTTAGGGATGTCCTCAATGAAACTCTGAAGAGATCAGACATCAGGGGAGTTCCTAGCTTGTGACCGACTGAAACGGAGAAGGCTCATTCAGGAACACATCAAGAGACATAGAGCACAGAGAGGCGAAGTCGAGGAGTCGGAGGGAGTGCACAAACCTCCAAACACCTCATCTGCCTAATCCTTCAAGCACCACCTGCTCTACATCTAGCAGAGTCTGCAGATCGCACATTGGACTCATCTGCTATGTCAGAACCCATTGAGCCGGAGTAAAAGCAAGTCACCCTTGATCCCGAAGAACTGCCGACGAATTTTAATTCTGGGGTTTGAGTTCAAATCCAGGCGAGAGTCCCATTCTCCCGTATGAGATGAATTTGGGCAATTTCAATCCAGGTCCAGCCCAAATTAAGTATAAAATTCACGCCAAATTGGCTGGGATAGGCTGATGTGACAAATGGAAAAATGCACCACTTAGGTATTAGGGGTAACATAGAAGCGATTGGGCTGAGGCACATTGCATGGGCAGAGCAGGGGAAGCTTTATTCTGCAATTTAATCCATACTGTACTTGGTCTTGGCATGCTTTAGCCCCCCCTGTGCTCACTGACAAACATCCCCCTGCTGGTCCAGCAACGACCTGATTTTAAAATTCTCATCAATGTTTTCATGGTCTCATGGTTCCTCATCTCTGTAACCTCCTCCAGCTACACAACTCCCTGACATCTCACCACGCCTCCAATTCTTGTCTCATGGGCATCCCCAAATTTCATCACTGTACCATTGTTGGTTGTGCCTTTGCCTACCTAGGCCTCAAGCTCTGAAATTCCCTCCTTAAACCTCTCTACTCCTGTGAGACACTCAAAAGCTACCTCTTTGACCAAACTTTGAGACAACTGTCCTAATATCTTAAGCGGATTTGTGTCAAATCTTGTTGATATTGGCTGTGAAGAACTGTGAAGATGGTTTAAAATGTTAAAAAGGCTACATAAATGCAAATTATCATTGTGATAACAGTGTTAGCTGTGGCTCAGTTATAGCACCTTTCCCTCTGCGTCAGAAGGTTATGGGCTCACATTCTGCTTCAGAGACTTGAACGCATAATCCAGGCTAACACTCCAGTGCCCTACTGAGGGAGTGCAGCACAGTTGGAGGTGCCATCTTTTGGATGAAACATTAAATCTAGGCCCCTGTCGGCTTTCTCAGGTGAATGTAAAAGATGTCACTTGGAAGAAGAGCAAGAAAGTTCTCCTAGTGTCCTGGCCAATCTTTATGCCTCAATCATCATTCTCCAAAAAGATTATATGGTCATTATCACACTGCTATTTGTGAGATTGCTGTGTGCACAATTGGCTATTGCATTTCCTACATTACAACAATGGCCGCACTAAAAAGTACTTCATTGGTTGTAAGGCATTTGGGGCATTTCGAGGTCATAAAAGTTCTTTCCTTCTTGTTGTTGATTAGACATTATAGAGGAGGCTTTACTCTGTGTTCAACCAATGCTGTACCTGGCTAGTCGCACAATGCAGAGAGCCTTAGTCTGTACCTAGAGATAGGCAACAACTATTGCCTTGCCCATGATGCCCGTGTTCCAGGAACAAATAGAAAGTTAAAACTTGGGATCTAGGGAAAAGACAAAAGCAGACAGCCCAGTGATCTTCCCAATTCAATAGACTGCCAATTATGTACAGATAAGAAGAGCAAATTTCAAAATTACCTCTTTGAATACACTAACTAGTCATCAGCCCAATTAATAGCTTCTAGATGCTAAAATGTTTGTTACAAAACTCATTTGGACTTGATGAACCCTTTACAGAACAAAGCAAGTGAGTAAACAAGGCTGTCATTAATATACGTATTAGCATATTAATGCTTTCCTGCCTCATAATCAGCAGTTCATTATTGCCAGTCTCCCATCGCCGACACACTGGATTTCACATAATGGCAAATTTACTCATCAACAATATTAGAACATACAGATATTCATGCGATTAGAATTGTAACCAAAACTCCCTAACCATCGCACTATTAACATTAATTTTTATTGCAGAGGTGAGATCTGTCTCTCATTTAGTTGCAGTTCCCTCCATTTATGACATTACAACAGCTTGCATTTATATAGCACCTTTAATGCAGTAAAACATTGCAAAGGCATTTAACACAGTTGTGGAGTTTATGCTGCTGATTTCTACTTTGTGTACCCAGAGCACTTAAAGCAGAAGAGATTCAATTTTTTGTGCAATTATAAAGATTGATGTTTATTTTCCGGTCCTTAGTGCACGAGCTATTATTTTAAACTCTAGCTCCTGACACTGAACTGGACAGGAACTCAGCATCACTGACATCATTGTTGTGCACCAGTTGTCAAGTGAACCATCACTGCCCTGCTTGCACCCTGCTCCCAACCCCTCACTGTCCACGCTGGCCTCCCCCTCCCACCACCACACTGGCTGCCCTGCTCCCAACCCCTCACTGTCCACGCTGGCCTCCCCCTCCCACCACCACACTAGCTGCCCTGCTCCCAACCCCTCACGCTGGCCCCCCCCTCCCACCATCACACTGGCTGCCCTGCTCCCAACCCCTCACTGCCTCGCTGGCTGCCCGCTCCCGGTATCCTCCCTTGAATTGTATTTTTAGCCTTTTTCCATCAGCTTTAAGTTCTCCTTGGCACTAATCTCTGCTCCCCCTCCATTAGGTAGTAGACAGACCATCCTGGCCAACGTATCCCTCGACCATTATCATTAAAAAACAAAAAACTATCTGGTCATAATCTCTTTACTGTTGGTAGGGACAAAATTGGCTGCCGTGTTCCCTACATTGGAAAAGTGACTACACATCAGAACGTACTTCACAAGCTAAGAAGCACCTTGGGGGTATCCCAAGTGGTCAAAGGTGCTATGCAAATGTAACTTTGTTCTTTCTTTCCTGTAAATGGGGCAGGACTTTGCATTTTGGGACAGGAGCCCGGTGTTGGGATCAAATGGGGTTTCTGACCCCACACTATGATAAGAGCAGGCACTTGGTAGTGATTTTGCCTAAATTAGCCAATCAGTGGCCAAAGAGCATGCTCGTCATCCAATTAAGGATGGTGGGCAGATTCTCAAAGCTGCTAATAGCCAATAGGAGGCCCTCCAGCACGGAAGAAGCTCCAATCTGCCATGGCCGGTCAGGGGGAGAAAGAGGGCCTCCATCTTGAGGCACCCTCTCAGCACTTTTAAAACTTTTGTAGTCAAAAAATGGTCACAGTTGGCAGGCCACCATTATGGAGTGGGCCAGGTGGGCAGGGGGTCTTAAAGGCATCCAGGAATATAGCCCCTGGTCTGCCACTGGCAGGCTAACCCCAGGCAGCTGCTGTTCCATGGAAACAGCGCGAGGCCAACAGGCCAACTGGAAAATTAACTGGTCAGCTAATTACCTTAACTTACTACCTGCCGCTGACATCCAGCAAAATGGTCTGGGGGGTGGGATGATCCCAGCAACCCATCACATCGACCAGCAGCTTAAGATAACGTGCACCCTGTTCTGTTCTTGCCCTCACTTTTGTTCATTGCTTTTTTTTTGCGACAACCTGGCACAATTTTGGACGGTGGAAGTTTATCACAGGGAAGGAGGCCATTTGACCCATCGTATCTGTGCTGGCTCTTTGCCAGGACAATCCCAGAAGTAATCCCGCTGTCCAACACCTTCTCTTGTGTCTTCCTCTGCTTCAAGTATTTATCCAATTCCGCCCTCAAGCTCCTCCTAATACCAACCACCACTCACCCGCCCAGCGTGGAGGCTAGGGGCTTTTCTCCGGCTCTTGTCCTACGCCAGTCAAATGCTTTCCAGGAGGCATTTGAAAGACGTCAGTGATACCACACCCAAGCTGAGCACATCTAGCAGAAGAAAACCCAAAAATGCATTAAATAGGTTTGCTACAATATAAATCTCCTGCTGCACCACTGAACTTCCACTCTCAAAAAAAAAAATACCACATGTAAAGCAGGGCAAAACTGCGTGGAATGACACTTTTGAAGGTCAGTGCTTTCGATCATATCTTCCATGCACTGCATCCTAATGTTCAGGATCTTTTAACAAAGTTAGGGTTGTTTTCTTTGGGGGGGATAAAATGTTTCCTTACTTGAGAGTCACAACGGGTGTCGATCCTTTCCATTCTCCGCCCACCTTAGCCTGTCCTGCGCTCCACACCACTCCCTCCCCATGGAGGCAGATGCAAACGTTACTACTGCAGCGATTAAAAGAAAAAGACTTGCATTTCTATAGCACCTTGCATGACTACATGATCTCCCAAAGCATTTTACAGCTCCTACTTCTGAGGTGTAGTCATGAACATGGCAGCAAATTTGCACACTCCAGCTGCCACAAGCAGCAGCGATGACAAATAGCACGTACTACTCCTCCCTTATCCCTTCTTCCACCTGATGAGAAAGAGCATGCGATAAATCATTTGTTGCAGTGTGTATCTGATAATTATCTGTGCAATGCAGAGTAAAGCTTCCTCTATTCAATTCCCTATCATGTGCCTCAGCTCTGACCTCAGAAGCGCTCCTCAGACTGCGCCAGGGTGATATTTTTCCCAATCCACCTAGATCCTTGCATGAGGATTGCCTATACTCAGGCACTCTGATCCCAGAGGTGAAATGCCAGGGTCTCACCCACTATGCCACCCAACTGCTCCCCAATCGCCACTTGCAGTTGGTGATACTGCTGAGCCCAGCCTAGTCCTCACGCGCTGTGTTTAGTTGTCACGCCATCTGAGGTGGTCATATTAATCAATGCCCATCAGTAAATCTCCAAGGATTCAAGCATCATCAAATAATTCATCTCTTTTCAGTTTCCAGTTACAAAATCAGGTGAAATATAGTCAGCGAGTTGGACAGCTACACGAGCTTGAGCAACACGAGATAGAGAGGTACATAGTTTTATTAATTACCGCTAACCAGATAGATAGAAACTATTTCCTCTGGTGATAGAATGTAGCAGTGACGAGGAACAGAGTGCAAAGACCAGGGTTGCAATCCCTTGACCATAGAAGAGTAAGGGGTGATCAAAGGTGTTGCTGGTGTAGATAGAGAGAAACCATATCCTCTGTTGTTGGCAGATGGGGAGGAGTTGGTGGAGTCCAGAACAAGGATACATAACCTTCAAATCAAAGTAAGGCCATTCAGGGCTGATGTCAGGAAGCACTTCTTCACACAAAGGGTAGTATAAATCTGGGACTCTCTCTCTGTAGAAGCAGTTGAGGCTCGGGAGTGGATGGTGGTGGCGATGGTTAGAACTTCAATGAAAATTTGAAAACTGAGTTTGATTTTTGTCAGGTATGGGGATTAAGGGTTATGTAACCAAGGCAGTTAGATGGATTTAAGATACAGATCTGAATTATTTAGTTGAATGACAGAACAGGCTCAAGGGGCTGGATGGCTTACATTGGTTCTTATGTTCCTAACCAGGGAGAAAAAGAAATTGCACAGTCCATTGGAATTAAACATTAAACAAACCGCACTGGATAATCTCATTTGAATAAAGAAGGAAAATATGTAGAAGCTTATCATATCTCTCAGATACCTTTCAAAGCCCATTGTATCCAACAAAATATTTTAAAATTCAGCTGTTATGTAGGTCAACAAGACAGCCATTTTACAGACAAGAAAATCCCATAAAAACAAAGATTTGCATTTATTGAGCATCTTTCATGATCTCTGGCTATAGAGTTCTTCAGGATGCCCTCTGAAGAACTTTTGAAATGTAGTCACTGTTGCAATGTAGGAAATGAGGCAGCCAAATTGCACACAGCGATCACCCAGAAACAGCAATGTGACCAGACAAACTGGTTTGGTGGTTGAGTGATAAATATTGGTCAGGACATTAAGGAGAACTCCTTTTTCAAAATACTGCTGTGCGATCTTTTCCATCCACCCAGCATTTATATGGCTAGCCCAGTTCAGTTTCTGGTCAATGGTAACCCCCAGGATGTTGACAGTAGGCGATTCAGCGATGGTAATGCCATTGAACGTCAAGGGGCAATAGTTAGATTCTCTCTTGTTGGAGATGGTCATTACCTGGCACTTGTGTGGCACGAAGGTTACTTGCCACTAGTCAGCCCAAGCCTGGACATTGTCCAGGTCTTGCTGCATTTGAAGCAGCCCATGTCCAAATGCACATGTGTCAGGCAATGACCATCTCTAACAAGACAGAACCTAACCATCGCCCCTTGAAATTCAATGGCATTACCATCACTGAAACCCACATTATCAACATCCTGAGGGTTACCATTGGCGAGAAACTGAACTGGACTAGCCATATAAATACTCTGGCTACAAGTGCAGGTCAGAGGCTCGGAATCCTGCGACAAGTAACTTACCTCCTGACTCCCCAAAGCCTGTCCACCATCTACAAGGCACAAGTCAGGATTGTGATGGAATACTCCCCACTTGCCTGGATGAGAGCAACTCCAACAACACTCAAGAAACTTGACACTGTTCAGGACAAAGCAGCCTGCTTGATTGGCACCACATCCACAAACATTCACTCCCTCCACCACTGACGCACAGTAGCAGCAGTGTGTACCATCTACAAGATGCACTGCAGGAATTCATCAAGGCTCCTTAGACAGCACCTTCCAAATTCACGGCCACTACCATCGAAAGGGACAAGGGCAGCAGACAGCTGGGAACGCCACCACCTGGAAGTTCCCTCCAAGCCACTCACCATCCTGTCTCATAAATATATCAGCCGTTCCTTCACTGCCGCTGGGTCAAAATCCTGGAACTCTTTTCCTGACAGCACTGTGGGTGTACCTACACCACATGGACTGCAGTGGTTCAAGAAGGCAGCTCACAACCACCTTCTCAAAGGCAACTAGGGATGTGCAATAAATGCTGGCCCAGCCAGTGAAGCCCACATCCTATGAATGAATAAAAAATAGGGCAGAATGGGCCCTGGTTTAATATCTCATACAAAAGACAGCACCTCCAACACGCAGCATTCCCTCAGTACAGGCAAAGGGGCTGATGACCTGGATTTTGTTCTCAAGCTCTGGAATAGGACTTGAACACCTGACCTTCTGACTCAAAAGCGATAGTGCTACCTGCTGAGCCATGATTAACATTCCTTTTGGATTACCATAGTTTCCCTTCTATTGTTTTCAACCTTGGTTGCATCCTGCAATGTTTTCCAATTAATGTAAAAAAGATCGCGCTGTATTTTCACATGCATCTGTTGTTCAATAGAACACTTCACACACACAAAAAAACTAAATCATTAACTTTTTTAAACATTACATCGCTGTCTCTTAATAACACAACATCTTTGAACTGGAACCCTGAAGAGTACAAACAGGCAGATGCATCAACGGTCACAGCAGGGTGCACGGAGACAGATATTGGATTGTTTTCACATGCTGGTTCCAATCAACTGAGAGATCAGTTCCTTCTCTGCCTTGCTAGCAAATACTGTGCTGGCAAGGTGCAAGTTAAGGGCACAAGTGCCAACCCATCCATTTCCCCAGCAGATTCCAAACAATTCAGCCCTTTATGCACATCATGCATACTCCGCTGTCTCAACCATATTAACTCTTGATAACTGTACACTTGCAACTTGGGCAGACACAGTGATCATCAGGAACACCCAGTAAAATTGCAGATTGGGCTGTGTCTCGAGTGAGTGTTTTGAGCTACAGACCATGAGAAGGAAGTAACTCATTGTATCACAGACAGAACATATCTGCTCTCCTACTGCCCATGATCAGGATGGAAAGTGGTGAGTCTTTTCTTACCCCACTTGAGCATGAATCCCAATTAAGTAATTCAGCAGCGAGCTATTGAGAGTTAAAAAATGTAGAAGGTTATTTATTCTCACACAATTACCCCAAATTAACTGCAACATCAGGGGCATCCATTATCACCCACAGACACACACCCACACAAAAATAGATACAAATAAAAGTCATGCACTTTTACAGATTACAGTTACCTCAGTTTCTGGTCTATGATCTCTGGTGGCCTTTCTTGGATTGTTTTGAAGATTTGAAGTTGAAGTGGAATGAAAGATTTGTAACAGGTTGTGAGGTTTCTTATTGTCAAACTTATAGGAGGTTGGTTCTCAGGTGAACTTTAACTGGAAGAGGTTACATACTTTGGCTGCCGGTTATCTCACAGCTTGTTTCCGAGGCTGGTTCACAGACTGCCTGAACTGATGACTCGATAGCTTCCGTGGAACTAACTGCAAACAGTTCCTTGCTGATTCTTTAAACAGGCAAAGACAACATGGCTGCCTCCATGTGGCTTTTCCCAAGTTCGAAGTCTTTACCAAATAAGGTGGGGTGTTTAAGTTGATTACTCATCCTGCGTAGTGGGGTAACACCTCTGAGGGCTTGAGACAGTCAGTATTTTATTTAGAATGATCCATTCAAATCAGATAATACCCTTTTGATTGGTTTCAAGGAAGGATGTCGACTCACATCAGTCTGGAATGTCAGTTTTGCTCCTTCTTGAGGCAGGAGAGTCCTTCTAATCCACTAACAAAGTTAGGTGACCTGAGGAGGACATATTTTCCAGCCTTTTGGTGTCCAGTTTTAAAAAATAAAATTAGTTTGAAGTTCAGAATATGACATGCTTTACTGGGCATGACAGTTGTCACAGGTCTGACACTGGTGATGGGAACAATCTGAATTAAGGGTGTCACAATAATGTTGTGCGTTGGCTTAAAGTACAGTTTTTCCGATTTGGTATCAGTACCAATATATATTCTGAGGGTGTGGCGCATTTCTTATTACTTGAACCTTACTCCCGATAGTTTGTAACCCATTTTTGACTACCCTGTGACCCAAATATTCTGCAGAGTTTCGAACAATTTCATATTTTTGTGCCTTTGCCTGAACTCCATGCTTTTCCAAAGATTGGAGCATCTTTTTAAGCCTGTCGTCATGGGTCTGTCTATTTGAAGCTGAAAAAAGTATGTCATCCAAATAGCACACTACCCCTGAATTCCTTGCAAAATTTGGTTCATTAATCCTTGGAACATTCCAGAGGCTGAAGAAACACCAATTGGCCGCCCTTGAAAGTGAAAAATACCCTCGGGCAGAATTATGAGTTTGGTGGGCGGGCAAGGTCGGGGGGCCCGGGAGCGGCTGGGAAATGGGCTGCCGCCCCCGATCGGCCCTCAACCGCGATTTCACACTGGGCGAGCCAACTAAGGCTCACCCAGTGTGGAACGCAGCTCCTCACTGGTGGGGAAGGATGGAGCGGGGGTGGGGTCTGTCGGTCACCAGGTCCAATGGTGACCCTGTGGCCGGTTTAAATACAGCCTAGGCGGCCTCAGGAAGGCTACCGCGGAAGAACATTTGCTCTGCGTTAGTAAAGCGATGGAGTCGAGTGCGGCTGGAGACACCAGGTGGGAGGGCAGGTCGGGTGGGCGCTTGGCCCCCGGCTTTTCGGATGAGTGCCTCGCGGTCCTCCCGGAGGTGGCGGCTGCCAGGAGGGACACCCTTGTCCCCAGAGATAGGAAGAGGAGTTCACCGTACCTCACAAAGAGGGCTTGGGAGGAGGTGGCATCGCTGGTAAGCAACCACGATGTGGTGTGGTGTGGTGCACATGGGTGCAGTGCCAGAAGAGGTTCAATGGCCTCCTGCGCTCAGGAAGGGGGAGTACGGTGTTGGCATGGGTCAGTGTGCAGAAGTGTTAAGGTCTGGCCGTTCCCCACTGGACCTCAGGGTTGCTAGACTCCAAGTGCCAACCGTCAATGATGCCGGAGCTGGCCAAGGGGGTGAGCCCTGGCTGCTTGGACTGAGTGCCTTGCATGTCGACGGCCACAACTTTAATGTGCACTGCAAGGTGTTCCTCAGCTGGAATTGGCCAGGCTGCAATGGCGCTGGAGGTAGAGAGTGGACTAATCAATACTCCTCTGTCTTTTCAGGAGAAGAAAAGCCATAACCAAGCAAAGAGGTCACATACAGCCTGCCCAACCTGCTGCTACTGACCAGGTTCAAGAAGGACACCCTTGAGCTGGAGAGCTGGCATGCTCCATGTGCAACCAGGCGTGGAGAGACGGGGGTGCCAGAAGAAGGTAAGAGTGCAGGGCATTGGGTGAGAGTTTCAGATTGTGCAACCAACCATTCTACTGTAGCCTCTTCATTGATGGGAGCCTCAAACCTGGAGTCCCCATTGACCACTGAAAGACGATGGCACCATGATGCAGATCTCCATTGTCTCACCAGGGTGCCTGGCATGCACAGTGACAGTGTGATGACTTTAACTAATGACATGGTCCTTGATCTCCCTTTTAGGTTCACCAGCCGGCATTTGCTCTCTGGACCCCGAAGGGCCACCCCTGACACCGGAGGACCACCAGGCTTCACTTGCACCTGCGCACCTGCTGTCTGAGCCAAGCACCGGGCAGATACCAGCACCTCGGTGGGCATTAGATCGGTGGCTAGAATGTCGATGCACATTGGTGAGAGCAATTCACACTTGTTTGAGGTGCAGGCGGGGGCAGAGAGTGCCCAGAGTGCCGGCAGGAGGAGAGGGACTGCTGGGAACCAGGACAACGCTCAGTCGAAGGCAGATGATGAGCTTCTGGAGTCGTCCATTAGGCGGCAGATGCTGGATGCCCAGCGGGATATGCGGGAGGATCTGGCAGAGATCCATGAGGGTCTGCGTGCCACGTTCACGAGTCCATGTGAAGCTGGTCATCAAGGCCAATAAGACAGCAGAGTCAGCAGGCTGTCTCCAATGCCGGTGCCAGCAAGGAGTTGGGGGGTGTGTGTGTGTGGTGTGTGGCAGCAAGACGTAGCACTCTGAAACGCAAGTTCAAGGGCACCATGAGCACAAGAGGGACAGTGCATGGGTGATTTTCTGTTCATTTATGTTTGGTTTATATGTCTGCTGGTGTGGACATCAACACCAGTAGTGGTAATGTCATTATGCTTTCAATGTGACGAGAACATTAAATTTGCTTTGGTTCTGATGACCTGAGTATGCTTCACCTTTTTTCTTTCTGGTGCAGGGTACGCCAGTATGTAATGCTGGACGTGAGCGGCTTGATACTTTATTGCACAAACATTGAGTGGACTTTGGGTTCAAATGAAAGGGTCATCTCAGACATCCAGGATGGAGGCGGCAGCCCTGGCATGAGGTAGAAGCAGATCTTTGGCAGCCTAGCTGAAGGAGCATTGGATCAAGGCGTCCCTGGTGTCCCTGCCTCCATGCCCTCAGCGTTCTCCTCACTGTGCTCCTCTTCTGACTCACTACTGGACTCATCCTCTGTGGCCTGTGCAGCTGAGTCAAGATCTTCTTCCTCCAGTGGGTCCCTCCTTTCCAGTGCCAGATTGTGGAGAGCACTGCATACAACCACTGTCAGTGACAACCTCTCGGTGGGGTATTGTAGTGAACCCCCTGAACGGTCCAGGCAATGGAAGCGCATCTTAAGAAGGCCTCTGATCCTCTCTACCACTGCCCTTGTGGAGGCATGACTCCTATTGTAACGCTGCTTTGCCTCTGTTCTTGGGTGGCAGAGAGGCGTCTTAAGCCACCTTTTCAAGCCCTTGTCACCCAGCAGCCATCCATCCAGCCGGGCTGGAGCAGTGAAGAGCCTCGGCACCTGGGAGTGGCTCAGGATATAAGTGTCGTGGGAACTGCCTGGGTACCTTGCACAGACTTGTAGAATCTGCATCCTGTGATCACACACTATCTGCACACTCATGGAGTGGAATCCCTTCCTGTTGACGAAGGCACCGGCTGACCCACTGGCGCCTTGATGGCCACATGTGTGCAGACTATAGCACCCTGGACGCAGGGGAGCTCAGCCTGGCTGGCCTCGTCTGTACGGTAAATAATCAAGGTCAGTACCCGCCTGAACAGAGGATCTGTCACCAGCTTGACGCAGCTGTGGACAGCTGATTGGGAGGCTCCACACAGAACTCTCACTGACCCTGGAAAGAGCTGGAGGCATAGAAGTTGAAGGCCACTGTGACCTTCAGAGCCACTGGCATGGGATGTCAACCCACACAGTTGGAGCTGATCTCAGCCCCAATCATCTGAGAAATCGGGGTCACAGTCTCTCTAGAGAGGCAGAGCCTCCTTAAGCATTGCACCTCAGACATATTGAGGTAGCTGCATCTCTGCCTGTAAACCCGAGCAGCAGAATAGTAGTGTCTTCTGTGGCATCTTCCGCCTTAGACTTCCTGCTGGCCCTGCGCCCCTTGTGCCTGCGCCTCTCCTCCCACAGGTCACTCCCCTGGAAGCTGCATTGGGACATCTGGCCTCCTCCCACTTTTCCTCTCTTCCCCCTCAGAGGAGGTGCCACCAGCCGAGACCACAATCCCCATTACCAGGGTAATGGAAGGCTGTCTGATACCTGGAAGGATCCACATGGTCTGAATCCTCCAGGGACCTTGGAGACACCAACAAGTCCTGAAATGAAGCCTGGAAATGCTAAGAATGAACCCCCAAACAGAGATGAAGCTGCCAAGTACCAATAAGCAACCAGCAGCAAACTACCTCCGAAACTCCTCACTGGCAATGCTGCTGTCCCTTTTTATCCCACCCTTGGATGGGGTTTAGCAAATTGTCGGCTGTTCACCTGCCCGTTGTACCAGTGCAGCGAGCGCAAAATCACACGGGCATTGTAAAATCTAGCGTAATTGCCTTTTTAATGGCCTTAATAGGCCTCGTAATTGATGGCGGGTGTGGCTCCGACTCCCATGTGCGCCCGCAGACTGAAATATCTCACGGGTGCGCGAAGACGTCGGGGCACTCACCCTACATCATCATGTGCTATTTCACGTTTGACCGGGTCGGGCACATGCCCACTCGCTCAGTAACAAATTCTGCTACACGTGTGAATTAATAGCCAGATAGTCTAACTCAAGTTGCAGGTGGGTGTTCCTAAGATCTAACTTTGAAAAAATCTGGCCTCCTGACAACATTATGAACAGATGCTCCACGTTTGGCAAACTATCGGGTAGATTACATTCCAGTATCTAATTTTCAGTTACCTTATAATCCTCCCACACTCTTGCATTACCATCTGACTTTGATATTATCACTATGGGAGTAGCCCAATTACTCTGCTCTAAAAAGAGGCATGGGCTGTCAAAGCTTTTCACCTTGCACTCATCAGGACAGATTTGCAAGAATACAAATTCTAAAGGGAACTACAATTAATGAGAAGAGAGTTCTGATTGGTTGGCAAGTGGTCTCTCATCGATAGAGGCATTGCCATGGAGAATGCACCAGCGAACAGTTAACCGTCAAGCTTTTGTTAAATTCAAACCAATCAGGTCAACTCTGATTGGTCAAGGGAACGAACCAGGGAATTGGCTGTCCCCCAAGTTTTTGTTTAGTTGAAAAAGGTGCATTGCGTGGGCATGCTCTGTTTACGAAGGACAGGGCCCTGTGAATATATGTAGCATCTAGCACACGTAAATGAGCCACACTGCAAACTCGGCTGATAATCTTAAATTGGTTGTGAGTGTAATGCTTAGCACAATCAGGATTGTTTAGCATGTGCTATCCAATTGCAGAATCACAATGTTGGACACTATGTTTTGAGTTTTGCAAGCACGGGCTGATTGGGTACGGTCAGTACTTTGCCTGTTGTAAACGGCCGAAGGGACATGCTATTTGATATGATCCACCAGTCTTTGGGACATGCAGCCTACATTCCTGGCATCACACCGGCACTGAAATTCACATACCACATTACTCATTTGTGTAACAGGCAGAGTGTCTTTTTGGTTTGACAGCAGCAACCCGTTAGTGGAGAATACCACGTTCTGTTGAAGAGTCATTTGGACTCGAAACGTTAACTGTATTCCTCTCCGCAGATGCTGTCAGACCTGCTGAGTTTTTCCAGGTATTTTTACTTTTGTTTTTATATCATATAAGTGGAGAATACCACTTGTGTTGCTACTGCATAGTCTCCAACATTAGATGTGATTGGGCAACACTTTCTAAACAATCCTGATTGTGCTAAGAAAAACACTGTCAACCAATTTACGATTATCAGTCAGGTTCACAATGTGGCTCACTGACATGTGCTAGAAGTTATGTTTATTCACACACAGGGCCCTGCCCTTTGTAAACAGAAAGAGCAGATCCATGCATTGCACCTTTATCAACTAAACAAATGCTTGGGGGAACAGCCATTCCCTGGTTCATTCCCCATGGAAATGCCTTGATCAGAGTCAACCTGCCTAGTTTGAATTTAAACAAAAGCTTGGCACTTAACTGTTCAGTGGTGCACCCTCCATGGCAACACCTCTCCAATCAGAGTGCACTTGCTAGCCAATCAGCAGTCTCTTCTCTTGCACTATAAATTGTTGTTCCCTCTAGAATCGGTATTCTAGCAAATCTGTCCTGATGAGTGCAAGACAAAAAGCTTCGACAGCATGTCACTTTTTTTTTTAAGCAATACTCAAGTTCTGTACTACCAAACAACTACTCTGTTCTACTTTAGAGACAACGTTCTCAGTCTCAAGTCTTTTCTGTTCTTGCCCTATTTCTTCTTTTGGGGCATAGGATATTGGACAAGGCCTGCAATAAACGAGTCTTGTGATCCTCTGTACCTGTCAGTTGGCCTTATATCCTTGAATTGATTTGCCGGTTTCACTAAACACCTGAGGGTACTTGGCGATCATGTTGTCTCGCGTTGTGAATTTCGCTTCTACGTGGAAAAACTCATTCCAAATGAACTTCAGGGTTGCTAACCAGTTTCTCCCTAACAAGGCTGGTTTTTCACCCTTCACCACAACAACGGACAATTTTGCACATTGCCCCTTGTACGTGACCGGAACCGCCACACTTTCCATTTGGGGAATTTTCTTTCCTCCATATCATCGTAATTTTGTGTGCCATACCTCCTGTTGATGTTGAGTCAACTTTTGATGAAATCATGCTAACTGATGCACCCATGTCGACCCCCATGTTTACCGGATCTCCTCCGATGCTAGTTGGACTACAATGCCCTGCAAGTTTCCACTGGACGTCCTTGTGCTTTGGATTGTATGGGTCTCAATCGACCCCTCAGTGACCTGGTGCTGCAGTGACTGCCTTTTCCTCCAGCCTGTGTTTTCTCCATTTATATTTTTTCGACATGATTTGGCAAGGTGACCCTTCTTACAGCTGTAGCACTCTGCTCTCACAAATGAACAATTCTGTGCCCAATATTGGCCTAAGCACTGGTAACAGGACCCTTTAATACCTCTGCGACTACTAATTGCTGTCGTTAGGGTATTCTACTTCCTCAACTGCAGCTTATTTACTTCAGCAGATGACTGGCGGTTGTTAACTCTGACTTCTCTCGGGTCATATTCCGCCATGTCCATGGACAATGCTGTTCGGCAAGTTATGTCAAAAGCTAACTTTGACAAGGTCAGCAGCTCACTGAGAATGCATTCACTTTTTAAACCAAACACAAATCTGTCCCACAATGCTCTGCCTTGAAATTCTCCAAACTTACAATGGGTAGACAGCTTTTTCAAAGCCACAATAAAGTCTCAAATGCTCTCACTGGGTTCCTTGTTTCAAGCGATAGCTTTCTGCAATCTCCAAGGGCTTGGGATTGTAGCGCTGCTCAAGCTTATACAAAATGTCCGACAGCGGCGTGTCTTTTGGCTTTATTGGCGTGAACAAATACTTGAGTGTTTCATACATTTCGGGGCCTGCTTCTATCAAAACAATTGCCCTTTTACTCCCCCCCACTGTCCGACTATCAGAAGCCAGAGTATCAGGAACATTGAGGATATTATTAACAGTGAAATGCGTCCCCAAATACGCACTGAAAGCCTCCCAGGCACGGCTATACTCTTCCAGTCACCCAATATTCCGTTCCCCTTGCAATAAACATCAACACGATATTTGCCTTCCTAATCACTTGCTGTACCTGCATACTAACTTCATGTGATTCTTGTACCAGGACACCCAGATCCCTTTGTATCACTGACTTCTGCAATCCCGCTCCACTTAAATAATATGCTGCTTTTCTATTCTTCCTGCCAAAGTGGACAAGTTCACATTTCCCCATATCATACTCCATCTGCCAAATTTTTGCCAACTCATGTAATCTATCTAAATCCTTTTGTAGATTCTTTATGATCTCGCAATTTATTTTCCTACCTATGTGTAATGGGAAATTTAGCTACCATGCACTTGGTCCTTTCATCTAAGTCATTGATGTAGATTGTAAACAGTTGAGGCCCCAGTTCTGATCCCTATGGCATTCCACTAGTTACAGCTTGCCAACCCAAAAAAGACCCATTTATTCCTACTCTCTGCTTCCTGTTAGCTAACCAATCTTTATCCATGCTATTATGTTATCCCTTACACCGTATTTTCTTACCTTGTGTAGTAACCTTTGATGTGGTGCCTTATCAAATGTCTTTTGGAAATCCAAGTACATATCATCTATAGGTTCCCCTTTAGCCACCTTGCTTGTTACTTCCTCAAAGAATTCTAATAAATTAGCTAAACATGATTTCCCTTTCACAAAACCATGTAGATTCTGCCTGTTCCCATTATACTTTTTTTTAAGTATCCTGCTATAACCTCCCTAATAATGAATTCTAGCAATTTCCCTATGACAGATGTTAGGCTAACTGGGCTATGGTTTCCTGCTTTCTATCTCCCTCCTGCCTTGAATAAAGGTGTTACATTTTCTATTTTCAATCTGCTGGGGCTCTTCCAGAATGTAAGGAACTTTGGAAGTTTATATAACCTACTATCTCTGCAGCCATTGCTTTGAAAATGCAGGCCATCAGGCCCTGGGGACTTGTCAGCCTTTAGGTCTAATAGTTTTCCCAGTACCTTTTCCCTAGTAATGGTGATTGTTTTAAGTTCCTACCTCCCGTTCAGTTCTTGAATTTTAAATATCTTTGGGAAGTTTTCTACGTCTCCTACAGTGAAGACAGACACAAAATACCTGTTCAACTCTTCCTCCAGTTCCTTGTTTTCCATTACTAATTCCCTAGACCCATTCTCTTGAGGACTAATACTAATTTTCGTTAGTCTTTTAGTTACATTCTTCCTAGTTAAACACTTGTAGGAACTCTTAATGTCAGTTTTTATATTTCTTGCTGGCTTTCTCTTATACTCTAATTTCTCTCTTTTTATTATTCTTGTAGTCATTCTTTGCTGGTTCTCAAGATCTGTCCAATCTTCTGACCTATCCCTAATCTTCACAGATTTGTACAGTGTTTCTTTCAAGTTGATGCTATCCTTAATTTCTTCTTTCAGCCACAGGTGATGCGTTCTTCTCCTACAGACTCTTTTTCATTGGGATAAATCTTTGCTGAGAGTTATTAAATTTCTCCTTAAAAGTCTATTACTGCATCTCTACTGTTCTACCTTTTAACCTAGTTTCCCTGTCCACTTTGGTCAACTCTGCCTTCATATCTATATAATTACCTTTATTTATTTTAAAACACTAGCCTTTGACCTACACTTCTGAACGTAAAATTCTACCATGTTATGATCACTGTCATCTAGATGCTCCTGTACAAGAGGTAACTGATTAATCCTTTATTACAGGATTACCAGATCTAGAATAGCCTCTGCCCTGGTTAGCATTAAAATGTACTACTCAATGAAATTGTCCCAAATACACTCTATGAACTCATTTTCCAGGCTACCTTTGCCAATCTGATTTGCCCAAAACCACATGTAGATTAAAGTCACCCATGATTATGCTGTGACTTTCTTACACACCCCATTTATTTCTCCTTGTATACTCTGTCCTACCGTGTAACTACTGTTAGGGGGCCCATAAATCACTCTGACAAGTGACCTCTCACCTTTCCTATTTCTTATCTCTACCCAAACTGATTCTATATCTTGTTCTTTCGAGCTAAGGTCCTCTCTCACTACTGTACTAATGTCATCCTTAATTACCCCACCATCTGTTCCTAGCTTTCTGTTTTTTTCGAAATGTCAAATACCTTGCAATATTCGGGTCCCAGCTTTGGTCACCTTGCAACCATATCTCTGTAATGGCTATCAGGTCATACACATTTATTTCTATTTGCGTGCATTCAGATACAAAGCCTTTAACCCTGTCTTTTGACCGTTTTTACAATGTCCGGCCTCATTTCCGGCTGGTGCACTCTGGTTATCATTACACAAGTCGATTGTCGTGCGCAGAAGAGGAGGCAGGGTCCCAATCCTGACCACTATCAAAAAGAGGAAAGTATCCAGGGACCTCCTGCCAAAGACTATAAGGTGCAATTGGAATCAAAGGAGAACAGGAACCAGTGATTCCCCAGTCAGCATTTGCTGTCCAAGCTCACACATTAAGAATGCCCAATTGGTCAAGGTACCATAATGCAACTGGTACCCGAACAGACTCGGTACAACTCAACACCTTCAGGAGGGGAATGAGAAAAATGGGACAGTCAAGGGTTGGTGGTGCAATGGTCTCACTACCTTAAGAGTCACCTGCTTGCATCAGGTTTCAAACCCACGAAAACACCACAGAATGGTTTATTCTGGTGTAGCAATAGTCTTTTCACTTTCCCATTGAGCAGAAGGTGCTATACTACACACGGGATGCCCATCTGGAGTCATGGTCAAAGTACCTCCAAGGCCACAATCCAAGAAATGTTCTTAGTCTTCATCTCAGTGTCAGCTGTGGCTCAGTTGGTAGCACTCTAGCCTCTTGGTCAGAAGGTTCTGGATTCAGATCCCACACCAGGACTTCGGCACACAAATCAAGGCTGATGCTCCAGTGTTGTACTGAGGGAGTGCTGCACTGGCGAAGTTGTCATCTTTCTGATGCAACGTGAAACCAAGGCCTCATTTGCCTGACCAGATGGGTGTAAAAGATCCCATGACACTATGAAGAAGAGCAGGGGAGTTATGCCCAGTGTGCTGGTCAATATTTATCCCTCAATCAACAGCACAAAAACAGATTGCACAATCATTATCACATTGCGATTTGTGGGAGCTTGTCATGCACAAATTGGCTGCTGCTTTTCCAACATTACAACAGTGACTACATATCAAAATTACCTCACTAACTGTAAAAGCTCTGAAAGGAGCTGTATGAATACAAGACTTTTTTTTCCCCCCTTCTTTTAAGCCTTGCTTTAATCTTATTTCATTCATAGCCTTCACAAGTGATTCATTTGAATCTAGTTGTTTGGTCCTCAGTGTTGGTTTTGTTCCAGTATTATTCTACATGTTGTGCAATACCCTTGTCTGTAAACTATTCCTATTCCAATGAGATTCAGGCTTTGATAAAACAGGAGGCGAGACTGTAAATCTGAATTCCATAGTTTTATTGCAGTCATTTCAGAATTTTGGCCCTCCCCAAAAATGTATGTTTCAGAAATGAGTTGGGTACCTTTACACAACTCAGAGGCGAGAGGAATTTTGGGGATTAATAAACTTGTGTTTGAACCAAAGAGACATTATTTATGCGTCAGTTTTTAATATCAGTTTCATAAAAGTTATTCTGTGCCAGAAATCATCTGAATTTGAATTTGTCTTTTTACTTTGAGTTTTGGTCTTATTCCATTTCCAGGCTTCACAAGAAACCTAGTTCAGATTTTTGTTTAACATCAAGGAGGCATATAATTTTGCTCAGTTGCCTTTTTCCACTCCCGACTTTAAGTCGAGGATAAGGCAGTCTCACCTCTCCTCTCTCAATTATGGAAGACTAACTTCTACCACATACTCAGGTGTGTTGTTGCTTGGCAACCAGCATCAACTGGAGAATGATGGCTGACCAGGGTAATGGAATCCGACTTTTAAGTTTCCCCATGGGTGGCCTTTGGAGATTGAATTCTAGAGGAACTTCCATTTTCTGCGTGTTCCACATACCAGTGCAGTCAGGGTAAACAATGCAGCTCAACAATTGAAGTGAAATCAAAATGGTTGGCTGGATAAAGGAATGTGCCTGCAAGGGAGACGAATTACCAGCTCTGGTTGCATCTGGTCCTGGAGCTTTCATCATATGACCTCCCATCTCCCATTATCCCATCCAGTCAAACAGCCTTTATTTCCTGAACACCAGAATTTTTAATAACTAATAACTAACTATAAATTTCAGGGAGAATTAAAATAAAACATATTTTTAAACATCTTTATGATTTTTCTCCCAGGTATCCCTTGCAGCAATGTTCTGGAGGTACATCTTTAATGCCCAGAGACTCCATGGCAACCCTGGAGGGTTGGTAACCCTGGCGAGGCAGCATACCTTCAATCTCCCTTTAAATATGTTGATAGGGTTACGTGAGGTAAGGTAGAAGGAAGCTCGGATGGGACATAAATACCAGCATGGACTAGCTGTGCCGCAAGGTCTGCACTGTGCTGTACGTTCCATGTAACTCCCTGAAATCTTTGTTGGTGGGCATGTTTCTGCTCACATCTTTTAAGGTCCGATGGAGAGCAGTGGCCATGGTTATACCTGGAGTGGAGCCGTGCCAGGGGAGGATGAAAATGGAGGATAGAGGGGCTGAAGATGGAGGTCAGATCCAGTGAGGGCAGCCAACCCTACAATGGTAGCCAACTCCAGTTGAAAGTATTCCTGGAGGTTTTATCACATGACCTCCTGCCTCCAAGTGTCCCACCCCGACACTCCCACCATTGGTCATTTGCCATGTACATCTTCATGGCTTCGTGCCCCACACTACAGCCACTGGCCACAAAACATGTCTCTCCTTAGATCCCATCTTCCCAAAGTCAACTGGAGAACATCCTGCTTGGATGATTCTTGACATATCAGCCAAACAGCCTTTTCTTCCCTACCTCCAAAACTATTTGAACTAATAAATAGGAAGCATTCAAAGACATTTTATTTCAAAAAGCAACCTTTTTTTAATGCCCCTGGGTTTGCTCACAAAATTGTCCTGGGCATTAACCTTCAGTTTCTTGAGACTTCAGGACAATCCGGTAGGTTGTCAACCCTACCCCGCACAGCACCGGTGAGTGAATGGGTCTGTCTCATGTCACTGTTCCCAGAGCACAGCCTACCTCCACCATACAGCCCAACTTCAAGCATAGCCAACACCCAAGGCAGCAGTTCTAGCTACCCATCCCAGCAGTTTGCGAATGGTGGGCCTATAACCAGAGTCTCCGATAGTATGTGCACACCATATAATAAATACATTCACACAGATAATTATAATGTAATATTATCATGAGTGAAGCAGCAAGTATTGGAGCTTTCCAATAGTGGATGCAGTAGCTATATGCTATATCAAGTATACATGTGTGTGTGTGTATATATACATATATGTATTATATATGATAACAAGCTGCTGGAGACCTAGAGAAATCCAGGAGCTTGTTATAATATTAATATACGGGCGCTCACATGATGCCAAGAGAACTCCCCCACCCTTCTTCGAACTAACACCATGCGCTCTGTTACATCCATTCCAGAAGCAAGCAGGACCTTGGTTTAATGACCCATCCAGAAGAATGCAAATCCAACAGTGCAGTGCTGCCGCAGTACTGGCACCGTGACAGCCCAGGCTATGTGCTCGTCTCCAGCGTGGGAGCACTTAGGCGAGAGAGTGCTACCCACTGTGCCACAGCTGATACCAGATGCAGTGCAGCTTTCACTCAGTACCTTATAGCATGGGTTCAATGGAAGGAAAGTCAGACATAACCAGTTTCACGTTCGCGTGACAGAATGAACATCGACACTGTTCCCGGGACTACTGGGTCACTTGAGAAACACCAAATTCAGGAAAATTGATTTTCTTCCCTCTCTGAGGAACCTTGGGACGTTTTTCTACTTTCACTGCACTAAATTAATGGAAGAGGTTGTTACGGATGAAGTAAATCAGCAGCTTTCTCTGCTTCTAAAATCAATGAATGACTTCCCTAACCACAAAAACGTGGTGAAGGTAATTATCTGATGAAAGGTTATCCACCTGAAACATCAACTCTGTTTCTTTCTCCACAGATGCTGCCAGACCTGCTGAGTATTTCCAGCATTTCCTGTTTTTAGTTTGGATTTCCAGGATCCGCAGTATTTTGCTTTTGCCTTATGTGAAAACAGTAATGATGAAAAACAGTCTCCATTCTGAAGCTAGATCGGTAAGGAAACTCCGAATACAGAATTAGAGATGTACAGTAACTTCAGTAACAAAAGGAGAACAGAGAAGCAAATTGTTCATCACATGATGATGTATGTGAACTGATTTTGCTCTGACACAAAAGAAGAGTCTGTAACTGGATCAGAGCTGTGGGGATGAGTTGCTCCTGTCACTATGCGGAGCAAGACAAAATGAAATAGGGGAAGATTTCATCTGGGCAATGTTTCTTGGGAAATGGTGAATGTTCTCAAATTTACAATTCTCTTTACTTGCTACACATTATAGGGATGCTATCCCTAATAAGGTCTGGTCATGTATACGGATTTATTAAATATTAATATCCAACCTCTCTCAGGGTCCAATTATGAAACTTACCCGTCTCTCCCTGCCTGTATCCCCCTCCCCTCAACCAAAGCCCAAGGGGCAAAATATATTCCAGGGTTAGAGAGTGAGACAAACTGTCAAACACAAGCTGCACTGCAGGATTCTGCATCACCCTTCACTCAACAAATGCTGGTTTCATTTTAACATGAGGAAAACACAAAATTTACAGCATGGAAACAGGCCATTTGGCCCAATATAAAAAATAGGAACAACAGTAGGTCACACAACCCCTCCAGCCTGCTCATCATTCAATAAGACCATGGTTGAACTTTTACATGAACTCTACTTTCCCGCAAGATCTCTATATCCCTCAATTCCCTTGGCGCACAAAATATTAATCACGCATCATTTAGATATTTCGTTTGGCAGGCATGAGCCAGAGGCGGCTGCGCACCTGCCGAACTGTCAACGGCCTAGTAAGGCCATTAAAAAACCAATTAAAGTTGTTAGCAACGCTGCCTGTCCAACCTTAAGATTTGCAGGCAGACGAAGAGCCCAAGCGGCCTTCGCGTTTTTCAGGAAACCTCATCCACGGGCGGGATGAGGTTTCCTGAAGGTTTTATACAATAATTAATTAAATTTTGCAAAACTCACAAACATGTCCCATCTTATGTGACACTGTCACATGATGGGACATGTTTAAATAATTCTTTTCCTCCTCTATTAAAAAGTTTCACTATCAACTCAATCTCCCTGAGGCAGCCCTTTATGTTTCAATGAGATCACTTCTCATTCTGCTAAACTCCAGGGAATATTTGACATGTGTACTCAATTTCTCTTTATAGGACAATCCTCTCAACCCAGAATCAATCCAGGTAAGTAGATCCTTCCTTAGGTAAGGAAACCAAACCTGTACACACTACTCCAGATATGGTCTTACCAAAGCCCAATACAACATTGCAGCAAGACCTCCTTACTCTTATATTTCAACCAGCTTGCAGTAATGGCTAACATATCAACTTTTTTCCTCATTGTTTATTCTGCACCTGAGCCTCCTCCCACCATACTTCATTTCACCCTATCAATATATCCTTCTATTCCTTTGTCCCTCATGTACTTAAATAATTTCCCCTCAAATGCATCTATGTTATTCACCTCAACTATTCCAGGTGGGAGTGAGTTTCACTACTCTCTGGATAAAGAAATTTCTTCTGAATTCTCAATTAGATTTATTAATATTTCTGTATAGTATTGTCTCTTTGGTTGCATTTCTAGAGATGGTTCTCCTCAATGTCCATTCTGATTTTAGAAAATTTCTTTGCAGCCCTTGGCTCTTCAGAATTGGCAGCATCCATTCTTACCCAGAGTTAACCAATTTGGTTGACTGCTGAGCATTTGTTTATTCTTGTCTAATTTTGGTCACACTGCATGTGGAAACAACTTACCTACATTTGCCCCATCAAACCGCTACATAATTTTCAACCCTCTATCGAGTCACCCCTCAGTTTTCCAGCCTTTTGAGCCTTTTCTGAATGTTATAATGTTGGAACGGGACAATCAATTCTGTGAACGTTTTAAGTGTCACTTATTCGTGCTTTCAAACTCTCAGGTAGTCTAACAGATCTTCATAGAGTCATAGAGTTATACAGCACAAAAACAGGCCCTTCGGCCCAACGTGTCCATGTCGGCCATCAAGCACCCGTCCTGTGAGAACTTTTTGAACTTGGCTTCGCACTAGGCTACATATTTCTTTCACTGAGTATGAGGCCATCTCCTTACAGGGCTTTGAACACAATTAATAATATGATTAACAGTTCTGATGACAGGTCAATGAACTGAAGTGTCAACTCTTTAGTGCTCTCTGCACAGATGCTGCCTGCCTGCTGAGTGTTTCCAGTGTGCTCTGCCATTAAGTAAGCAATTTGCTTCTGTACCAATGTTGTCCAATACATTAACTACTAATCACATGTGGCTAATTACATATATGATCAGTAAACAAAAATGGGTAATAGACAACATTGGCAGGCATGTAGTCTTAATACTTATTTGCACAGCATATGCAGGTGAACTTTAACCTTTTTGGGCATTTTTTGCTAAGACAAAAAAGCATAGTGTGTTTTTTGATCACTGTGATTGTTTTACTCCCTTTGGTGATGAGAGGAGCTAGACATTTGTTAAGTGTACACATGTGAAGTACATTGGCCTGTATTGTGTGCAAGGCATTTTCTACCAACATTTGAGTACCTGTTTAAAATGGCATCACTATTGCCTCACCCTGTGGCTTGTCAGAAATCTCCAGCAGCCAACACTTCTGTGCATAGTAGTACCAACATAAACCATGTATCTGTGGCTTTTTAACCTGATCTCTGAAAAACAAAAGAACCCCAAGTCTCTGCTAAAGGGTCGAAGCAAAAGATTAACTCACTCTCTTTTACATGAATGCTGAATATGAGGAGGGAGATAGGCAAGATTGCCTTTCTTACAATTTGGAGTAAAATTATGTCTGTTTTTGGGGCATTTAATTAGAAATTGCAAAGACAGCAAGTCTTCCTGCAATGTCCACAGTGTGGCTAACTTAATACCCACAGGAACTTTTCCCCCATGTCAGAATCAAAAAGGAGCATGTGAAAATATTTAATTATCAGCTTAATTAGCATTGAATAAATAGTGATATGATACTGAATAAGCATTACAACACCAACAACTTACACGTACATTGCGCCCATAACTTATCAAGATGTCCTGGAAGTACTTTTCAAAGAAGGTGGAAGGAACGGATGCTGAGCAGCAACTGGAGAAAAGTTGGGGACATGAATGAAGGCATTAGAAGAGAAAGGATCTGAAAACATATTGGAAAATGGCAGAGTGACTTAGCAAGAGAATTCCAGATTATGGGGCATGACGGCTATAGGCTCTATCTTCAATGGAAAGAGTGGAGCATGCGCTAGATTTGGGAGCATAGAGGGATCCATGCTGGGACATGGGGCTGTTCTAGTTGTGACAAAATATTTTAACACAAATAATACAAGAAAGACAGACTTACGTTTAGACAGCATCAGGATGTCCCAAAGTGCTTTACAACCAATTAAATGCTTATGAGGTATAGTCACTATTGTAATGTAGGAAATGTAACAACCGATTTATATATAGCAAGGTCCCACAAACAGTAATGAGATGAGATGAAAATCTGTTTTTTGTGAAGATATTTGAGGAATAAATATTGGTCAGAACACCAGGAAGAACTCCCCTGCTCTTCTTTGAATCATGTTATGGGATCTTTTACATCCATCCAAGAGGTCAGATTTGGGCTTAATGACTCATTTAAAAGACATCACCTTTGGCAGCGCAGCAACTCCCTCAGTACTGCAGTGGGAGGGTCCACCAAGATATTGTGTCCAAGTCCCTGGAGTGGAATTTGAATTCTACAGCTCTGAAACAGATACCTCCATTATCCACATTTGTGATCATCAGTCTGAATTCCAGTTGGCCAAAGGCTTGCACATCACATTGTCTCACTCAGCCACACCAGCACCAATGAAGCACACAGTACAAGGAGGATTCAATTCAGTCTGCCTTCATTCCCATAACAAGGGCATTGCTTTGTCACTTCTCTTGAGGGAGATCCCTCCACTGACTGAATTTAACCTCCACTTGTTGGTTTATCTCATCAGACCCATTTCCTTCAACCATGTTAATGCACCCCATGACCTTCACCTGGTTTCCCAACAACAATAAAAATACTGTTCACCATATGACCTTGGCTTCACAGTTGGTTAATTCACTCAGTGCTTTCATTCCCCAGATATTACTCTCTGATCAGTGGTTCCCCTAGTTCCATGAAGATAAAAGTAGCTTTTACTGAAGGTGTAAATGGCCTTACTTGAGGAGGAAGAAAGAGTGATACAATTTTCAAGTATGCAGCCTCTTATGCTTCAGCTTGTAAAGTGAAAACTGCCATCACACTTGCAAACATCCTTTTTGCTGAAGTCACATTATCTGAAGGAACTTTATAGGTATGCTCTCTCTGCAAGCAGGATATATAGAGTTGAGTGCCTATTTAGACCCTTAGTGTCAAAAGCAACCAACTTAGCACATCCTCCAGAAGCGAAAGAAGTACTGCAAGGAATACTGGTTGTCAGTTTGGCTCAGCCACATCACTGAGTCAGAAAATTGCAGGCTCAACTCTCACCGAAATGCACAGCCTAAATCAACAACAGCCAACGGACATTCCTTTCGTGCCTTTAATGCTGTAAAAGATCCTAAGGTGCTTCATAGGAGCATGATCAAAATTTGACATGAGCCACATCAGGTGGTGTTAGTAAAGATGACCAAAAGCTTGGTCAAAGAAGTAGGCTGAAAGGAGCATCTTGAAAGAGGAGAGAGAGGTAGAGAGGATTATGGAGGATTCCAGAACTTAGGCAACTGAAGGCATGGCCACCAATGGTAGATTAAAATCAGACTTGCTCAAGAGGCCAGAATTGGAGGAATGCAGATATCTCAAAGGAGTGTAGGGCTGGCAGAGCTAGCAGAAATAAGGAGGGATGAGGCCACGAAGCGATTTGAAAACAAGTATGAGAATTTTAAAATTGAGGTGTTGCCAGACTGGGACCCAATGTAAATCACCGAACACAGGGATGACAAGTGAATGAGATATAGGTGCAAACTAGGATATGAGCAAACTAGTATATCATTCCAATTTAGTGTAGGGTTGTGATTCACTGTTGGAGGTACAATAATTACTATATGATCTCTTTTAGGTGTAGGTTGAGGAATGAATATCAGGACACTGGGAAGAACCTCCCTTCTCTTCTTCAAAACCATGCCCTTAGATCTTCTACATAAGCCCATAAGGACAGGCAGAGCCTTGGTTCATCAATTATTTACAGCACAGAAGTAGATCATTCTAACTTCTCCTTGAATGCATCTGGGCTATTTGTTTCAACTACTCTTAGTGGTAGTGAGTTCCACATCCTAATCAGTCTTGGGTAAAGAGGTTTGTCCTGAATTCCTTATTGTATTTATTGGTGATTACCTATTTTTTTCATGTCTGCAAGTGGAAATATCTTTTCTAAGTCTTCCCTATCAACCGTCTCATAATTTTGAAGACCTCTATCAGGTCAACCCTCAGTCTTCTCTTTTGTATAGAAAACAGCCCCAATTCGATCTTTATGATAAATATAGCTTCTCTGTACTGGAATCATTCCAGTAAATTTTTTTTGCGCTTGCTAGTGCCTCAATATCCTTTTTACAATATGGAAACCAGAAATACTCATTGTACTCCACGTGTGGTCTAACCAAGGTCTTAAACAAGTTTAACAGAACTTCTCTGCATTTCAATTCTATCCCTCTGGATCCCCTAGTGCCTTGTTTGCTTTATCTAAAAATTGACCTTATTAACCTGCATTGCTACTTTTAGTGGGAGCTCTTGTGTCACAGTGGGTAGCATCCCTACCTCTAAGCCAGGAGCCCTGCGTTCGAGTCCCTTTCCAGGACTTTACGGCCATGGAAGGTGCGTTCATAATGTGGCCAAACAGGTTGATTATCAACCTGCAACTCCTTCCAATATATGACCTTATGGCAGGAGGTAAGAGTGGGACAGACTCCTAGTTAGCCATGCTTTATGCAGAGTGGCATCCCTCAAGCTATAGCCTCTGACTTCAGGCTAACAACCTGTTCCAGAAAATACACACAGAAAACAGAAGTAAGCTTACGATTTGTCTGTCTCACGTATTTCTAGATGTGGGAAGTCTTCTAAGTCTAAGCCTAATATCAATAATCTATGTATCTGTACCTTCAGATGCCCCCTTCAGACACTTATTTTCCAAAGAGTATGTGATCTCCTTACCCTTCCTACCAAAATGTATTACTTCGCACTTATCTGTATTTAAATTCAATAGCCAATTACACAATCATTTTGCAAGGTTATTAATTTATTTCTGTGTTTTGTCTGTCCTCCTCTATATTGATGGCACCCGCAATTTGGTGTCTTTTCCAAATTTTGAAATATACTTGCTATTCCAGATCCAAAATTGTTTATGTAAATGATGAATAAATGTGGTCCAATCCCTGTGGAACACAAGCTCCCTGCCATTTGCCAATCTGTAAAACCACCTTTAAACTATATCCTTTTTTCTGTTTTGTGGCCAGTTTGCTATCCATTTTGTTTTTTGTCCCTTGGCTCCAAATGTTTTGGCCTTAATCATGAGCCTACTATGTAATACTTTATCAAAGGATTTTTGTAAATCTAAGTAATTAAATATGATAGATGTAATGTATTATTATTTAATATTTCTGCCATTTTGCTGTGATTACACCTTTAAATGTCTACCCAAAGGACAGTGCCTCCAACAGTGCAGCACTCCCTCAGCATATCTACAAAGGGTCCAATCCCTGTTTCAGGTGGCCCCTGTGCCCCTGTTTTTTCTGTATCACTATGGCAGGTGGCACATTTCCTGCCCACCATATTGAGGGCTTTTCATGCCAATGAGCTGGGGCATTTATAGGCCTAACACTAACTGCAATCTAACTAAAATTTTGTATTCCTTACTTTGTATTCTACATTGCTGACCTTATCAACTTGCAGTGCTAGCTTTCTTGGACTATATATCTGCACACCAAAGTTCTTCTACTCTCCCTAAAATCAAATGTGTTTAAGTTAAACGACGGACATGCAATTTACCAATTCCAACCCAGATATTAATCCTGCTTAATCTACATGCAGCAAAACTTCAATTAAAAGCTTAATTAAGATAATGTCATGGAATTTCCGTGGAGCCACACAGAGCTGATAAAACATTGTTTGGTACTGATATGTAAACATGCCCCTATAACTAACAAATAATGAATAATTATAGTCCCAATCCAAACTGTGGGCCCACTGTTTTGCTCTGAAATTCTTGGAAATCAAAGAAAAATCACAGGTATGTGTATAGCACCAGAGAACAAAATGATTAAAGGGATTGCTTAAACAGCTACAAAATGAAGCTACAATTTCACAGTAATTGATATTAATGAGTAGTATTTGACCAGTGACATCAACAGTGCCTTTGAGTAATGTGTATCAACACACTATGAATGACAGCTGTGTACGATAGAATACTGCCTGTTTCAGCAGCAAGTAGAATAGATGAAGCTTCCCCAATACTTTAGAGAATAAATACACCAACATAATATCAGACATAGAAGCGGGAATAGGACACTCAACCCCTCGAACTTGCTCTGCCATTCAATTAGATCATGGCTGATCTGTATCTCAACTCCCGTTAACCACCTTTGCTGCATTTCCCTAGATACCCCCTTACCAAACAGAAAGCTTTCGATCCCATTCTTGAAAGTCTGCAACTGATTCCCATCATCCACAGTCTTTTAGGAGGCAAAATTCCAGATTTCCTTTGTGTGAAAAATTGCTTCTTGACATCACCCCTGACTCTGATTTTAAGTTTATACCCCCTTTTGTTCTGGACCATCTCACAACCACCAGGGATATATTTTCTCTCTTACCACCCTTTCAGCTCCTTTAATCATCGTAAACACCTTAATTAGATCACCCTTCTACACTCAAGCGAGTGTGGGCCTAGCCTATGCAGACTGTCTCTCTAAATTTAACCCTTTTAGCCCCACTGTCAATCTGGTGAATGTAAAACAGGAGGGCTCCATGTTTTGTTCCCGAGATGAACTGTGAAGAGACAGCCAATCTCAGTCTCAGTGGTGGTAAATCCACTACACCCAAGTACCTCAGGGAGGTGCCAGAGAAAGAAAATAAAAAGAGTTCAGTGAGGGTTTCCGTTTAGATTAGAGCTTAACTATAGTGCGTACCATGGTCAAATGTCTGCTCACCACCTGAGCACACACCCGAAACATGGCCACTTCAGTTAGATAACAGTCCATAGGTCCCTTGCAACTGAAACTCAATGCGAATCAGCACCTAAAGAGGAGGGGTGCAAATTGAAGGGGACTAAGTTGCCACAAATTAAGCACGTATCTCCTGACTAATAGTTATGGTTAAAGTATCTCATGCTCAGAACAAAATTCTGACCTTAATCAGCAGGAGTGCAGTTACATCCAAAACTGATTAACAGCCAATGGATTTTGATCTCACGTTTTTTCCTGAGAATATATTAAATACTCTCAGGCAGGTGTAGATTGCACACAGGTCAAATATATAGACCTAATCATTTGTTTGATACGTGATTGTTGTAAGGTTGAAACTATCAATGGTCTACTCAAACAGTCATTTCAGATAACTGTCATGCAACACTAACATCAGGGCAGCAGGGAAGATCTGTTATGAGTGAGTGGTGCTTGATAGTCATTGAGACAAAGCATTCATCAGACAGCAAGAATAAGTATTGATAAAACCAGCCTTAACAACACTGTTAGATTGTGAAAGGAAAGATAACTTGAATGCTGATACTGGTCACTTTGACAAATGATATCTTGAAGGATTCTTAAAACCAATAAGCTGATCGACAGAACACCTCTTGTCCATGACTCCACATACATTGTACAACATCGACACTTTATGGATTAACCCAGTGACTGGATAGTCTAATTATAAGCGCAACACTAGACCTGGATGGAGAGGACTGTTGCAAGAAATACTAACTAATAGTTCACAACAAAAGGTTCAGAAGAATAGGGCCATTTTGATCAGAAACATTTATTCATTTCTGAGGAATCAACATCTACAGATCACATTAGGCAAAAGGGTGTCAAAGCCTTTGAGGCATTGGATCTCTTAACAAAACTCATGCTTTTGACACTCAGCTACAATCTAATGCAAGGTGATTCTTGCATAAGTAGAAACCCCTCCCACAAAATTCCATCCAACAGAGTTGAAAAAAACTACAGGATCCGCCTGTAGGATAAGGGTCTGCATAGCAAGAGGTAGCCATCAAAACTCTTACCTTCTTGTTGGCTGGTATCCACAAACCCGTTCCTCTCTCCAATCAATTGGGGCATCCCTATCAGCTATTGCTAATCTCTTCCAAGATCAGATTGAAATTGCCTTTCACTGTCCCGTTTCCAGTCTTGGTTTTAGCTGCTGATTTTAAATCTCCTTGTCTTTGTAGTGATCACGGCCTGTCCCCGATTTTAAAATCACCTCTGTATCCAGACCCTGGTCTCAGGTCGCGTCAGAGGGGAGAGTTGCCACTAAGTATCACAGCACTAAGTATCGCACAAAAGGAAGCTGTGCAGGAGTTGACAGGAATGCCTGTGTACGCTGCTCCGGCTGACACCACCATCACTGGAGAAGTTGCTGCAATAGGTGGGGGAAGCCGAAGGACAATGCATTCTGCGAATAAGCAACGTTTCGACAAGAGTCCCAAAGTTGGACATAAAGTTGTCGTCGTAAAACAGCATTAATACCGATTTAAAACTAACCACAGCACGGAATTCCTATGTTTTAATACATTTTGATGCTATAACTTTCCACCAAACAATCAGAAACAACTTGAAATATTAGTTTCAAAATGTTAGTCAGCATCTGCTATTCACCCTCCCTGAAACAAACAAGATAACTTCTGCACGCCCTCGAACTATATTTTTTAGAAAACTCCTAAGTCACAATTACACTGGCGCACAATTGTCCCAACTCGAAAGAGGCCGTGACCTTGGGAGAATCTGCCCAATATTAAAACGCTCAACTTGAAAGGTCTGGACATCCCAAAATAAACAACGTTCACAATCCATTTGCCTCAAATATCAAACGCTTATTCGTGGCTTAGTTGAAAACAGACACAATAACAAACCGAGTTATAGGCGATGCAATGAAGGTTGTCCACTTACTTCTCATACTCTTGGTTGTCTCTGTCACATCGGCCGTCCTTGTGCTTTTCCCAGTCTTTCCCATGCTTACAGGTGGTCAGTGAGATAATATCCTTCCCATTGTGGATGTGGTGTAAGGCATTTCTGGTATCTGACCCAATTCCTGTCAAGTACCTCTTGCCTTTGAAGACCAACAGGTACTTTCTCCTGGGTGGGACATTGTTGTAGAGGAGCCAGCCTTTCTCTCCACCCTTCTGAGGATGTTCTCTTGAAAACAGAGGGATGGAGACATCAAAATGTGGCCTGTAACTCTCCATGTAAAAACTTGCTTTGGCCACCATGGCCTGCCCAACGTCAAAGCCCAAATCCTCTGTATAATCAGGCCAAGTTCCGGAGTAGAGGTTAAATATCAGATGGTTCCTACCGTTGTTCCACAAGGGAAAACTCTGAATCTTGCTATCGACGTCGTGAATGTATTGCAAGGAAAGCTGATCCCGATCTAAAGTGTCTATCCCCATGACAAATAAACAGGCCTGGTGAGGATCCGGGGTGTAATACCGAGAGCCCTGGATGGAGGCGAGAATTTTTTGGTAACTTTCAGAAACTTTATCCCCTTTGGACTGGGGGTAGATGTAAACCCGGAAGCCTCGCTTCTCGCACAGAGACAGGTCAAAACAGGTCTCCATCCGACACCTGCTGTCCTTGTACACCATCGCCCTGTTCTCCCGCTTCATCTTTGGAGACTCCCGCAGCCGGGAGTCCACCTCTCCTCCTCCAGGCTGCTCCACAAAACTTTTGAGCGTCGCCTCGTCGTCCCACGCCGGCCATCTCCTCGCCATCACCATCTCCTCGCTCTGCCTCCGAGCCAAGAACTTCAGCTGCCGGATCTGCGCTCCCCCGAAGTAGAAAAGCAAGAGCCAGCAAGCGCAGAATGCGATCAAGATGTATTTCTTCCTGGCCTGCATGTGTCCGGGACCATTCGCTCTCCTCGGGAGGAAGATGCTGAAGGGGAGAAGGTTGCAGGGGGTGGCACCTGGAGCGGATGGTGCTGGGAGAGCAGAGAGGAGCCCGCCACCCGGGTTCTCAAGCGCTTCCAGATGCCAGCGCTGCCAAAAGAGGCATCCTCGCGGTTCCAAAGCAAGGGCAGGTGCGGACCAGCGGCAGCCCCGTCTGGCATGGGGCAGCCGGGGGCATTGGCTGCAATTGGCTGCCCGTGGCTGGAGCTGAAGGGCTTGGTTAAGGGAAGATGTTGCTGGAAGCGCCGGCTGGGGGTTGCCGAGTGCCGGGGCTCCGGTGCTGCAGGGTTTGGCTAGGAGGAGCGGTGCCTCTTCGAGGCTGGGGCCGCAGTTGAGAGCTGCTGAGCCGGGGTTGGGAGCGGGAGCAGCTCCGGGACGGACTCACTAGCCGATTGTATCCATCTCGCTGACACTCAGGTGTAATCGTGTCCAAACATTCCATTTCCGAACCTTGGCTCCACCAACATTCCAACCAAGCCACGCCCCTGCCCCAACACACCCACTCCATTGGCCAATCCGCTTGGCCTTCCCCACTTCCTGATTGGACAACGCGCATCCCTAACACAGGCTCCCCCGCCCCGCTCAGGCACTGATTGGTCAGCGTAGTTGTCCATCAGCACGTTGGCTCCCCCTCTTGATGCCAATTGGCTGAATCTGCAGCAGAAGGCCCGCCTCCCTCTCCGGGTCCCGAACGTGCTGAACGTCAGGTGTAAAAAAAAATCGGCAGGAATTTTATTTTCAATCCCGGTCCCGGAGGGGAGTCGAGGGTAATGCATCCGTGGGAGGGTTTGCAGTCTCCGTGCAATCGTGCAACAGCAACCGACAGGTTGTAGAAGCAGCAACACTAAATGCATATTTTTGGAACAAAGATATTTAAAAAGCATGAATCTGCTTTAGTGCACATCGAATATCTGGCCTTCAAGACTGACATTTCCGCCGATATATTTTTAACTTTGAACAGATTTGTTCTAAATATTAAAAAAAGATCAAATGCACAGCGGGCTGATCAATGAGGAGCCTCACTCCTGATTAAGGAGTTTTCTGTCCCCCAACCTTTTCAGCTTTAGATTGGCCTGCTGTACATTTATGTTTTTATCTTATGACAGAAATGTTATCCAGAGGCAAAATATTTACACTGCTTTTCAGGAGCAGCTAAGCTTCAAGCATGGTTTTAAAGGTTAACCAAGGTTCCAGAGAATAAATTAAACCTGCAAAGGCAAAATACTACAGATGCTGAAAATCTGAAAAAAGGAAGAAAACGTTGGAAATACTCAGCTAGTCAGGTGGAGGGAGAAATAGAGTCAACCTTTAACAAAGTAGACCTCGTGAAACATTAACTCTTATTTTTCTCTCCACAGATGCTGCCAGATCTGCTGAATATTTCCAGCATTTTCCATTTTTATTAAATACAATAAATTAAAGGTGCGTGATTATCATGGGTTTTTTGGCCTGCAGGCTACTGTGTACCAGTCACCCATCAACCTTGTTCTATCGACATCCATTGGTCCCCTGTCCAGCAATGCTTCAAATTTAAAATTATCATCCTCGTGTTCCAATTCTTCCATGGCTTCACACCTCCCTACCTCCATTATCTCCTCCAGCCCTAAAACCCTCCATGATTTCTGTATTCCTCCAATTCCAGCCTCTTGTGTACCCCTGGTTTCCTTCATCCCACCATCGGTGACCATACCTTCAGCTGCCTCGGCCCCAAGATCTGGAATTCCTTCCCTAAATCTCTGTATCCCTTTCTCCTCCTTTACAATGTTCCTTACAATCTATGACTTTGACTGAGCCTTTGGTCACCCATCCTAATATCTCCTTATGTTGCTCTTGTAAAACTTGGTTGGTAATCGCTCCTGGGAAGTGTCTTGGGGCAATTTACAATGTTAAAGGTGCTATATGAACGCAAGTAAATTATAAATTCTATGTAAATGAAAATTAATGGAGATAGTTGGAAGTTAAGAAGATTGTAAGAAATAATGATGAGAATGCAGAGGTCAAGATAAATGGTCAACAGCTGGAACAGGTATCACAATAACTCTGAAGAAGAGTAATACAGACTCAAATCATTAACTCTGTTTATCTCTCCACAAATGCTGCCAGACCTGCTGAGTTTTTCCAGCATTTTCTGTTTTTATTTCAGATTTCCAGCACCCGCAGTATTTTGCTTTAATCACAATTAAAGTACCTGGGAAGCCTCTCGTCAGAAGATGATTACTGCCATAAAGAAATCAGAGCTAGAATAGCAATGGCAAAGAATGTATTCTCCAAACATAAAGAATTTCTCAGCATAAGAATGAGCAGAGATCTTAAGAAAAGAATTTTCAAGACTGATTTGGAGTAACTTGTTGTGAGGGAACTGAAACATGAGCTGGAGAGTAGCCGGTATCCAAAGATTAGAAGGTTGTGAAATGTAGTTCTGGAGCAACAAAGAAGTTCTCAGGATGGTGGAGGAGGAAAAGATCGCTAGTGAATATCATCAAGAAAAAGCAACAAAAGCTGGATTGGACATATTCTAAGGCATGAGAGCTTGTTGAAGGAGGCGATTGAATGAAGATTAGCTAGATGTAGACCTCTATAGACCTTCTCCCAAGAGGGAGAAAGAGAGTGACAATATTGGACAAATTGAAATTGAAAATGGGAGGCTCCTGTGAGCAACTGAAGAGGAAAGTGAAAGACTGAGGTGTGAAGAAATAAATAGAGGACTTGCTTGTTTATGGCTTTGCATAAAAGCTGAAGAGTCCATTCTGAAGTATGAAAGAAGGAAGCAGCCAATTAATTTACCTACTGTTTTTAAACACACCAAGTTCCCTCATGGTGACAGGAGAGTGAGTCTTAGGCAGGAGTCGCACACGTACTGCATAGCAGGGGTCTTACCACCTGTAAACTGTTCTCTGCAACTACCACTACACCCAATAGTGTGTTGTTACCACATCCTGAAATGTACTGATTTTGATGTTAAAAAAAAAGCATGGATCATTGTGTGTTACATGAAGCACTTTTTTTTTATTATGCTTGACATAATTTACCATCAGCCATAAATATAACTTCCACATCAGTTCATCCAACACTCTGCTTTCCTTATCCTCGCTCAGATCAAGTATTATTCACCCATCACCCTGATGCCTACTGACCTACATTGGCTCCTTATTCTCGCTCAGATCAAGTATTACTCACCCATCACCCTGATGCCTACTGACCTACATTGGCTTCCATGCCTCAAATTTAACATTCTCATAATTACATTTAAATCTCTTCATGACCTTTCCCTCTGTAATCTCTTTGATCCTAACAGCTTTCCAATCCCTGAACACTCCATTCCTCCAACTCTGGCCTCTTGTGTATTCTTCCACTCCCTTCACTCCACCATTGGCAACTGTGCCTTCAATCAGCCAGAACCTACACTCTAGAATTCCCTCACTAAACCTCTCTGCCTCTCCCACTTCTTTCTTCACCTTTGAGATTTTCCATAAAGCCCACTTCTTTGGATGAACTTTTGGCCACTCCTAGGAATAGGAGGAAGCCATTTCGCCATTTGAGTCTGCTCCACCATTTAATAAGATCTTGGCCAATATTTTATCTCAACTCTAATTTCCCAGCCTAGCCTCTGATTCCCTTAAATTTTTTTCATTCATTTACAGGGTGTGGGCATCGCTGGCTAGGCTAGCATTTATTTCCCATCCCTAATTGCCCTTGAGAAGGTCATGGTGAGCTGCCTTCTTGAACTGACGGAGTCCCTGTGGTGTAGGTACGCCCACAGTGCTGTCCAAAGATTTATTGATCTAGATTTTAGATATAATCAATAACTGAGCATCCACTGCCCTCTAAGTCTAAAAATTTCAAAGATTTAGTACCTTCTGAGTGAAGACATTTCTCCTTAGCTCAGTCCTAAATGGCTGACCCCTTAAGCTGCGATTATGACCCCTAGTTCTATACACTCCAGCCAGGAGAAACAATTTCTCAGCAACTACTCTCTGCTTCTGATGTGTGAGCTCACGTATAAGTAAGTGCATATAAATTAACAGTTGTAAGAGAAAACAAATGTGTCTGCTTTTGTTTCAATTTAACAGTATTCATACAAACAAGTGTGCACAGGGTTCCACAACTGTGTCTACATAGCTGCAGGTGGTCCACTATGCTAGACACAGTTTATACAGTGTCATGTGTATAGCTACTGCTGACCATCCGAGAACTGTAACTCTCTGTTTCTTATCTGAGTTATAAAGAAAGAATTTGCATTTATCTAGCACCTTCGGTGGCCTCATGATGTCTCAAAGTGTTTCACAACTAATGAATATATCACAATCCCTACAGAGATGGATAACGTTTAAAAAAAATTTGAACTTCCAGTTAATAGCTGAAAAGGATGACACAGGTTTCACGTTTTCAGATTTTACTGTAACAAATGATTGAAAATACCATAAACTAAACATTATTTTGTAGGCAACATACTTTAAAGTACAGAAAGGAACGTTCCTCTTTTATAGTTATCACACATGGCACTCTCCACAGATTTCCAGTCCTTATAGCAAACAATCCACAGTTCCTACCAACTTCCAATGGGTTTATGTTTTCCTGTTGCACTGAGTAGTAACTTCGAGTGGCTGTTTCCAGGTGCTTCCTTCAGTTTTTGGAGAGTTTTCAAATCAGCAGTAAAACCTAGCCCGATGATTCTTTCCCACTGGTCATATGCCAGGACGAATTACCTGGATTCCTTAGATGGCTGCAGAATGCTTCTCTTCAACTCGGGGTGACCAACTCAGGGGAGGGGAGAATAAATGCTATTTCACTCGAGAAGCAGGGCTGGGGGGACCAAGGGAGTGGGGGGAGAGGGGCTAGCAAGGTCCAAGGTTGGAGGCGCAGAAGGAGTGGGTGCTAATGAGGCTGCTGCTTCGAGCGAACAAAGCATACAGCATCAACAGGTTCGGGGATGTCCAAATGAGTTTCTCAGACAAAAGACTCTGCCCATCGTAACATTCTACATGTAAATTTCTTTACTTACTATGTACTACTTCTCCCATCTCCCCTCCCAGGACATACATGAAGAGATACATCCTATGATGAGAGGCTGAGTAAATTGGGCCTAATTTCTCTGGAGTTTAGAAGAATGAGAAGCAATCTCATTAAAACCTACAAAATACTGAAAGGGCTTGACAGGACCTGTGCTGGACCCAATCCCCTGGACTTGGGTCTGAGTGCTGCCATCGCCACCACCAACCTCGATCCCCTGCCCCACTGCCCTCAGGCGTGCCCAGAACCCCCCCACCGCCCCCCGCCATGTGTTGAACCCGATCCCCTGGACTTGGGGCTGAGTGCTGCTGCTGCCTCCGCTGACCCAGACCTCCCTCTCCCCTACCTGCTGCCGGATATCCCAACTCCAACCACCCATCTGCCGAAGTCGGACAACTCTCAGGGAGGAGAGTGGCAGCCAGTGCTGTTACCCCCTTCATGGCTGAGTGTCAGCGCATGCACACTGTGCCAGCTCTAGAGTACACAGGTGCAGCAGCACAGTGCACATACGCAGGTGCCAAAAATTCTAGGGTAGCGACAAAAGGAGATTCTGAGCAGCCTCCTCACTTGCTGCCTGGAGGAATCTGGGACAAATGGCATTCCGGGAAGCCCAGGCTCACAACGGAAAGCCAACTTCCAGGACAATCCCAGAAAATGCGGGGCAGTTCAACTAGAGACGGTCTCCCTCCCACATCCGGTTTCAGTAGCTAGCTAAGAACCTGCAACCCCTTCTCTCCGCGGACCATTCCAGTTACTGCTCTTTTCCTCACTCACTTTTTCTTCTGCCCCAAAAGCTTGCAGCCAGCAAGTCTATTTACTGTTAGCACAGCTGCCCTTGCCCTTTGTTCCCAGGTATGAGAAATTCACACCTTGTTCAGCCAGTTCCTTGACGAAGCCAGGTTTGTTATCAAACAGAATTCAGAATAGTCACATGACCCCTTCATTTTAACCTAAACTTAAAGATACAGTCCAAAACATAATAATCTTATAAACCTCATAATTGTAACAAAATACGAACATACAAATACACTTGAAGTCACTTGTTATGTAGATAAATATGAAAATCAAACTGTGCACCCAAAGGAATCACATTTTGCAGTGGAATAAATAGCCAATTAATCTATTTTAGTGAAGTTGGTTGAAGTATAAATATTAAAGAAACAACTTGCATTTATGTAGCAACTTTCACAAATCAAAGCATTCCAAAGCACTTTACATTGAATGAAATGTTTTTGAAGTAAAGTTATTGTTGTCATTTAGAAATGTGGCAGCCAATTTGCACACAGTAAGCTCCCACAAACAAAAATGGGATAATGATCAGATCTTGCTTTTGGTGATGCTGGTTGAAAGATAAATATTGGAGAAGACATTAGGGAGAACTCCCCTCTTCTTTGAATAGTGCTGACATTTCTGTCCACCCGAGTAGACAGATGGGGCCTTAGTTTAAAACATCTCATCTGAACAATGCTCCTCAATCCTCAACCTGGATTATGCACTCAAGTTCTGGAGTGAATCAAAAACCCACATCCATCTGATTCAGGGGAGTGAATGCTACCACTGAAGCAGCCTTAAGAATGGAGGACAAACAAGAGCAAAATATCTCTAAGTCTGAAGGCTACCTCGCTAGTGAGGCTACTTTTGGGAACAGTCATGAGAAAAGGAGAAAGTTCAGAGAAGATTGATGGGAGGCTTCCAGCATTTAAGATTCCATTCCCCCGACTGCAGCACTGATCTGAGGTTGTGTAAAGCTTTGACCACCTCCAAGGAGAGGCAGGCTCTTTGCCGGGTGTAGTCACATTCCACTCCAGAGTTAAGTCATGCCCTGATCAAAAGATGTGAGACTCTGCTTTGATTTTAAAGCCCAAAATTGAATCGCGTCACCAATTAGGCAAACTGACACCTGCAGTTGATCCTCTGATCTGTGATCTCGTCGAGTTAGCATAGTTCCTCAGGGCACTGAGATTCATGGCGAGGTGAGATATTAGCCTTTCACCTTTTTTTACTTGAGCTGGGATCAGAGATCAAGTTGCGGAGATTGTATATATACCACCAGAGTTTGCATTTCTATATGAATTTAACCCGTAATGCCCCTAGGGAAAGGGAATTGGTGAGGAGTACAAGGGCAAAAGTCAGAGAAAGAAAGCGTTATTGAGAGAAAATAGATTCAGACATTGCGGGTTTATTATAAGAAAGCAGCTGAGGCGTTAGGCAAAGATGCAGTAAACTATCAATAAAGGAATAACAGATACAGGTCACTATGATACTCACTAAAGTGTTCTTACTGTAATAGGAGACTGCAAAATGTGGTACTGGAACTCAAAGCTGGTAGGGAATGATATGACTGGTCCAAAGGTGAGAATGGATGTGAAACTCCCTCAATAACTCCATGAGTAAATATATGGGACAGTAGGCCCTTTGTTGCAGACTCTTGAGTCCCCATTCGTGCTAATTAATGCACAGTTGCTAGGTCTGTTATAAACTAATGGATAGAGGTTGATTGAACTAATTAGTCAACAACTCCATTATCATTATATCATGCAACTGCCAGGATGATAGAAGGTGAATGAGATAGGCTTTGATCTATAATGGTCTGCCTAGGTGAGCGGTGGCTCAGTTGGCAGCACTCTTGGCACTAAGTCAAAAGGTTGTGGATTTAAGTCCCAATCCAAAGACTTGAGCACAAAAAAAATCAAGGCTGATACATGTGAATTGATCTTTGAAGGTGGCAGGACGTATTGAGAGAGTAGCTAGCAAAGCATAAGGGATCTTGGGCTTCATAAACAGAGGTATTGAGTGCAAAAGCAGGAAAGTTATGTTGAACCTTTATAAAGCTCTGGTTATGCCCCCAAATAGAGTACTCTGTCCAGTTCTGGTCACCACACTTTAGGAAGGATGCGAGGATCCTTGAGAGGATGCAGAGGTTGTTCCACCAATACCTCCCCGCTCTCTGCCCACCTATCACCCCGCCCCCCACCCACCCCACTAAGTGACACCTCCCCTCATCTCTTTGAGACCCCCACACTTACGTGGTTCCGGACTCCTGGGACTTAGACTTAGTCCCAGTCCTGTCCGCTGCAGCCCCTGGCACTGCTGGAACTAGGGAGCTGCTGGCCAATCCACGGGCTAATGAATGCTCCTTTGGGCATTAAATTACTGCCGGGCAGCCAGTATCGGCAGTGATACATTGGCCACCGACTCTTCAGGAGGCGGGAAGGGAAACCCCTCCATCCTAAAAATCCTGGCCAAGATGTTAAAGTGAGGTCCCATCTCCTCTCTCAGATGGATGTAAAGGTTCCCCAGACATTATTCTGAAGAAGTGTAAGGAGCTAACCCCAGTGTTGTGGCTTCAACATCATCACTGCTATTTGTGGGACATTACGAGGTGCAACGTCACTGCTCTGTTGCTTACATTACACCAATGACGACAATTCAAAGGTACTTAATTGGCCCTAAAGCATTTTGGGCTAGCCTAAGGCAGTGAAACTTTTAAAAAATTCGTTCCTGGGATGTGGGTGTCGCTGGCTAGGCCAGCATTTTTTTGTCCATCCCTAATTGCCCTTGTTCAGAGAGCATTTAAGAGTCAACCACATTGTTGTGGGTCTGGAGTCACATGTAGACCAGACCAGGTAAGGACAGCAGATTTCCTTCCCTAAAGGGACATTAGTGAACCAGATGGATTTTTACAACAATCGGCAATAGTTTTGTGGTCATCTTCAGACTTTTAATCCCAGATTTTTATTGAATTCAAATTTCACCATCTGCTATGGTGGGATTCAAACCCAGGTCCCCAAAGCATTACCCTGGGTTTCTGGAATACTAGTCCAGTGTCAATATCACAATGCCACCACCTCCCCCTAAAATGTACTATGTAATTGCAAGTCTTTTTTCAGGATAGGCCAAGGATGATCTGCTTCTCACCTCCGCCAACAAACTCAATTAAAAGCCACAATCAATCTGCAGAGAAAATGTAAATGCGATGTTTTCCAGGCAGGACATGCTACTCACATCCTGGTTCCACACTGGAGGGATAAAGTTGTTAAGGTATCAATGCACTGCATCCACAGCTCATTTCTTTCCACCCACTAGTCAATTACAATCATTAGCATGGAATAAGGTTCATTTTCCGCAAATGTGAGGGGAGTTAATGGTAGAGAGGAGCCCCTAATCTTCTGGGGCATTTTCATCTTTCCCTCCTCACTCTGCCTCGCAACTAACCCCTCTCTCGATCTCTCTTTCTGTCTCTCTCCCCACCCATTCTTTCTCTCTCTTTCCCTCCATCCTTCCCTCTTCTCTCTCCCTCTCTTTTTCCATTCCTTCTCTACCTTGCCTCGCTGAGTCCCTTCCCCCTTTCTCTCCCTCTCCTTCCCTCCCTTTTTCTCTATTCTTCCCTACGCTAGTGGGGACGTCCCCATCTTTGTTTCCTTCCCCCTTTTTCCTACCTTCTCTCTTTTTCTTCCCATGTTAGGGAGTTCCCTACCGCCCTTTCTTTTTCTTTCCTTTTTTCCCTTCTCTTTCCTCCAAAAGGCTAGCAAATTCCCTCCCTTGTTTCATCTCTTGCCTTCTCTTCTCCTGTTACCAGGTGACGCTTAAGCTTCAGTCACTTAAGGAATGTCTTGAAAGATGAATCAGGCTGAAAAAAATACAGCTTAGTTAGAACTTAATTGTTTGTAATTAAACCAAAAAGTGCTGGAAGTTATGCAGTGACTCTGTCAGTATTTGAGGGGGCAGATTATTATTTTGGGTGAGGGGTGTTCTAAGGTTGTTTGCTATCTCACAAAGAAGCCTGGAGGCTTACATGGTTGAATATAAACTGTTTATTAACAGCTCATATATATATATAACTACTCCAAGGTACAGCCCTGCATGGGTACTGTCTCCATGCTGGCTTCTGTTAGACTCCTCTATACACAATCGAGCATCATCTGACACACTGCACCATACTGGGGTAGTACTGTTCTCCAGTCTCACATTAACCCTTGCTCTACCCAAGCACCCTTATATTACAGGGGACACTTCGAGAGAATCTTTTTCTCTTCTCAGATGCTGGTGCAGATTTGAAAGGAGATTAGGTCAACCACATTCAGTATCATTGTTCAGTTAATTATAGGCTCACAAAATCAAATTATTGCATGGGATCTCTCGCAAGGTAAACACCCTCCCTATCAACACATATTATAATGAGGGCAAGTGTTGCTGCAACTTTGAGTTTACTGATTGCACGCTGTTTATATACTCTAGGTATCACTGTTTGAGTTTTGTAAGGTGAGGAACTGAGTTTTTGATCACGTGAAAAATGTTGTTAAGAACATTAAGAATATGTATTGACATTTTAAAATATTATGTTCAGTGAAGGAAAGTACTAAAGGACAGATAGCATCCTACCAGAGTTTCCAACCTTCCAGGGTGGTCCTGGAGTCTCCAGGAATTGAAGATTAATCTCCAGGACCCTGACCCAAGCATCATCCAGGAGAAATATCAAAGGGGCATTAAAATAATTTTTTTCCCACTTTCTTTGAACATTTCTGTTTATTAGATACAGAGGTGGTGCCAGAGGACTGGAGAATTGCAAAATGTTGCACCTTTGTTCAAGAAAAAGTTGTAAGGATAAGCCCAGCAACTACAGGCCAGTCAGTTTAAACTCATTGGTGGGAAAGCTTTTAGAAATGATAATTCAGGACAAAATTAACAGTCATTTGGATAAACATGGATTATTTAAGGAAAACTGGCATGGATTGGTTATCTTGTGTTTAGCTAATTTGCTTGAGTTTTATGATGAGATAGAGGACTAATGAACATCATGCAGTTGGTGTACATGGACTTCCAAAAGTATTTGATAAAGTGTCATATAACTGGCTTGTCAGCAAGGTTGAAACCCATGAGATAAAAGGGATAGTGACAGTATGGATATAAAGTTGACTGAGTGACAGAAAACAGAGTAGTGGTGAATGGTTGTTTTGCGGACTGGAGGAGGATATGTAGTGAGTTTCCCCAGGTGTTGATGTTAGGGCCATTGCTTTTCTTGATCTATATTAATGATGGTGTTCAGGGCACAATTTCAAAATTTGTGGATGACGCAAAACTTGGAAGTATTGTGAACTGTAAAGAGGATAGTGATAAACTTCAAGAGTATAAAACCCTGGTTTGGCCTCAACTGGAGTATTGTGTTCAATGTGGGCACCCCACTTTAGGAAGGATGCAAAGGCATTAGAGAAGGTGCAGAATAAAATCATGAGAATGGTCGCAGGGATGGAGGAACTTCAGCTATGTGTATACATTGGAGAAGCTGGGGCTGTTCTCCTTGGAAAATAAATTTGATAGAGGTTTATATCATGAGGAGTCTGGGCAGGGTAGATAGAAGAAACTATTCCAGTTTCTCGAAAGGCAAAAGGACCGAGAACAAAATGATGTTTATATAAGATGATTGGCAAAAGCAGCAATGGTGACATGAAGAAAATCTTTTTTGCACAGTGTGGTTAGGATGTTGAATGCTCTGCCTGAGGATGTGGTGGAGGCAGATCCAATTGAGGGCTTCAAATGAGAATTGGATAATTATCTGAAGCTGAAAGTTTTGGAGGGCTAAGGGGAAAAAGCAGAGGAGCAAGACTAGGTGAGTTGCTCTTCCAGAGAGCCAGCATGGACACAATGGGCTGAATGGGCTCCTTCTGTGCTGTAACAGTTCTATGATTCTATGAAAAATATTGGAGATGGGATAAAAGGCTGTTTGACTGACAGTCAAGAATCATCCAATTAGGTAATGAAAAGTTTTTTCACTTTCCAGTTGGGTTGGGAAGACAGGGCTCCTGCAGGATGGATGACCAATAGCGAGAGTTGGGGACAGTTTTGTTGGAGGCTGAAGATCATTACATGAAACCTCCATGAATGAATACTGTGAGCAGAGTTGGCAACCCTATGTCCAACAGGGCCACAGGATTAAAGGGGGAGGGGAATATTGCTGTGGAAATTTTATATGCTTTTTCTGAAATACAGAATGGTGCCTCAGTCTTTCTAAAAGTCATGAGAATGGTTGGCGTTATGTTCCACTGTGGGGTCTCTTTGCTTGCAAACTGGTTGCACATTTATCTGTCGGTGGGTGAGTTGACAACAATGTACTGCCGATTCAGAGACCAATATGAGGTGAAGCACATGATATTTATTTACACAGACAGCAGAGCACTAACATGATGTGTGTTTCTCCAACCAGACCCTGCTCTAGACTAACATTAACATTGTAGCCCATGCTACACAGCTATTGGGTTGTACAGTTAAGTGGTCAGTCTGCTCACATTCTCTTAAAGGTGTATTGCATCTCAGATTACCACATCCCTCCCCCTTTACTTGAAAGTACAATTTACAATATATTATTTATTTACATAAATAAACTTATTTACAAATTCAGTATCTCAGGAGGCTTTTTCAAATGTGTCAGCCGCTGTCATTCTACAACTTTGGCTGGTTTATCTAAGGCCTCCCTCTCAGGAGTTCTGTCCACTAGGCTCTCCAGTAGGAACCTGTAAGTTTGCCTCTTCGACTCTCTCAAGCTCAACGGATCCTACAGGTACTTCCAAAGCAAGAGGAGTTCCTTCTACCTGTGGTGTACACTCCAACGGGAATGCGAGGTGCATTTCATGAGGTGATCTACATGTCTCCTGATTATCCAACCTTCAACTGATTTGTGGTAGGACAGGGGTCCTGTCACTGCATTGACTTCACTTGATAGCCATTTGGGCCCATCTCCAAAGTTCTTTGCAAAAACTGCTTCTCCTATAGTGACATTTCTTTCATGGCTGTAGTAATCGTGTTCATTTTTCTGGGCCTCATATACATCCATCCATTTAGAATGAGTGTCTATAAGCAGGGGAACATTGTGCTCAAAAAAGTCTTCACATAGTTAACATGGAGGCAGGCCCATGGCCTCCCCGGCCATTCCCAAGGATGCATTGGAGCAAAAGGAGGCAATTTCTGCAGCTGTTGGCGCTGCATACAGCTCTTGACCATGTTTTTGATTTTAGTGTCCATCCCTGGCCACCATACGTAGCTGTGCACCAACGTTTTCATTCTAGAGATGTCAGGGTGAGCGCTATGCAATTCTGTCAATAATGGTTGTCTTCATCTCGGAGGCACGATGACTCTCTCTCCCCACAGCAAGATGCCATCCTGGCAGGTGAGCTTGTATCTCCTGTTAAAATAGGGCTTCATTTTGTCTGACTTTGGCTCATTAGACCGTCCCTGTAGGACTTGTTCCCTGACGTGAGACAACACTGGATCATGGTGTGTCCATTCTCTGATCTGTTTGGCACTGAATCCAGAAATTAATTTCATAACAAGACAAGTTCTTGAGGGATGGGGACGTTCACATTGCTGTCCTTTAGAGGTAATCGACTCAGTGCGTCAGCTTTGGCAATCTGGCATCCCGGCCGGTGGATAAAAGTATATTCACAAGCAGCTTGAATCAGTGCCCACCTTCGGATGCGTGATGAGACGATTGGGGGTATCGCCTTATCTTCCCCAAACAAATCTGGTAGTGGCTTGTGATTGAATACAATGGTGAAGTGGTGACCATGGATGTATTGGTGGAATTTCTTAACGCCAAATGCAATGGATAAGCCTTCTTTCTCTATTTGTGCGTATCTTCGTTCTGCCAGACTTTGTTCTTGAGATGCAGCCAATGGGCCATTTGGAGCCATCCCCATCCGGTGGGAGAGTACTGCCCCTACTCTGTAAGGGGATGCATTGCAGGTTAAAATCAATGCTTTCTTTGGGTCAAAATGTACCAACAGGGCCGATGAATGAAGCAACTGCTTTACTGCCGTAAAAGCTTTTTGTTGTGGAGCTTGCCAAGTCCACCTGTGGTTTCTCTTGAGTAACCCATATAATGGAGCCAGTACTGTAGACAAATTTGGGAGAAAACGACCATAATAGTTAACCATTCCCAAGAAGGACTTGAGTTCTGCGGCATTTTTCGGGGCTGGTGCCTCAAGTGTAGCTCTCACCTTGTCTTCTACTGGTTGAAGGCCCTGCAAGTCGACCCTATGACCCAGGTAAATCACTTCTTTTGCTTGGAAGATACATGTTTCCCTTTTCAAACGTACTCCAGCTTGTGAGAAATGCTTCAATACCTCTTCCAAGTTAGCCAGGTGTTCTCATCGGTTAGTCCTGTTACTAGGACATCACCGCGATAAACCACCACAGGGGTAGACCATGAAGTAAATTTTCCATCGTCCATTGGAAAATTGCACAAGATGGAGAGACTCCAAAGGGTAACCTGGTATACTGGTATAATCCCCTATGTGTGTTGATAGTCACAAAATCCCAGAGGCCTTTACTGCCTCGACTTGCTGGTAAGCGTGGCTCATGTCGTGGTTCATATGTATGGTTCCCCCTGCCAGCTTGGAGTACAATTCATCAGTTTTTGGTATAGGATGCCTGTCAAGTCTGGCCACTTTGTTAACGGTCAACTTGTATTCCCCGCATATTCACACACTCTGGTTAGGCTTTAGTACTGGAACTATGGGCACTGCCTATTCAGAAAATTGTACAGGCTGTAAGACTCCCAACCTTTCCTCGTAATGCACAGGGGACTGGCCCCGCCTTCAAATATCTGGAGGTTGCCCCAGGACCCACGTGGATTTTAACTTGCAGCCCCTGAATCTTCCCGAGACCTTCCCTGAACACAGAGGCATATTTTTGTAATAATTCTTGCAGATCTTTCATTCAGAGTTGAAAAATCTCAGCCCACTCTAATTTAGTTTCCTTAAGCCAGTTCCGACAAGTAGAGTTGGGCCCTCCCCTGCTACCATTATCAGGGGTAGATTAGCAGACTGGCTTCTATATTGTGCTGGAACCTTGCCTATACCTTTCACTTGTATGTCTTCGCCAGTATATGTCTTTAATCTATCATCTGGATTTTCCAGCTCTAGTGAGTGACCTCCTCTATGCAGATACTTAGACGTGTGTTCCCCTATAACAGTTGTGGATGCCCCTGTATCCACCCATTCGGATGGGTTTTTCATTGACTTCCACTGGTATATAGATTGGCTTCGTTTTACCTATTTTTAAAGTTGTGTAGCGAGTAAATGTCTGGCTCTGTTTCTTCTGGTTCCTCCATTATATGAACTTCACAACTTCTGTCCTTTTGTTTGAAATTTTGTCTCAATCTGTCTTTGCAATATCGCATGATTGTGCCCATTGCAATGGCAGTAGAAACACTCGGTTCTTTTAAATTGTCATTCATTTGCAGGCTGCCTGGTTCCATTTCTGCCATTATTAATGTCGGTTTTATCCGTTAAACCATTGATTTTTGCTGGCCTGTTAACAGTGGCTGTTTCCTGCCTTTCCGCGGAGCCCTGCGCTTCTGCGCCATTTCTAACTGGTGCCTCCCTCCCAACATGAAGGATGGTGCCATTTTGTGCTCCCTTGACTGTTTCTGAATCCCTGCATTTTCCATTACGAGCGCCAACTCCAGCGCCTTGCTGAAGTCTAAATTTGTTTCTGACAACAACCTTTTTTGAATGGCATCTTCATTAACCCCACATACTAATCGGTCCATTAACATGTCATTAATCAACATCCCGAACTCACAGCGCTCTGTTAGTTGTTTTAAGGCTGCTATATATCAAGCGACTGTCTCTCCAGGGGCGCGACACCTCGAATTGAATTTAAAATGCTGCGTTGTTACCGAGGGTTTCGGCTGAAAGTGGCTTTTCATTCACCAGCTCATCAACGCCCTTGGAATCTGGGGCGTTGGGTGCCATTAAACTATGAATTAGGCTGTATGTTTTACTGCCACATGTTAATAAGAGGATCGCTCGCCTCTTCTCCTCCCCCAATATGTCATTGGCCAAAAAGTGCCAAAAAGCGTGAGGTGTTCAATATAATGTGACCAGTCATTGGTGGTCTGATCAAAAAGTTTGATGCGGCCAAATCGTGGCATACTCGGGGGAGATAACTTCAACGAGGGCTGTACTTACAATTGGCCTGCAGGCATGGCTGATGCACTCAGTTGAGTTTTCACGGTTTTCCTTGGTGTCGTTGACTGGTCGTGTTTTTCCTCGTGGCTTTGCTTGTGAACCACTTGCACGCTTATCGGTCAGCAGGTGAGTTGACAACGATATACTGCAGATGCAGAGACCAATGTGAGGTGAAGCATATGCTATTTATTTACACAGGCAACAGAACACAAACATGATGTGTGCTTCTCCAGCCAAACCCTACTCTAGGCTAACATTAACATTGAAGCACGCGCTACACAGCTATTGGGTCTTACAGTCACGTGGTCAATCTGCTCACATTCTCTTAAAGGTGTATTACACCTCAGATTACAACAGAAGGTGAATCCGACTTGAATATTTGCAAGTCGGTGGTCGAGATGGAACACTTCCAAGAATAATTAGGGAAATGAGGAAAGAAGTTGGGAACGGTGTCTGGAATGTTCCTGTATAGGACATGATTAGTACACAATACTGTAAGGTTGTTCATTTTGTTCCAGGCTCATCTGGCTGTCCTCCTACCTTGCGCCCTCCATAAACATGAGCTCACCCAAAACTCCGCAGCACATATTCTAACTCACACTATCCCTTTTGCCCAATATCCCTGTGCTTGTTGAACAACATTGGTTCCTGATCTGGCAACACACTAATTTTAAAATTCTTATCCTTGCTTTCAAATTCCTCCATGGGCTCACCTCTCCCCATCTCTGTAACCTCTTACAGCCCGACAACTCCTGGACTACTCTACATCCCTCCAATTGTGGCCTCTTGAATGTCCCTGGTTTTCATCATTCCAGCACTGGCTGTGCCTTCAACTGGCTGGACACTAAGCTTTGGAATTCCCTCCTTAAACCTCTCTGCCACCTCTCTTCCTTTAAGTGTTCCTTTAAATTCACCTCTTTGACCAAGTTTTTCATCATCTACCCATGGTTTCCATATGTGGCTCAGTGCCAACTTTTGTTTGATAACATCCCTGTGAAGCACCTTGGGATGTTTCACTAGATACAGGGCATTAATAAGGCTGAACCTTGTGTAGTGTGTACAGTTTTGGTCTTTTTACCGAAGGAGGGATATACTCACATTGGAACAGTTCAGAGAAGGTTCAATAGGCTCTGATTCTTGGGATGAAGGGTTGTCTTATGAGGAAAGATTGAGCAGGTCTACCCGATACTCAATGGAGTTTAGAAGAATGAGAGGTGATCTCACTGAAACATTTAACATTTTAGGGGGACTTGACAAGTTAGGTGCTGAGAGGATGTTTCTCCTTGTGGGGAAATGTAGAACTAGGGGACACAGTTTAAGATGGAGATGAGGGGGAATTTCTTCTCCCGGAGGGTTGTTAATCTTTTGAATCCTCTTCCACAGAGAGAAGTGGAGGCTGGGTCATTGAAAATATTAAAGGCTGAGTTAGAAATTTTTGAGCTACAGGAGAGTCAAGGGTTATGGGGAACAAGCAGGAAAGTGGGGTTAAGGCCACAATCAAATCAGCCGTGATTTTATTGAATGGCAGAGCAGGCTTGAGGATCTGAATTGCCCACACCTTCTCCTATTTCTTATGATCTTATGAAAAGTGCTGTATAAAATACAAGTTGTTGTTGTTGCTCAATTTGTTTTTTAAATAAAGGTCAAAAACCTGATCCTGGGATATGATTTTTTAGATTAACAAGAAAAAAACATCAGAATATATGTCACAGGAAACAGGTTGAGACCATGTAAAAAGGGTAAAAAGTATTGACTCCAAGTCAACAGCGCTTTGAAAGTCAGGTCATGCCTAACAATGGATTTTTTGAAGATGTAACAGAAAATGAGAATGCAGTGGAAGGGTTGTTTTTAATCAATAGGAGGAGGTGTTTGATAAGAAGCCTCACAAGAGGCCTCCGGCCAAAGTAATACTTTTGGGATAAAGGAGAATGTTGTAAAATGTATAACAATTGAACTCCGTTGTAGAAAACAAAAATTACAATCAATGGTAGCAGTTTTAATTGGAAAGCTGTGATCAGATAACAACCCCAGGATCCTAGAAACTCTGCTCTTCATAATTTATAAATGATCTTGCAAAAAGTCATACACAAAGCAGAAAGTATCGAGAGGAGAGTACATATGAACGTACGAATTAAGAGCAGGGGTAGGCCACTCGGCCCTTCGAGCCTGCTCCGCCATTCAACAAGGTCATGGCTGATCTGATTGTAAGATAAACTCCATATTCCTGCCTACCCCGATAACCTTTCACCCCCTTCCTTATCAAGAATCTATCTATCTCTGCCTTAAAAATATTCAAAGATTCTGCTTCCACCACCTTTTGAGGAAGAGTTCCAAACACTCACAAACCTCTGAGAGAAAAAAATTCTCCTCACTTCTGTCCTAAATGGGCAATCCCTTATTTTTAAACAGTGGCCCCTAGAATTAGATTCTCCCACAAGAGGAAATCTCCTCTCCACATCGACCCTGTCAAGATCCCACAGGATCTCATGTGTTTTAATCAAGTTGCATCTTACTCTTCTAATCTCCAGCGGATACAAGCCTCGCCTGTCCTCATAAGACGCCCACTCATTCCAGGTATTAGTCTGTTAAACCTTCTCTGAACTGCTTCCAATACAGTTAAAAGCTTCCTTATATAAGGAGACCAATACTGTACACAGTATTCCAGATGGGGGTCACACCAATGCCCTGTATAACTGAAGCATAACCTCTTTACTTTTATATTCAATTCCCCTCGCAATAAATGATAACATTCTATTAGCTTTCCTAATTATTTGCTGTACCTGCACACTGGTCTTTTGCAATTCATATACGAGGACCCCAGATCCCTTTGCATTTCAAAGCTCTGCAATGTCTCACCATTTAGGTAATATACTTCTTTTTTATTCAATTATACGGCTTCCCACATTATACTCCATTTACCAGGTCTTTGCTTGCTCACTTAACCTATCTATATCCCTTTGTAGCCTCCTTGTGTCTTCTTCACATATTAGTATCCTACCTATCTTTGTCTCATCAGCAAATTTAGCAACCATACCTTCGGTCCCTTCATCCAAGTAATTTATATAAATTGTAAAAAGTTGAGGCCCCAGCAATGATCCTTGTGGCACACCACTTGTTACATCCCGCCAACTAGTAAAAGATTCAATTATGCCTACTGTTTCCTGTGAGCTAGCCAATCTTCTATCCATGCCAATATGTTACCCCCTACACCATGAGCTTTTATTTTTCATAATAACCTTTGATGTGACATCTTATCAAATAAGTAAGAAAGATGATTTTAGTTCTTTGAACTTCATGAAAAGAGGGAAAGGATATTATGCCTATGACTGTAGATATGGGACCACCGCCTTAAGTTGTCCAAAACTGGAAATCCAATGGAGTCTAACCAGCAGTTAGAATCTTACAGCACAGAAAGATGTTATTTGGTCAATCATGTCTGTGCTATCTATTTGAAAGAGTTATCCCATTGGTCACACTCCATTTGCTTTTCCTCATTGCCCTGCAAATTTTTCCTTTTCAAGTATGTATCCAATCCCCTGTTGCAAGTTGGGTTGGCTTGTTGCTCTTTACTTGTGATGTCTTCTGGCCGGATGAGGTTTCACTTGCTCTTTGAGTGACTTGCAGATTGCCAGTATTTAGTTTTTCTTGAAACTATTTATACCCAAGAGCTCATGGTAAGTACATTGTTCTCTGGACACAAGCGGTTCTGTGTCTTGCTGACTTGGAGTCGCTTGGTCATCTGACCCTGATGTCATGCTTACATCATCATTAACATCATTGTCTAACATAAGCATTAACTCTTTACTCTACATCTCCCCCAAGCCTAACCTCAAAACTATTACATTATTTTGTTAAACTATCTACATTATATTCCCATTGTCTGTTAACCTCATGTACTGTTTACACTTTCCATCCAAATCCTACCTTCTTCCTCCTTCAAGTCACTTTCACCAAAGGTGTCAACTCCCACAGTGTTCTCAGCTCTCTTGGAGGACATATAGGATGTATGTGTTCCCATATCTTCTCCTTGGAAGGCGGTTGGTGGAGTGGGATAGCAGCTTCCCACGACAGCTGGCTCCTGGGCCGTGATCCTTACGATGATCTGGATGTAAAGGCAGTGAAAATCAATCGAGGAAAAACTGATTGAAGAGAGAACCCTTCAGACTCAAAGGGAGACAATGAATTGAAATTCTCTCTGCTATCTTCTTCTGTGTTGCACACTCAGTCATGGATGAATCTGGTAGACAAAAAGAAGAACAAAGATCATCCTGAAGACACTGCAGGATACTAGGAAAAGAGGACTTCCCTACTACTCTTGGGGCAAGGATTTCACTTTGTGTAGGTAGTGGTATCATTTCCACACCTGCTTCAGCCTGAGGCTGCTCCACTGCAGACAACGGGGTCTCAGGGCCAGCAGAGGAAAGTAGGATTGCACCATCATCAACAATGGAATAAACTCCAGAACCGGGATCCATAGAAATTTCCTGTGTAGCACTCTGATCTGCCAAAGATCTGAAAGTTCAATACCAGCATCGGCGGCTGTTTCTACAAGAGTCTCAGTAGTAATAGGAAATACAGCTAGTGTCAGTACTTCTTTAGTTAGTTGCTTTGTAGCCAACACTTTTGTCTGATGCTGTAGTAATTCCCTTAGATGCAGTATAGCATTTATACACCCCTGTATTGCAATATGTTCACTTACATTTGTTGCACCATTTCTAATGTGTGAATCCTTCCCTGTGGCTTGATGGTGCTGCGTGACTACTAATGGCTGGGCTTTTAGCTCAGCATTTTCTTTCAGATAGTTAGACTTTTCTAACTCTTGCTTGATTTCAATATGTTCAAGCTCCATTTGATGTCCAACTTTAAGTTTTTCTGCAGCAAGTAACTCACATCCTGACTCACCAAAGCCTGTCCACCATCTACAAGGCACAAGTCAGGAGTGTGATGGAATACTCTCCCTTTGCCTGGATGAGTGCAGCTCCCACAACACTCAAGAGTCTTGACAACATCCAGGTCAAAGCAGCCCCGCTTGATTGGCACCACATCCACAAACATTCATTCCCATTCCACCCCCCACCACCGATGAGGAGTAGCAGCAGTGTGTATCATCTACAAGATGCACTGCAGAAACTCACCAAGGCTCCTTAGACAGCGCCTTCCAAACCCACGACCACTACCACCTAGAAGGACAAGGACAGCAGACATATGGGAACACGACCACCTGGACCACTGTCACTCACCACCCTAACTTGGAAATATATCGCCATTCCTTCACTGTCGGTGGGTCAAAATCCCGGAACTCCCTTCCTAACAGCACTGTGGGTGTACCTACACCACATGGACTGCAGCAGTTTAAGAAGGCAGCTAACCGCCACCTTCTCAAGGGCAATTAGGGATGGGCAATAAATGCTGGCCTAGCCAGGGACGACCATATCCCATGAATGATTTTTAAAAAGCTATAGAAGCTCTGCAGTTTGGGCCTCTGTTTCTTCACTGAAAGAAGGCTTGAGCGCATCCATGGCTTACAGGTGAGGTACGAATGTGAGCTGCAGTTTAAATTTGTACAAATTAATAAACTCTGAACTTTCACTCGTAGTTTGATCCAATTTGGAAGTAAGTGTCTCATTCTCTCTGGATAGCTTTTTTCAGGCTGCTCGCAATTGTTGATGCATGTCATTGATAGGCTCAATGGAATAAGTAGACAAGTTCACCGCTTTATTACCTTATTCAACAAAAGGATGATTCTCCTCAAAAGAGACAACAAAGACTTCACAATCATTGGCAGTGGAGTCAAAGAGTGCAGTAAGATCTAGGACCTCTTCTTCCAACAGATCATTTACCTCTGTGGTGGATTCATTCCTTTGAACTTTGTCCCAAAAGAGCAAGCTAAGATCTAGAACCTCAGCTAGCCGATGATCACCATCATTGCTGGTGCGTCCTGTTTCCGCCTCATCTAGCCTATCTCCAAAGGAAAGTGAAAGATCTGCAACTCTTCCTGCGGTCCAATGGATGGTGTTTTTTCAATAAAGACGGGCTCACTGTGTAATGAGTCGACTTCAATTTCTGCTGCAGTGTTGAGCTTTCCCAGTCTTGGGAACAACTGTGGAAATTCATCCCTGATTATTGCACCTCTGTCATCTATTGTTACCTTTTTGATCTTTTGTAGAAGACCAAGCACTGAAAACGCTGCCTTGCTGAGTAGAGAAATTTACTTGATCTGTGAGATATAAAGAGTTTCGCTAATTTCTTTATCTTCATGTCTAAAACTGGAGTGAAATGATCCTTCACTTTAAGTTCTGCGCCCCCAGCTTCTGTAGCTTTATTTTAGATGGCTGGATTTCTACTTCACGAAGTCAGCCCTGAAGCCAGTCCAATTTGTCCAGTAAGACTGTGACCCCAGCCCTGGTGTCCAGTTTAAACTCTGTTCTGTATCCTTGGACTTCCAGCTCTACAGACCAGTACTGCTTATTGGGATCTTTGATTTCTCCTAGGAAATCGTCAGGTTGAAATGCTGTATTTCCAATCTCCTGGACCTCAAAATGGAAGATAGAAGCTGGTTCCAGCTTTCTTCCCTTAAATTGTGCTTTAGATCTGCACAATTGTTTTTTTTTTAATTCATTCACAGGATGTGGGCTTCGCTGGCTGGGCCAGCATTTATTGCCCATCCCTAGTTGCTCATGAGAAGGTGGTGGTGAGCTGCTTTCTTGAACTGCTGCAGTCCATGTGGTGTAGGTACACCCACAGTGCTGTCAGGAAGGGAGTTCCAGGATTTTGACCCAGTGACAGTGAAGGGTTGGTGATATATTTCCAAGTCAGGATGGTGAGTGACTTAGAGGGGAACTTCCAGGTGGTGGTTTTCCCACCTATCTGCTGCCCTTGTCCTTTTAGATGGTAGTGGTTGTGGCTTTGGAAGCTGCTGTCTAAGGAGCCTTGGTGAATTCCTGCAGTGCATCTTGTAGATGGTACACACTGCTGCTACTGTGTGTTGGTGGTGGAGGGAGTGAATATTTGTGGATGTGGTGCCAATCAAGTGCACTGCTTTGTCCTGGATGGTGTCAAGCTTCTTGAGTGTTGTTGGAGCTGCACTCATCCAGGCAGGTAGGGAGTATTCCATCACACTCTTCACTTGTGCCTTGTAGATGGTGGACAGGCTTTGGGGAGTCAGGAGGTGAGTTATTCGTCACACGGTTCCTAGCCTCTGACCTGCTCTTGCAGCCAGAGTATTTATATGGCTAGTCCAGTTCAGTTTTTGGTCAATGGTAACCCCCCAGGACGTTGATAGTGGGGATTCAGTGATGGTAATGTCGTTGAACGTAATGGGGTGATGGTTAGATTCTCTCTTGTTGGAGGTGGTCATTGCCTGGCACTTGTGTGGTGTGAATGTTACTTGCCACTTGTCAGCCCAAGCCTGGATATTGTCCAGGTCTTGCTGCATTTAGGCATGGACTGCTTCAGTATCTGAGGAGTCGCGAATGGTGCTGAGGATTGTGCAATCATCAGCGAACATCCCCACTTCTGACGTTATGATGGAAGGAAGGTCATTGATGAAGCAACTGAAGATGGTTGGGCCGAGGGCACTACCCTGAAGAACTCCTGCAGTGATGTCCTGGAGCTGAGATGACTGACCTCCAACAGCCAAAACCATCTTCCTTTGTGCTAGGTATGACTCCAACCAGTGGATAGTTTTCCCCCTGATTCCCATTGACTCTAATTTTGCCAGGGCTCCTTGATGCCACACTTGTTCAAATGTGGCCTTTGTGTCAAGGGCAGTCACTCTCACCTCACCTTGGGAGTTCAGCTCTTTTGTCCATGTTTGAACCAAGGCTGTAATGAGATGAGGAGATGATTGGCCCTGGCAGAACGCAAAAGTGAGCAGGTTATTGCTAAGCAAGTGCCGCTTGATAGCACTGTTGATGACCCCTTCCATTACTTTATTGATGACGGAGAGTAGACTGATGGGACGGTAATTGGCCGGGTTGGATTTGTCCTGCTTTTTGTGTACTTGACATACCTGGGCAATTTTCTACATAGCCAGGTAGGTGCCAGTGTTGCAGCTGTACTGGAACAGCTTGACTAGGGGCGTGGCAAGTTCTGGAGCACAAGTCTTCAGTACTATTGCCGGAATATTGTCAGGCCCCATAGCCTTTGCACAATCCAGTGCCTTCAGCTGTTTCTTGATATCACGTGGAGTGAATCGAATTGGCTGAAGACTGGCATCTGTGATGCTATGGACCTCCGGAGGAGGCTGAGATGGATCATCCACTCGGCACTTCGGCTGAATATTGCAGCAAATGCTTCAGCCTTATCTTTTACACTGATGTGTGGGTTCCCCCATCACTGAGGATGGGGATATTTGTGGAGCCTCTTCCTCTAGTGAGTTGCTTAATTGTCCACCACCATTCACGACTGGATGTGGCAGGACTGTAGAGCTTAGATCTGATCCGTTGGTTCTGGGATCTCTTAGATCTGTCTGTCTATCACTTGCAGCTGTGTATAGCTTCACCAGGTTGACACTTCATTTTTAGGTATGCCTGGTGCTGCTCTTGGCATGCCCTCCTGCACTCCTCATTGAACCAGGGTTGATCCCCTGGCTTGATTGTAATGGTAGAGTGGGGGATATGCCGGGCCATGAGGTTACAGATTGTGTTCGAGTACAATTCTGCTGTTGCTTATGGCCCACAGCGCCTCAAGGATTCCCAGTCATGAATTGCTAGATCTGTTCAAAATCTAGCCCATTTAGCCTGGTGATGGTGCCACACAACATGGAGAGTATCCTCAATGGGACTTTGCCTCCACAACAACTGTGCGGTGTTCACTCCTACTGATACTGTCATGGACTGACGCATCTGTGGCAGGCAGGCTAGTGAGGATGAGATCAAGTATGTTTTTCCCTCTTGTTGGTTCCCTCACCACTTGCTGCAGACCCAGTCTAGTAGCAATGTCCTTTACGATCCAGCCAGCTTGGTCAGTACTGGTGCAACGGTGCCACTTTTGGTGATGGACATTGAAGTACCCCACCCAGAGTACATTTAAAATTTCCAGTCTTGCCACAGAGAAAGCATTCGGCTATCCCCACTGGGCATTCGTCATGGCGAGGCTGCTTTTTGGCACCACATCTGGAACATTTTAAATTAGTTTGAAGGATTCTTCCTGCCCCTTTGACAGTTTTGGCGAGGTTTCTTCCACAGGATTTTTGGTGTGTGGGGTTCCCGACTTCAGGCCCACATACTGGATTGACCCCTCCTGAGACTCAACATCTCCCTGAAGTACACACCAATTCTGCTTTCACAGTTCCACCTGCCTTGCAAACTGCTCAGCCTTCTCTCTTGTAACCCTGAAGCTGTTTGGTAACTTTCAGAGCTGTTGGCACCAGAGCTCCCATCGTTTTCCTTGCTGCGGACCCTTGATGCATTGGAAGGGCTGTGGAAACTCTTTCGAGTTATCAACAGTCACAGATTGCAACTCTTTTTGAGTACAATCACAGTTCTTGGTTTCCGGGAGTGGGACATGAACCCACAACCCTCTGATTCAAAGGCGAGGGTGCTATGAACTGAGCCACAGCTGACACCTCCTAGGAAGGGCTGTGGAAGGGGCACTGGCTGTTCAATGTCTGTAGTCATAGTGATTATTTTTCTCCCTGCCCCCTACCAAGGTACATCTGATTTTTGTTCTCCTTCTTTGCGATGTTGAGCTGTTCCTAGGTCTTCATCTGTGGGCTACCAAACTGTGATCTCAGTTTTCTTAAACTGCGGCCTCCAGCGCTGCCACCATGGTTTGGCTCTTTACTTGTGCTGTCTTCTGGCTCAATGAGTGACTTGCAGATAGTCAGTATTTAGTTTTTCTTGAAACTATTTATTTAGAACTATTTACATCCAAGGCCTCATTGTAAGTGCATTTTTCTCTGGATACAGACTGTTCTGTGCCTTGCTCTCTTGGAGTTTCTTGGTCACCTGACCTTGATGTCATGGCTACATCATTATTAACATAATTATCTAATTAACTTAACTATTAACACTTTACTCTACAGAAGCTACTATTGAATTGGTTTCCATTGTCAGACAGCGCATTCCATTCCTCTCTCCCTGTGACCATTTTGTCTTTATACCAGAAATCGACACAATTTTGGCTCTAGTGAACAAACCACTGCAAATCTGGGAGTTGTAAGTGACATATTTCTTGCAATACCACAGTTACTGCACTTCAAGAAAGCGCTTCATTGGCTGTAAAGTGCTTTGGGAGGTAATGATGTCATGAAACATTGGCCGGAATTTTCCAGCCCCTTACACTGGCGGGACCTTCCGGTCCCACCAATGAGAATGGAGATTTCAATGGCTCGCTGGCCCTGTCACGGGGTACCCACTGCAGGGGTGCTGGAAAATTCCAGCCACTACTTAAATGCAAGTTTTTTCTTTTTTTAAATGAAGGAAAACTGTGTGAGCACATGTCTAATGCTCACTCATCTCAACCTGCGTTGGCACTTTGTCATCAATGAAGAAAGGTGAGAAGGTCAAAGATTCCTTCTCAATTTTCAGTGTGGTCTCAAAGCTCTGCATTGAAAGTGCCAGGATCTTCAGGTACTGATATAGGTCAACAGCCATGTCTGATGCCCCTTGTATCTTCCAAAGCCTGATTTTACGCAATGCGATTTGAATGTTCCACATTACCAACTTGGATTTGCATTGTCTCGGTTACTTTATCTTGCTTGCAATCATTTTAACCTGGGATGCTCCCAACTTTATGTCCTAGTTTGAAAGCTGTTGCCCATCTCCAATTTTGTTCCCAGCTACACCTCTGTTATGTCCAGGATCACTGCTTTGTTCCAGCCCAACAACCCTGTTCCGTAGTAACCAAGCAAAATAGGATAAAATACGTGCCAGCCTTGGGGTAGTTTTAAGCAAGTTAAGCAATTTCATTTTGAATGAAGCCATTTGAAAAAAAGTATTTAATCACAGAATTTGTGAGGATAGAACTAGTTTGGAGAGGAGCCAAACTATACTGTAAGCGAAGTGATGCAAGAGGGTGGGTTAGCAATTTGAGCAGAATATGACTTTATGCTGTTCTATGGAATATTGCACAGCAAAAAGGAATCCTGGTGAGGTCTCAGGTTTGAAGAAAGGAGCTATGTTTTCTGTCTTTTTTCATAATTTTCCAGTTTTGTCCAAACATGCAAGGTAGAAGATCAAAGAAATTGTGAAAAGCTAAGTCAATGAACCCAGTGTCCTCTGGCATGTCTGTCATCTGTAGCTAGATCTTAAGAAAAGTGGCATCTGGGTCATAGTGCAGATATAGCCCATTGTCTGCCTCTGCAGAAACCCAGCCTGGTGGGTGCTGGGGTGATTCCCAATCTGCTTGTGATTTAGACTAGGCAGCATCAGGTTGTGACAACTTGTGTTTCAATGGAAGAAAACTAAAATTTGACAGGCCTTAGAGAAAATTGCATTTGCTATGCAATGTTTAATTGAGTAGTGACAGTGTTGGTCAGTGACGTCAGCAGTGGTGGCAAAACAAAAAATACAACAATAAGAAAAGATTTTGGCCTAGAAATAGGGTTGCATTTTGCCCATATTTCAGGCACTTGGTGGTCTCTTAAGTCATTAAAGTGGTGGACAGGAAGTGTACTATTATCCTTATTGTGTAAGGACCAACAAGAGACACCCTTTACCCACACCTGAAGCAGTCATGATACCCTTCCCATTTGCATCTTCCGCAATGATATTTGCATGGCAATGAAGTCCGAAGCCCAATATCTGCTGTTCCCCAGACCTCGCCAGTTCTACAGTCCCGAGTTTCTAGGCAACCAAGTTCAAACAGAATATTGTGACTGAGTCAATAATACTGTTTGAAATATTGACAGATCTCCCTTGGTGTTGCTCATGTTGAGTCGGAATAGGTGTGAGGCATGAATACGTGTGATGAAATCACTCCAACTACAGCATTGAGTTCCAGTATGCAGGTGACGCTTGTGAGTGTGTTCACTCAGAAACTGAGCTCCAGGTTGTTTCTCTGAGGCAAATGAGTAAATGGGCCTTTCACTAAACACTCAGAAAACTAAGGTCCAGTTGCAATCAGATCCCACAGCTCAACATCTCTCCCTCTTCGATTAAGATCAACAGCAAAATCCTGAAAAACACAGACCATTTCCCATATCTTGGGATCCTCCTCTCGACAGAGGCAGACATAAACCCCAAAATCCATCGTTATCTCCAGTGTGCCAACACAGCCTCGGCCGACTGAGAAAAGGAGCATTTGAGGACTAGGATCTCAAACCTGAGACTAAGGCCATGGTTTAACCAGGCAGCAGTGATCCCCACACTCCTATATGCTACAGCAGGCACTTCTAAGCACAGGAAAAGTATCACCAGCGGTGTCTTCGCAAGATCCACCAAATCCAGTGGCAAGAAAAGCAGTCCAACAGCAGTGTCTTTTACTAAGCCAATATGCCCAGCATTGAAGGGCTCATTTTTAAAAAATTATTCATTCATGGGATGTGGGCATCATTGGCTAGGCACTTATTGCCCATCTCTAAATGCCCTCTGAACAAAGGCAATTAAGAGTCAACCACATTGCTGGTGGGTCTGGAGCCACATGTAGGCCAGACCAGGTAAGGATGGAAGATTTCCTTCAAGGACATTAGTGAACCAGACAGGGTTTTATGACAATCGGCAATGGCTTCATGGTCATCATCAGATTTTTAATTCCAGATTTTTTTATTGAATTCAAAGTTCACCATCTGCTGTGGTGGGATTTGAACCTGGCTCCCCAGAGCATTACCTTGGATCTCTGGAATACTAGTCCAGTGACAATACCACTATGCCACCGCCTCCCCACCAATCACTCAAAACCAGCTCTACTGGGCAGGACATGTTGTTCGTATGCCTGACGACGGAGTCCTGAAGCAACTGTTCTACTTAGAATTCAGTCACAGCAGGAGAATCCCAGGAAGACAGCAGAAACAATTTAGGGATGTCCTCAAAGCACCGCTGAAGAGGTCAAGAATACCCACCAACTCATGGGAGTCCTTGGCTTTGACTGACCAAATGGAGAAGGTTCATTCAGGAAGGCACCGAGCAACATCAAGAGATTTCATCGGGAATCTGGAGAGGCGAAGTTGAGGTGTTGGAGAGAATGCACAAAATTCGAAACAACTCATCTACCCTACCCTTGAAGCATCTGCCCCGCATGTGGTGGAGTCAGCAGATCATGCATTGGACCTTTCAGCCATCTCAGAACCAACTGAACCGGAGTGGAAGCAAGTCAGCCTCAATCCCGAGGGGCTGCCTAAGAAGAAGAAGGAGGCCGCATGAACTGTGAGAAGTAGTAAATGTGATATTTACAGGAAATATGCACTTATACACAAGACTTTTTTTAATATTGTATAGATATTTTTCTTCACGTAGTTTTATCCATTTCTCTCCTGAAGCCATTGACTCCTTTTGGGGCACAATTTTACAACACCCAACCTATTTCTGGTACCTCACTTACATGACAACAGTGGCTGTACTTTAATTGTTCTTCATTGGCTGGAAAGTACTTTGGGACATCCTGAGGTTAGATGCTTTTGCTTTAAATTCATTCATGGGATGTAAGCATCACTGCTGGCAAGGCCAGCATTTATTGTCCACCCCTAATTGCCCTGGAGAAAGTGCTGCCTTTTTGGATACAACTGAATGGCGAGCTAGGCCATGTCAGAGAACATTTCAGAGTCGACCACATTGCTGTGGGTCTGGAGTCACATGTTAATTATATGATCAAGGTTAATGTTGCATTTTGTAAATAAATCTAGAATTTTGTAAAAAAAAAATTGTTGTCTGGTTTCCTACTTTGCCATCTGGCTTCAGAATGAATTAACATCAAATACAGGCCAGATCGGATAAGGACAGCAGATTTCCTTCCCAGAAACATTAATGAACCAGATGGGTTTTTATGACAATCTGGTAGTTTCATGGTCACCATTCATGATACTAACTTTTTAAATCCAGATTTATTTAGCTCATTGAATTTAAATTCTCCAGCTGAAGTGGTGGGATTTCAACTCATGTCTCTGGATTATTAGCCCAGAGAGCTGAATCACTATGCTACCGTAGCTTCTCTTTCTTTATTTCTTCCCCCCAGCTTCTTTTCTTCAACTAGATGGTATCAGTAGACGCCAGGATGGTAGATTGTAGATGGGAATTGTAGTCGAGCCCAAACCTCTCACACTTCTAGCAGGGTTTACTGATAGATATCAGATTTACTTATCTTCCATTCTTAGAAGAAGGTACAGTGACACTAATTGTATCACACTGACTGCTGCCCTGTATGTGCTCAGCTAACTCAGCACAGGTTAAGCATTAAATTTGTGATGCTCCCAGTCTGAGCAGCTCCTTTTCAGGCAAGGCAAGACATTCCTAACTTGGACATTGGGTGAACATATTAAAACTTTTTTTTTAAATAATATTTCAAAACATTGTGGGTATCTCAAAAGATTGTGATGGCAAGTGGATGAATTAAATGTCAAGTATTTGAGTAATGGTGTACAGAGTGTCACATTTGATTTTGACAACATCAGCGTTTTCAAATTGTTAAAATTTCATTTCTTGACACAAAGGCAATTCCACCAAGGCTTTGAAATATTACTAACTGAAATTAAATATCTCCCTCCTAATTCTGATAACTGATGGATTTGTCATTTTTATTAAATTCTTTGTTGTGAGACATTTACAAATAAAGGCAAAGTGCATCAAAGGCACTGCATACTCTCCTCTTCCTGCTGACTCTGAGGGCCTGTGTGGAATGAATTTCAAGTGTTTTTCAAACTAGTTCATAGTGGGTTTGGGTCCTGCACAGCAATGCCATCTAAATTTACATGGGAACATTGGACAACGCAGTAAAGTATAAGGTGATACATTTTGGTAGGAAGAACGAGGGGAAACAACACAAGCTGAATGGTACAATTTTAAAGGAGGTGCAAGAACAGAGACCTTTGTGCGGCTGCATCAAGCTGTGCGTAGACCCTTGGTATGCAAGCACCAGGTGTCACTGCATACTGAGGTTCTATCTGTCCCCGGTGTTGCAAAGGATGGGTCTGGCCACGCTGCCGCGGAACGCTCCAAGTAGTTGGACTGTGCCGTACCACCTATCCCTGGTGGACAAATTTATGCAGAGAAACATCTTTGGCCACAAGTCCATCAGGCACATATCGTCCCAGAGGCCCTGCGGGAAAAGGAGAGGGTGGATCCTGTGGGATGGTTCCCTGAGCAGACTGTCAAAGTCATTTGGCAGAATGCCTCATTGCCAGAACTTTCCAACAATCACCAAGAAATAACTTGGCTTGTGGTGAGAAAGGCCCTCCCCGTCAGATCCTTCCTATGCTCCAGGAGTCTTACCCCCTCCTCACGTTGCCCTCGAGGTGGCTGTGGTGGGGAAGAGACCGTTGATCACTTCTTTGTGGATTGTGCCTTTGCAAATAAGGTCTGGAGAGAGATGCAGTGGTTTTTGTTGAGGTTCATCCCAAGCAGTGCTGTGACACAGGATTTTGTGCTCTACGGGCTGTTCCCAGGGACACACACTGAGACAAACATCAACTGCAGCTGGAGGATTATCAACTCAGTGAAAGATGCTCTTTGGTCTGCCTGAAACTTGTTGGTCTTCCAGTGCAAAGAGTTGTCCCCGACTGAGTGTTGCAGACTGGCACATTCCAATGTCCAGGACTACGTGCTGAGGGATGCACTAAAGCTTGGGGCAGCCACCGCAAAGGCGCAATGGGGAAAGGTCGCTGTCTAAGACCTTTCTGCCATAGTGCATCGAGGGGCTGGGAATTGTATAGACCCCTCGGGCTGTATGACTCACGTTGAATGTATGCAGTGAACACTACAAGTATCACAATTTCATTGAAGCACCTCAGACTGCAACATGATCTATGTAGATAACTTAAATACCATTGCACTGTCTGACTGTCTGTAATGACCATGTTGAAATACCTGTAATGTTCATTGATTGTATTGAAGCACTTCAGGATCTAAGTGGAAAACTTGAATATGATTGCACTTTTTGTGATGTGCATTTTGAGATGTTTTGTAATCTTCTAAATAAAGTATATTTCTCCAAAAATACCTGAAGGAGTTTGTGCACAAACCTTTGAGATTAACAAGCAGCTAATAAAACAAATGTGATTTTGGACTTTATAAATAGAAGCACAAAGTACAAAAGTTAGAAAGTAATGCTAAGCCTTTATGAAACATTAGTTTGGCCCCAGCTGTATTGTGTCTAATTCTGGGCACCAAACTTTAGTAAGACCTGAAGGCTTTGGAGAGAGTACAGAAGAAATTTACTAACGTGGTTCCAGTAACAAGAGATTATGGTTACATTGATGAATTGGAGATGCTGGGATTGTTCTCCTTAGAGAAGAGAAGGTGAAGAGGAGATTTGATAGAGGCGTTCAAAATCATCAAGGATTAGATACAGTAAATAAAGAGAAGCTGTTTCCAATGACTGTAGGCTCATTAACCAAAGAGCAAAGATTTAAGGTGATAGGCAAAAGAACCAGAGTTGATATTCAGAAATACCTTTTCACACTTTGAGTGCTTGGAACTTAGAACAGATTGCCTAAGAGGATGGCGGATACAGATTCAGTAGCAGCCTTCAAAGGGGAATTGGATAAATACTTAAGGGGGAAAGAAATTATGGGGATATGGGGAAAGAGTGAGTTTACTGGATTCTCTTTGGAAGAGCTGGCATGGACCCGATGATTCACAAGACCTCCTTCTGTGCTGTACTATTGTACGATTCTATGTCATAGGGGTTTATGAACTGGAGTAGGCCATTCAGTCCCTTCAGCCCATTGTGCCAATCAGTGTGATCATGGCTGATCTGTATTGTAACTCTATACATCTGCCTTAACTTGATATCCTTTTATACCCTTGCCAAGTAAAAACCTACCAATCTCACATTGTTAATTGTTAATAAGGTAGTGTCTACTGCTTTTGTGGAAGAGAGTTCCACGTTTCTATCACCCTTTGTGTGAAGAAGTGTTTCCTAAATTCTCCCCTGAATAGCCTGGTTACAATTCATAAGTTATGCCCTGTAGTAAATGAAGGTTTAGCCTCTCCTAATGTCTATCAGGGGTCACGTGATGTTCTGGGAGGCTCCAACTAAAGAGCCCTAAGCGTTGGCAATCCGGGGGGGGGTGGTGGGGCTTCCTGATGAGAGTCCTGATCGAGCATGCAGCACCTGAAGAGTTCACTGTGATAAAGTTTCTGTTTCTTGTTGAAACCTGTCCACTCAGTCAAGTCATTACATTTGGCGAGGAGGGTAAAATCGCTCTGCCACTGCACCTTGCCTTGTGCGTAAGCGTATTGAATCTTGAGAAAGAAAAGACTACTCACCAGTATGCCACTGTTCGGTAGAATTGACCCTTATGATGCGAGTATGGAAGGCTGAAGCCGGTATGTAGAGTGCCTTGGCTTTCATTTTGTAGCGAATGAAGTTACCATGGAGGAAAAGCAGAAAGCCATCCTATTGAGTGTATGTGGCAGTAAGACATAAAATCTCATTCGTAACCTGATGGCCCTGAGTGTGTCCAATTCTAAGTCCTATAATGAATTAGTGGACCTTGTGAAAACTCACTTCCAGCCGAAGCCATCCACAATAATGCAGCGTTTTAAATTTAATTCCAGAGTTCGGGCTCCAGGAAAGTCCATCGCAACCTATGTAGCGAACCTTAAGCATTTAACAGAACACTGACTGCGGGGACACATTAAATGATATGCTGCGGGATCGATTAGTTTGTGGAGTTCAGGGCGACACCACACAGCGCCTCCTACTTGCCGAGGTCAATATCGACTTTAACTGTGCCCTGGGAATCTCCCTCGCCATGGAAAGTGCTGCGAGAGACTCACAGGCTTTGCAACACATAGAACATGGCGCTGTTATTCATGAACTACCACCGAGCATGGTGTGAAAACCAGACCCACAGCATCAAAGCGAGATGCCATGTCCGCTGTTAGAAACACGAAAAGCCCTAGTAGAAACTCTTCAGCAGCAACTCCACAATTAAGTTTTTATAGATGTGGGGGTGACCAGACTCCAGCGAACTCAAGGATGCAGAATGCCATTACTGCCATAAGAAAGAGTCAAAACCGCCCGGAAAGCATCAAATCAACACGATTGAATTAAAAAACACAGTGGAACCTATTTTGATGAAGAGTCATACGGACTCAAAACATTAACTCTGTGCTCCTCTCCACAGATGCTGTCAGACCTGCTGAGTTTTTCCAGCAATTTGTTTTTGCTGCAGCAGAACCTGAAGCTGCCGACACTGACATTTATTCCCTATGTAACCTTATAAAAACTTATCACTGTCACAATCCAAGTTAATGAGAAGCCACTAATAATGGATATGGGTGCCTCAACTACAGTGGCAGGAGAACACACTTTCAAATACCTTAGTGAAGGTAGACAGCCAATAACCCTGGAGCGTACAACTGCTAAATTAAAAACATACACTGGGGAATCTATTCAGGAAAAGGGCATCGCCACAGTGCCAGTGTCTTACAGGCAACAGGCAGTCCAGCTGCCTGTGATAATAGTGAAAATATTGGGCTGAGACTGGCTGTAGAAGATCAAGCTTGACTGGTCGGAGACATTTCACCTGAGCTGCTGAGGAAATACGACAGTGTATTTCGTGATGAATTAGGGAAGTTAAAAGCCGTGCAGGCCAAGATATATGTGGATCCTCAGGCGACACCACGTTTCTTTAAGGCCAGACCTGTGCCTTATGCGTTGAAGGAGAAGGTGGATGCAGAACTGTGCCCGTTGGAAAAGCTGGGCATCATCCGCCCGGTCCAATTCATGGAATGGGCAGCACCCAAAGTTCCAATGGTTAAGCCTGGCCAAACCATATGCATTTGTGGGGGCTATAAATTGGTTGTGAATAAGGCAGCGAAACCAGACAAGTACCCCGTTCCAAGGATAGATGACTTATTTGCAAAGCTGGCTGGAGGCAAGTTCTATACAAAATTGGACATGAGCCACACCTACCAACAATTAGTATTGGATAGCGCGTCGAGAGAATACGTGACTATTAACACACACAATGGTCTTTATCAATACACTCACCTACCCTTTGGAGCATCGCCTGCATGCGCTACCTTCCAGAGAACCACGAGGAGTCTTTTGCAAGGCCTTTCCCAAGCGGTAGTATACATAGATGATGTTCTGATCACAGGGTCAACCAAGACCGAGCACTTGGCTAACCTGGAAGGGTGCTAAGAAGGTTCATGGAAGCCGGCATATGGTTAAAGGAAAAATGCACATTTCAAATGGCACAAGTTACTTACCTGGGTCACAGGGTGGACGCCGTGGGTTTGCATCCGGTAGAAGAGAAAGTTCAGGCAATAAAAGGTGCACCCTCATTACCCAATGTAGGTGAACTCAAGTCCTTCCTGGGTATGATCAACTACTATAGCCGCTTCTTACCTAACTTATCGACTGTGTTGGCACCATTACACTTGTTAAAAATGAATCACCATTGGTGGTGGAATTCACAACAAGAAGAAGCCTTTGTGAAAGTAAAGAAATTGTTGCATTCGTCATGTTTACTGGTACACTATGACCCATCGAAAGAGTTGGTATTAGCATGTGGTGTCTCTCCTTATGGTGTAGGAGCTGTGTTATCACATAGAATGGAAAATGGATCAGAAAGGCCCCTCGGCTATGTCTCGAGAACCCTCTCCACAGCTGAGAAGTGTTATTCCCAGCTAGAAAAGGAAGGTTTATCCGTGATATTTGGAGTGAAGAAATTCCACCAGTACCTACATAGTTGTCATTTTACCATTGTGTTGGACCATAAACCATTAATGGGTTTATTCAGTGAGGATAAGGCCATTACGCCAATAGCCTCAGCAAGAATAAATTGGGCTCTGACATTATCTGTGTATAAGTATACTTTTAAGTACCGTCTAGCCTTTTATATTGCAAATGATGCACTTAGCCATCTCCCATTACCAGATAGCTTTGTACATGCTCCTGTTCCACAAGAAGTTGTGCTATTACTGAAGTTTTTAGATTCTTCGCCTGTGTGTGTGAAGCAAATTAGAAGTTGGATGAACAGAGATCCAATGTTGTTGAAAGTCAGGGACTTCATTTTGCAAGGATGGTCAAATTCACCTGCATCTGAAGATTTGAGACCATTCCATGCCAGTAACACAGAGTTAAGCTGTCAAGATGGAATTTTGCTGTGGGGATCAAGAGTTGTCATCCAATCACAAGGTAGAGAACCATTCTTGGCAGAGCTTCACAGTGCGCATCTAGGCATAACAAATATGAAAATGCTTGTGCGAAGCTATGTCTGGTGGCCAGGCATTGACAGTGACATTGAAAGCATGGTCAAGCACTGTCTCCACTGCCATCAACAACAGAGGTTGCCTGTTTCAGCTCCCCTGCATCCATGGGAGTGGCCTGCTCGACCCTGGGTTAGACTACATATTAATTATGTAAGACCATTCTTAGGTACCATGTTTTTGTTGATTGTAGATGCGCATTCTAAATGGATGAATGTACACAGTCAAATCACCAACATCAAGTGCAATCATCAAGAGGCTGCGTCATTGTTTTAACACATGGCCTACCTGAAATCATTGTTTCTGATAACTGTACAGCCTTTACCAGCACAGAGTTTCAGAAGTTCATGAATCTGAATGGAATCAGACATATTAAAGCAGCCCCATACCATTCCTCATCAAATGGTTTAGCCGAGAGAGCTGTACAAACTTTCAAGTCTAAGGTTATCAGAAGGTACTCTAGTATCTCGACTTTCCCATTTTCTTCTCAGTTATCCTACAACACCACATTCGGCTACAGGTTCAACACCATCTGAATTATTGATGAAATGCCGCCTAAGTACAAGGTTAAGCCAGGTGTTTCCAAACTTAGAGGTGAAGATAGAGTGGAATCCAAGTAATCAAAACTTTAATCACTGCATACATGGCAAAGCTCGCACATTCAGTGTAGGTGATAGGGTATTCCTGCAAAATTTCGGAAGTGGACCTTGTTGGGTCCCTGGAACCATTGTCTCAGAGGCTGGTCCATTATCTTTCCAAGTACAAATGGAAGATAGAATGGTCCGTAAGCACGTAGATCATATTCGTGCTAGAGAGACATTCCAACAACCAATGATTCAGCCTGTGATTAACGTCGAACTGACCATTCCTGAGGTGACTGATCGACCTAGAATAGACATGCCCGATGTCTCTGTAGAGTTGCCAAAGCAAGAACTGCCACTTTCTGATGATGTGTTTCATGCTGCAGTTCCAGTTCCTGTCAATCCTGTTGAGGAACCTCAAGTGGTAGAGCTACTCCGCTCTTGCCATTCAAAGAGAGCACCTCAGCGACTTGATCTTTAATTGCCTTGGGAAGAGTTTTCCCCCTGTTGGGGGGGGGGGGGGGGGGTGGGATGTGCAGGAGCAGGCACATGCAGGCGCGCCTCCGATCGGCACCCCTGATCGGGGGCGTGCCGCCATTTTACATGGGCGGGCCAATTAAGGCCCACCCATCGTGATGTCTGCCAGAAAGCGCTATGAGGATTTCATCAGCTGGGGGTGCTTTCTTTCTCGCAAGCGTGCGAAAGAGCACTCATCTCCCTGAAGCTAAGTGCTGCCTCAGGGAGATCGGCGCCAAATTTAAAAATGGTCAATGCACAAAATTAAAATTTCCCTGACATGTCCCCTCACGTGACACTGTCAGATGAGCTGGGACATGTCCATCACTTTCATTCAAACTTTTATTAAATTTTTTAAAACTCTCATGAAACCTCATCCTGCCCGTGGAGGAGGTTTCATGCTTTTTCTGAAGCCCGCCAGGGCTCCCGGCCTGCCCGCCAACCTTAAGGTTGGACGGTCAGGTCCATTAACTAGCTCAGTTACTTTTTAAATGGCCTCAATTGGCCGTTGACAGGTTGGCGGGTGCACAGCTGATTCAGCTGCGCCCCCACCGACCTGAAAATTGAAATGACGTGGGGTGACGTCGGGAGTTCTGCCTGACTCATCCCGCGTCAGTTTACACATCGGCGAACTCAATATCCTGGCCCTGAAGTTGTATACGTTACATGTTCTTGGACATTTAAATGTTTCCCAGTAAGTAGAAATTGTAAAAAAAAGCTAAAGGTGGTGGGGGGGAAATGTAATAACTGATTGTATAGCCTCTCCTGCTGCCTATCAGGGGTAACGGGAGGCTCTGACCAATGAACCCTAAGTGCAGGCAATCCAGGGGGTGGGGCTTCCTGATTGAGCATGTACCACCTGAAAAGCTCTCTGTAATAAAGTTTCTGTTTCTTGTTGAAACCTATCCGCTCCGTCGAGTCATTATATGTCCGCTTCTCCTAGATTCACCCACAGTGGATAAAATTTCTCTCTATTTACCCAATCAATTACTTTCAAAATTCAAAAATATCTCAATCAAATCATCCCTTAATCTTCAATATTCCAGGGAATGCAAGACTATTTGATGTAATTTAGCCCTTAGGGCACTGGTAACTGGTAAAGTGAATCTGCGCTGCATTCCTTCCAAATATGATATATCCTTTCGAAGGTGCAGCGCTCAGAATTGTTCACATTACTCCAGCTGTGGTCTAACCAAGGCTTTGTTTAACTGCAGCAGAATTTCCTCCCCTTTATATACGAGCCCTGTAGCCATAATTCCATTAGCCTTTTTGATTACTTTTTGTCCTGACAACTACATTGTAGTGATCTGTGGACATGAATCTCTAAATCTCTTCAGATTTCCACTGTTCCTAGCTTTTCATCACTTAAATAATATGCCGGTCTATTCTTTTTTGGTCCAAAATGGATAACCTCGCACTTACCTATGTTGAAATCCATCTACTGTAGTTTAGCCCACTCACTGAGTCAATCAATGTTTCTCTGTCTACATTACTTATTATACTACTAATTGCTGTGTCATTGGGAAACTTGGATGTATATTGTGTTATCCAAGTCATTAATAAATAATGTGCATCTTTGAGTCCCCACACAAATATTTGTGGGACACCACTAGTCACTTGTTTCCAATTCCATTATCCCTACACTCTTCTGCTGCCAAACCAATTTGGCATTGGCAAGCTCAAATTGAAAGCATCGAATGGATTTATTTCACAAAACATGAACAAGCACAGAAGAAATATTAATGTAATTACATAGTTACGGTATATATTCATAATATACAACCTAGCTCCTCAAGTCGGCAACTGCTTTCATGGACGAGAGTCAGGACAAGACATAAGTTAAGTCCAACAAATAGAAACAATTACAAGACTTTGCCCTGTGTTTCCCAGGTCCATTACCAATAGGGTTGGTACTCTTGAAGTTTTCTAGAGTTGTGAGTCACCTACTTGAGTGATCCGAGATATGAAAGTCTACATAATCTAGGGCAGAACAAGATTAGAAAAGACCTAAAAGCGCAACAGTGCTCAACAGCAATGAAACATCTACCCAGTAAGAGATCTGTTCTGATGAAGAGTCATACGGACTCAAAACGTCGGCTGTGTTCCTCTCCGCAGATGCTGACAGGCCTGCTGAGTTTTTCCATCTATTTTTGCTTTTGTTTCGGATTTCCAGCATCTGCAGTATTTTACTTTTATCCAAGAGATACATATGTTCAGTAATGGAGAGAAGAAAATGAAGAAGATGGAAAGAAAAACAGATTGGCTCCTAACCACCACCGCTGCATCTAAAGCCTTAGATTCCAGGGTTCTGTATTACATAAATAAAAAGAAAGTTGCCCTTCTTTAAAAAAAGCTAAAAATGCAATTATTCTATGAAATCAGTTAAAAATCATTAGCAAATTGTTAGCTGAGTTATCATAGCCTGCCTCTACAGAAGCGATTGGAAATTTCTACGTGAAATACCACCAAGAGAAGGAAACTACTGAATAAAAATAACAATGTCTCCAAAGGACAATTATCTGGCAGATAATAATTCAGCCTTTGCTTAAGGTGTCTTTTCTTTATTCATCGCTGGAAAGGCCAACATTTAGTGACCACCTGTAATTGCCAAACTAAGCTGGGTGTGTCTTCACAGGGAGAGAGTACACATTTAGTAAAGGGCAAACAGGAACTCAGGTCCAGATTTTCATCACTGGGTCGAGTGCACCAAGTCAGGAAATTTCCCAGCTCGGTGAACCCAACCTTTAAAAATGGCTGCCCTCAGGTCAGATTTTTGGTTGGGGGGTATGGCAGCAAGCTAAAATAGGAGTTGGGGCGGGCGACCCTGGTATGAGTGGAAAGGCTGCTGGGTGTGGAGATTCGCTGAGTGCAAGGTACCGTGCTTAAATTAGAAAAAAAAACCCCTACAGCCCTAATTCCTCACCCCCTACACACTCCCTATGCATCATCCATGCCAACCTATGCTGACCCGTAACCCCCACCCACCCCCGTGGTCCCTCATGCCCCCTATGTCAGCCCATATTCATCCCACATGGCCCCTCATAATGCCTACGCCAACCCATGCCCCTTTGTCCAACTCCTATGGCTCCTCATACACCCTATGCCAATCCATGCCTCTCTACCCACCTCTGATGGCCCCTCATATATCCTACACCAACCCATGCCCTTTTACCCTCCCCTCATGGACCCTCATATCCCATGTCAACTTTTGCTAAATAATGCCACCCCATAGCCCCCACCCACCATCCTTTTCCCTTACCCTCTCCATGTCAACTCACCTAGTATCCGTTGACACTTCCTGGAGAGCTTTAAAAGCTTTGACATTTCCTGGACAGCTTTACAATTCTTGCACAGCTTGGCAGTTGTTGGACAGTATAACACTCCCTGGACAGCTTGACAGTTCCTTGACAGCTTGACGCTTCCTAGACAGCTTGACAGTTTCAATGAGTTTGTGCATAAAATGTGCATAATCATGCTTAATTCCAATAATCCAAAACGGTGCCTTACCACTCCCAAAGGGGTACCTTACCTCTCCAAGGGGATACCCTAGCTTTCCAAAGAATCCACCAAATTCAGACCTCTTCCGGTTTGGTCTGCTCTGTGCACTCCAGAATTCATACAGCTAGGGTTCAAAAAGTCCCATTTCAGTGGAGGCAGCTGGTGATTTAAATCACTACTGCCTCCATGAATTGTGCATGCACAAACCCTGGCCCGACTCCAGTCTTGCCCCGCGAAGATGGGAAATGCCAGGTTTTAGAGGTGGGACTTATAAATTTCATCCGTTTCTGGAATTTTCACCACAACAGAGAACCTCTCCGTTGTGGCAAAAATCTGGGCCTCTGTTTCTCGAGGCTCTTCAACATTATGTTGAGTTTCAACACATTTCAGACACCCTGATGGCCAAATTGAGAATTGCGGTATATGCTCATATAAGATCAGTAGGCCATTCAGCCCCTCCAGCCTGTACAATCATTCAATTAGATCATGGCTGATCCAGACCTCAATTCCTTTTTAAACACCTTTGCTCCATATTCATTGGTAACCTTACCTAATAAAATCAATCAATTTTAATGTTGAAAATTTCAAATGTTGGAGAATTACAGTCTTTTGAGTGCCAGAGTTCTGGATTCCTACTATGTGTAAGATATGTTTTTTGATTTCACTCCTTAAACAGTTTATCTCTAATTTTAAGATTATGCTGTCTTGTCTTGGATTGGCCCATCAATGGAAATAGTTTCTCTGCATCAATCCTAGCGGATCCCTTCATCATTTTAAAGACTTTGATAAAATCATGGGCAGAATTTGATGGTTTCCCACTGGCAGGTTTGTAGATGGTGGGTGGCCGCCCTCATCTCTATTGAGGTCCTTAAATGGCCAAATATTGGGAAGCTCATGGGGCCTCAAGCCTCAGGCTGCGGGCAGCGACTCCCTCAAGGGCTCGATGGCCACCTTTACACATCGGGCACCATCCCGCCCCTTCTGTTTGCTTCCTCCTCCCTCCCCCAGTCTCTCCATCAAGACCCCCACTACCCTCTCCAGTCCTCACCTCCCCTCCCTGCTGTGAGACCCCCTGCACTTGCCTGGTTCTGAGCTCCAGGACTTAGAATCTGGGGACTGCTTGTAGTCCCAGTCCTGGCGCTATAGAGCTGCCGGCCAGGAAATGAAGGGTGGAAGTCCCTTCTCCAGCAAATTAAGGCTCCTCAACGTGTTAAATGGCTGTGGGCTGCTGTGAACAGTGGGGGTACATTTCCCACCATCTCTTCAGGAAATTCTGTCATCTGAAAAGCCCTGCCCCACCTCTTAACTTCCTAAACTGAAAGGAATACGCACCAAGCTTATGTAACATGTCCTCATAATGTAACCCATTCAGCCTGGTATCATTCTGGTGAACCTGTGGACATGTGGAAATGCTTAAAAGCTGGTTTCTGAATGTGAGCAAGTCAACAGCCTTAACCTAAATATCTTTAAAATTATCACTACAATTATAGCATTAAATTAATACGGTATTGAATTATTTAAGAATTAAATCAATATTAATATAATCACGGGAGATCCATTTGGACTCTGGGGTTCAGGTTCGCCAACATTATTGGTAAATGAACCTTCAGTCAAAATACTTGAGCAATCTGCACATCAAGGTGATGCAGAATTATGCAGAAGAATCTGGGGTAATCGACAATTCTGATAATTTATGCTAACAACTTCTAAAGTACATGGTTAGTCATGAAAATCAGACAGTGTATGCTTTGTTTTCTCAGTCTTCAATCCAAATTGATGATTAAGTCAGACCTGGCTAGAGACTCTGATATTACATTACTTCGGCTCACCAGCCTCTGAACTGTATCTTCTGTCACATCAGCCTGACTAAATACTTTTGATCACTGTACATAAGACAGTTTCAAATCAAGTAACAGAATCAAAAGCTGCTTTGAGGCTTGAGGTTTGGACAGTTGGAGTCAGAGCTCAGATAGAAATGCAGTAGTGTTGGAGAGATTAGGAATGAGATAGGGAAGGAGGGAGGGGGCGGGAGAGAAAGGGAGACAGGGATGGAGAGGGAGAAGGAGGGGAAGAGGAAAAGACAGGAAGAGAGAGGGCAAAATGAAATTGAGACAGGAGGGATAAAGGGGGCCAAGTGGACAGGACAAAGAAAATTGAAGTGAATTTTTTTTTTAAAACTGAAAAATGTCAGCAAATGCAAAACGCTCAAGAGATAAATGGGTAAAAAAAAGTTCACAGTAAAACAGCAAATAAATTAATTGAAATAAAATCTGAAATAGTTGAAGGGAGAAACAGAGCATCTTAAAAATTCACACAGAAGAACACTTATTCACATTCCACTTTGACCTATATTTAAGAGAAATTTCTATGGAGCGGGGTTTATACTGACTAAATGTTTGTTTCTGCCAATAAATTCTGTTCTGACTTGATCAACTATGGTTCATTTGGTAATATTCTTGCCTCGGAGTCAGAAGGTTCTGGGTTCAGGTTCCACACCAGAAACCTGAGCACGAAAATCTAGGCTGATGCCCCCAGTGCCATACTGAGGGAGAACTGCACTGTTAGAAGTACTGTTTTCTGGATAAGGGCCCAGAACTTCCATTCACAGAATCTCAAATTCCTGGGTTGGGCAGGAGTGCAGGGATTGTACCCTGGAGGTACACCAGAGGATGCGCTGGGGCACCCGCTCCCTAAAAGTCCCCACTCAAGGACTGCACAGGAATTGCCTGGGAATTTTAAACTTCTGATGGACAATTACCCTGCACCTGGAACCATCCAATACTCCGATTTAAACCGGAGACTTAGGATGGTTACGACTCTTAGGAGAATAGTTTAACCAGGAAAAGTCAGATGGATTAAAACCACTTCTGACTCATGGGTAACAATGCTACTGATCCCTCCGAGCTCCCACTGGACCCCCTGATCACTCTCTAACCCCTCGACAATCTGACATCTTACCTGACTAGACCAACACCCCCCACTACCCCACCCACTCCGACTACCCTCCCAATTTCCCGACTACCCTCCTGACCCACGATTACCTCCACACTCCCCCGATTACCCTCCCGACCCCACGACTACCCCTCCACCAACCCTCCCAGCCCTCACAGACTACCCTCCTGAGCCCCATGACTATCCACCCACACCCCACCCGATTATCCCCCACCCCCTCAACCCCCTACTGACCACCCGACAACACCCCCCCCACCCCCCTCCCTCTACCGTGACCTGGTTTACAGCAGCGAATGCCAGAAAAAGGGAGCATGGCTTCACAGCCTCCGACACTGTTGCTCTGCACTGGAAAGAGTCCGGAGCTGCTGTGGCGCACATTTCTCACCAGGCCCAAGTCGGAAGCTTGGGTGAGAAATGTACAGCTCCCAACTGGGCAAGTGAAAAGGAGTGGAGTGGCAATCTGACGGTGATTACCACTCCACGGAAGTTCTGGGCCAAGATATTAAACAGAGGTCTAGTTTTCCCTATCGGGTGAATATAAAAAATCCTATGGCACAACATAGAAAAAGAGCAAGGGAGTTCTCCCCGGTGTTCTGAACAATATTTATCCCTCAACCAACATCACTGAAACAGATTGTCTGACCATTATCAGACAACCTGCCTAGTAGTTGACCCTCTTCTGAGAAGATATAGCACGAGCACAATCTAAGTCAAAGTGTTGTGGAGTGTGGACCAGATCAGAAAGATCTGCTGTACACTCTAAGCTTTGACATGCTTCAGGATGTCAATGGTCTACTCACAACACCAGCTTGCATTTTTATAGCACCTTTATCATAATTAAAACATCCCAAGGTGGTTCACAAAGATGATGATCAAACAAAGTTTGACACATAAGATGATATCAGGACAAACAACCAAAAGCTTGGTCAAAGCAGTAGGTTTAGGAAGCATCTTAAAAGGGGAGAGAGTCAAGAGGCTTATGGAGGGAACTCCAGAGCTTAGGGCCTAGGCAGCTGAAGGCACAATCATCAGTGGTTGGGCAAAGGAAGTAAGAGATGTACAAAATACTAGAATTGGAGGAGTGCAGAGATCTCAGAGGATGGTACAGCTGGAAAAGATTACAGAGATAGGGAGAGGCAAGGCCATTGGGGAATTTGAAAACAAGACTTAAATTCGACGCACTGGTGGACCAAGTTGAGACTTTGAGAGATGTGACAGGGTGTTATATAAATATATCTCTCTGTCCCCACCTCTCCTGTATTGTCCCAGCCTTGTACTTGGTCTAATTTCTCTATGCTTGTTTGTTAAGACGATGAGGATGTTGGTGCTGAGGACTTGCAGTTTTTATCGTCTTTGAGATATCTCAGGTGAGATTTCTGCAAGGGAGGAAATACAAGTCAATGGAAAGAAAGAGAGAGAGGCAGAGAGGTGGAAAGGTTCAAGGGCCAGGGGTGGGGTGGGGTGGTGTTGGTGTTCCAGAGCTTAGGGCTTAGGCAGCTCAAGGTAAAGCTGCCAGTGGTACATGAGAAGATAACCCTATGTTTTCTCATGGTGAAGGGAACAATGCATCAAGTGTCACATTCCATGACTCTCACCAAAGCTGGGTACAACAGGAAGACGAATAGAAAGGTTACAATTCAACCTCCAGAAATGTCACCATGATCCAGATATTGAACGTGTAAAGACACACTCTGGTTCACGGGGTCTGAAGTCTCTTTTACAGATGTGGTCTTTGGTGTTGCATACAATGATAGCATTGGAGGTAAAATCCTTAAATAGAGCAAAGCTAATCTGACTCTTCAGAGTTTAAGTGGGTGATGCAGCAGCATTACTTGTTTCTTTTTGATTGACTGCTCTTGTCTATATTATTGTACTGCATCCACTGCACACAGTTTTCGTCTCCATGTTATAAAAAGGATCTAGAGGTACTGGAGAAGGAGCAAAAAAGATTTACTAGAAATATAGCAAAACTGAGAGTTATGCCTATCAGGAAATATTGAACAGGTTGGGACTCTCTTCCCTGACTTAGTGGTCACCTAATAGAGGTCTTAAAAATTATGGAAGGATTTGATAAGGGAGCCATGGAGTATATGTTTCCACTTAGAGGCAAGGCCAGAACTAGGGCCAATAAATATAAGGTGGTTACTCATGAACCCAATGGGAAATTCAGAAAAAACCTCTTTAACCTGCACTGCAGGAATTCACCAAGGCTCCTTAGGCAGCACCTTCCAAACCCACGGCCGCTACCATCTAGAAGGACAAGGACAGCAGATACATGGGAACACCACCACCTGGAAGTTCCCCTCCAAGCCACTCACCATTCTGACTTGGAAATACATAATGTTCCTTCACTGTCGCTGGGTCAAAATCCTGGCACTCCCTCCCTAACAGCATTGTGGGTGTCCCTACACCACATGGACTGCAGCGGTTCAAGAAGGCAGCTCACCACCACCTTCTCAAGGGAGAATAGGAATGGACAATAAATGCTGGCCTAGCCAGCAATGCCTACATCCCATAAATGAATTAAAGAAAAACCCAGAAAGAGAGTGGTGAGAACCTGTAACTCTGCAGTTCAAGGAGTAGTGGAGGCAAACAGCATGACTGCATTTAAGAGGAAGTTAGATAAACATATGAGGGAGAAAGGAATAGAAAGATATGCCGATAAGGTTAGATGAACAGGGGAGGAAGGAGGCTCATGTGGAACATAAACACCAGCATTGACCTGTTCGGTTGAATGGCCTCTTTCTGTACTGTAAATAATATGTAATCTGGGTTCCAAGAGTGCTCTTAGTAATGAGCAAATGGACTCCCATTTGCTGCACAATCAGTGTGCTAAGAACAAGGAAAGGCATTTGGTGGGCAAAAATAGAAGGCATTCCATACGCAAAGATCAATGCTTCTTCACCTGATGAACACACAAAAAAATCTCCCACCAAATGATTTTAAAATGAACACGTGCTAATTCTGCATATTTAACATGGTTTTATTTACAGATACAGAGGTTATATAAGCAATCTTTCTAGATAATGAGGGAAAAGCTTTGTTAATCCATTGAGATCTAGGTAATGCAGTGTACTGAGTCACCAGTTGCTGACGTGTATTTGTGGCAAGTTCTGACCTATTTTTTTAATGTTAAGGAAAAATGAAACCCCAGAGCAATGAAAAGATAATCGGTCAAACAGATTACAAAGTAATACTGCTCACCAATTTGTTCATTGGGTTTTAATTTTTTAAGGCAGTAAGATGAAGATATTCAATTGAGTTGTTCCCCATAGAGAGCAGTAATTTAGCAGAGATCCTTTACTGATAATGATTACTAGTAATAGCTGACAATTAGCATTGGTCTTCTAAAATCATTACTGATACCCATCAAAAATGAAAAAGCATTTTGCAGTAAAGAATATGAAAAATATAAATATTGATCAATTAATTTGAAAAGATCTGGATTTGGTTACTAGGAGCTAGGTTACTGTATTTGGTTTGGATTTATGCATTAGAGGCTGATGATGGGGTTTTGAGTAAACATATTATACTTTACTAAACCATTAACAGGCTTACCCCTGTCTCCTTGGCAAAACTCACCCCACCCAGACAGCCAACAAAAAGAACATGAGAAGGACTAATTGGATAGCTCTACTAAAGAGCCAGCACAAATAGAATGAATTGAATAGCTTCCATCTGTGCTGTATCATTATATGATTCTATGAAAAGAGATAATTAGTTTGTGTGCGTGCTCTTCATCAACAAGTAGAGTTGGCCTCCACATCCAAGCAACATTCATCTTGGAATTTTATCCCCAACTAAAAGAACGGCCATCAGTAAGGAAGGTCATCCATAAAACCCAACCATTCATCAGCAAGAGTTACTCCCTCAACTGCAACTGCCCCAAAAAAAGGCCCAGCTGTGTCCCCAACTGCCCTGAATAAGGAGATATATCTTACCTTGAAATTGTTCATCTACAAGTTGGTCCCCTGCTTACGTCCAACCATCGGCACTCTTTCACATTCCCAGGCCACCACCAAAATGGAGGTTTATCCCCCTTCTCAAACCCACCCTTTCACCAAGAGCACATATGCACACACATAATTACCCTACATTTATTTACCCCATCCTTCATTCAGTTAATCAATAAGTGCTGCACCTAATCAAGGCCAATTTACCCTTTCTGAAATTGAACCCACAACCTCTAGGTCACTGGTCCAGTACCACAGTCACCTGCTGTAACCTTGAGGCGATACCTTTAATCAAGGTTCCATTCCCTGTTCAGCTGGATATTACTGGTCCCACAGATTATGTGAAGTAAATCAGGGAGCTCTTCTAATACTCTATCAATATCCCAGCCCATCAAAAAGAGCAAATAAAGATCAATTGGTATTTTATCTCTGCTGTTTGTGGGGTGTTGTTTGAGTAGAATGGGTGCTGTGTTTACATGCCAACAATCATTGCACTCCAAAAACAGTGTACTTTGAGAAGTCTAACAAGGTTATATAAATGCAAATAGTTTTTTTAAACCCTAGGTCCATCAGTTGTAGTGTATTTTGGATATTTTCCAACTTGTGAATTTAAATTGATTTAATGCAACATGCCCGACAACCTGAGAAAGCGATTACCCTGGGTTTTGGGAGAGAGCTGAATTACCTTAACCTACCAATTCCAGGCTCCAGTCAACACTCTAAAGCAAGTAATTGTTCATATCATTTAACTAATCATCATGTACTTAAACATTTGTCACCTAATTTCTAAGTGAGGTCACCTTATGTAGTTTGGATTTGAAAAGAAAAAAGAATTACTTGCATTTACATAGTGCTCTTCGTGACCTCATGACATCCTAATGCACTGTGAAGCAAAGTAATTACTTTCTGAAATCTCGTCACTGTTGTAATGTCAGAAATATGACAGATAATTTGAACACAATAAAGCTCCACCAACAGCAATGTGATAAGCAGATAATCTGTTGTTTTAGTGATGTTGGTTTAGGGATAAATATTGGCCAAGACCCCAAGGAGAATTCTCCTGCTCTTCTTTGATTAGTGCCATGGGATCTTTTACATCCATCTGAGAAGGCAGGCAGGGCCCTGGGTTAATATTTTATCCACCAGGTGGATAGTCTTTCTTTTGTATAATCCAAGGAAGCTAGGAGAACCCCCTACCCCCACAACCCCCCCACCACTAATAATGTATCAAGAAGCTTTTCAACTATGAAGATCCCATATAAAGGAGGATTTTGACTCGAGCTCTGAATTATAAGTGGTCAATATCTGAGTGGACATTGACTTTATGGAAAGAAGTTTTCCAAACATAGAAACGTAGAAAATAGGAGTAGGAGTAGGCCATTTGGCCCTTCGAGCCTGCTCTGCCATTCATTATGATCATGGCTGATCATCCAACTCAATAGCCTGCTCCCACTTTCTCCCCATATCCTTTGACCCCTTTTGTCCTAACGGCTATATCTAACTCCTTCTTGAAAACATACAATGTTTTGGCCTCAACTACCTTCTATGGTAGCGAATTCCACAGGCTCACCATTCTCAGGATGAAGAAATTTCTCCTCATCTCAGTCCTAAATGGTCTACCCCATATCCTCAGACTGTGACCCCTAGTTCTGGACTCCCCCACCATCGGGAACATTCTTCCTGCATCTACCCTGTCTAGTCCTGTTAGAATTTTATAGGTTTCTATGAGATCCCCCCTCATTCTTCTGAACTCAAGCCAATATAATCCTAACCAACTCAATCTCTCCTCATATGTCAGTCCCTCCATCCCAGGGATCAGTCTGGTAAACCTTCGGTGCACTCTCTATAGCAAGAACATCCTTCCTCAGATAAGGAGACCAAAACTGCACACAATGTTCCAGGTGTGGTTTCACCAAGGCCCTGTATAATTGCAGCAAGACATCCCCGTTCCTGTACTCGAATTCTCTGGCTATGAAGGCCGACATACCATTTGCCTTCTTTACCGCCTGCTGCACCTGCATGCTTACCTTCAGTGACTGGTGTACGAGGACACCCAGGTCTCATGGCACACTTCCCTCTCTCAATTTATAGCCATGCAGATAATAATCTGCCTACCTGTTTTTGCTACCAAAGTGGATAACGTCACTTTTATTCACATTATACTGCATCTGCCATGCATTTGCCCACTCACTCAGCTTGTCCAACTCACACTGAAGCATCTCTGCATCCTCCTCACAGCTCACCCTCCCACCCAGCTTTGTGTCATCTGCAAATTTGGAGATATTACATTTAGTTCCCTCATTAAAATCATGAGTATATATTGTAAAAGCTGGGGTCCCAGCACTGATCCCTGCGGTACCCAACTAGTCACTGCCTGTGATTCTGAAAAAGACCCGTTTGTTCCTACTCTTTGTTCCCTGTTTGCCAGCCAGTTTTCTATCCATCTCAATACACTACCCCCAATCCCATACGCTTTAATTTTACACCCTAATCTCTTATGTGGGCTTTGTCGAAAGCCTTCTGAAAATCCAAATAAACCACATCCACTGGCTCCCCCTCATCAACTCTACTAGTTACATCCTCGAAAAATTCCAGTAGATTTGTCAAACATGATTTCCCTTTCGTAAACCCATGCTGACTCTGTCCGATTCTGCCACTGTTTTTCAAGTGCTCAGCTATTCAATCTTCTATGATGGACTCTAGAATTTTCCCCACTACTGACGTCAGGCTGACTGGTCTATAATTCCCTGTTTTCCCTCTATCTCCCTTTTTAAATAGTGGGGTTACATTAGTTACCCTCCAGTCTGGAGGAACTGTATGTGGTAATATAAATTGAGATTTACAAAGTTACTGGTTGAATCATCACTACATGCTTGGGAACAAGGATATTGGTTTGCGGTTTTCATGTAAAAACAAATGAAATCTTGGAATGTGATTACCTAAATACTGGCATTACAGGCTCCCATGGGGTAAAGACAGAATTTAACTCACTCAGCCACCATAAACCTGTGGCCCTGATTGTGGGAATAATGCACCAGCCTCCCTTGCTGCCCCTCCAGTTCATGGTAGAGGCACGACTCTAACAAGCTGGGATTGTTCTCTTTACAGCAATGAAGGTTAATGGGAGATTTAATAGAAATGTTCAAAATTAGAACTAGGGGACACAGTTTAAAAATCAGGGGTCTCCCATGTAAGATGGAGATAAGGAGAATTTTTTCTCTCAGAGGGTCATGCACCTTTGAAACTCTGTTCCTCAGACGGCAGTGCAGGCAGGGTCATTGAATATTCTTAAGGCAGAGATGGATAGATCCTTGACTAACAAGGGAGTTAAAGGTTATCAGGTGGTAGGCAGAATGTGGAGTTGAGGCCACAATCAGATCAACCATGATCTTACTGAATGTCGGAGTCGGCTCAAGGGGTTGAATGGTCTACTCCCGCTCCTAATTCGTATGTTCGTAAAATCATGAGAGATCCTGATAAACTAAATAACGAGAAAAAACGAAAATAGAGTGGCACTATCTCAAAAGCGCAGAGGAGTTTCCCCACAGTAGTCATCCTTCAATCAACATCACTGAAAAACAGAAGATCTCATCATTATTGCAGTGATGGTTGTAGGAGCTCACCATGTGCAAGTTGGCTGCCACATTTCCCTTCATTGTAACAATGGCCACACTTCTCATGCCCTTTGTTAGCTGTAAAGTGCTTTGGGATGTCCCGGGGTTGTGAAAAGTGCAATAAAAATGCAAGTCTTTTTGGGTTGAGTTGGTGTTGCCAGGGAGCACCTATCATGGCCTGGTTTTGATATTGGCGCAATGGGGCAATTGGGGTAGGACTGTAATATAAACACATCAGTGAACAAAATCTCCTTTACATAACTCCTTTCTCCTGACACAAATCAAACATGATTATGAATGAACTCAGCCATAATTTGTGAATTTCCAGACAACGAAACACTGAAATGATGGCATTTGCAAAATTGGGATCACATAAGAAAGGGGGGTGTAGTTTGAGGGGGAAGGAAAAAATCAATGAGAATATATCGCACTTCAAAACTCATTCACAATCACATGGCCAAGTACAGGCTTTAACATAAATGCAATAAGAAACCTAATAATAGCTCAGGGATATGAATATAGTGAGAGGCGTTAAATATTAAAGACAATAGAGTTGGCTGATAATTGAGGAATAATGGATATTTGAAATATTCATGGATCTGTAATTGCATGTGTGCCTGTATAAAATCATTTTATATTGATGTAAAATACCGGAGACTCAAGTGTACATCCATGAAATCTGAGCACTGATCTCAACAACTACTTGCATTTACATAGCTCCCTTAATGTTGTAAAACATTCATACGAGCATATGGATTAAAAGCAGGAGTAGGCCACTTGTCCTCTCGAGCCTGCTCCGCCATTCAATAAGATAATGGCTGATCTGATTGTAACCTCCCGCCTACTCCCAATAACCTTTCACCCCCTTGTTTATCAAGAATCTACCTACCTCTGCCTTAAAAATATTTGAAGACTCTGCTTCCACTGCCTTTTGAGGAAGAGCTTCACGGAAGTCCTACCACAAAAGGTTTGGCACTGAGCTACATAAGGAGATACTTGGAGGGTTGGCCGAAAGCTTGGCAAAAGTGGTAGGTGTGAATGATGATATTAAAGGAGGATAGGGAGGTAAAGAAGTGGAGAGGTTTAAGGAGGGAATTCTAGAGCTTAGGGCATAGGCAGATGAAAGAATGGCCACTAATGGTGGAGCAATGAACACAGGCATGCACAAGCGCCCAGATTTAGAGGAACGCAGAGATCTCAGAGGGTTAGAAGGTTGCCGGAGGTGACAGAGATAGAGCTGGACGAGGCAATGGAAAGATGCGAAAACAAGGTTGAGAACTTTAAAATCAAGGAGTTGCTGGAATGAAAGCCGATGTAGGTCAGCGAGCACAGGTGATGGATGAATGGAATTTTGTCCAAGTCAGGCATATGGGGAACAGAGTTTAGGAAGAGCTCAAGTACGAAGGTATAGAATCATAGGGCGGAATTTTCCATTTATGAGTCCGGTTTCAGTGACGCCCACCCCACTGGCCGGAATGTTGGGAACTCGTGTCTGATTCCAAGCTTGGAGGGTCAGTAATTATGCACAGGCGAGTATCGAACCGAATCGCCTGGCGGGTCAGGAGCTGATTCATCCGCCTGCCATCAGCTGGCGGGATCGAAGGTCCGGGCACCATATTTAAAGGCCAGTCCAACACATAATCTCACTCTCTCCACACCACCTGCCTTTCGGACACATGCAGAGATGTCTTGTAGCCAGACGAGGAAGGCCGAGACCCTCAAGATGAAGTCATCACCTTGCTTCACTCACCAGGCCCCCCAGGCCTTGATCAGAGGGGTGCAGGCACACAGGCAAGTCCTGTATCACAGGAATGGCTGCAGGAACACAGCAGCCTCACCTCTCCGGCCCGGGAGAGACACACATGTCGGTGGGGCACATACGTTGATTAGGCTCGGGCTCACTTTCTCAAGAACATCTCACTGACACATCCCCGCAGCAGTCAGAGGTAGGGACTGCCCAGGTCTCCGGCACTCAGAGCACTGCTGGAGACCAGCCACCTGCTCAGTCCGAGTCAGATGATAAGCCTCTGGAAGCAGCCGCCAACTCAATGCTGGAGGAACATCAGGCAGAGATTCGACAGTCACTCAGCAGACTAGAGCGAACGATGGAGGTGTCTGTTCACGTTCTGTCTAACGTCGTGCTTCCGACATGCGAGCGCCTCAAGGTCACCATGGGAAGGCTAGCCTTGGTCCAGCAGGTCCTGCCAGATTTGCACTCAGCCCGGCACTCCATGGCCACACACCATGGTGGGTACCATCAAGATGTAGGTGACATGTGGATAAGGCAACTTGACCTCCATTCAGGTGCTCCATCTCCTGCAGGAGTCAGGGCGGGGTTCTTGGGCACCCACAGGGAGGATGAGCGTCAGCTGGACAACCTGGGGGCCCTCTCTCCGGACACTCCAAGGGCGTGCAGCCACTCACAGCCCCCTCTGCCTGTTGCCCCATCCACTCCAGCTTCTCAGGCCACCAGGAGTGCTTCTGCCCTTGAGCAGGTGGCCCTTATCAGGCTGGGAATCCTCCAGGCCTCGGGCTACCAGGGGACGTCTATCAAGGTCATCACAGACATCAGGACATGGCAGTCAGCGGGCTGCCTCCACCTCTGCTGCGGATGTCGGACTGCACCCAGGTGTAGTGGTAGAGTTAGGAAAGTTGAGAAAAATTGATGTCACTTTTGGGTCATGGGTGTTCTATACATGTAAAGAATTTGCACTTTTGTGAATACATTTGATGGTTATGTGAATGTTCCTGTCAACTGAAGGCATTGTTATTTTGTTTTTTGGAATCCTCTTGTTTTGAGGCTTAACCATCCTCCCACTCAGTGATAGTGTCCCACTGTGAGATTCACATTCCTGTGGTGTCAACCTCAGTTGAACTAGTCTCCACACCCTTGTGTGATTTCAGGGAGATGTGTTTAAATTTGAAGTGTGTGATGTAAGCATTTCTAAAATTTATTCCTCAAAGAACACCATTGAGCGAGGGCAGTTCATCAGCATTGATATTCTAGTGGCATTTCTCTCTCCTCAGTGGTAGTGACAGAAGAAAGGACATACACGGGAGGAGGGGATCTCTAGGCATGTCCACATCTCAGTCACAGCAGTGTTTGCATCGTTAGATGGCAGCAAAGGCTTCAAGTTTTCTCTCGCATCGCTCATGTTCCTCAGTGGGCTCTCAGTTCCCAGAGTGAGCTCACTCTCAGGGCCCTACGGAACAAAGCAAAGATCATGGCCTGGCGATTTATAAAGCCCGAATGCTCAAGTATGAATGCAGGACTTGTCCTTGCTACAAGTGGGTGGACATCCCCAAGATGAAAGTAAATGACATTGAGGGCTAGGAGAGATGTGGCCATACGCCCTCGCTTAACTTTACTCTTCCTGGAACCTGTAATATATCACGGGCATGTCTCCAACATCTTCCTTCCTCCATGGCATCATCGCACTCGTACTGACCCTCAGCAGCTTCGTGAGGTTCCTGGGCCTCCAGATCTTCATCCTCCAATGAGCTGTCACACTCTTCCAGTTCATCCTCTGGCAGGGGGGTCACCTCTTTGCATTGCCAGATTATCAAGGGAGCAACGCACTGTGATGATGCGGGAAACCCTGTCGGGAGTGTATTGGAGTGAGCCACCTGAGTGGTCCAAGCATCTGAAGCACATCTTCAGCAGCCCTATGGTCTGATCTAGGAAGCACATGGAGCTGTGAGCAGTGTTGTACCTCTCCTCGGGCTGACTCTGAGGATGACACACTGGTGTCATCAGCCAGCGTTTCAGTGGGGACCCCTTATCCCCAAGCAGCCATCCCTGCAGATGTAATGGTCCCTCAAAAATCTCAGGCACCTGGGAGTGACTCAGGATGTAGGAGTCATGGTAACTCCCAGGGTACCTTTCACAAATGTGCAGTATGTGCTTCCGGTGATCACACACCAGTTGTACATTGATGGAATGATAGCTCTTGCGGTTTATAAACATTAGTTGCTGTTGCCATGGAGCCTGTATAGCTACATGGGTGCCGTCTATTGCACCCTGCACTCTTGGGAAGCCTGAGATGGCGGCGAAGCTGGTGAATCTCACAGCCTGGCTATCTTCATCCACGCAAACCTGACATAATGATGGGCCTCCCTGTAAAGGGCATCTGTTAACACCTTTATGCATTGATGTGCTGCAGACTGAGAGATGCAACACAGGTCCCCTGTTGATCCCTGGAAAGACCCAGAGGCAAAGAAGTTGAGCGCTGCGGTCACCTTCAAAGCCACTGGCAGGGGATACTTTCCAACTCCATGTGGCGTCAGGTCTTCACGAAGAATGTGGCATTTGTAATGTACCAGAGCTTGGGACAAGCACTGACGTGCATGGCTTTGCCTCTCACTCATTTGTAAATAGGAGACCCTTCTACGATAAACTCTAGGTCTGGTGAGTCACCCCCATTGTCTGGGTTTCTCCTTCTGACCCTCCTGCTGGGCGGAGTCGCCTCTCATTCCTTTGCCTCCTCTATTGCATTAGGACCCTGACAAAGGCAGCACTGAGCCCTGGATCCATATCTGCTTTTGCCTTCTCTCTGAAGGGAAACATTGAAGACATTAATGGTCCAAGGGGCAATAAAGTGAAGCTCAGAAGATGACACATTTGGAGGCTGTAAGGGTCTGTAGTTTTTCCTACCCTACTTGCATGGTGGCTGATGCCGCCTTATCCCTGAGACACCAGCACACACATCGAGGTGACCAAGGTGGCATCGTAGATATGTAACATCTTGAGCCCTGCATGGGATGCTAAAGTTTAATTGAGATGAGTGACCCAGCCTAGCTCTGTGCTCCAATCCCTGATATGGCAAATTAATGACCAATCAGCTTTTTTTGTTCATTTACAGGATGTGAGTGCCGCTGGCTCGACCAGCATTTCATTGGTCATTAAATCCCTATCCCTAGTTGCCCTTGAGAAGGTGGTGGTGAGCTGCCTTCTTGAGCCACTGCAGTCCATGTGGTGTAGGTACACCCACAGTGCTGTTAGGAAGGGAGTTCCAGGATTTTGACTCAACAACAGTGAAGGAACGGTGATATATTTCCAAGTCAGAATGGTTAGTGACTTGGAGGGGAGCTTCCATGTGTCTGCTGCCCTTGTCCTTCTAGATGGTAGCAATTGTGAGTTTGCAAGGTGCTGCCTCAGAAGCCTTGGTGAGTTCCTGCAGTGCATCTTGTAGATGGTACCCATTGCTGTGACTGTACATCGGTGGTGGAGGGAGTGAATGTTTTTGGATGTGGTGCCAATCAAGCGGGCTGCTTTGTCCTAGATGGTGTCAAGCTTCTTAAGTGTTGTTGGAGCTACACTCATCCAGGCAAGTGGGGAGTATTCCATCACACCCCTGCCTTGTGCCTTATAGATGGTGGACAGGCTTTGGGGAGTCAGGAGGTGAGTTACTCGTCGCAGGATTCCTAGCCTCTGACCCTCTGACCTGCTCTTGTAGCTACAGTATTTATATGGCTAGTCCAGTTCAGTTTCTGGTCAATGGTAACCCCCAGGATGTTGATAGTGGGGGGATTCAGCAACAGTAATGCCAACTTGTGTGGCCCGAATGTTACTTGCCACTTGTCAGCCCAAGCTTGGATATTGTCCAGGTCTTGCTGCATTTGGACATGGACTGCTTCAGTATCTGAGGAGTCACGAACGGTGCTGAACATTGTGCAATCATCAGCGAACACCCCCACTTCTGACCTTATGATGGAAGGAAGGTCATTGACAAGGAGGCTGAAGATTGTTGGGCCTAGGACACTACCCTGCAGTGATATCCTAGAATTGAGATGATTGACCTCCAACAACCACAACCTGGTCAATGAGTGGATGCCCTTTGGCTCGTTCAGAGTGCCAAATCGGGTGGACAGGTGACAGGCCTTCATTGATGGAATGCCATATATGATACAGCTGTGTTTCCTTCACTATTGCCTGCATTCCCAAATTCTACATTCCTATGTGTTACCTTTGAGATGGAGTGACTGTGATATGAAGCCGCTGAGTTCTGAGTAGCCCTTTAACAGCGCTAATAAAGCCATTGGCTTTCAGTGGCTTTCATCGCAAAGAAGTCTTCCTCATTTCTTTCTAAGCAGATTCCTGCTCACTCCTGTGGTAACAAGAAGTTAGAGGACGACCCAGAAATGCCCCCTTGTGTTCACCCTTTCCCCAAACTGCCATTCCACAGCCTTCCTTCCCCTTGCCCACCTTGTGTTCATCAACCCCACCCTCGCCTCACAGCCCAACCCCGGTTGAAGTACTAGTTTCTGAAAGTGGAGGCCTGCATGAGTACCACAGCAGAGTGGTGTTCCTCGGGACAGTGTAGGCAAAGAGCAGGAGCAGACCAACCCTACAGCCCCAGCAGAGTGGCATTCATCCCGACAAGACCGGTGCAGCACTGTGGCAGGTAGGCTATGTATGTTGCACTCACCTCAAATTTACCAGTGAACTGAGGTCGGACTTGTGCCCGCCACCCCTTTTCAAATGGGTTTGAGGCTGACGTAATTTCCCGCTGGCGTGAAGCAAGATTGGAAGGCATGGCAAGATTCCAGTGGGCAGCTTTTTTAATGAGCATTCATGAAATGTTAATGAATGCAAATGGCACTCATGCCACTAGTCGACGGGATAACCGACCCGCCATAAACACACCATCGGGAGGATTGCAAGCTGTTTTTACACTGGCGTATTCCCGACTTTTTGCCTGCTGCCAGATTCTCCGCTCCTGCCCGCCATGAAACCCGCTGTGGGTGGGATGGGAAAATTCCGCTGAGTGTGGCTGGGATTTCCTGGTCCTGCCCACGGCGGGAACCAACATGGGCGAGGAGGGGAAAACTTGGAGAGGCAGCCAAAAGCCCATTACCTTTCGGCAGGACCAGAAAATCCCAGCCACAGGCCGGACCAAAGACTCTCGCCCTACATTCCGGTAAAAAAAATTCTCTAATTCCCTCCTGGTTCCTCTGCCACTGACATTAAATCTATGGGCTGAATATTACAGTAGGTGGGGGAGGGGGGGTGTTCAGGGGGGTGGGCGGTTGGTTCGCGCCCCACCCACCCCTCGGAAGCAAAGCCGGCATGGAGCCGACCCACACCACACCGGCCTGCCCCACAGCTATAACACATAGCAGACGGACGAAAGCAGGGCCGATTGGAACTTCCGCCACTCACTGGGGAGGAGGCCCCGCCCTCAGGAGCTGCCGGCCAATCAGATTGACCGGCAGCTACGTCAGTCCTGGCAGCGCCAAAAGCACATTAGCGGGCACTGCCGAGACTGCAACGGGCAACAAGGCAAAGGCCCAATGGATCCCAAAACGGGTAAGTCCGAGGTCTTGGTCGGGGGGGGGGTTTGGCAGGTTAGGAAGGTGGGTTGGGGGCGGTGGGTTTAAGGCTGCTGGTGGGTTCTATCTTAGGGGGCCCACCCCGCGATCCACAAATGGCAGCCCCCAAAGATAGAATCCCTCCCTTCCCCTCAGGCTGCCCACTCCCACCCGACTGCCCTCGTGAAACCTTTTATGGGGTGGGCAGCATATTATCATGGTCAGTTGGCTTGTTAATGAGCCTAATTGACCCTTGATTACCTATTTAAGTATGGCGGGCAGGCTGCCGATTTCTGTGCCCGCCTACCCCCTCCTTTATATTATGGAGTAGGTGGGAAGGAGATGGGGTGGGTACGTGCCCTAATTTACATGCCCCCCCTACCCCCCCCCCAATCCCGCACTGCCAAAAACATGCCTGGTGGGGGCAAGTAAAATGCAGCCCTATGTTTTTTGGTTACTACCTTCTGCCAATGAAACCATTTTCTCTTTATTTACTCTATTAAAACCATTCATCGTTTCAAGCGCCTGTATTAAATCTCCCCTTAACCTTCCCTGCACTGACAGTTACTCCATGTAACTTAGATTACTACATTAACTCCAGTTGTCACTGGTCTCTTTTCATCCCAATGCAGATACCACTCTGTTGTTGGAAACAACTCTGTGTTCCTTGTGCCTTCATTAGCCACTCTTGAGTCCCAGGATGTTTGGGTCCTGCAGACAATGGAAGATGAGGAGTTTAAATGTTTTGTGTGGGCATTTTTTTGGTGCTGCCCTTGACGTTACATTATCAATCAAAAGATGCCTCTAAATGTTATAATTTCCAATGGGACAAGATAAAGTGAAATTCATCAGCCCTTCACAAAACCAGATAATTACAGTGCTCAGGGCAAAAGAAAAAATCACCCTAGCTTTTCAAATTCATGTTCATACTTGAATTTTGTTCAATGTAAGCTCTTTAATGTGCTTGAATCTCTTAAGGGTTACTTCAATTTGGATTTAGCAGCTGCCATTTCAATCTGTTAGTGTAAGGATGTGATAAAGTGGTCACTGTGGAGACTGGCTATGGAACATTGACATTTCATATCCTTAACTTGACTGAATTAGCAAGAGCTGTGCTTAAGGAAAGGTTGTTTAAATTTAATCCTGCTGAATAAACAACTCTGTATAGTTCCACAATGACTAACCCTTACCCTGCTGACTAAACAACAGCCCTGTAGAGTTGCACAATCAGTAACCCTTACCTTGCTGAATAAATTGTGACTACAGTTACACAGTGAGGAATCCTTACCCTGCAGAATAAGCAGTAACTACGGACAAGTTGCTTTCTGAGTTAATGGGTACTCCGTAGAATTCCATCATGTGTAATCTTTGACATGTTCAGCTCTGTGATTCTTTATAACACTCTATTTCCCAAACAAACATGATTTCCCTCCAGTACTGTGGTGAACAGTCACCACCAGGCATATCTACATCAGAAGCCGTTTTTATTGCCCTCGGATTTTGTGCTTTAGGTTTTTGGATACTGTCACTTAATGTGCAAAGGATATCCTCGGGCAATATTGTTGAAACTACTCTCATTTCTTATAAATGAAAGTGACAGTCTCACCATGAACCTTTTTGATTTTTAATTTTTTTTATGTCATGGGAACCCTGGGGCAGAGTTCCCCTTGAATTAGATTGTCCATTGACACACTGGGCATACCCCAATAAATTCCAGAATGGCTGCTTTTGCAAATGGAGCACCTGGGAAGGGCAAGGATTGAACAAAGGCCCAAGGGCCTTCCCAGGCCTGCCTGAACTGGCAAAAGTACATTTCAGAGTGGTAAATCCAAATTCCTAATCTAAATTAGGTGTCAGTCATGGATCATAGTCTTTGTCCCTTTTTAAATATTTTTTCATGGGGTGTTAGCATCGCTGGCAAGGCTGGCGTTTATTGACTGTACCTAATTACCTTTGAGAAGGTGGTGGTAATTTGCCTTCTTGAACCACTGCAGTCCATGTGGTGTAGGTACACCCAAAGTTCTGCTGGAAGTCCTTGTTTTTGACCCAACAACAGTGAAGGAACGGCAATATAGTTCAAGTCCAAGTCAGGATGGTGCGTGGCTTGGAGGAGAACTTGGAGGTGGTGGTGTTCCCATGTGTCTATTGCCCTTCTCCTTCTAAGTGGTAGAGGTTGCAGGTTAGGAACATGCTGTTGAAGGGACCTTGGTGCATTGCTGCAGTGCATCTTGTAGATGGTACACACTGCTGCCACTGTGCGTTGGTGGTAGAGGGAGTGAATGTTTAAGATGATGGATGGGGTGCCAATCAAGTAGGCTCTTTCTGGATTGTGTCAATCTTCTTAAATATTGTTGGAGCTGCTCTCATCCAGACAAGTGGAGAATATTCCACCACACTCCTGACTTGTGCCTTGTAGATAGTGGGCAGGCTTTGTGGTGTCAGAAGGTGGGTTACTCACCTCTGAATTCTCAGTATCTGACCTGCTCATGTAGCCACAGTATTTATATTGCTGGTTCAGTTAAGTTTCTGATCAACGGCAACCCCCAGGATATTGATAATGCAAGATACAGTGAGGGCAATGTTGTTGAATGTTAAGGGGGAATGGTTAGATTCTCCCTTGTTGGAGATGGTCATTGCCTGGCATTTATGAGGTACAAATGTTACTTGCAACTTATCAGCCCAAGCCTGAATGCTGTCCAGGTCTTGTGGGCATTGCCTGCCTCAGTATCTGAGGATTTGCGAATGGTACTGAACATTGTGCAATCCTCAGTGAATAGGTGGAATTTTATAGCCCCTACCACCGGTGGGATCTTTCTGGCCTGCTGAAGTAAACGGAGTTTTGCACGGCTCACCACGTTTTCTGGCCCCGCCCCCACCTCGATAGTTCTGTAAAATTCCACCCAACACCACCAGTTCTGGTGTTATGACATAGGGAAGGTAATTGACGAAGCAGCTGAAAATGGTTGGGCCTCAGACACTACCCTGATGAACTCCTGCAACGGTGTCCTGCGGCTGAGATGATTGGCCTCCAACAGTCACAACCAGCTTCCTTTGTGCTTGATATGACTACAACCAGTAACCAGTAGTAGAAGAGCTTTCCCCCTGATCCCATTGACTTCAATTTTGTTAGGGCTCCTTGATGCCACACTCGGTCAAATGCTGCCCTGACTCCATGGGAGTAAGTCACTCTCACCTCACCTTGAGAGAGCTGTCAGGAAAAGCCGATTACAGCCACAAATTACTTACAGGAAGACATGTTTGTTTTTAAAGAAATACGAACAAGGACTGAGCTAAAGATGGCTGATAATGCAAAATGGCCACTTTCTGGAAAATTCCTATGTGGATTATACAGACAGACCAGTCCTGAAAGAACATGGAATATCGCACCTGAAAAACCGTCTTCAAACAGAGACACTTGAAAGTGAGATAGGAAAGATAGCAAAAGACTGAACCTTAATCTCCTCTGATTGCAGAGGCAAAAGGCTGATTACCACATCTCAACAGGCATCTAAAATCCATCTCCAGTTGACTCATATCTCAGAATGTGTAAAATGGCTGGAGATCAAAGAAAACAGACTCTTGGCGAAAGACCTGGTACTTTTCCTCTTACAGGAATACACAGGGAAACGTGGGTTAAAAAGCTAGCTACAAAGCAGTGCTAGTGTTCTAGTGTGCTGGTCTGCTGTGTGTGTGTGACAGCAAGAAGACCAACTAGGCACCCCTGCAGTTGCAGGTGAAGTCTCTCTCTTCCTCTCTTTCTTTCTCTCTCTCTCTCTGTTGATGGAGGTGTGGGTGCTTAAAGCAGAAGCCACAATCAGAAATGAAACAGGAAATTTCTTCAGCTAACCTGCAAAACCAAGTGTCTCTAAACCCACTGCGAAACTGCCAAAGTCAGCTCTACTGGAATCACCCAACTTAACGGCCACAACGTATCACCATCTACGCCTCATGGACAAGCCAAGGCTGATTCATATATCTTTTTTTAACTTTTATTTGGACTCTTAGCTTCTCATTTCTGATTTGTGTGTATGTGTGTTGCATTTTTATTATTTTACTTGGGTTTTTTTCAATAACTAATAAACTTACTCTTTCTTCGACTCAAGAAAGCCTGGTTGAATTGGCTCCTTCTAAAAAATAAATACATTTGGACTGGGAAAAGGTAACCCGTAGGGGAAAGGATTCCTTTTAAATTAACCTTGTTGTGACCAATCAAGGGGGTTGAATAAAGAAGGGGAGTCAGCTCATTCCTCCTCACCTGGGAGCATAATAAAATTGGGGTCCCGTTCAAGAAGCTAACAAATTGGGGGAACTCGCCCGGCAACCAGTCATAACAGAGCATTGCACTGTCAGCGGGGAAGTACTGAGAAAGAGCTTCAATGTGAGGGGCAGCACTGAAGGAATACTGCACTGTCAGGGTGGCAGTTTTGGGGGCACCGTGCACTGTCGTAGGGTCAGTACTGAGGGACACTGTCGGAGGTGCCCTCCATCAGATGAGACATTAAACCAGATGCTTTATTCTCCATGGATCTTCAACAATACCAGACTTGTTTCCTCCATCATCCTACATGGTCGCAGCATTCCACTTTGCCAAGCCAAGCTAGTTACAGACTGTGGATTGTGTTCTCCTTCATGGTCCCTTACGGTCCATTTGGAGTTATGTTTTCAGAGACAAAGCATACCTTTTGCTTACTATCTTGCTGCCTGTTACCTGGTGCCCTCATTGGAGCTGCTTCCCCAAAGCCTTTGCCCCATTTCAGTTTGTCTGTGGGCTGTCTCATCAGACAACATATATCCTGCAATATTCGCATTACAGTGGGTTAATTTTCCATTAGCTCCAACTGTATTCCATCATTACATCCAGGTCGGTCTGGGTTTACCTGACTTAAATGTTTGTTGCAGTGGGGCTGACTTCCATTGAGAAAAACCTGATCTTGCCTTTGGAATCATTTTAACTAGGTTCTTGTTATAAGCAGAGTTTAATATAGTGAAGTGGAACATTTGAGTGGTGAAACCAAGAAATCTTAATGGGTTTCAAGAAAGAACTAGACAGGTTGTTGTGAAAATATGGGATTTGGAGTTGCTAGAAATGTATATAAGAAAGAAACTGAAAAGGTTGGAATGATGCACTGAAAGGTACACTGAATAGGTAGGATGGATGGACCAAAGGGAATACTTTGGATAGGTCGGTCTAGATGGGCCAGAAGGGAACACTGTGGATAGGTGAGATAAGGGGACCGAAGGGTCTCACCATATTATTATCATTAAGATTATTATTATCAATAACCCAAGTTATTATCATTATGTTGTTTTTCTTAGTTGCTCTTTGTATCCGACCAATCAGTTACTATTTGTCTATCTGTGACAAGTGATGCTTTGCTTTACAGCAATTACCTTCAGCCAGAAAAGTGGCATTGGAACCTTGTTTTTCACAGAAACTCCATTTTGTGTTGATGTGTTTCATTGATGATGTTTTCCCATGCTGTATTACCGGTCAAGAGGAAACATGCCTGCCTCAAAGATTGTTAAACCTACAAAATATTATTAAGCTGTCAGCAGCAAATATGGAACCAAAGATGAGCACAGTTGGGGATTATGCGGAGTGTACAATGCAGCCAGTAAATTAACAGTCACACGGAGCAGAGACTCGTTTAGCCAAAGATACTTAAAAAATTCAAATTGCCTGTGGGAAGCTCAGACTTAGTGTGCAGTTGGCGAGAGGCTGTGATGACAGCTGGCTCAGCATTTTAAATAGAGCCTGTACGAAGCTGGCTCAGTGTAATTAAACTGGATGCTTAGGCAGTGGATGGGTGTTCGCTTTTATTCTGAACTGACTGGAATGTGCTGATGCCCTTAATCTCTTGTGGTAGATAAGTATCCATCACCACCCGAAGTTCCCAAGCTGATGTATCAATTATTTAGAGTGCCAATGACAACAAGGAGTCCACTTTATCACACTTATCATTAAATTAAAACTAACTTTAAACCGTTCGAACATGAATGCAACCTTATCAAGTGTGCATAAATTTCAAAAATTGCAATGTCATCAGATTTTCTGAACTGTATCAAAACAAGATGTTATCTTAGGAATTGCAGTGTGCAGCAGTAGAAACAACTTGACAATCAGGTTTTAGACATGTTAAAATGTTGCTGAAAGTGATCCGGACAATTGTACTTTCCATGGGATACTTTGTATGACTGTATTCCGAACTCAAGAGCTTTTCTGTATCGAGAGAGCTCAGTGACAGTTCTGTGGCTGTCACATTCAGCTCGTTAGTTAATTCTTCTTCAGTTTGCTGATGCTGCACAGTCCATAAATAAAACTGTATTAATTGAGTCGGCAGGGGTAGCACTCTCACCTTTGAATTGGATAGGTTATGGGCTCAAATCCCACTCAAGAGATTTGAGCATATAATCTAGATCGCTATATGATACAGAGGGAGTGCTACTCTGTTGGTGATGCTGTCTTTTGGATAACATGATAAATCGAGACCTGCCCTCTCAGGTGCGTGCAAAAAATCCCATGACGCTATTTATAAGTAGTGCAGGGGAGTTCCCCCCGGTGCTCTGGTCAATATTTATCCCTCTAACAACATCACTTTAAAAAACCAGATTATCTCGTACAATGTTGTTTGTAGGAGCTTGCTGTGAGCAAATTGGCTGCCGCATTTCCTACATTACAACAGTGACTACACTTCAAAAGTACTTAACAGGGCATAATGTGCTTTGGAACGTTCTCAGATGGTGAAAAGGTGCAACAAAAAGATTGTGTAAATATAAATCCTTTCTGCTAACTCCAAAAATTGTGTATAGGGAAGAATGAGTATGAAGCTGGCCTTTTAACTCAAGCAGGTTTATTCTTCAGCCAGTTCAACAGGGTGACAGACTTCCGATTCCTTCCTTCCTCCCTCTTCCCCCCCTTCCCCCCTTCCCCTCACCCACTCCCCTTCCCTCTCCCATCTTTCCCCATCCCCTTCCCCTCCCGCATCCCTCCCCTCCCCCATGCCCCTCCCCTCCCCTTCCGCTCCCCTACTCACTTCCCCTCCCCTCCCCTCTCCCCTCATCCCTCTCCCTCCCCTCATTCCCCTCCCCTCATTCCCCTCCCCTCTCCCCACCCCATATCCCACCCCTCTTCCCTCCCCATGCCACTCCCCTCCCCCAGTCCCCTCCCCCAAGTTCCCTCCCCCATTCCCCTCCCCCATTCCCTCCCCCTTTCCCGTCCCCTTCCAACCTCTCCCTCTCCTTCCCCTCCTCTCCCCCGCTTGCCCCCTTCCTTCCCTCCCCCTCCCCACCTTCCTTCCCTCCCCCACCCTCCCTCTTCCTTCCCCTTCCCACCCCCCTTTCCCACACCCCTCTTCCCACCCCTACTACCCCTTCCCACCCCCTCACTGCTCACCCCTACCCTCTCACCCCCTCACCCCTCCCTCCCCTTCCCCAAACCCCTCCCTCCCCCTCCCCCTCTCCCTCCACCCCTCTCCCACTCTCCCCCTCTCCCCCACTCCCTCCCCCTCTTCCCCCTCTCTCCCTCCCTTCCCTCCCTCCCTCTCCCTCCCTCCCTCCCCTCCCCCCCTCCCACACCCACTCTCCTTCCCTCTCCCCCCTCTCCCTCCCTCTCCCTCTAACCTCCCCCTCCCTCTCCCCCACTCTCTCCCCCCGTTCCCCCACACCCCCTCCCCCTTCCACCTCTCCCCATCTCCTTCACCCCACTTCCTTCCACCTCCCCTCCTCCCACCTCCACCCGCTCCCCCCACCTCCCCTCCCCACCGCCTCCCCTTCCTCCTCCCCGCCTCTTCTTCCCCTGCCTCCCCTTCCCTCACCTCCCCTTCCCTCGCCTCCCCTTCCCCCGCCTCCCCTTCCCCCGCCTCCCCTTCCCCCGCCTCCCCTTCCCCCTCCCCCGCCTCCCCTACCGCCTCCCCCGCCTCCCCTTCCCCCTCCCCCACATCCCCTTCCCCTTCCCCCGCCTCCCATTCCCCCTCCTCCCGCCTCCCCTTCCCCCGCCCCCCGCCTCCCCTTCCCCCTCCCCCACATCCCCTTCCCCCTCCCCCGCCTCCCCTTCCCACTCCCCCTGCCTCCCCTTCCCCCTTCCCCTTCCCCTTCCCCCGACTCTCCTTCCCCCTCCCCTTCCCCCTCCCCTTCCTCCTCCCCCCGCCTCCCCTCCCCCCGCCTCCCCTTCCCCCGCCTCCCCTTCCCCCTCCCCCCGCCTCCCCTTCAGACCCCCCCCACCTGCCCTTCCGCCCCCCTACCCCCTTCCCCCTCCCCCCTTCCCCCTCTCCCTGCCTCCCCTTCCGCCCACCCCTTCCCCCGCCTCCCCTTCCCCCTCCTCCTCTTCCCCGCCTCCCCTTCCCGGGCCTCCCCTCCGCCCTCCTCCCCTTCCCCCACTCCCCTTCCGCCCTCCTCCCCTTCCGCCTCCTCCCCTTCCCCCTCCTCCCCTTCCGCCCACCTCCCCTTCCCCCTACCCCCTCCCGCTCTCTCCCTCCCCCCTCCCTGCCTCCCCTTCCCTCGCCTCCCCTTTCCCGCCTCCCCTCCCCCCCTCCCCATCCCCCCTCCCCCACCTCCCCTGCCTTCCCTTCCCCCCTGCTCCCTTCCCCCCTCCCCCCACCTCCCCTTCCCCCTCCCCGCCTCCCTTTCCCCCCTCCCCCCGCCTCCCCTCCCCCGCCTCCCCTTCCCCCCTCCCCCCGCCTCCCCTTCCCCCTCCCCCCGCCTCCCCCTCCCCCCGCCTCCCCCTCCCCCCGCCTCCCCCTCCCCCCACCTCCCCTTCCCCCTCCCCCTGCCACCCCTTCCCCCCTCCCCCGCCTCCCCTTCCCCCCGCCTCCCCTTCCCCCTCCCCCACATCCCCTTCCCCCTCCCCCGCCTCCCCTTCCCACTCCCCCTGCCTCCCCTTCCCCCTTCCCCTTCCCCTTCCCCCGACTCTCCTTCCCCCTCCCCTTCCCCCTCCCCTTCCTCCTCCCCCCGCCTCCCCTCCCCCCGCCTCCCCTTCCCCCGCCTCCCCTTCCCCCTCCCCCCGCCTCCCCTTCAGACCCCCCCCACCTGCCCTTCCGCCCCCCTACCCCCTTCCCCCTGCCTCCCCTTCCCCCTCCCCCTGCCTCCCGTTCCCCCCGCCTCCCCTTCCCCCTCCCCCCGCCTCCCCTCCCCGCCTCCACCCCTGCCTCCCCACCCCCCCCCGCCCCCCTTATTCCCCCTCCCTCTGCCCCCTTCCCCTTCCCTTCTAAACACCTGCCCTCCTTATTCCTGTTGGGATGTACAGGGTTAAAAATGGCCCTCAGGTGTTGACTTGTCACGGTCATTGAATCAACAGGGTAGGCAAGGTGTTCTTGAGCACTAAAATCAGGAGAACATGCAGTATCTTGTTTTAGGAGTAATTAAAATTATTTTTCAAGGATTGATTCTCTTGTGCCTGCAGTGTTACATTACAAGGTCTACGAGCTTAAGATACAGACAATTAGGGATAGAATTGTCAGGCTAATGGAAGCAATATGCATCAATGTATTTCTGTTTGCTGTAATATCTTTTTAAACTACGTCCTGGGACAGATAAGGTGAGCAAGCAATCTGTCACTGTGCGGAGGCTAAAGCACTTATTATGAATTACAGTAATTTTCACCTTGGTTTGATTAGCTGTACAGTCTGCTGAAGATGTAAGATTGTTGCTTTAACCTTTGCTGCTTCTTGATGAACGAGAGCTGATGACATTTGTAACAGAAATTTCTTTCAAAGGTGGGGAAATTCCTATTGTGAATGGACCAATTCGAGCAAAACCAAAGCAGAGCAAAACAGAACAATGAAAGAAAACCCATGCCACCAGTAAGATTTGGACTTGAAGGTAAAAGAAAAACAAGAACTTGCATTTCTATCGCACTTTTCACAAGCCAAAGCACTTTAAGCCAATGAATTACTTTTGATGTATAGCCGCTGTTGTAATGGTGGAAACGTGACAGCCAATTTCTGTAAGCTCTCCACAAATAGCAATGCGATAAATGACCAGATCAGTTGTTTTAGTAATATTGGAGGAACTTTAGGGGTGTAAAGTGCTGGTCAGAAGATTGAAATTATGAACCCGGTTGTTGATGATTCCTGTATGATTCCTGTTGACCAAGCTTTTGGTCACCCGTCTTAACTTCTCCATTATGAGGGTCAGTGTCAAAGTTTGTTTGGGTAATGCAACTATGAAGCGCCTTACTAAAGCTGCCATATAAACGCAAGTTATTGTTGCTTGTTTGTTTGCCCGGAGCCTGAAAGCTGACTCTTGCTTTTCCAACTTTCTTCCCTCTCTCCTGAATGCCCCGACCCAAGCCAGGATCTGGGTCTGCAAAATCTCCTCCTGATCATTAAAACCCATGGCGCCCACTGTACCAGGCTCGGGTGTGATGCATTTCACATTAAAATAGCCAATGGACCCTCACCATCTTGTAGAAATATATTGAAGTTGCAATGCAGGAACAGGAACAGTCAATCCAACCAGTCTATGCTGGCATTTACCCTCCACATGAGCAAATAATCCTAACAAATTTACTACTCTCCTCCAAAAGCCCTTATCCTTTTTAGGATGATTTGTGAGGAATAACTATTTGGTCTAGGTACTGAGTTTTTTTTGGTGACTATGGAGACATCTCCTGACAGCAGTTTACAGAATAAAAACTTCCCTTAACCCTTCCATAATTTTTTTTTTTTGGAATTCGATGCTGGCAAGGCTGGTATTTATTGCCTACCTCTAGCTGCCCTGAGAAGGTGGTAATGGACCTTCTTCTGGAAGCTTTACATCTCCATATCATGATGGCGCTCCCATCATGTTGTTCGCTGAGGAGTTCCAGGATTTTGATCAAGTGACAATGGCAATGGCCAATATACATCCAAGTCAGGATTGTGTATGAATTGCTGGTACTGAATCATTTCACATCTGCAGCAAGTACACTATTATATTCTTGACCCTTAAGAATGCTGAGTAAGTACTACTAAACCATACAGGCTGGAGGGGTCCTAGGTTCAATCACAGTTTGTGCTTAGCTGATCATAGCTAAGGGGGTGCTTGAGATACTAAAATTGCCCATGGCTCTTCAGCTGGAAGAAGTGAAGGAAACCCAGGCAGGGTTCTCTCTCCTCAATGCAACAGTATAATAGTTCCCACAGCACTATTCCAAAAAGAGTAAGGGAGTTTTCCCTGGTATCTCGGCCAACATTTATTCCTCAACCATCAATGCCAAAACTTAGGTCGAAAGGTGAAAGACCTGGAATGTGAATTCTGCTTTTCTGTCCACAGAAGCTGCCTTAGCTGCTTGAATATTTCTATCGTTTTCTGCTTTTATTATAGACTATCTTATCATTTACTGCTGGCCGCAGGATCTTGCTATGTCCAAATGTGTGATGTTTTAGCCTACATTGCAGCAATGACTACTCTTCAAAATACTGCAATGGCTGTGGCATATTCTGAACCATACTGAGGATGTGAAAGGCACTATATAAATGCATGCTGGATAGTTTAGGTGTGAGGATAGAAGCACAGAACAAGATCAGGCCATGTTTATTGAAAAGTCTGGCTCTCACAAAAACATAAGCAACTCGGATGAGGCTGCAGGGGGCATTGGGAAGTTGAAGCAGTGAACCTCAAAATGTCTTTAGGTCACATGTACCAACTTGTGCACAGAAGGTAGAGTAATTGTCCCTCCCAAATGTTAATTTATTAACATAATTTTGAACAAGAGGGGGCTGATTAAAGACAGAACAAAGCAAACTTTGCTTATACTTTATCCAATCTAGAGTCTTGTACATCGTTGAGATGTAGTCCTAGATACCATAGGAACAGGGGCAGGTCATTCAAACCCTTGAGCCTGTTCAACTATTTCATTAGATCAAGGCCGATCTGTATCTTAGCTCTATCATTGCACCTTGGTTCCTCAATCCTTAATACCCTTACCTAACAAAAACCTTAGTTTTAAAATTTTCTATTGGCCCCAAACTCAATAGCTTTTTAGTGGAGAGGGTTCCAGATTTCCACTACCCTTTGTGTGGACAAATGCTTCCTGACATCACCCCTAAACAGCCTAGATCTAGTTCTGGCACTAGACCACAGTAAAGCTATATTGGCCTTGGAAAAGTGCAGCACAGGTTTACTAGAATGATTCTGGAGCTATAAGAGTCAAATTGTGAGGATTGGTTGCATAGACTAGGCTTGTATTCCCTTGCATTTAGATATTTAAGGAGTGGGCTAATTAAGATGTGTAAGATGACTAAAGGATTGATAGGGTAGATAGAGGAACATAACCTTACAATTAGAGCTAAGCCATTCATTGGGTGATGTCAGGAAGCAAATCTTCACAAAAAGAGCAGTGGAAATCTGAAACTCTCTTCTCCCAAAGAAAGTGCTGAGGCCGGGGGTCAGCTGAATATTTCAAAATTGAGATTGATAGATTTTTGTTAGGTAAGGTATTAAGAAATATGAAATCAAGGTGGGTATAAAGTTAAAATACAGATCAACCATGATCTAATTGAATGGCAAAACAGGCTCAAGGATCTCAGTGGTCTCCTCCTCTTCCTATGCTATGAAAATTCAGCCAGGGAAGTGGAACTTTCAGATATAAATGGTTAAATTAAAATTTAGGGAAGAAGCACCCAATTGGAGGTTTTCAATGAGGCCTGACTGACTCTGATCTGGCAGCTCGTCCCCTTCTCAATGTCAGGGGAGAGCCAAGCTTGACACTACCACACCCTAGCTCAATTTAATGGATAAACATGCTGAATGGGACTGCTAGAAATTAATCTTTTCTTTGTTGTGAAAGGCCAAGGCTCAAAGCACATCACCAATCTTAAAGGAAAACAAGAGATAAATTGAATGCTACAGTCTGAACACTGGAGTGAATGAGAAGCATTCTAGGGAGCTGTAGGGGCAAAAAAATTTCAATGTGCACTGGATGTGCATATGACAAAATTGTACATTCCCAGACTATGATCGTGTGTCCATTAACTTTAGTGGACGGAAGATTATGGTCTGAGAACCTACGATTTTTACCCCATAGATATTAAAGCACAGAAGGAGGCCATTCTGCCATCATGTCTGTGCCGGTGCTAGCTTTACAACTGGAAATATTCACAACAGTGCATTTTCAGGGGCTGTGGGTTGCCCAGTGCAAAGGTCTAGTTTGGTTTCCCTACATGGTACATTAAGTTGAGACTCTGTCTGACCCCTTAGGTGGACATAGAAGATCCGGTGGCAGGGAAATTCTCACCAGTGTCCTGGCCAGTATTTATCCCTCAAATAAAACAGATTATTTGTGAGTCTTTGCTTTGTGCAAATTGATTGCTGTGTTTACCTACATTAAAAGTGACTATACTTCAAAAGCACTTATTAGCTTTAAATTTCTTTGGGGTGCCTGATTGGTTCTCTATAAATGCCAATTAAGGAAAAGTGAAGTGTGCTACACATTGACAGGGGAAACAGATAACATCTACTAAACTAATAATGTTGACGTAGTGAAGGGTTAAAGTTGAAAGAGATTGAAGAGTTTTAGTGCATTCAATGCTAACTACCTTGAACCAAATCAGAATAGCAATCAAAAAAGTCAATTGGATTGCAGGACCACATAGCCTAAAACAGTAAAATATGAGATAGTGATCCAACTAATCACCTTGACTACCATATCCAACCTGGTCATCAAGGAACTTTTAATCAGTGAGGGAAGGACAAAGAAGAGCCATCAGGCTCATTCCCAATGTCAAGAGTTATGAGTTAAGACTGGATAGACTTAGGCTGGAAGATAAGTACTTGAGAGGTTATCATATGGAAGTATATAAATTTGTTAAAGGTATTCAAAGTAATTAACCCAGAACATTACCTTAAATTAGATTTGAGGATAACAGCATTTATACAGTATACAGTGTTGAAACAGTGATTCTAACATAATAAAACTTTCCAGGATGTTTTGCAGGAATGATAATCAAACAAAATTTGACACTGAACCACATAAGATGATATTATGTCAGAAAATCAAAGGCTTGGGCCAGGGTTTTATAGCCCCCCTAGGACTGGGCTGGCAGGTGGGTGGGTGTAAATTGGGTGAGAATGCAGGGCAGATGTCTTTCACCTGGGATTTTACCAGCGGCGGGGAGGAGTCAGTGGCCTGTCCGCCCTTGGGACAGTTGAGGCCCTTAAGTGGCCAGTTAATAGTATCCTGGAATCTGGTTACAGGTTTGGGTGAAGGGTCTCCCAGCAGAAAGAGCAACCTCTACTTGAAACCTCCCCAACTTTGGCCTCCCAACCATGGTCGCCCCTTCGCCGGGCCCTGCCTCTGTCCCACTTCACTTCCTGTCCAGCTTCCAGCGACAATACTTGTCGAGGACTGGCTGCAGTCCCAGCAATGGCCACTGCTCCCAGTGATGCTGCTGGGACTGGAGAGCTCTGGTTCTCTGATTGGCTGGCGGCTCTTGGAGGCAGGACATTCTCCCACATGGGGGCGGAAGCATGGCTGACAACCTTAAAACCCGGTCGTGGCTTGATGGGCCGGCAAGGCAGACACCAAACCTGACTTTTCAGCCAGTTGCCGGGGCTCTGTGTAACATCCAGCCCTTGGTTAAAGAGGAAGGTTTTACGGATCATCTTAAAGAAGGAGAGGGAGGTGCAAAAGCGGAGAGGTTTAGCGAGGAAATTACAGATTACAGAGGACCTGGACAGCTAAAGGCACGGCCACCAATGATGGAGTGATTAAAGTTGGGAATGCACAAGAGGCCAGAATTGGAGGAGTGCAGAGAATGTGGAGGGTAATGGGACTGGAGAGAATTACTAAGTTAGGGAGGGGCAAAGCCTTGGTGGAATTTGAACATAGTGATGAGCATTTTAAAATTGAGGCAGGTTCAAACTAGTACTTTGTAACTTTAGCACTGATATCAGTAAATGCTTTATCATGCAGAGTAATGAACATGTGGAATACATTTCCAGATATGGCAGTGGAGGCAAAAATCCTAAAATCATTTAAGAAACAAGGGGATGTTACAAGGGAAGGGCATGTTATTATCTCTCAGGTTGGATAAATTAAGATGGGCCACATTGCCTCTCCCATCTTTAATAATCTTGTGCATAGGAACATAAGAAATAGGAGCAGAAGTAGGCCATTCCATGCCTGAAACCTGCCCTGCCATTCAATAAGGTCATGGCTCATCTGCTCCAGGGATCAACTCTTCTTTCATGCCAGCTCCTCATAACCCTCAACTCCCCGATATTTCAAGAATCTATCTACCTCCTCTTTAAATACTTTCAGTGATCTAGCCTCCACAACTCTCTGGCTTAGAGAATTCCAGGCATTCACTACCCTCTGAGAGAAGAAATTCCTTCGCATCTCAGTTTTAAATGAGTGTCTCCTTATTCCGTAACTATGTCCCCTATTTCGAGTTTCCTCCACTAGTGGAAACATCTTCTCCACATCTACCCTGTCAAGCCCCCTTAGAATCTTGTACGTTTCAATAAGGTCACCCCTCATTCTTCTAAATAATGAATAAAGGCCTAACCTGTTTAGCCGTTCTTGATAAATCAACCCCTTCATCCCAGGAATCAGCCTAGTGAATCTCTTTTGAACTGCCTCCAATGCCAGTATATCCTTTCTTAAATACGGGGACAAAAACTGTATTCCAGCTGTGGCCTCACCAACACCTTATACAGACTTCCCTATTTTTAAACTCCAACCCCCCAGCAATACAGGCCAAAATTCAATTTGCCTTCTTAATTACTTGCTGCATCTGCATACTAACTTTTTGTGTTTCATGCACAGGAACACCCAGATCCCTCTGTGCTGCACTTATTTGGAGTCTCTCTCCATTTAAATAATAGTCTCCACTTTGATTCTTCCTCCCAAAGTGCATGACCTCACACCTTCCTACATTAAACTCCATCTGCCAAGTTTTTGCCCACTCACTCGGCCTATCTATATCCCCTTGCAGATTCCTTATGCCCTCATCACAACATGCCCTCCCACCTATTTTTGTATTGTCAGCAAATTTGGATACGTTACACTCTGTCTCCTCCTCCAAGTCATCAACATTGTGGCACTCCACTAGTTACGTCTTTCCAACCTGAAAAAGACCCATTAATCCCGACTCTCTGTCTTCTGTGTGTTAACCAATCCTCAATCCATGCTAATATATTATCCCCAATGCCGTGAGCTCCCATCTCGTGCAATAACCTTTAATGTGGCACCTTATCGAATGCCTTCTGGAAATCCAAATACACTACATCTACCGGTTCCCGGTATGGACACTTTATGATCTCTCTGGATCATAAGTAAATCAGGAAGAAACTTGAAAAATGAAAAAAAAAAGGTATATGCTGGGCAACCAAGTGTTGGCCAAGATAAAAGCTGGAATTCAACAGTGAGTTCTGCTGGTATTTGCAGAATTTATGATGTCATCGAAGCGCTCGATTAAATTACAGCCTGTCACTCAGCAGCAGCTCTATTATACAAGAATGTGGGATTCAGACAGACCATGCAGCTTCCTTTGTCAATCCAGGCCCTGTGATCAGGAAACATTCCTCAATGCTCCAGTTTTATGATACTTTATTTAATACTAATTACACAAAATTCATTTTTAATGTTGTTCCAGGGTAAACGGCTAAGGAGTTCAAAACGCGAAACTTGGTTGGGTCCCAGCAAGATGTGATATGAATGAATCCATTGCTGGATCAGCCTTGACCTTTCTGACTTTGGGGCTGTGTTACCTGGGAAACAAAATGTACTGTGTAGTAAAAAATTCATGACCAGTTTTATGCGAACAGTATTACATCTTTTTTTAATAAGCAACTTTATTTATTTTTTCATTCCTTCATCCCTTTTACATTTCAACCCTACCACATGGTGCAGTCAAGCACATCAGAAAGTGTCCATGTTCAATCTATCTCTAGGCCACTACCATCAATATGTTAGGGTTACCAACTCTCCAGGATTGCCCTGGAGTCTCCAGGAATTAAAGATTAGTCTCTAGGACACGGCTGTGAGCAAAAGCACTGTGAGGAAAATTCTTAGGGATAGTTTAAAATTATTTACAATTTTCACACTTTTGTTTACTGTATTAGCATAAAAATATTGAACATGGGAAAAAAACATCCGTTGAATCACAGTGAAAAATCATCCAATCGAGCAATGAGAGTCTATTTGCTTTCTGATTAGACGTGGGAAGGCGGGGCATAGTGAGGATGGACAGGTTGGACAACCAATAGTGGCACTGTCAGGGGCAAGGAGATTGCAGGCAGGAGGTCATGTAATGAAACCTCCAGAACTACGTCCAACCAGAATAAGCAACCATAAAATGGGTACATAGTGAAGGACACACCAGGGTCAAAATGAGCAGAGGGGTTTAGGGTGGGAATTTCAGAGGAGAGGGCCTAGATGAAGGCATGGTTATCAATGGTGGGGTCATGATAGTCAGGAATGCACAAGAGGCCAGAAGCACCTCAAAGGACACTAAAGGACATCTAAATGGCCACTCACAGCACAACTCGGCCACCCTTCAACAAACTGGTGATGAGGATAAAATAGGATTGAACAGAAAAAAAATCAAGCTAAAAAGAAAGATAGATATACTCACCAGGTATTTTGTCACTTTAAGTTCAAGAAAAAACGGGCCCCAATCCAAATGGCTGAGAAATCTCCAGGGGCACTTCCGACATTTAAAAAATAATACCAAAATTGCAAGACACTGGGTAAGAATCCACAAGGCAGATGAGAAAAACAAAAAAAAAGAATATCTGTACTTACATTTTCTGGGTGATTCTGTGCGGCTTTTTAAATATTTAAATCCGCAGCACTGCTTTCCACCCTGATTGCTGCTCCCTTTTCGCTTGCAAGCTGTGTGCCAGCTTCTCCAACCCACTGAGCCTGTGGGGCTGATGCCCATTTTACAGTGTAAGTACAGATTTTACGAGTGCTGAGTTTCAACAGTTTATCAGCCTCAATTGTATCACTCATGTGAAAACTGCACTGTACTACCCTTCCTCAAACGGACTGTCTAAAGGGGCAGTTCAAACGTTTAGGGCAGCCATGCAAAAGCTAACAGGCGATTTCTTGGCAACCAAGCTAGCATGCTTTCTTTTTCATTACAGGACTAACCCTCACAGCAACAGGTGTCACACCTGCGGAATTATTGTCAAAATGCCATCTCAGGATGAGATTGAGCTTAATAGTGCCGAATTTGGAGGGGAAGGTGGAAAGGAGTCAGGGAAGCCAGGAAACTAGACATGGCTGGCATAGTCATGAGAGGAAATTTACCGTGGGAAAGCCGGTGTACGTGAAAAATTTTGGGGAAGGATCAAAGTGGTTAGCGGGTGAAATAAGTGCGGTGACTGGATTAACGGCCAGCCAATGTGAATCGTGCGCTGCTATGCTGAGCGCTGCTGGGGTGGGGGTGGGAGGAAGGCGAGCATGGAAGTTTGTGCACGTGCGCGGGTGCGGGCACTGAAAGCCCCTAGAAGGCACAGAGCTGCCTCTGGGAGCTGAAGGTTTATAACAGCACAAATAAAGATTTTAATAATAAGCTGAACATGTCCTCTCATGTGACCCTGTCACTTGATCGGGAACATGTTATAAATGAGATTTAAACATTTTTATTTTATTTTTAATTAACGTCGGAAACCTCATCCCGCCCGCAGATGACGTTGCCTCAAAAATCCAAAGGTCGTTTGGCTTTTTTGCCCGCTGCCAACTGAACGGTTGGATGGGCAGTGAAAAATCTGATTTAATTAATTGATTAAGATTCTTAAAAGGCCTCTTAATTGTCAGTGGGCGCACTACTGCCTCTCGCGTGCACCCACCGAGCGAAATATCACGATAGTGAGCAATGATGTCAGGGCACCTGCCGGATGAGAGAAAAATTCTGCCCAATGTTTCCACCCAAGTGTCTGCAGATCAATTCTCTCGCTAATAGCACAACTCAGCCACACCACAACAGCGCCTCACTGGGGGCATCTGTGGAATGTCACAATCCTCCGCTCATAAATGCATCCGAGAGATTACCGATGCTCTAATTAGTAAGGCACACAATTACGTCCAGTTCTCCCTGGATGAAGCCAACCAGACTGCCAGAGCTGTGGGATTTGCAGCAACCTCCAGCTTGGCACAGATGCAGGGTGCCATCAGCTGCGCACATGTGGCTTTAAGAGCTCCCTGGCAGCAGCCACATCGATTTATCAGTAGAAAAGTCTCCCACTCAATCAACGTGCAGCTGACTTGTAACCGCTAAACGCAGATTATGTAGGTCTGTGTGAGATACCCTGGGAACTCGCATGACTTTTACATCTTGAGTCACTCACAGGTGCCACAGGTCTTCGAGGGCCTTCAGCGCATTCAGGGTTGGCTTATCGGCCTACACGTAAAAGACGTGGCTAATGACGCTCATTCAGCGGCCACAAAGTGCTTGAGAGGAGAGGTACAATGTGCCTCATTCTACAACATGCTCTTTGATTGAGCAGACCATTAGCATGTCAAAGGTGATTTCAGATGTCTGGGCCGGTCAGGTGGCATTTTCCAGTACTCTCCCCAGAGGGTGTCCCACATCATAGTGATTTGCTGCGCTCTCCTGGAGCTCCAAAGGGCGGGCTGAGTTGCCAGATGGAGAGATGGAGGAGCTGCACCTCTCCTCCGATGAGGAGGACGTCGCAAGGGATGAGGGCGAGGATGTTGAGGTCCCAAAGGAAGAGGCCATTGCACGGGCCAGACGCAGCAGACATGCCCTTGGGATCCTTATAGCCACAAGGTTCCAGGACAATGAAGACGCATAGCTCATACAAGCCTCTTTCAACTGAACATTTGACACTGTTCATAACCTAAGCAGGTTTTAAGAACATTTGGATTCAAATCAGCAGTGAGTTCTGATTGTCCATTCAATGAGGTGAATTTAGTACAGTGATTGTTTAACTTTTGGACTTGTACAAATATTTCTTACCATTTCCCACATTGTCTGTAAAAACATTTTTGACCTCCCCAGCATTGCCTGATGCCATCCCACCTTGGTTGCCAATGCTTCAGCCCATGTCTATCAACTGAGAGCTTTCATCTCCATTGCTGTCTCTGACCTCAGCAAGGAGTAATGCAGGAACTGTGTGCAACACTAGTTGGACCACAGCTTGGGTACCTTGTACATTTTTTGTCACATTATAGGAAAGATGTGATTGCATTGGAGAGGGTGCAGAGGAGATGTATTAAGATGTATAAAATTGAGGTGCTTAGCTAAAGTGAATAAGGATGATCTATTTCCCTTAGGTATCAAAAACCAGGGGGCATAGATTTAAAGTAATTGATAGAAAGATTAGAAGGTAGATGGTGAAACATTTTTTATACCCAGAGGGTGGTAAGGATCTGCAACTCACTGCCTGATAGGTTTGTAGAGGCAGAAATTCTCTCCACATTTAAAAAGTACTTTGACGTCTACTTGAGGAGCCGTCACCTACAAGGCTATATACCTATTGCAAGAGTCTGGGTAGCTCTCCGTTGACCAGCATGAACACGGTAGGCTGAATGGCCTCTTGGGTGTCAAATATTCTGTGCTTTCTATCTCCTTCAGCCTCTGTGTCCCTGCACACTTCAGAAGCCAACTTAAAGATGTCCTGTCATCTGGAATTTCCTAACTTGAAACTTCCTGTCAATTCTCCTGCGAATTTATGTATTATTTCTGATTCAGAAGCCTTGAATGGAAATTCTCCTCAATGTCCAAACACCACTTACACACCAGACATCACAACTATATGGCAAAGGCTAGATGGTCTATTGGGTTATTTTCTGTCCATAATTTTCATTTGTTTGTATAATGCTCTGTGTTCCTGTAACACTGATGCCCCCAGAATATGTCATACAAGGTCAAAATCAAAAACTTACAGAATAATCTCAGTGCAATTTATATGAATAATACATACCTTATTGTATTTGAAGTTTATTCTAAATTTAGACACAATCCCCATCCTCTGCACTGTACTGAGAATTGTGTTTGTTAATTTAGAGAGGCACATTTTTGTAGAATACGATCTTTAGATAACCAGAGGCGAGTAGTTTTCTTCAATCCCCCTGTTTAACTTGTTGGCAAGATGGTAACAGCCAGGGGAAGACCTAATCATTTCCATTATATCATTTATTTAAGAAATAAAATACCTATATATTACAGAAGCTATTAAGTGTTGCATTGCTTGAGACCACAGATCCAAATGGACAGAATTCCTAACCGAGGATCTTCAAATTGGTGCAAGACATAATGTGCCTAACTTCTACTTTTAGCAAGGGGCAGAAAACTGGCATTAGCAGATCAGTCACCCATTATACTCCCTGCCCAATTTTCAGTTCCATTGGCTTCGATGCAAAGAACAATTTGGCAGGGATGACTATCAGGAAATACTGAATAGGCTGGGGCTTTTACCTGAAAAGGAGTAGGCCTGATACATGTCTTTAAAACTATAAAGGGGGTCAAGAGGGTGAATACATAGAGTTTCCACTTATCTGTGATCCCAGAACGAGGGGGCATAAACATAAGATAGTCTCTAACAGATCAAATAGTGATTTTAAGAGAAACTTCTTTACACAGGGAGTGGTGAGAACGTGGAACTACTGTCACATGGCATGATAGAAACAGACAACACTTGTAATTAAAAGAATGTATATATGTGGGAGAAGGAAATACAGAGATATAGGGGAAAGGTGAAAAGATGTCATTAGAGCGAAAGGAAACTTCTGTGCAATATAAACACTGGGATAAAAGGAAAGACTTGCATTCGTATAGTGCCATTCACAATCTCACGATTTTCCAACTCACCACATTTAATGAAGTAGTTTTTGAAACGTAATCTCCCTTGTAATAAGGAAACATGGCAGTCACTTATCACACAGCAATATACAACAAACAGCAATGTGATAGCAACCAAATAATCTTCCTTTGTTTTGGTGATTTTGGCTGAGGGATAAATATTGGCTACTGGGTAAAGATTGGGATATTTCGCGTCTACCTGCAAGGGAAGATGGCACCCTGGTTTAATGTCTCATCTGAAAGGTGGCTCTTCCGACGGTCCCTCAGCACTGCACTGGAGTGTCAGCCTAGATCTTGTGCTCAGCTTTTGAAGTGAGACTTTTGAACCCACAACCTTCTTGAATCAGAGGTGAGAGTGTTACCTGCTGAACCGCAGCTGACACTTAATATAGAGCTCTTTGAAATCAGAAAAAAATAAACAAGTGGGACACGACAACACCAGATGTTAGGAAGTGGCAGCAGACGGCTGGGGCTTGTACACCGAAGACATTAAGATTCTGCCTTTCATTTAACATGGTAATTGCATTGCACTTCCCATATTCAGATATCAAAGGCATATTGGGTGAGATATTGTTATATCCCTGCCTAACCTCATTGAAGTATATGAAGCATAATCACTTTTATTTTAAAACATGCTTGTAGGGCAAAATGAGTTTTAACATGTTGATTCACTTAGCAATACTTATGAAAATGCCTCTTACCAGATGTGACCGTGCAAAGGCTGTGCACAGTCTGTGGGAAAGGAGAGGCAGAGGGTAGCGAGGGGCAGAAGAAGAAGAAAAAGAAGAGGAGGGAAAGGCAGGGGGTAGGGAGAGGGAAAGGGAGAGAGAGATGAAGAAGGAGAGGGAGATGGAGAGGGAGAGGAAAATGGAGAGGGAGAGCAAGTACTTCCATTGTATATATTTTCAAGAACATAAACTAGCATTATTGAACATGGTTTGTAGCTGGGGGATTAATCTGCAAGCGTAGAGTTAATATTTTCTACTTTCTTTCATATTAAAACACTATTGGGTACTGTATACAGTTCTGGTCTCCATATATCAAAGAGGATATGGAGGCACAGGAGAAGTTACCTAAAGATTTAGAAGGTTGACACCAAAACTGAGAGGTTATACCTAGCAGGAAAGTCTGAACATGGTAGGGATCTTTTTTTTCCAGAAAACAGAAGGCTGAGGGGCAACCTGATAGAGGCCTTTAAAATGATGTAAGTGTTTGAGAAGTTGTTTTCGCTAGATACCGTAAATATAAGATATTTACGAGCGTCCCGACATCATCGCGCACTCATGTGATATCTTGGTCAGCGGGCGCGCGCAGGAGTTGGCAGCGTGCCCGCCAACAATTAAAAGGCCTATTAAGGCCATTAAAAAGGTAATTGAAAGAAATTTTTCGCTGCCCGTCCAACCTGGGCGAGCAGGCGAAAAGGCCGAACAGCCTTTTCATTTTTTAGGAAATCTCATCCACGGGTGGGATGAGGTTTCCGACAGCAAATAAAAATAAAATACATTTTTTAAAATTTCATTTTTTAACATGTCCCTGCTCATGTGACTCATTTCAGAAATCTTTCTTTTTTTTATTTTGAAAAATATTCATCTCACTGAGGCAGCTCTGTGCCTCAGGGAGATTTTCCAGAAGTTCACACTCATCCACCTGCACCTCCCCCCCTCACCCCCACACAGGCAACGCTGAGCGCTGCTGCTTGCGTTTCACACTGGGCGGGCCAATTGCGTGAAATTGTGATCTGGACCCGATCGCAGACGGTGGTCAGCTTCCCGACTGCCCCCGCCCGTCCCCACTGAGGGAAAAATCCTTCCCGTGGAATAGTTCAGGTGAATATCATTGATGTATTTAAGGGGTAGCTAAGTGAGTACATGTGGGAGAAAGGGATAGGAGATGTCGATAGGGTTGGATGAAGTAGGGAGGGAAAAGGCTTGTGTCGAGCATAAACACTGGCATAGATCAGTGGGCCAAATGGCCTGTTTCTGTGTTGTAATTTCCATGTAAACTGCATACCTAAGGTAGAAGGAGAGGGGGTTTCTGCTTTAAAAGGCTGTGCCTTATAAAAAGAAGGGAAGCCTTATGTCATGGACAGAATGTATGTATTCTCTTACTGTCCATAATCAATATGTTTTGTATGAAAAAGAGATGTGTCTTTCCTTGCCCTTAGAGTGAGTATTCCAGTTAAATAATTCAGCAGTAAGCTTTCGTGAGTTTATAACAAAGAAGGATTAGAAGTCGGGCCTACCGCCCCCGGATTGGCTGAGAAGGCTGCTGGGTGTGGAGGCAGGCTGGTTGCAAGGCATGCCTCTGTGCTCAGGCACTTTGTTGAATTTATTTTTAAAATGATCAAAATAAAAAACAATCCGGCAGTATTCATGTTTCACACCCCATTCACTCCCCATGCCCCATCCATGCCAACCCATGCCACAACATTCCCCCCACGCCCATGGCTCATCATACTATCAAGCCACACTATGCCCCTCTACCCCTTACCCTTCATACTCGATATACCAACATACCCACCTCCAGTGGCCCATCATACCGCTATACCCCTCTACCCATTCCCTATGATCCTTCATGCCCCCTATGCCAACTCATGCCCTCACTCAACCCCATGGCCCTTACAGCCCCTATGCCAACTTAGTGCCAACTCATGCCACCCTTTGCCCTTACCCCCTCCATACCAACTCACCTAGTATCCACCATGGGCAAATATCAGCGGCCATTCTCACAGAAAATAGTCGTGTCCTTTGATGACATCACTATTTAAGGAAACACTCATTGGTTGAAAAAAATCAATACATTGAAATTCCTTCAACTAATCTGTTATGAAAACAAGCATTTCTATTCTATAACCACTTGGAGCTGTCAATCAAACTGCTCAGGTGCCCCACTGTGATTATGTTAGATTGTGAAATCAGTCATGCAGCACAAATCATATAATGATAAGCCTCAGGCTTATGTCAACAAGCAGAGTGAAACATCAAGCACTGTTTTTTTTAAACTCCAGGCTTTATTGAACTTGAAGCCTAACAGAGTTAAATCTTCTGACAGCTTTGACAGTTCGAATGGGTTTGGACAGTTCTTTGACAACCTGGACAGTTCCTTGACAGCTCGGACAGTTCCAATGAGTTTATGCACTTTTTCTACTTTTTAACAATCCCAAAAGGCAACTGACCTGTCCCAAAGGATGCCTTACATCTCCCAAAGGTGTTCCAGGACCATATACGAATGGGTACCTTATCCCTCCAAAAGGATATCCTGGCTATCAAAATTAATCCACACAGTTCAGACCTGCTCCTGCCAGGCCTAGGTTCCACAGTCTTTAGGTGTTGGCCTAAACAATGAAATGGGTGAATTCTACAAATGGCTGTTGAAATGCCCTCAACTATGTCCATATTTAATTAGGTATTTGCCAGAGACTTGATACTGTCTGTAGTCCAAATGCTAAAAGTCACATGATTTGCAGCAGCCATCTTAACAATTTTTAAAAGTATTGACTGAAAGTTCATAATATGACATGCCTGTACTGGGCATGATTCTTACGTGAGGGATGCCATTGGGTTGAGGAGTCCCAAAGTGTTGTGGTTCTGGACCGGAGTCGGTGGTAGTGAGTCTGAATGTCAACAACGTAAAGAAACAAGGGGGAAGAAAAAGAACAAGTTGGACCATGTATTTGGAGTTTAAGAGGAACAAATTCAAAGGAAATTCAAAAGATATCTTCAATCTCAAGTCTTCCAGCATGTAGTTGCACCTATATCACATGTGCATTATCCGGTCTCTCTTTCTCATGGAGCTGTTTATCACCCATGACCATGACTCCAGCTTTAGGTGTTACAATGCCTGATTAATCACAGTGGGAGAGAGCAGATTACTCCTGCTATTCCATCTGTTCACTGTTCCTCACGGCCCCTTGGCCAAATGTATACTGCAGTTAATTCTACAACAGACAGGAACAATTTGTGATGTTTAGCCATATGCTCTTCATTTTAATTATCGCTTTCACTTCCAAAACTATTTTATCTTAATTTCAGCAGGGGAGGGGGGGGGCGGTGAACAACAAGCAACATTTTCTTTGCCACCAAATGCTTCCCAAACATGGTCTGCCAAAAACCCTGGCAGTAACTGGAATCCATCAAAGCCCTCATGGTCTTAGATGTGTAGAAGTAAGATTGGGTTACTTAGTTCCTTATTTTGGGCCACACTCCATCATACATAAAGCTCTAATGGGGAGAGCAACCAACTGAATATAAGAGACAGGAGCAAGAGTACACCATTTGGTCCTTCGAGCTTGCTCTGCTATTCAATATGATCATGGCTGACCATTTACCTTAACC